>NC_088388.1:107517500-108132500 GCF_037993035.2 Macaca fascicularis | reverse complement strand
GACTCTATATTGTACATCTTTTTACCCCTGATATCTAGCAGAGCTTCACATAGAGTAGATGTATTTTCTGAAAATAGCGATTGTGGAAATGCTGACAAACAGTGCTATAGGTAGTCATTGTTCTTCCTCACATCAAGCTAACAATCTAAAAAAAATAATGGGAGGCAATACCACGCAGAGACTAAGATCATGAGCTCTGGAGCCACACTGCCTGCATTTGCATCCCTTTTCTGACAACTGTTAGTTTTTGTAAGCTTCTCAAGTTTTTATCCTCTCTACACTTTCGTCATCTCATCTCTTATGCAGAGATAAATAATAACACCTACCTCAGGGAGTTTTTTTCAGGGGTTAATATATGTAAAGTACTTATAGAATGCCTGATACATGGCAATTACTCAAAGTATGCCAACTGTTATCATTACCATGGGCATTAGACATATTTGCAAGTGTGCCTCTCCCACTTTGCTGCCAAAGGTCTGCATACTCAAGAGGCTGGAGCAAGAGGATTATTTGAGGCCAGGCATTCAAGACCAGCCTAAGCAACATAGCAAAACTCTAACAAATATTTTTTTAAAAATTAGCCATGCATGGTGGTGTGCACTGATAGTCCCAGCTACTTGGGAAGCTGGGGTAGAAAGTTCCCTTGAGCCCAGGGATTTGAGGCTGCAGTGAGCCGTGATTACATCACTGCACTCAAGCCTGGGTGACAGAGCAAGACACTGTCTCAAAAGAAAAAAAAAAGAAAGTCGTCTGCACATCTCCAGTGGAATAGGGGTTGATGTTGTGAATCACAAAGTCTTTTTCAATTCCCAAATTCTTTAAAGAGACTGTGAGTATACAGTGATGGGGCAGAACTTCCGAGGTAACTCCCGGTGTCCGCCTGACTGCCTCCTTCCCATGGGCAGCTCACTTGACAACTTATTTGCTTTTGCCATGCTGGTTTGTGTGACCTGTTAAAAGTTCAGTTTCTCCTGCCTTCTGCTAATTCTTCTATAATTTGACAAATAGATCACTATGCACCCATCAGGTTCTAGACACTGAAGACGCAAAAGTGAAAAAGACACAGTCCACAACCTTAAATAGCTCACAGACTAGGTTGGGAGACAGATACATACTTAACTCCCTAGAGGAATGTGGTAAGAGATTCTATAAGGGGATGAGGAAAGCACTTTGGGAACAGGGAAGAGGGAGTCAAAAAGCCACCATCACGATCTGCCTTAATTCCTAAAGATCACAATTTTATGGTCGTCTTTAGGGGTCTTAAAAGGACAATGAAATACTCGAAACCGAAATATACTAAAAATTCTAAATCCTAACTAAAATAAATCAGAGGAATAATTTTGCGTGGGGATCATCCACAGATCCTCAACCAAGGGCTGTGCTGGGCAAAGTCCCACAAAGCCTAGCAGGATGGTGGTTACAGACTTAAACATGGAGCAAATGTGCTAGAGGTGACGTAATTCTGGGGGATATTGGAGTTCTGGCCCAGTCAGAACAGAGAGACTTGTCAACACCCCAGACATTCACTAAGACTCCAGAAAAGTAGAGGAGTCAATACCATGCCTTACAGTAAAGGTTAATCCAGACAATACTAGCCAGTAAAGTAGCAGTAAACACATATGGTATTTTCAATTCAAATTTAACTTCAATTTAAAATTCATTTCCTCAGTCTCATTAGCCACATTTCAAATGTTTAGTATCTAAATGTGACTGATGGTAACCATATTGGAAAGCAGAGACAAAGAACACGTTTATCATTGTAAGAAAGGTTTATTGAATAGCCCTACTCTAAGAAAGCTGAAAACCCTGCGTGAGAGAAGATCGAGAAGAGCCAGCCAAAAATGATCCATCTCAGAACCTTTTAAAGAAAGACAACACAGGTTGTCTTTCTAAGGTATCATTGTAAGAGCCTGGATTATGTTGTTTTTAGCACACAATAAAAAAATTCTAGACATAGAAAGAAGCAGGAAAATGGACCCTACTCAAGGGGGGGAAAAACTACTAATGAATACAGACCCTTAGAAAACCTAAGTGTTGGAATTTTCAGACAATGAATTTAAAACAGCTATTATAAATACATTCAAGGGCACTAAAAATAGAGTCATAATGAGTAAATAGATTGAGATTCTTAAAAAAATGCAAACTGTTAAAATGAATAAAACATATTCTAAATTATAACATCAGAAGTGAAATATTCTGAATTCTATTCTAAAATATAGATATTCTGAATTATAAATCATATCTGAAATAAAATATTCTAAATTATATTCTAAATTTTAAATATTCTAAATTGTAATATCTAAAATGCAATATTCACTCAATGAGCTAAACAACAGATTGTAAACGACAGGAGAAAAGATCAGTCAGCTGGGCGCGGTGGCTCATGTCTGTAATCCCAGCACTTTGGGAGACCAAGGCGGGCAGATCACGAGGTCAGGAGTTTGAGACCAGCCTGGCCAACATGGTGAATTCCATCTCTATTAAAAAAACACAAAAAAGAAATTAGCTGGTCATGGTGGTGGGCACCTGTAATCCCAGCTACTTGGGAGGCTGAGGCAGGAGAATTGCTCGAACCCAGGAGGCGGAGGTTGCAGTAAGCCAAGATCATGCCACTGCACTCCAGCCTGGGAGACAGAGCAAGACTCCAACTCAAAAATAAAATAAAATAAAATGTCAATCAACTTGTAGACATAGCCCTAGAAATTAACTCAGTCTGAAGAACAGAGTAGGGGGAAAAATTCTAATCATAACAAATGTAAGTATTCATGCTTGATTCTTTTCCTAAAATTCATATTTAATTGTTCTTTATTAAACTTGTCAAAGTTTTAACATGTAAACCATGCAAGATCTGCCATGTATATTTTCATTTATCCAAATGCACCATCACATTACTGTCAACTCTTAATGACTAAAAAACTGATTTGCTGAACAAAATGAAATCTTCAGCCAATTTAATCACTTTTTGTTTTGCATTGTCTATCTAAACAAAAGCCACACTCAAAAATTATGATAGATTTTCATCAAATTTGTAAACCTTCTAAAGAATTTCAAAATCCTGTTGATTTGATTCATGGGTCATTTGGCATTTTACAACAAGATACCTACTGCTAAGATTTCAATAAACTGTATCTGCTGGGCTTCTTAATGTGTTTCAATGAAGCATGTTAGTGGGTAAAAGTTCCAGAAATATGTTCCTTAATTCAACAAGTATTCACTGAATATACAGTATGTGCTGGAAATTATGCTGGGGATGCAGAAATGAAATAGACATGATCCTTTATTATTATACTGAGTGAAGATCCTGATAGAACCATTAGAAATAAAGTAATAATTTTAGGCCCTTTGCATGTCTCCCAAGATTGAGGAAGGAGATAAGTTGCACAAAGTACCACCAATGAAAATAGTACAAACTTCATTAGGAAGAAAGGTCTAGGTTGAAAAGGGGCCTCCTAGTTAATTATAGATCAAACAGAGACTTGACCTAGACCACCAGCAAATCCAACTTCTAAAGTGCTTTGAGGTTACTTTTTGCACCTGACTAGAGATGGGCTAAAGGAGTAGCAATAGATTGCAATATGAAGACCAAGAGATCCTAGGGTGATTAACTCAGGTCCCAAGGGAGCCAAATAATCCAGTGTTCCTTCCCTTAACAATCATTCTTACATATATTAATTTCTGATTTTGTCTGAAGACATTAGACATAAAAGGGGAACTTTATTGTTAGCAGTAAGCCAGTTATATATTAATGTAAAATTTCTGTAATAAATTTATAATACAAATGATATAACAGTATCAATGGGACATGCACATAGTGTTTAATTACTTTATTAAAGGCTTTTACAGTACACTGAATCTCAGTGATGGAAATATTTTACTTTATTTTACCTCACTCCTGCACTGGGAATCCTAGATACATAATATATTAATGTATATTAATATATTAATATATAATCCTAATACACAATATATTATTGCCACTATTTGTGAAGTCAAAGATTGTCACATTTATATAAATACTCACCCCATGTTTATCTACTTGGTAAGCCCTTGGGATCTTTAGTTAAAATAGACATGCATACAAGCTCTAACCCACCACTTCTGATCCCAGTCACCACCATCAAAACTAGCTACTCTATGGATTAATCAAAGCACCATTAACTTTATTGCCTGGGCTCTCTGACATTTTGGCTAGCACTCTCTCTTCTTGCATCACGCTCCGCCCCTAATCAAGGGAAGAGCCAGAAAGGTAGGTGTCCAGATGTATATATTCCTGCACATATATACATCAGGGTATATATGTGCAGGAATTGTGGTATCAGTTTCCACACACAACTACATCATGGGCAAAATGAATATTGGTTCACCTCACATAGAGGTGAGCAATACACTCAGGTGAAAATTTTAAAAGGTATCCCTCACTGGTGCTGACCTCTCTGTGTTCACCATTTCTATCATTTCTAGTAGAAATGAGAAATAATTTGCCTATACACATTGGCAGGAAAAAAAATTTTTCAAAACTTTCAAAATATTTTGAATAAGACTTAGCAAGTATTTCTATGTAAATTACTTCTATCTTTAGTGAGTCTGAGTGACTAAAGCTATCCAATCATGAGTGATATAAAAACTGAGAAATGAAAGATAAAATAAATAAGTTAAAATGTTAGGTTACATTTGGTGTAACACATATGACAAGCTGTGCATATGCCCCACATTTTAAGCATGAAAAGAGTTAATAGGACACCTATAATTATCACAGCACAAATAATTTCAGACATAAAGGAAGAGGCATAGAAATTTTATTAGCAAAAAATATAAAAACATATATATTTGTTCTATTCCCTTATTTAAATGTTAAACTAGTATTTTTAACACATTGATTTAAAGGATCACCAAATTATGAGCCCACCTGTGGCACCCACATGTATCAATTCACCCAGGTCCTGATTTATTCTCTTCCTCTCTTAAGGTTAAAACAAATTGAGAAAAAAACACAGAAGTCAGGAAAATGAAGGTAAAAAAAATATTGACTTTTTTTTCCTTTTAACTGATAATGCTGTTTGGAGAACATAACTGAATTCTGGGCCAAGTGGCCTTTCTAATATGTCAGTCCTGAATGAATCCTATGTACCCAGACACTGGCAAAGTTGCATAGTATAAGCCTCGCCCCAAAGCAAAATGCTCTTAATACTAAATCAACTTCATAGCCCAGAAAAAAGCAAACGCTTCTTTCAGAAGAAGGATCCAAAGAGAGAAAAGAAGAGGCAAATGTATGACTAGTTACTTTTCCCAAGCTCCTCAGTCATAATTTTGTTCTACTACTGTTGGAGTCATTAAGTGAGAGGAGAAAATAGCCAGGGTTGTTAATCTACAAAGTCATCCCATCTGGAAACAAAAGGACAGGGGGCATATTCCTCCTCCAATCACTGGTACTGCTATTAGTAGCTATGTACTATCTGCCTCAATTTCTCCACATAAGGTGTAAATATCTCTCATTATTATAAAATAATGTAAATTACTTTTATCCAAATTCAAGTATTAAATAGATCCATACAACAAAATATGTCAGTGGAACTTCCTAGGATTATGGTGTAATTAAAAAGGATACACATATACTCTACAAGTCTATGTACATGCATATATCCGCTTTCTAGATCTTAGCAGAGTGCTTGGCATTTAGCAAGTGTTCTATAGTGTGGTCACTGATTACCCCTATTTTTCCATCTGTAAAATGATAACAATAATATCTTACATTTCTGGCACATACCAGGTACGTAGTGAGTGGTTATTATTATTGTCTTAATCTTGCTCAAGATAAACGTAGTTTTTTCCATGCTCCCTCTGAGAAGGATTGCCATATTTGGGGCAAAAGAAATGGTTGTCTCACTGGGAAACGGGAAGATGAGGAAATAATTCCTTACAATTTAATACTCATTAGTTATTTTTTAATAAGTCTAGATGTGACCTGGGTATGGGCATTTTTAAAAGCTCCCCAGAAGATTCCAGTGAGCAGCCATAGTTGAGAACGACTGCATTCATCCCATGTCCGAACAAATGAGTGGCAGGAGATCAGAAATTGGTCCCATCTTCACAAATTCAATCTCCCAATGCCACTTCTTGCTTGCTTGCGGATTCTTCTGGGGCCACTCTAGCTCTTTGTCCTCTAAAAGCTCTGCAATGGGTTGATGCAGCTCATCAATTCAATTACAGCTGAAAAATCCAGTCTCCATTCCATTTCTTATCACTAATTTGCCCAGCCATGAAATTTTAATACAGTTCATCAGAGGTTCTGTAATGCTATTAAATAACAACATACAAATACTGTATACCATTAATAGGATATCAACAGTAAGTGCCCCTGAAGTTAAATATAAAGTATCTGAAATTATGAATTTTCCAAGAAAAAAAATTAATGTTAAAGACTGAATCTTTTTGCAAGTTTAAATTCAAAATCAGATTATCTTGCCTTTTAAAATCCAAAATCCAAAGAATTTAAAATCCATAATTAATCTCCCTAGATTTTAATTCTGCTCAGTCTCAGGTAGGAACGTTATACAATGCCTGGGTAGATTTTGGGTTTTTCAGTAGATGCTGCCTGGGTTCTTGTCCACTGTGTGAATTTAGTCTTTTCAGACCCTCCCAAGTTAGATTAAATGACAGGTTTTGCATATGTCCCACTTCAAAGGAATCAAAAGAGTTAACAGGACACGTAAATTATCACAGCACAAGTCTCACACTTTTAAAATATAGACCCTACAGCCGCCAATTCCTTCATTCCTACATCGCCAGATCTGAGTAGTCAGTGTTACTCAGACCACAGCAAAGACTCAGGGCTACAAGGGGAAGACAAGAAAGAGACAAAGATCTCTCTATTCAGCCTCATCAGGACACCAGACAGTCTCTGCCAAGGTTAGCAGGACCCCATCTGTGCCCCTCAAGCCCCTCAACTCAATGGAGAGAAAGCTTCCATTGCCAGGTTAATTTTGACACTATTTACCGTACCTAATGGGAAATCTACCCTTGTATACGTTCTCTCCAAGAGTGACATTTGAGATATTCATGCAAGGAATAATTCTGCTACCGCAAGGTTTAGAGATCTGCAGTGATGACAGCATCAGCCCACAGATCTTATTTGAGGTGCTTTGCTTCTTTGCTTCTCTGCATAATTAAAAACCTCTCAATCTTCCTTTTTCTTTAGAGTCCTATGCTTGAGGATTTGTAGGCAGGTTAAGGTAACCGATAAGAGAAGCACCTCAGAAGCTATTACAAGCTTTACACTGAAGCTATATGAGGAGGGACATATAGACATAGGAGAAAAAAATGCAGTCACTGCCAAACTGCAGCTTGGCAGGGAGGGAGCCAAGAAATGAATACCTCAGCCTCCCCTCCTCCCACTCTGGGATCCCTGCTGGGCCATATGCAACCATATCTGGAGAGCAAAGCAGCCTGCATGAGAGAGCAGCCTGCACCTCCAGAGGTACAGGCCAGCGCCTGGAGAGATGGACGGAAGATCTGGAGAAATTTGTGAAGAATACCTAGGACTGCCTTTCTGCTCCATTCCCATCTGTTGTTCCCCTATTCCTTTCAAGAAGGCTCCACTGAGTTTCCAATGGTTAAACCTGCTTCTTAAAGGCATTCCTTTCTATTCTAACACAGGTAGTGCTAAATTATTCCTAGATTCTGCCTATCTTCTTTCATTTTACTTTCCCTTCAATTTCTGGCTCAGACAAGATTTCAGAAAAGTCTTCAGATTTTCTCTTGCATGTTCTTAATCAAAACACTCTGGGTCTACCATGGTCATCCACTGTACATACCAACCTTCCCCCACCTTTAAAATTTCATGGAGTTGGATAATCCCATTCAGGATAGGGTCTCCATCAAGTCAACACAGGCCTGGATTTTATCTATTATTATCTATTTTAGCTATTATTGTTATTATCTATTTAATATTCCTACTTTCCCTGGGCCTTCTCTTTATGTATGAATTCCACACATTTCTTGGGTATGTTCCCTCAATGTGCACATGATATCTGTGCCACATTGGAGCTTTCCAAATCATGCCTCTTCGTAGTATTCTGTCAAATGTTCCATAATCCCCTGGTATAGCTGACCCAATCTGCAAGCTCTAAGAGACTGTTTTTCAGTCACGCTTGGCTTCCAGCATCTTTCGAGAAGTAATTCCAGCCTTTTTCCTTAAGACATTGCTTGTCTTACTTTTGTTGGACCCCAGTCACTATTTCTGATTTAGTAACATCTAAAATAGTTTCCTCTTAACTCTCGTACACTGTTGGTGGGAATGTAAAGTAGTACAGCCACAAGAAAAATAGTATGGAGGTTCCTCGAAAACTAAAACTAGAACTACCACATGATCCAGCAATCCACTGCTGAGTACATATCCAAAAGAAAGGAAATCAGTAAATGTATATCAAAGAGATATTATCTACACGCCCATGTTTACTGCAGCACTGCTCACAATAGCCAAGATATTGAATCAACCTAAATGTCCATCAGTGGATGTCTAGATAAACAAAATGTGGTATATATACACAATGGAATACTACTCAGCTATAAAAGATGAAATCATATCACTTGCAGCAATATGGACAAACATTATGTAGAACATTATGTTAACTGAAAGAAGCCAAGCACAGAAAGACAAGTATCACATGTTCTTACTTACATGGGGGAGCTAAAAAATTTGATCTGACAAAGAGTAGAACGAGGTTTACCAGAGGTTGGGAAGGGTAGGAGAGAGAGAGAGAGGTTGGTTAATGGGCACAAAAATACAGTTAGACATAAGCAATAAGATCTAATGCCCAGTAGCACGAAAGAATGACTATAGTTAACAATAATTTGTTGTACATTTCAAAATAGCTAGAAAAGAAGATTTGGAATGTTCTCAACACAAAGAAACAATAAAGTTTGAGGTGATGGATATATCCCAATTACCCAAATTTGATGATTACATGTTATATGCTTATATCAAAATATTGCATGTACCCCATAAATATGTACAACTATTAGGTATCCATTAAAAAAGTAAATAAAAACTGTTTATAAAAATAAGTTTTAAAAAACTAAAATAAATAAAATCTTTTTCACTTTTATAAAACCCTGTTAAGAATAATTACACCTAGGCATATCTCATTTTCCCTTTCATATCTGCCGCTATGAGCTTTTAAACGTCAAGTTTTCTATTTCATATCTTCTAGTTTAGTTTCTAGATTGCAACTCATCTCCCAAGAAAATCTTTCCTTTATTACAATTTAATCATATTTTCTTCCATTATTTTATTTTGTTTTCTCCCTTCTATTCTGATAGTAGTTTGAAATATATTTCTCAAGCTACTTTTGCTCCTCTTTGATATCCTGAGTTAATTTGATTTCTAGAAGCTGAGAATTCCAGGCCAAAGCCTTTATAGCCTTTGGATTTGAAATCATTTCATTAAGATAATTTTCTACTTTAGTTCTTTTTGATGGCATATTCTCTGCATAAAACGGGCTCATGGCATTTGTTTATTCCTAAAACCTGATCCTATTTTGTGGGCCTCAGAAATCCAAAGTCATGGTTAGAGTTTGTATACCTAACAAATTTTAGCAGAAGCTCTGGGGTCCTCATGCCACATCCCCGCTGCAGCCCATTTGATTTCAACATAACTGAGGGGGACAGTTCTGGCATGTTGCCAGTATCCCCTCAAACACTTCCCAAGGCTTCTCTGCTTCAGGCCCCCCTCCAAAACCTGAGAAGGCCACTCATTCCTTGTGCCAACAAGCAAGGGACCTGCTCTCAATCCATGTGGAACAGGGCACAGCAGATAAATAGCCCAGCTTCCCACACTCCACAGACAACCTTAGTGTAGTCTACTCAATTCCCAGAGGGCTCTTGTTGCCCATGGTGAAAACCAACTCCATAATATACCCTTTCTTGCTTTCCCTCCTTCCCTTTCTCACTTACCCCATCCTCTCACTTACCCCATCCTCTCACTTACCCCATCCTCTCACTTACCCCATCCTCTCACTTTAGCTTCCTGGGGTCATTTCAAAAGCAAAACAAAAAGGAAACAAACACACCCTCTCTGCACCCAGTCTCAACTCAGCTCTTGGAGGAAAGCAAACGAAGACACAGAGCAAGCCTATGGCCCTCCTAGTGGGGCAGCATTACAGGAGTCACTTTTTTTTTTTTTTTTTTTTTGAGACAGTCTTGCTCTGTCGCCCAGGCTGGAGTGCAGAGGCTCACTGCGACCTCCACCTCCCGGGTTCAAGCAATTCCCCTGCCTCAGCCTCCCGAGTAGCTGGGATTATGGCACACACCACCACACCTGGCTAATTTTTTTGTACTTTTAGTAGAGACAGGGTTTCACTCTGTCAACCAGACCAGTCTTCAACTCCTGACCTCAGGCAATCTGCCTGCCTTGGCCTCCCAAAGTGCTAGGATTACAGGCATGAGCCACCGTGCCTGGTCAGGAGTCATTCTTAAGACAGAACACGTGTCTAAGGCCATACTACCCTGGACACACCTGATCTCAGATGTTAAGCAGGGTTGGGCCTGTCTAGTATTTGGATGGAAGACTGCCTGGGAATATCAGGTGCTATGGCCTTTAAAATAAATTATAAGAGACAAAGAACACTAGAAATTGCTCTGTACCCACTCCCTTTTGTCCTTGAGTGCAGTTAATGGAATTTGAGGCAGCCAGTTCAATAGCAGACGAGTTAGGCCTGGCATTAACAATTCACAGCTGGAAGCCTCATGTACACACTAGTGAGGTCCACACGGAATTTAGGTACTTTTGTAGAAGCACAGCAACAGGAGCAAAAAAAATTGTTCCTGGGCCTCTACCTGTTTCAAGGTAAGCCTTCACTGAGATTCTAAGACTCTCTTTTGATGATTAAATCCCTCTCTCAGCCTTCCCCACAATACCAAGACTTGGTTCAAGACTTGAACAATAACTACAGCCTTGTTCAAGGTCAGCTATGTCTGACCTCTCAGCTGGGCATCTGTTAAGGCCCAAGCAGCAGCCCCCTTATACGCAGCCCTGTCTGTATAGAAAACCACACTTTCCTGTATAAAAATACCCTTTTGCCTGTAGGCGAGGCCACCATAATCTGCAGTGAGCCACCAACATCATTTTCCCATGTGGTTCCCTTAATTAAGCCCAGGGCCTAAGCTTCTTACAAGGCGAGGCCAACTAGAAGCCGCTACACAGCGGCAAAAACTAGCCACACAGCCAAATACAGGTCACTGCAGACTGACAGGGTGAAAAGTCACCAGCCTAGGCTGTATCCGCTATTTTGATCCCCAAACTGGACACATTATCTCCTTTCCGAGGTCCCCAGTTCATGTACCAGTGTTAAGAGTCTGGGGAATCAATACGTTATTACATTTTTTTAGTCAAGTTCAGAACCGACTAAAGAGAGATAGACGCAGCGATCAGGCAGATGGAGATTAAAATATTATCTTGATTACTGGTGAAGCTGTTTGCAGAATGTGGCTTAGGTTACCACCAAGGGGATTCTCTAATATGTAATCCTGGAATTAAACTGAAGTAATTGCAGGGGCAGAGGCTTTAAGCTTGCCTGTCACTGCATGGCAGAGGGAAGATTAAATTCCACCGAAACTGCCACTTCTTCTCTTAAGAGGAGTGGATGAGGGGGCAGAAAGAGGCCGGGAATGCTACTCTAGATAATCTGTCCAAAAGGAAACAGGAGGAATGCTCCCTCCTAGCAGCTTCCTCTGCCTACACTTCTTACGTTTGGCCAAATGGCGGCTATCAGTCTCAGCTCCACATCACTGCCTTGTACCTGCACCCATCAGATGGAGAATGCCCCTAACCAAGGTCATCTCATTCATCTCTGGACAGAACTTCACTGCAGAACATGTCACAAGCCACTTGTCAGACTTTGGATTCTCACCCAGGGCTCGGGTGTCCACCCCAAGCCAATGAACTACGGCAAACAAGGAAGCACAGCAAAGGGCTGAAGTCTGCGGCATCTAGGACCACTTCTTTGGGCAGGGACTGTGGGAGAGGCACCAGTCAGAGCTGTCCAGAGCAGATTTCAGTGTGGACTTACTTCTGCAGGGTGCATGATGCTGCAGCCCTTTGCTTCTGACTCTCCTCTTATAGTGACTGAACAGCGTCCCTGTACCATATCAAGTTAGCCTTCTCCCTGGCACCTCCCCTCAGGGCTTATGGTCAGTGGAGCAGTCCTAGGTAAGGCCTTCTCCTGTTATTCCTAGTACTTCAGGATTCACTTCTCCCACCACCTCTCAATTGCTACCACAGAGTTAGGTCGGGTCCTTTCAACAAAGACCATGACAACCAACACAATCATCTTACCTCTGCTCCCGAAAACTCCTACCATACACAGACCACATTCGATGCCTTCCTATTGAGAATGTGTTGGCGAACCCAAGAATCTTTCCAATTTCCAGCACAGAATCAGTGTCCACTTAAATTTACAGAAAAATAATTGGTTGGAAATTATTTTGACTCCCAATCACATGGCAGCAACATTTTTCAAGGGCAATTACATTTTAAGGACTGACTCTTCTAAACTGGCAAACCCATGTCCTGGCTCCTAGGAGGCCATGCCAAACAGGAAGCTCAGAACAGCCTGGTTGCATAAGGATAATATGGTGAAAACCACTTTTACACAGCAATTAACTGCATCACAGAGGGCTGCCCTCCCATAAGGTTACACCAGTCAAACTCTTCCAGTCAGTCAGGTAAGAAACCAAGAAGAATAAATTACAAGGAAAAAAAACTAGTCAAAACGATTCAACTCTGTTGAAAAACAGTCAAGCCAGTCAACATGGAACTTGATTATCAAGAGTCACCTAGTGGTCTTGACCACCTAGTGGTCACAACACCACGGATTCCACCTTTTCTCCACTCCTGGCATGTTTTGGAAGTATCATGTAGACATTGCCCTCATGTCCCTAGATGCAGAGGAGAGTACCTCTCTCACTACAGAAAGCCAGGGAGCGGGAAAAGGGAGGGGGGAAGTAAAGGATTTCTAATATTAGCCCTCCCTTCGGCCATGGGAATGCCCAGCAAGCTAAGACCTCAGAAGCAATAATGGTAGCACTGTTGGCACAGAGAGCCTCATGAAGGACAGGGAACGTCTGGGCTGTGTCGAGTCACAAGAGAGCTCTATAGGGACATAAAGTGGGGCAAATAGTTGTTTTGTTCCTCGTCGTTGACAACTTTGGGTCACCCTGAGACCACAGCAACATCAGAGTGGGTCCCCTAAACCACAAAGCATATGCATGGGTCAGTCTGTAGCCAAGCTTGCAGCCCCCACAGCACTCTCATGACCCTACAGAGGTGACCATCACCTGGAGTTCTCAGACCCCACCCCAAGCTCTTTGAATCAGAATCCACATTTTAACAAGATCCCTGGGCGAGTAGCTTTCCCAGTAAAGTTTGAGAAGCATGGCTCTGCTTCTTGGACTGAGATTAAGAGATGTGGGTGAATGGGGGAGGAGGGTAAAGAAAAGAACAGAAAGTAAAGTAGAGATAGAAGTATCTGTAAGAGAGAGAATCACTCTGCTTTTCAGTAAGTTGAAACCAAGACTGCAGGGGCTCGGGAGAACATAAAACTTGCTTTTGATCAAATCCTGGATCTGAGAAATCTCCACCTTTGATTCAAAGGGTTCCTCAGTCCTTATGTGAATTTGATAAGCTAGGACTTCTAGGCAGGGATCAAACTATTTCACTGCATTCTAGGAAGCCAAATAAAAGCAAGTAAAGAAATGGCAGCTCTGAGAAAATCGATGAACGGAACAAACTAGAAATCCTATTTTCATCCTAAGGAGACTGCTCAGGCCACCCTCATTTTGCCACTGCAGGATGCTCTCCCACCTCCTCCACTAGCCCTTTGACCCTGAGTGGGTCCCAGTCCTGACTCCTTCATGTCTGAGCTGAAGACACACAGAGCACTACTCCCAGTAGAAGGATCAATTAATTGTAGGCAAGAACTTAACACTCTAATTGGCTCCTCACAATCTCACTTAATGATAAAGATGTCACTTGCCTTAGCGAGAAAACCTACTGAAGAAGTTCACGATCATTAACTCTTTTAAGTTTTAAGGGCAGCAGACAATTTTAAGGAAGCTGACCCAGTGTATTTCTTTGATCTCGTCTATCTAAGGCAACTTCTGATATCCTCGTGTGAATATAAACCAGAGAAGTCTTTGTTAACTACCAAGCTGAGTAAGGATCAAAGCCACTAATCCTGGACAGTCCTGAGTGGAACCCAGACCTCCAGAGACAAGCAAGAAGATTGCTGAAGTCAGGACATAGACTCAAATCTGTGAGAGTCACATAGAGCAAGCTTGTCCAATTCGTGGCCCGTGGACCACACATGGCCCAGGATGGCTCTGAATGCAGCCCAACACAAATTCATAAACTTTCTTAAAACATTATGAGATTTTTGTAATTGTTTCTTTTTTTAGCTCATCAGCTATGGTTAGTGTTAGTGTATTTTATGTGTGGTCCAAGACAGTTATTCTTCCAATGTGGCCCAGGGAAGCCAAAAGATTGGACACCCCTGACATAGAGGAAAAGGTAGATGATTCATATTTCCCCTACCTGGTGCTTTGCCCAACCCCATTGTCTCATAGATCGGCATAATCATGTCTCAGAGTGGAGAGTGGTTCCTGCAAGCATGGGAACAATAGAAAATCTGTTCTGCCTACAGAGAGGCAGATGGGAAAACACAGGTTCCTTGAAAGCCAGAATTACACATTATTTTTATTTTATTCTCTGTAGGGTTTTGGTTTTTTGGTTTTGTATTTTCCATTAAATATATTTTATTTTTTCAATCAGACTTAAAGTGAGGTTACATTAAAATGTAAGGATATTGAAACCAGAAAACCTAGAAATGAGCCTGTTCTCCATCAACTCTTAGCCTTGTAATTTTGGGGAAATCATTTAACCTTCCTAAGCTCCAGTTTCCTCAATTCACAAATGACTATTTTAATAATTGCTGCCTTCTCAATTTCATAGAGGTTTTGTGAGGCTTAAATAAGATAATGAATATTTAGTCCTACAACTCAAAATCACTTAGGACTTTTTCAAAGATGGGACGGCTTTAGATAACCTGCTTATGTTCTGGGCATCTCCTCCTCCTCTAAGACCTGGCATGAGTCCACTGCAGAAAGTAAGGCAGGAGGCAGCAACGTGGAGTGGAAAGAGCATGGGGTTTTGAGGTCAGACAGATGTGAGTATAAAATCCAGTTCTGGCCCTAACCATCGGTATGACATTGGGAAAATCACTTCTCTGAGCCTCAGGTTTTTTTTAATCTATTATATGGGAGCAATATCCATGCAGGATGGCTGTGAGAATCAGAATAAATGCATATTATTTGCCTGGCCCTTTGGAGGCAGTGATTATGATTCCTTCCTGATGGTAGGCTCAGGAAGTGGAAGTGTAACCAAACATTCTTATATTGAAAGAGTATATAATTAAAATGTGCCCTATGGGTTCAGCTGTTTTCTCCACTAAGCATGCATTGGTTGAGGGAAAGGTAAAGTGTTGCTTGCCACTTCTGCCAGGATGCTCATCTACAAAAGCAAGAGCCAAACCTGGTATCAAGTGGGATAGCTATGTCAAGAAATATTGTCTTCTTGGTCCTAAGAACATAAGAAGCGAAAGGACCCCACAGAACACAAGTTGTATACAGGACTCAGTTGCTGTTTAGTTGCCTACATACCACAGGAGGTAAACGGGGTGTAAAATGGTAGCCATGGTGGTTGTGGTTGACAGTAGTTACAACAGAGAGACTAAGGCAGAATTACAGACATCAAAATTAGTACTGACCACAGTGACAAGGACAACAAAAAGAGGCAGAATACAGCCCTGTGGAGGGACCGTGATAAAGACCACTCTTAGCGGCAGTGGCATCTCAACTGTGGTCTAAGGGGCAAGCACAAGTCACCCACCCAACCAGACTTCTTAGGAAGCTCCGCTCTTCAGCCTGCGGTCTCTAGAAACTAAACAACCAGGAGCAGAAGCCAAGACTTCAGGAGTGATGTCCATTCTGAGCGCAGTTGGCTGAAGAAGAGTTGAAGGCTTTTCCAGGGAGAACGTGGGGTTTAAGCAACTGGCCATGGGGTGGTCGGGACAGACAAGAAAGCTCACTCTCCTAATCATGAAGCCCTACTGTGTAAACTGTCGTTTCTGAGCCTGAATCAGACTCTGTAAGCAAAGACTTGATTGTTAAATTTCCTGAAAGGTAGGAACAATCATTCTTTGAAAACATCCTCCTCCCATCCTGCCCCAAGAAGAAGTCTCTTCTATAATTTGAATTACATTCATAAAAGCATGTTTCAACTGCAAAGTCCCAAGCAAATGTAAGATGGTTTTATTGCTGTTATTACGGCTAACGGTATTCCAGAAGCCCCACCCCAATGTACAAAGGACAAAACATTCTTAGATGCACAAAATACTTGAGTATCCATCCTAATGGATAAAATGGCATTTACCACCCTGGCTTTTTTCTTCTCTTTAGAGACTTCATAATCTTTTCTGGCATTTCAGTAAAGCCAAGGAACCTCACTCTTTTTTCAGCTAATTGCCTGGAAAAAGCATTCCCGCCTCTCTCATATGCAGAATAAAAGTGTCTGCCTGTCTAGCCAAGGCAGAGTCCTAACTATGAGACTGCAGACAAAATGAAGACAAATCTGACTCCATCATGGTTTCCACTCTGAGTTTCCAGGCTGCAGCCCCTATGCTCAAGGTGCCGCATTTATTGGGCACTCTCCTTTCTGTATGGTTTCCATGTCATGCATATCATTGGTCATCCCACTTCAGGCTCCCTCAAATCCTACATGCTCCTTCTAACTGTGCAGATAAGCTGAATTTTTATAACAATGGCATGGCTATCCTTGTTCTCTGCTCTTGGAATAATTACAGACAGCGAAGAAGAGAGATGCTTGTTATTTGGGCCACCCATTTGTTCATCCTCTTACCAAATATATACTGAGCCCCTCCTATGTGCAAGGTGGTTGGAAATAGAAATACAGAGAAACATAAATCCAGCCTTGAATTTCCTGTCAACCTGGACAGAGGTCACTGCCATCCTGTTTCCAAGGAAATGTGTTTTATTTTTCAATTGGTTGCATAGTCAGTAAAAATCACCATAAGCTGGCAATGTCAAGAGGAGAGTAGTAAACTCTAAATCAAGGAAAAACCTGAAGATGGTCAAGATTATTTAAGCAGGATGCTAAAATCTGGTCCACGCAATGAAATCCACACTGAGTCAGGGCAAGCTACAGTCAACAGTCACTTAACACACATCTGGGGATGAATCACACAAAAGGAGCTAATGTGAGAATCACAATCCATGAGCAAGTTGAGATTGAAGGCAATAGAGATTGATAAGGAAGCCTTTACTCAGGGCTTCCCTCCCTGTCTAAGACATCCCAACTTCCAGTACCCCAAGTCCCCAAATGAATACTCCCATTCATCCTTTAAAACTAGTCCAGACATTACTTCCACCAGGAAGCTCATCTTCCTCATCACCACCCCTTCCAGACACAATTTGATGCCCCCTCTTGTTGTACTATTTGGTCCTTTTTTTTAATACCACTGCAGTCTACATACTGGTGTTTAATTGTCTATTTGTGTGTCTAGTATCCCTACACTGTGAGTTCCTGGAGAACATGAATTTGTGTCTTATTTATAATTTACCATAGTGCCTGTTACATTTATTGCACACATGTTTATAGCATGAATGAATGGACTAATGAATGAATGAATGAATAAAGAGGGCTAATACATTCTTTAGAAGCCTGGGTACTCTGCTCTTACAAGAATGACTTCACTGAATACAGGGACTTTGCAAATGAAAATGTGCAGCAAATATTCTTCCCTCCTTTAGGTCAAGGGCAGAAAGGCAGCGGAGTGTCAGTTAAGTCTCTCCCTCAGCTGGAGAGACAAGCCGTCCACAATTTGCAAGCTTTCCGTGCCTGCCGTGCTTTGGGGGATTTGGCTATAGGGCTCTTAACGAGATCAAGCTGAATCACACAGTTTCATCCTGTCAAAATGCATTGGAAATCTTTCTTGGGTGATTTATCATGGAAATTCACATGGCAGGGAAGGGGAAGGGGGATTAGAGGAAGCAGAGAAAGCCACTCTCCGCCGGCAGTGCTGGGCTGGCAAGATGCCCACAGCAGCCGCAGCAGCTGGTGGACAAGGCTGTGCTGACATGGGATGGATGGGCTCCTGTGAGAAGGCCACCTCCTGAAAATAAATAATCATCTCCAGGACAGGCCCACTCCAAGAACTGCGTTAACACAGAACAGCCGCAGACAGTAAATCCTGGCCAACGAGTATGGTAGGGTGAGGGGGATGGTATTGATTTGCAGCTGCTGGCAACGCCTGGCAGATCAGCTAAAATACGGAGTAGCTTAGATTTGCTCCCAAAAGTCAATAACAACATCGTCACTAATTTAAAGCCAGGGTGTCCACAGCTAACTGAAGTCACTGATAGTGAGACTTGGGTAGAACAATGTAAATAACCAGAAACGTGAGAATATCTTCTGGATCTAAAACGTATCTGTAAATATTTTGACTCCCCTGTCTTGCACTTCCCTCCCAGGCTGTAGGGGCTTATCTCAGGATAATCTTAGTTTTGTACAGATGCCTTTGTTTTCTTTTCATGGTGCTGTGTGTGCCAGTGTAGCATGCTGGCACTTCTTGTTAAAAGCAGCATTAACAAATGTGGGCTCAAATAGAAAGCCATTGCCATTTGTCCATGTTGCTTTGAGAAGAGGTGCCAGCTTGCACTGTGGGGCCCTGGAGGGCAGAGACTCTGTCATTCCAAGGCTGAGAAACTGCTCTTTGCCAGGCAGGATGCTGAAAACAAAGATTCAAACATGGAATGAAAATGAGACCCTGCTCTAGGACCCCTCAAATCTAACAAAGGAGATAGAGAGAAATGACTATGGCACCAGAGTGTGATGCTTTGGAAAGGGTAACCGCTGACTGTTCTGGATCAGAAAGGGCTGGCCCTGGGAGAAGCTTCTAGGAAGAAATCAATCCTTGGTCCACAGGCCAACACATGGATGATTCAAAAGACTGCTTCTCAGAAATTTGCAGTATCTATTGTTATTTAACATTTGAGACCCTGCAAGGTTTTCTTTTTCTATTTCTTGTTTGTTCATACATTATCCTTACCAACATGTGTACGCCAGATGTGTGGGGAGTTTAAAAATTCACTGACAATGAAGAGAGGAAGGTGGGGCAGGGGCCAGAAGATTTGGATTAATCAAGATGAGAATAATGGCCCCTATTTTTTAAAGTTTATTTTTAATAATAATAATTTTTGGAAAAAACAACACAAAGAAAGTGAATGTAGATACAACCCAAAAAGCCCCGTGGACTTTGAGGCATAGCTGCTGGCATTCTTGGTTTTAGACCAAACAAAGTAACACAAAGAATTACAAAAAATAATTGAAACCAGAAAACTGGTTTAGTTTCTGTGTTAGTTTCTTAGGGCTGCTGTAACAAAGTCCCACAAACTGGTTGACTTAAAACAGACATTTCAAGAAACAACAGATGTTGGTGAAGTTGCAGAGAAATGGAAATGTTTTTACACCATTGGTGGGAATGTAAATTAGTTCAACTACTGTGAAAGACAGTGCGGGAATTCCTCAGGGATTTAGAACTGGAAATACCATTTGACCCAGCAATCCCATGACTGGATATATACCTAAAGAAATACAAATTATTCTGTTACAAAGATACATGCACACATAGGTTCGTTGTAGCACTATTCACAATAGCAAAGTCATGGAATCAACCCAAATGCCCATCAATAATAGGCTGGATTGAAAAAATGTGGTACGTATACACCATGGAATACTATGTAGCCTTAAAAAGGAATAAGATCATGTCCTTTGCAAGGATGTGGAGGAAGCTGAAAGCCACCATCCTTAGCAAACTAACACAGGAACAGAAGAAACACCGCATGTTCTCACTTATAAGTGAGAACTGAAGAATGAGAACACATGGACACAGAGAGGGGAATGACACACACTGGGGCCTGTCAGAGGGTGGGGTGAGGGCGGAGAGCATCAGGAAAAATAGCTGATGCATGCCGGGCTTAATACCCAGGTGATGGGTTGATAGGTGCAGCTAATCACCGTGGCACATGTTTACCTATGTAACAAACCTGCACATCCTGCACATGGACCCAGGAACTTTAAAAACAAACACTGATTCTCTCACAGTTCTGGAGATGAAAAGTCTGAAACCAGGGTGTCTGCAGAAGTGGTTGCTATTTTGGGGGTACTGAGGGAGAATCCACCTCCCAGCTTCTGCTAGTGGCCGGCAGTCCTTGGAGTTCCTAGGCTTGTAGCTGCATTGCCTCCACTTCCACCTCTGTCTTCACATGGCCTTCTCCCCTGTGTGTCTCTGTGTTTCCTCATCATAAAGGTTACCAATCAATGGATTAAGGTCTGCCCTAATCCAGAAGGACCTCATACTAACTGATTACGTCTCCAAATTAGGTCACATTGACAGGCCCTGGGGGATAGGACTTCAACATATCTTTTGGGGGGGGGCATATTCAACCCACAATAAATACCCACTAGCCCTGCTCACTTTTCATCTCAGCCACTGATGACTTACCAAAGACTAGTTACTCATCGACCAACACTCAATCCAGGGAAATGTGGCAAAGGCAAAAGATTAAAAAGCCAGGAAATGCCCTTGCCATCTCTCTCCTCTATCTTTTTATTTATTTATTTATTTTTTGTCCCCCTGAATATTGCCTGGGAACTCCTGTAACAGTAAGGTACCTATATATTTGGCAAGAAACAAAGAGAAAAAGGTTCTTTTCTGACCTTTTAGCTGGACGGGCATGTGAGTTATCCACCATTCTCCTCGCTAGAATGGATGTGTATGTGCGTAGTGTGTTACGTTTGAGCATGATAAATCTGAAATGGTTCTGTTGTGGTTTCTCTTTTTTTGCTCACATTTGTCTCCTTTCTACAGACTTGGCATTCTAGTATATCGCACATCCTGAATAAAATGTCCTTTTCTTACTCAGCATCACATTTGGTAGATAAGAGGTGAATGAAATGCTAAAAGTAATATATAATTTGCTCTTAACAAATGGTAGAAGGAATAACACAGCAGTGATGTTTTATAAAGGAAAGACTAATTACAGTGGGAACCAAACATAGCAAGGATCCAATTTTAATCTTTCATAACGAAAAATGCCACTAACACATCTGGGTGCTTTTTCTTGTTCTTAGTAGTAGCTTGAAATAATGACAGTTGGGGAAGCTGTACTATCGTCGTCCTAAAGTTTGATTTATAATCAGTCACCTTCCATTTGGCAGCAGCTTATGAGGAAGCAGCATTAGTGAGAAGTCTGGCAGATTTTGCCCTTGAGGTTAAGATATTAAACAAAAATGAAAACTAATCTATCTTCAGATGGAAGGATGGTACTTAAAGTGGAGTGTTTAGGAAACAGTCTTGTAAAATGTTTCTCTTTCAAAATGATTTTATTAGAGTAATTAAAAATGCAGAAAATGATACCATCTTTCAAAAGTTGTAAAAGAGCTGTTTTAATCTCCCTCGCTCTCTGGAGCTAGATAAATCTATATATAGCCATTCCTGGTATACGCTTCACTCATTAGCTCTATATATAGATCCAGATAGAATATTCACTGTGAACATAGGTCACACTGTGTTCACAGGAGGATTGCTTCTTAAAACCTTGAAACTATATGCTTCTGTTGATAGTTCACATAGATGGCCTTGGGAAGTGAGAAGTCAGAGGTCACCTTTACGTCCCACAGCCATGTCTTTATTTACTTATCCATTCAACAAATATTTGCTTAATATCTATGACACGCAGAACCCATTTTTGTGGGTTTAACAACAACAAAAGGAAAAAGTCTCTGTCCTCCACAATCTTACAATAAGGGAAGAAATGCACAACTCTACTTTTAGCAGTGTGGCAGCCTATACCACGCCTATATAATAAAAAGAGCCTTCTTACTACAATATAAGAAGCTACAGAATAAGCAACGAAAGCAAACTTTGAAATACAGTGTTGATTGCTAAGAAAGTAACAGAATCCTCATAGAGAGAGAACTGTGAGGTCAGGGTAACCGGGAGGCAAACGCTAAGACCAGGAGCTTTGAGTTTTCAGATTATGAAAAAGACAACAAGAGATTAGTCCTTTCCAGAAATTTTGACCTGGAGTCTGTGGACTCTCAAAATATTAATATTTGTGCAAGAATTCAAGGAATCTGTGAACTTATATGGGGAAAAAATTACATCTGTATTTTCATATGCCTCTAATTAAAATAGCCTTCAATTACAAAAGATAAGCAACAGAGCACAGTAATTTCATCAGTAACTACCTTTTCTCCAAAAGAAATCAGATATTTCATATCACATCACAGTGCTGCAAACTATCTTGAAATGATGATTACACTCATTACTTTTATAATTACAATAGTTTTAGGCATGTAACTAGATCTTATTATTTAATGTATGAATAAGAAGCATATATACTAATATTTAGTATTTGATGACTGTATTTCAATATAATTATAATAATTTATAATCCTGTGTGTTTTATGTACACAAAAATATTTTAAGGAAAATGCATAGGCTTCACTGGATTTCCAAAGGAATCCAGACTTTAGCATTAATGAAAGAATGAGCCAGTCGGACGTGGTGGCTCACGCCTGCAATCCCAGCACTTTGGGAGGCAGAGGCGGGTGGATCACAAGGTCAGGAGATCGAGACCATCCTGGCTAACACAGTGAAATCCCGTCTCTACTGAAAAATACAAAAAATTAGCCAGGCGTGGTGGTGGGTGCCTGTAGTCCCAGCTACTCGGGAGGTTGAGGCAGGAGAATGGTGTGAACCTGGGAGGCAGAGCTTGCAGAGAGCTGAGATTGCGCCACTGCACTCCAGCCTGGGTGACAGAGCTAGACTTCGTCTCAAAAAAAAAAAAGAGTCAAAAATATATATATATAATATATAAGTTAAAATATATATATTATATATATTTAAAAACATATATGTATTATTCTTCCAATAATGTGAGCTTATAAGGAAATTGCTGCTATCAATGTGGTAAGAAAAACATTTTTTAAAAATTACCGTTGATGATAGCCACCTTATAAGAATTTATGATCCACTATCATAGGTCTGGTTCACTTATGGGTACAGTCAGAGGAATCCCCCATCCAGAAAGTAAATTAAAATGTTTCCTGGTTAGTAATACTCTCAGATGTGTGGCAGAAACAAATGTCATTTCTTTCTGAGTAAAAGCATCTAAAACTAGGGCCCTAAGGCTTCTTACACGCTATCTTTAAAAAATAAAGAGCTGGGTCAGGCGCGGTGGCTCACACCTGTAATCCCAGCACTTTGGGAGGCAAGGCTGGCAGATCAGCTGAGGTCAGGAGTTCAAGACCAGCCTGACCAACATGGAAAAAACCCGTCTCTACTAAAAATACAAACTTAGCCAGGTGTGGTGACACATGCCTGTAATTCCAGCTATTCGGGAGGATGAGGCAAGAGAATCACTTGAATCCAGGAAGCGGAGGTTGCGGTGAGCTGAGATTGTGCCATTGCACTCCAGCCTGGGCAACAAGAGTGAAACTCCACCTCAAAATAATAATAATAATAAGCTGGATACAGGGATTAAGATGGCAGATAAGAGGCAGGACTAGCTTGCAGCTCCCCCTTGAAGGGACAGATCAGATGCGGAGACTCACATCGTGAACTTTTGTTCCAGGAACAACCTTAGGAATATACCAGGAAAGCCAAGAGAATCCACAGACCCTCTGAAGGAATGGGTTCACTGCTGCAGACTCCCTGAGATGCTGAAACACCATGAGTCAGCTTGCTTCCTCAGTGGGGAAGCACATAGTCTGGGGCAAGTTCTCAGACATGGTAACGACTGCCTGGAAATAGACTCGGTGCTGTTGAGGGGGCATGGTGAGAGTAAGATTGGCCTTTAGGACTGCAGGCTATGTGAGAGTGGGGTGAGGCCTGTGACTGCCGGCTTTCCCCAACTTCCCAGGAAACCTGTATGACTCAGCCAAGGCAGCCATAATCCACCTGGGAATATAACACCATTGACCTGGGAACCACACCACTATCTCCAACAGCAGCCACAGCAAGCCCTGCCCAAGGAGAGGCTGAGCTCAGATATGCCTGTGCCTGCCCCCTCCTGTTCATCTTTCTCTACCAGCCCTGGCTGCTGACGACAAAGATAATAATTTCTTGGGAGCGCGATGTTGCTGCCCACCACCTGAGAAACCTGAATACTTAACCAGGTGTCCCTAGGGCAAGCTTGCATCCTACTTATAGGGCCACAGCTGATGTACTCTTGAAAGTGCCACCTCCTGTATGGAAGCCAATCAACACAAAACCAGGCACTAAACCCAACAAAAGACCCTCAACAGAGTCCACTTCATTCCCCTGCTACTTCAGCTGGAGCCGGTGCTGGCATCCACGCCTGCAAGACCTTAAGACAGATCACATCACAGGACTCTTTGCAGACACTCCCCAACACCAACCTGGGGCCCAGTAGCTCCACTGGGTGACTAGACACAGAAGAGCAAAAACAATCACTACAATTCATCTCTCAGAAAGCCCCATTCCCAGGGGAAGGGGGAGAACATGACATAAAAGGAGCACCCTGTGGGACAAAAGAATCGGAACAGGAGTCCTTGAATCCTAGATCTTTCCTCTGACATAGTCTATCTAAATGAGAAGGAACCGGAAAAACAATGCTGGTAGTATGACAAAACAAGGTTCTTTAGCACCCCCAAGAGATCATACCCGCTCACCAGCAATAGATCTAAACCAAGACAAAATATCTGAATTGCCAGAAAAAGAATCCAAAAGGTAGATTATTAAGCTAATCAAGGAGGCACCAGAGAAAGGTGAGGTCAACTTAAATAAAAAACATGATACAGGATATGAAAGGAAAATTCTTCAGTGAAGTAGCATAAATTAAAAAAAATCCACACCAGCCTGGGTGACAGGACAGAGTAAGACTCTGTCTCAAAAAAAAAAAAAAATTACAACTTCTGGAAATTAAGGGCACACTTAGAGAAATGCAAAAGGCACTGGAAAGTCTCAGCAATAGACTGAAACAAGTAGAAGAAAGAACTTCAGAGTTATAAAACAAGATTTTCAAATTAACCCAATCCATCAAAGACAAGAGAAAAAAGAATTTTAAAAAATGAACAAAGCCTCCAAGAAGCTTGGGACTATGTTAAATGTCCAAACCTAAGAATAATTGGTGTTCCCATAGAAGAATAGAAATCCAAAAGTTTGGAAAACATATTTGAGGGACAAATCGAGGAATATTTTCCTGGCCTTGCTAGAGATCTATACATGCAAATGCCAGAAGCTCAATGAACACCTGGGAAATTCATCACAAAAAGATCATTGCCTAGGCACATAGTCATTAGGTTGTCTAAAGTCAAGACAAATGAAAGAATCTTAAAAGCTGTGAGGCAAAAGCATCGGGTAACCTATAAAGGAAAATCTATCAGATTAACAACAGATTTCTCGGCAGAAACCCTATAAGCGGGAAGATACTGGGAACCTATTTTTAGCCTCCTTAAACAAAACAATTATCAGCCAAGAATTTCGTATCCAGAGAAACTAAGCTTCATAAATAAAAAAGATGCAGTCTTTTCCAAACAAATGCTGAAAGAATTCACCACTACCAAGCCAGCACTACAAGAACTGCTAAAAAGAGCTCTAAATCTCAAAACAAATTCTCAAAACACACCGAAATAGAACCTCCTTAAAGCACAGGACCTAAATAACTATAACACAGTGAAAAAAAAATGGTATTCAGGCAACAAATAGCACAACAAATAGAATCATACCTCACATCTCAAGACTAACATTGAATGTAAACGGCCTAACTGTTCCACTTAAAAGATACAGAATAGCAGAATGGAAGAATTCACCAAGTTTCTGCTGTCTTCAGTACACTCACCTAACACATAAGGACTCACAGAAACTTAAGGTAAAGGGGTGGAAAAGATATTCCATTCAAATGGACACCAAAAGCAAGCAGGAGTAGCTATTCTTATATCAGACAAAACAAACTGTAAAGCAACAGCATGTAAAAAAGACAAAAAGGGACATTATATAATTATAAAAGGACTAAGCCAACAGGAAAATATCACAATTCTAAATATATATGCAATTAACACTGGAGCTTCCAAATTTGTAGAACAATTACTACTAAACCTAAGAAAGAAGATAGAATAGTGGGAGACGTCAATATTCTACTGACAACAATAGACAGGTCATCAAAACAGAAAGTAAACAGAGAAACGATGGACCTAAACTATAACCTACAACAAGTGGACTTAACAGATATTTACAGATTCTATCCAATAATTGCAGAAATATACATTCTATTCATCAGCACATCAAACATTATCCAAGATAGACCATATGATAGGCCACAAGTCTCAGTAAATGTAAGAAAATCAAAATTATATCAAGTACTCTCTCATACCACAGTGGAATAGAACTGGAAATCAACTTCAAAAGGAACCCTCAAAATGATGCAAACATATGTATGCAAATTAAATAACCTCCTCCTAAATGATTGTTGGGTCAATGATAAAATAAAGATGGAAATTAAAAAATTCTTTGAACTAAAAAATAATAGTGACACAACCTATCAAAACCTCTGGGATACAGCAAAAGTGGTGCAAAGAAGAAAGTTCATAGCATTAAATGCTTACATAAAAAAGTCTGAAAGGGCACAAATAGACAATCTAAGGTCACACCTCATGGAACTGGAGAAACAAGAACAATCCAAACCCAAACTCAGCAGAAAAAAAAATAATGAAGATCAGAGCAGAACTAAGTGAAACTGAAACAAGCCAAAGGGAAAAAAAAAGATAAATTAAACAAACAACTGGTTCTCTGAAAAGACAAATAAAATTGATAGACCATTAGTGAGATTAACCAAAAAAAAGATTATCCAAATAAGCTCAATTAGAAATGAAACTGAAGATATTACTACTGATACCACAGAAATACAAAGGATTATTCAAGGCTACAATGAACAACTTTATATGCATAAACTAGAACACTTAGAGGAGATGGATAAATTCCCAAAAATATACAACCCTCCTAGATTAAACCAGGAAGATCTAGAATCTCTGAACAGACCAATAACAAGCAGTAAGATTGAAATAATAAAAAAAAGCCAACAAAAAAATGTCCAGGACCAGATAGATTCACAGCTGAATTCTACCAGACATTCAAAGAAGAATTAGTACCAATCTTACTGACACTATTCCACAAGATAGAGAAAGAGGGAATCCTCCCTAAATCATTCTATGAAGCCACTATCACTCTAATACCAAAATCAGAGGAGGACATAACAAAAAAGAAAACCACAGATCAATATCCTTGATGAACATACATGCAAAAATTCTCAACCAAATACTAGCTAACCAAATCCAACAGCATATCAAAAAGATCATACACCATGATCAAGTAGGTTTAATACCAGGGTTGCAGGGATGGTTTAACATACATAAGTCAATAAATGTGATACACCACATAAACAGAATTTAAAATAAAAATCATATGATCGTCTCTATAGACACAGAAAAAGGATTTGACAAAATCCAATATCCGTTTATGATTAAAATTCCCAGCAAAATCAGCATAGAGGGTATCAAGGTAATAAAAGCCATCTACAACAAACCTACAGCCAACATTATACTGAAGAAAGATTGAAAGCATTCTCCTCAAGAGCTGGAACAAGACAAGGGTGCCCACTTGCACCACTTCTATTCAAAATAGTACTGGGAGTCATAGCCAGAGCTAGGAGACAAGAGAAAGAAATAAAGGGCATCCAAATCAGTAAAGCAGAAGTCAAACTGTCACTGTTTGCTGATAAGATCATATACATAGAAAACCCTGATGACTCATCCAAAAAGCTCCTACAGCTGATAAATGAATTCAGCAATGTTTCAGGATACAAAATTAATGTACACAAATCAGTAGCTCTGCTATACACCAACAGTGACCAAGCTGAGAATCAAATCAAGAATTCAACTCCCTTTTACAATAGCAGTAAAAAACAACAACAACAACAACAACAACAACAACAACAAAAACTTAGGAATATACCTAACTAAAGAGGTGAAATACCTCTACAAGGAAAACTACAAGACACTGCTCAAAGAAATCATAGAAGACACAAACAAATGGAAACACATCCCATGCTCATGGATAGGTAGAATCAATACTGTGAAAATGACCACACTGCTAAAAGCAATCTACAAATTCAATGCAATTCCCATCAAAGTACCACTATCATTCTTCACAGAACTAGAAAAAAAATCCTAAAATTCGTATGGAACCAAAAAAGAACCCGCATAATCAAAGACTAAGCAAAAAGAGCAAATCTGGACGGCATCACGTTACCCAACTTCAAACTATACCATAAGGCCATAGTCACCAAAACAGCATGGTACTGGTATAAAAATAGGCACATACACCAATGAAACAGAATAGAGAACCCAGAAATAAAGCCAAATACAGCCACTGGTCTTCCACAAAGCAACAAAAACATAAAGTGGGGAAAGGACACACTATTCAATAAATTGTGCTGGGATAATTGACAAGCCACATGGAGCAGAATGAAACTGGATCCTTTCTTACCTTATACAAAAATCAACTCAAGATGGATCAAAGACTTCAACCTAAGACGTAAAACCATAAATATTCTAGAAGATAACGTTAGAAATTCCTTCTAGACATTAGCTTAGGCAAAGACTTCATGGCCAAGAACCAAAAAGCAAATGCAACAAAAACTAAGATAAATAGATGGGACTTAAACTAAAAAGCTTCAGCACAGCAAAAGAAATAATCAGCAGAGTGAACAGACAACCCACAGAGCAGGAGAAAATCTTCACAATCTATACATCCAACAGAGGACTAATATCCAGAGTCTACACAGAACTCAAATAAATCAGCAAGAAAAAATAAATGATTCCATCAAAAATGTGACAAAGGACATGAATAGACAATTCTCAAAAGGAGATATACAAATGGCCAACAAACATATGGAAAAATGTTCAACATCACTAACTATTAAGGAAATGCAAATCAAAACCACAATGCAATACCACCTCATTCCTGCAAGAATGGCCATCATCAAAAACTCAAAAAATAATAGATGTTGGCATGATTATGGTGAAAAGGTAACAGTTTTACACTGTTGGTGGGAATGTAAACTAGTACAACCACTATGGAAAACAGTGTGGAGGCTTCTTAAAGAACTCAAAGCAGATCTACCATTTGATCCAGTAATCCCCTTACTAGGATTCTACCCAGAGGAAAATAAGTCATTATACAAAAAAGATACTTGTACATGCATGATTATAGCAGCACAATTTGCAATTGCAAAAATATTGAACTAGCCCAAATGCCCATTAATCAACAAGTAGACAAAGAAAATGTTACACACACACACACACACACATATATATATATATCTCACATTTATACACACACACACACCATGGAATACTACTCAGGAATGGAAAACCAAACACCATATGTTCTCACCCATATGTGGCAGCTAAGCTATGAGGACAGAAATGCCTAAGAATTATATACTGGACTCTGGGGACTCAGGGGAAAGGGTTGGGATGGCAAGGGATAAAAGACTACACATGGGGTACAGCGCATGTGTTAGGTGCACCAAAATCTCAGAATTTACCAGTAAAGAACTTATTCATGTTACCAAACACCACCTGTTCCCCCAAAACCTATTGAAATAAAAAAGTGAAAAAAATTAAAGAAAATAAATTTTTAAAAATAAAGTATACAAAAAAGTGCAAAAACAAAAGGAAATACATATGTCTCTAAGGCCATTGAGACCATCTAGGTGAAGTCTCAATAGCCTGTGTGTGAGCCTCGTGTTAGAGACATTTGGCTACATAAAGAAGAAATATTACTGTGTTGGAGAGATAAGGTTGTTCTCTGAAACAAAAACTACTTACATTTTCAAACATTTCTCAGTTGTCCTCCCTCCCTACTCTATTAGTGAAATGGCCTGTTTACAAATGGAAAAATTGAAACATTATTATGTCAACTTTCCCATGAACTGTCATTGATGATAGCATATTGAACTTTCAATGTCTGCAAGAGAGACCAATATTAGAGCAACATCTTAGTTACTGAATTCCTGTGAGCTCTCAACCCATGTGCAACCATGACCACATCTTGTGATGAAAATACATCAGGAACCTGAACTTTAAAGAAATAAATGAGAAAGATGAGACTTTACCAAATACCAGTCTTATCTTGGAGATACGTGTCCAACCTAAGATAAATATGAAAAAAAATTGCCAAATTTTCAGTCATGCTCAGATCAAATAACTCAGATTTGTTTCCAGATGTTCAAGAGAATATCCTAGAACTCTTAATGTTCCTTGGAGGAATCATTAAATGGCCTCTTCCTTGGACTCATAGGACCAGCAATAACTCCTAAGTTGAATTGACTCACATCTATCTCAGTCTTGATTTCAATTTAGGTCTCTAACATTTGAGTCCTTGCTTTTCACGTGGTCACTCAGAATCTGCCATACACTGTGGAGTTTAAGGTGACTTGTTAGGACTGAGAAAGTAAATTCTAATAAACATTAATGCAGTCTTAATACAAAAACTCAGGACTAACTTAGAACCTGTTTTATGCCAGAAAGGGAAATTTACATGTTGATTACCTCATAATTATGAGCTTTTTGTAGAGCTGAAAGTTCATTTGATCAGTTGGAAACATGGCTGCCTGATACTATGCCATATTTATAGAAGTTACTATTTTTAAAATCCAATCAGTCATTGTCTTTGGTAGAATAAAGTTCTCTCAGAGTGTTACATTGAACCAAGCAGCATGAATGGACAAATGAATTTCCCGAGGACTCCAGCTACCAGAAATCACCTAGTAATACAAGGGAAGGCCCCAAGGTTTTTTAAGTGAAAAAATAAGCATGAAGATTGAAAGAGTAAGACAAAGGAAAGCATAAGTATAAATGGATTTATAACATGGACTGCATCAAGGGATTTGGTATTTTTCTTTCTAATTCCTATACATTAAAGTAGATTAACAGGCACAGCTACTAAGGAAGACACACACACACACACACACACACACACACACACACCACACACAAAATAATGAGCTCAAAATAAAAAGTGCTAAGCAAATGAAGGAATAATACACCATGAGCAAGAGTCCGAGGAGGAAAAAACAAACAAAATTGCTTTAGCACCACTTTCCCAAGGACTTTAGATTTTGCCATTATCTGATTCAGAATCAAAATAACTCTGTGCAAAATGTTTAAAGAAATCAAAAGTGGAATTTAAAAGTTTACAAGAAGAAGACTACTCAAAATAACCAACTTGTAAGTAGAACAAACTAGGACTTTTAGAAATAAAAAAGTAACTATTGAAATTTAAAACTTTATAACTGGGATATAGAAAAAAATTAGGCTTAAAGTCTAAAATTAGATTTTGATTCTAATTAGATGTAAGGTGAAAAGATAATTATTCATTGGAAAATATATTTTTAAAATTTATTCCTAATTAAGGACAAATAAGGAGATTTTAAAAACAAGAAAAAGAAATTAAGACAAAGAGGATAAAATTAGAGAGCCTAACATTGGTTTTGTTGATGGTCCAGAAATTAGCTAGTAAGAAGAATGGAGGAAATCTAATATTTGAAGAGAAAATGGCTGAGGAATTTTCAGAATTTGTGAAATAAACCCATTTTCAGATTCAGAACTCCAGTGAATTCCAGACAGAATAATAAAAATAGAAATATCAAAATAAAATTGCTGAATATGAAAGACTGAAAGATCTCAAAAACAACCACAATAAAACCAAAGCAGAGATAATTTTAAAAGGAATGAAACTTAAGACATCAAACCTCCCAAAGATATCAACTTATTGAGTGAAAATAACTATAACCCTACAATTATATACTAAGCAAGGTTATCTTTCAAGAAGAAGGGTAAAATCAACACATTTTTAGATGAACATAAACTATGAAAGCTTACCACTAGCAGGCTCTCAAAACATTACCTTCTAAATGATAAACCTCAAGATGAAAGAAAAAATTCAAAAAGATTTGAGACACAGTAAAGAATGGAAAGCAAATGAGTAAAGATTTAGATAAATCTGAAAAGCCTGACTGTACAAAATAGTAGGAATGCTCAATTTGTGAGATTGTTTTCTTAAAGAGAGAAATGAAATTATGAATACCAACAGCATGTAAGCCCAGAGGAGGATGATCAGAGACAAAAGAATTATAAAACTCTTGAATTATTCAAAAAGAAGTTCAGACACTAATTAATTTTAGATTTTAAGTCCACAAGGAAAACCTGTAAAAGAAGATAAATGGTATGTATGTTCCTAAAAGGTATAGGGAGGGGAAAGATGAACAAGAAAGCAGTAGGTCAGAAATGTGGCATTAAGAAGCACAGATCACCAGGAACAAACAGAAAGTACAACTTAATACAGCAAAATAAGTGCAAATAGATCAGTCATCATAACAAGTGCACATTTAACTTATTAATTAAAAGATATTGTCAGACAAAATTTTTAAAAATCAGATGAATGTTATTTCTAAGAGACAGATCTAAAATATACAAACATGGAAACATGAAAAATATAAAGATAAAAAAGACATACTGCGCAAATACAAATCAAAAGACAACTAATAATATTGGTGAATTAAATTGAGATATAAAGCATACGTAAAGAGAATTGCTGTTTAATAATAAAAATTTTCAACAACCACGGATAATAGGCACCCTTTAGGGGTTATCTTTAATGCTAAAAGATAAAAAATGAAAGTTGATAATGTCAAGGAATGTATAAATTATAAATCTACCATAATAGGTTTCAACATCCTTCTATCAATTTTTAGTCAAACAGACAAAAACCGAAGCTTGATTTGATGGATATTTATAGGCCATGCATTCAACAATAATACAAAATATCCTCAAGATCCATATAACATTTACAAAAATTGTCTCAATATTAGGCCATAAGTCTCAATAAATTTCAAATTATCAGTATCTCATAGAGCCTATTCCCTGATCACAATTAAATTAGAATTCAGTAACAAAATAATTTAAGCTCTGATGGGAAATTAAAATATTTCTAAATAATATGTAAGTCAAATAAGAAAGAATTATGAAAAGTAAAATGTACTTAGAATTAAATAATTATACATATTAAAACTTGTGGAATACTAAGTTAATAATTTGAGAACATTCATCAATCTGTATGCTTATAGGGGAAAAGAAAGGCTAAAAAATTAAAGCTAACTTAGGAAAAAAATTTTTAAACAGTACAATTTTTCCAGATGAGACTTTCTAGTATCCAATAAGCATATGTCCTGGCAATTTCTGAAGTATCTCTTTGGAGTGTCATAGAAACTTGAGTTCTTTAAAAAACTATTATTTCTGATCAATATCTGTGTCTTTAAAAAAAAGATGAGAAAAATCCCAAAGAAAATAAAAAGAATGAAAGAACAGAAACAAATATACAGAAAACAAAAATTCAGTATACAGTACTCACAAATCCAAAAGATATTTTTTAGAATACTAATAAAGTATTAAATATTTGGTCAGATTAATCAATTTAAAAGGAGTGAAAGCACAAATATGCAATATCAAAAATGAAAAGGGGATCATGTTACAGACAGAGAAGAAAATTGAAAAGATGGTAACTTTAGCCAATGAGCTTTAAAGCATATAAAACTGACAATTTGCTAGGGAATAAAAGCAATTTGCCATAGGTGATTCATGAAGAAATAGGAAGCCTGAATAGTTCTGTAATCATTAAAAAAAGTTAAATTAGTAGCTAAAGATCTTCCCACAAAGAAAAAAAATAGATAATTTCAATTTTTATAAAACTCTTCTAGGAAATAAAAACAAGGAATACTCACCAATACATATATAAAAATATGTAATCTTATATCAAAATTAGGAAAGTACTTACAAGAAAAGGGCAATCTCCCTCCTAAACATATTTTAAAAATACTACAAACTAAATCCAACAATGTATATAAAAGATATACATCATGACCAGTTTGAGTCTATTCAAGGAATAGTCTGGGCACCATGACTCACTCCTGTAATCCCAGTACTTTGGAAGGCCAAGGCAGGAGGGTGGCTTGAGGCCAGGAATTCAAGACCAGCCTGGGCAATATGGTGAAACCCTATCTTTACAAAAAAAATTTAAAAAAATATTTATCTAGAGTTTAAGACCAGCCTGAGCAACATGGCAAGACCCTATCTCTACAAAAAATTTAAAAATATATATATTTAGCCAGGCATGGTTGCCTTCAACTGTAAGTCCCAGCTACTCAGGAGGCTGAGGCAGGAGGACCACTTGAGCCCAGGAGTTTGAGGTTGCAGTGAACCATGACTGGACCACTGCACTTTGGCTTGGGTGACAGAGGAGACCCTGACTCCAAAACAAAAGAGGAATGTAAGTTTGATTTAACACCTAACAATACAATTCACCACATCAACATGGTTTTTTAAATCATTTAATTATCTCAATACATGGAGAAAAATAAAGAAATTTAATACCCATTCTTAAGTGTAAAAATATAGAAGGAAATTTTTGTAACCTACTAAAGAATACCTACTAAAACATAGAGAAAACATTCTAAATGAGGAAACATTAGGCATAGTTTATATAAAAGCAAGAGCAACATACATATGGCTAGCCCCAGTGATGACACGGAGTGAGAGTTTGTCAAATCAATCTCACGAGGATCAGAGATCTCACCTAGTATAAAACTTTATTAGTAATTCAAAAGATAAAGGAAATCACAAAGAGCAGATAAATCATGGAGCAATATACATATGGTTAGCCACAGTGATGACACAAAGTGACAGTTTGTCAAATCAGTCTCACAAGAATCAGAGATCTCACCTAGTATAAAACTTTATTAGTAATTCAAAAGATAAAGAAAATCACAAAAAGCAGGAAAATCATGGAGAAGTCTGATACTGCTGTCACAACTCCCCAGCTCTTTCTTTGCTCCTTAATTCTGGACTCCTTAGGTCAGGGGTCCAGATTTAAGGTATTCTCTGATGAGGCAGGCTGGGTATCACTTACACACAGGGGAGCAATCCCTATCATGAAATATCTCCATTGTGTACATCACCAATTACATAACTGATACTGACATTTTCCAGTAGGCCATGCCTCACAAAAATATAAACAAGTTTGCTTACCATAGGCAGACTCCAGGGACCAGGTGTGTCCTACTTAAAGCATTCCATGTGTAAGGACTCTCCATTATGTTTACAAGGAGACCTGACCAGAGCATTTCATTCTTTTTGGCTCTTTTCCTCTCATCCCTGGGGTACAGAGGATGGCTTACAAACTAGCTGCTAACCCTCTCTTCCCACTTAAAGGCCCAGGGATTGGGGGGAAAAAAGTCTACATAAGCTACTGAGGATAGATAATTTTGTTAACTCCCTGGAATATTGCCTAGAAAATGGCCATCACATTGTGGATGCTCAATAAATGTCTGTTGAATGAAAGAATCAATAGATTGTTTACAAATGAATGCTCTCCACAAAGAAAACACAAAAGCAACTATAAATAATTAGAATTGATAAGAGGCCATAGTAAGTTAAATTAATATAAAACCAATATACATCAAAAGAGAAAAAGTAATTTTAAAATAATCTTTATTATAGCAACAAAAGCAAAGTCACCCAGGAATGAATAAAACAAAAAATAAGTAAAACCTTTAAGACAAAAACTACAAAACATTATTGAAAAGCACTGAAAAAGGTCTAATAAATGCATAAACAAGAAAATTGAATACCATATCAATTTTTCCAAAGACGTGTAGCTTTAATATAATTCCAGTTGATATGTTAATCATAGTTTTATTTTGTTTTGTTCTATGAATATGAAAAGCTTGAACTTAAAACATATAGATACAGAAACAAAAAGTTCAATACAATCCTGAGAAAGGACATGGAGGAAATCTCAACCTACAAAATACCAAAATGTATTATAAAGTCATAGTCATGCAGTCAGTGTGGCACTGGGGCAAGAATGGACAAATAGACCAACAAACTGGGTAGAAAGCTCAGAGAGAGGGCCAGTCACACCTAGCAACTTAACATGTCAGAGGTGGCCTTCCAGGTTAGTAGGAAAGGAGGAACAATTTAGAAGTTGGCACTGTCATTGTCACAATTGGTTGTCCATATAAAAAGTTAAATCTGACTCTTCAAAATTCAGTTTTAGGTAGATTATAAAGGTGACTGTGAAATGCAAAACTTCTAAATTTTTAGCAGCAAACAGAGAAGAGTATCTCTACAAACTTAGGCAAAACATAAAAATAACATTTCACTATATTAAAATGTAACTTTTTTTTTTTTAAGAGATTTATTCAAAGCCAAATCTGGGTGACCAATGGCCTGTGACATAGCCCTCAGGGAGATCCTGTTAACATGTGCCTAAGGGTCAGGATAGAGCTTGGTTTTATGCATTTTAGGGAAACATTAGGCATCAGTCAATACATGTAAAATGTCAAAATGTGGCATTTCTATTAGGCAAAAGATGCTGTTTAGAAACCCAAATTTATAAAAACCAACAAACTAGGGAAAATAGAAATTGCAACAAGTGTAATGGTCAAAGGATTAGTATCAATAATCTCTCATAATCTCCTACCTCTCAATGGGTAAGTCATAGTCCAGTTGAAAAATAGACTGTCCCGTCATGTTACACAAGAACAAACTGGCCATAGATACATGAAAAAGTTGTCAACCTTATCAGTAATCAGAGAAATATAATTTTAACTGCAATAAAACTAATTTTACATTAATAAAAATACAAAAATTAAACTCTAACAGTACCAATTTTTGGTGAGGATACAGGACAATGAGAACCCTCATACATGAATAGGTGACACTGTAACTGAATTTAACTTATTTGAAAAATAATTTAACATTACTCTCAAGTCTGAAAATGTGCAGACCTTATGGACCACAATCCCACTTTCTGATGTGTATCCAACATACACTTGCAAATGTACACTGGAAAACACAGCAGTGTTGAGTGTCAAGAGCAACAAAATGAAAACAACTCACATGCTCATCACCAAGTAAACAGATAAATTGTAGCAAATGAACACTACATAATACTCTACAGCAGTGAAGCAAATGAATTACAGCTACACACATGAATGTGGATGAATGTCAAAAAGACAATAGTGAGGAAAAGCAAGTCACAGACATCACATATAGTATAATGCCATCTATATAAATGGCAAGATGTAATTAATGATAACAGAGTGGTGCAAAGCATCATGGGAGTTCTGAGGAAGGACTTCTGTCTGTGGGAGTCAGGGAATACATTATAGGGGAGGTGACCTTTGAACTGGATTTTGAACAATAGAGAGAATTTCTAGAAAGATACAGAGAGTAGTAAGTATATGTAAGTACAGTGCAGGATGGAAAAACAGTGTGAGCCATGGTGTGAAGTTTCCCCATTCTCCAAAGAACAATGTAACTGAAAAATAAGACAGGCCACGGGAAATCATAAAACCAGAGAGAAAGCCAGATAGAGACTGGTTGGGGCCAGGGAACCAAGAGGTCATCGCTTGCTATATCAGACATATGAGAGGAGGTCCCATTATTCACATCCTAAAGCAGTGCCTTGTTCTGTGAGCCTGTTACCTGCCCTGTACTCCTCCCCCGCCACCTCCCTCATACTCATGCTCTCATTCCCCAGCATTACTCTTATTCCAACCACTTGAAAATAACAGCAACTGATACTGCATTATTATGAACAGCACCATTTCAAAATGAGGGTAACATAAATAGTCTAGGTGGAGAAAGCCCACATTGGCCCAGCACATTCAGCAACCCCCTGAGCCTTGAACCCACACTAGGAGGCATGTGTATATGCCTGGGGCCATGTCCCTTCAGCAAAGGGTCTCACACACATACCTAATTTGGGATAAGCTCAATAATTAAATGTTGTGCTTTCCATCTACACTCATTTGGCAAACATTTACTGAGCATTTCAAGCCAACAGGAACACAGTCTTCTTAGAGTCATGCAACCAGTCTCATTATACTGTAGCTCCTCCATCCCAACGATAGTTTTCAGCGGTCATAGCCAAGTGTTGTTAGACATGATCCAGAAGTGATTTGCTCCTTATTTTCATTTTGCAGAATAGCCATTCAGTGTTCACTCAAGCACTAATGCTTTTTAAAATTAAATGTGAACTGTAGTAAGTAAAATACTCCTAACCACATTAGAAGTAGTTTGCTGTTCAAAGTGATGTGTGAGGAGCATGCAAAAATATCATTGGCAGAATACCAACTTGTCCTTTTTTAAAAAATTACTTTCTCTTGTCCTTTTTCTCTTAATCTAATGTTAATACATTTAAAAATAAGAACAGAGATATGAAAATATGTTTTGTGCAATATGATTTGAAAGGGAAGTTCTACTTGTTACCAGAAAACTGAGGGGGGAAGAGGCCCTTATCTTTCCTTGATATCTCTATTTTTTTCTGGAAGACTTTGTAGCAAGTTGAACTCAGTCAAACATGAATATGGAAGCCGCTCTTTGTAAGAAAGATGATGTTACTGACCTACAGTCAAAAGTAGTGATAATGAATTTTAACTGACCCAATCATATTCTTTTAAATGCTTTTCAATAATTTATCTAGCATTACCAAAGGTACACATAGCTGAGTCCTAACTCAAACAAGGCCCCAGTTGATCCAAGGCTCAGAAATGGAAAATGGAATGGGAAACATAACCAAAAAGTAGGAATTAAGGTGACAGAAACTGCCAATATATTACAATCATAGTGTAGATGGAGCTGGTTGAGAGCCACAGGTGGAGGTCAATCTTGGAATTCAGAAAACAAATGCAGGCAGATAGGGAAACAAACAGAAGCCATGGCAAGAAGCAAAACTACAGCACAAAGCACAGAGCATTTTTCCTATCAGTCCAGACATTTATGAAGAGCACTGTTATTTTATGGGTTGAAGACTTGGAATTCCGGTCACAAAACGTTCTAGCTGCTACCAAATCCTCCCTACCTTTTAAACGGATAGGCCCAAAGCTGAAATTTGTCAGAGAAACAAAACTGACCATTTACGTAACAGCGAGCTGAGAAACAGTGAAATTAGCCAAGGTGGAACAGAGCGTCTCACTGGGGTGCAAACCCGTGGTTTCACCAGCTCAGTGCTCTAAACACCTGAACACCTTCTCTGGCGCCCAATTCACCCAGTCATTAGGTCGGTTCAGAAAATAAAGTTACAAAGTGAGTTAGTGAGCACTACTTTGATTACAAGTGACAAAGTTTCAGTCCAAAATGTTTAGGCAAAAAAAAAAAAAAAAAAAAAAAAACAGGTATACTGAGGTGTCTCGTAGAACTTAAGCCAGGAATATTTGGACCTCATTAGCAATTCAAACACATGCACAATCAGGATCCCACCCGCTCTCCTGTGTCTGTGTCTCTGTGCCCCTGCATCATTCCTCACTCTCAGCGTGGACCAAGGTAGAGGAAAACATGGGCAACATCACCCCCAGACTCGTAGATCTTAAAGCTCCAGCCTTCAGAGACTGACCTGCTTTCTCTGATCCCAATTAAAATGGAAAAGAAAATTTGTGGCCCAGGCTCAGTCAGATTCCCAAAGATGGGCCACTCAACTGTGGGTGAGGTGGCAGACTACTTTGATTGGCCCAGCAACGCTCAGGTGTCCAACCTTGTATTAGTGAACAGAGGTCAAAGGGATGAGGTCATGAAAGAATATGGCCATTGGAAGCTGCCATTTCCCAAAGAAGCAGATGCTTAGCATAGAAACAGTAAGTATCCACCACCCAAGTGAGTGAGCTACATATTACACAAAGTGCAATAATTGGGCTAATAGCCCAATATTTTAGTAGGACCAGGACAATCACCTGCCCCTGACCATAGAGATTATGTCCTTTAATCTTATTTAAAAATCATTGCAACTCTGTCTCCCAGATGAAGATGGAGCTTCTACACTCCTCAGTTTCTTAGTCACCCCCAGAATTTAGAGGCAGGTGAGGGTGTCTAGTTCATGCCAGGTACACTGAGGTTTCTCTAGTTGATGGGGCAGGGCAGCCAAGAGAGAAGAACCAGCTTCCCTGACAGATACGGTTCACATTGCAACTTTTCATGCCCTAGCTTTGCAACTATGGGCGCGTTACTGAACTTCTCTCTGAGCCACAGTTTCCTCATCTGCAAAATGAGGAAAAGAAAACTACCTTGCAGGGTTTGTATAAAGGTTAGAGATAATGTACATAACTGAACACTATGTCTGATCAATGGTAGCTATTGTATTATTAATATACTGAATGGCTCCCTCACAACCTCTAAGAGATAATGTGTCCTTAACCTTGGGAATGTCTTCAGGACAATGTTCCATTTTACACTAACCTATTTCCTTGTAAAAAATCTCCCTTTTGTACCCTGTATACCCAGACTAGAAGACACGGTTAATATAGATTCCAATTAGGTTGTACTATGAAGAAAGAAGGATGGAGTGAGGATAAGGGAGCAACTTTTATTCTTTACCTGAAATGATACCACAAAATATCCAAACTTTAAAAACAACTTTAAAATACGAACTAGGAAGGACAACATAACTTCACTAGTACCCTGAATTTTTAAAACCTGAAATAAAAATACAATTCAGGAAAGCCCTACCTGACACCATCTTCGGAGCTATGGCCATTCAGAGTGGAGCAAAGTTCCCCAGTAGGATTTCACAAAGTATAGATATCTTTATTTTACAAATGAAGAAACTGAAGCTCAGAGAGAAGTCACTTCTCTGAGGTCACATCATTCAACAAAATCAGGCACATCTAGATCCTATTCCCAGCCTAAGGCCTTCCCACCCACTCTGCATCGTAGGCAGCTGGAGGGTAGGCTCCAGGTTAGGAAGGTGGGGCCCTCAAGGAGGCCCCAGAGGAACAGAGAGAGAGAGCTGACCTTGATAAGAGTAAAGAAAATGCTACAGACAGAGCTTCATGTCCTTCAAGTGGATCCCCTGACAAAAGGGGAAGAAAACAGGCTTTACAACCTGTGCTCTCTCCTGGCTGCTTTCTCTGGCTAGATTTAAGTGAGTTGAAAATTATCCATTATTTTATACTATCTGAAGCTCCCTTAACATGGATAATCAAAACGTAGCTTTCATTAACGTCCCTCAAACAGCAATAATAAAAGAACACGTAGTTCAGCTAGTGCATGATAAAAAAGGACTCCTAAACTCCTACCTCAGTCTCCTGCTTTGATTCATTTTATGCTCTAGCAAATCAAATGCTTGTGACAGCCCTGCTCAGCCACCTCCTTCTTCCCTCCACAGTACTGTTCTTGCTGACCCTGCTGGCTGAAATTCCCTTCTGCTCTTTCCTCAGCTCACTCATCCTTTAAGATATAGCTCAGGTACCACCTGCTCTGGGAAGCTGTCCATCACTCGTCTTTGTGTCCTGGCTCATTGCAAGCCACAGTGAAGGTGTGTTGAGTGCTTAACGTTGAAGAAAAGGGTTTTTATCATTGTAATCCCCTAAACCATTGCAGCCTTCTACAACTCCTCCTCCAACACACTGATGGTGTGTGAATCAGGCCATGTGTGTCATAAGCCACTAAAACTTTGGAAATGTCTGCTGGAAAATGTCAGCCTCCTTGCCTGACAAAGAGGAAAGGAAGTAGAAGATGAGAAACCACAACAGTGCGGGGAGGGGGGACAGCATGGTGAATACAGGAAAGTGGGCAGAGAAATGGCACAGGAGCACCTGGAGCAGAAAACAGCCAAGACAACATAGTCACGTATCTGACATTGTCCGAAACCACTGCTGATTCTCTTATTTTCAGCAGCCTCTACCCCTAGCCTGGAATTTCTGGATTTGCAGTAGTTACCAGGAAGAAATGGAGACTTTCTGAGGTGAATGAAGCCCATGGCAGCATCCACACAAGACCATCACCCCTTGAAGTGACCTTTACCTCAAGTTATGCCTGAGACTTTGCTGTTCCTACAGCAAGACTAGAGGGTCACGTGGAGGTCATAGTGTGGGCTCTGCTCTAAGATAGAACCCAAGAGGGCGTTATGTGACTTACAGAACAGACAGCGGGAAACAGCATCTAGCCTGCCCAGGTTCGGTGCTCCTGGGTACAGCTTTATCCCTTAGCCACTGAAGAAGCCTTCACATCATACACAACACCAAACCCGGCCTAGCTCCTAGACAAAATACTGGCCAAATCTCAAATGTGAATTTCTCCAATTCTGATTCTCATCTGTACAGCTTAACAAATCAAGTTTGTTCAAGCTCATTCACTTACAAACTTTGGCTGGCATCCAGCGTCACCATTCTGAGACCATGGGTCCCACAAAGCCCATTACATCTGTGGTCTGTGGTCCTCTATAGCCAACAATTAGCTCCCAGATGCCATACAAACTGCCATTTCCATTCTGGTCATGGTTACCATGGGAATCACCTTATGCTTCTCTGTAGAAACCAACTATAATGCTTTTTACTAATGGCCCATGCACTGGCTCTTGAGAGACTACAAGTATTAGGCAATCAAAGCACTTGTATTTGGACTTCCTCTCCTTTTTTAGGAGCTTAAGTATGAATGAAGAAGGGCAAGAGACAGAGAAGAAAGTGTATTCATTCCATTAGGAAAGAGGCTTCTACTGGCCCTTTCCCTCTCTCGGTGGAGCTCAGATATTTTTATAAATTTAAGAAAAGTCATTGACAAGGGATTAATAACCAGAATATATAAGGAGCTCAAATAAGTCAACAGGAGAAAAAGCTAATAACTCAATTAAAAAGTGGGCAAAAGATATAAGTAGACATTTCTCAAAAGAAGACATACAAATGGTAAACAGGTATATGAAAAGGTACTCAGCATCATTGATCATCAGAGAAATGCACATCAAAACTACCATGAGACATCGTCTCACCCAGTTAAAATAGATAATTTCCAAAAGACGGGGAATAACATGCTGGTGAGGATGTGGACAAAAGGGAGCCCTCATATACTGTTGCTGAGAATGTAAATTAGTACAGTCACTATGGAGAACAGCATGGAAGTTCCTCAAAAAACTAAAATTAGAACTACTACACGATCCAGCATTCCCACTGCTAAGTATATACCTGAAAGAAAGCAAATCAGTATGTTTAAGAGATATCTACCTTCCCACGTTTATTGCAGCACTGTTCACAACAGCCAAGATTTGGAAGCAACCTAAGTATCCATCACCCGATGAATGAATAAAGAAAATGTGGTACATATACACAATGGAGTACTATTCAGCCAGAAAAAATAGATTCTGTCATTTACAACACTACTAATGGAACTAAAGGACATTTTGTCAGGCAAAGAAAGACAAATTTGCATGTTCTCACTCCTTTATAGGAGCTAAAAATTAAAACAATTGAACTCATGGAACTAGAGAACAGAAGGATGGTTACCAGAAGCTGGGAAGGATAGTGGGGGTTGAGGGTTGGGGATTGAGGATGGTTAATGGCTACAAAAATATAGTTAGATGGAATGAATAAGATCTAATATCTGATAGCACAATAGAGGGACTACAGTTGACAATTTATTATACATTTTAAAATAACTAAAAGTGCATACTTAGATTGTTTGTAACACAAAGAAAGGAAAAATGCTTGATATAATGGATACCCCATTTACCCTGATGTGATTATTACACATTGTATGCCTGTATCAAAATATCTCAAGTACCCCATAGACACCTACTATATATGCACAAAAATTAAAAATGAAAAAAAACTAATTTAAAAAAAGAAAAATAGGCAACACCATGGGGACACTGCAGGGGAATAAAACACCAAGAGATTTTGATTAAAGGATTTCTGATTTCAGTTAGGTAAGTGTAATAACTCCTGCATGACATGGTGACTATAGTTAATTACAATGTAGTATATTCTTGCCAGTTGCCAGAAGAGTAGATTTTAAGTGTTCATACCACAAAAAAATGACCAGTATATGAGGTAATGCATAACTTATTAGCTCAATTTGGCTATACCACAATGTATACATATTTCAAAACATTATATTGTACATGATAAATATATACAATTGTATTTGTCAATCAAAAACAATTTTTTAACCCAAAATGAAAAAAAAAATACACTAGGCAAGGAGTCAGGAGACCTCGCTTCTACATTTGAGTCAGTCATGAATTCTCTCTGTGAATTGATACAATTCACTAAACCTCTTAGAGCCTGTTTTCTCATCAACAAATTGAGAAGTTTAACCAAAAAGATTTGTTTTAACCTCATCAATTAGTATTTTGATAGTTTTTTTCCTGCTAGAAATTCACAAAATAATTTCTCCTCTACATGAACAATGGTAACAGTCGTCAGATAAAAGACAGGAAAACATAACAAAACTGAAAATAAAACATGGTTCAGGTCATAGGGCCAGAGGCCAGAGGGGCCCAGAAGCCAAAGCTGCAGATGGAGCTAGGAGTGTGAAACCAAAAAAGCAATCTGGCATCAGAAAGCCCAAAGAGCATATCCAGATACTCAGCGAGAAGACATCGTGGCCAAAGAATAGGGACATCAAGAAAATCCAAAGCAAGAAGTCCTAACTGAGCCACATGGTGGATTAGAATATGTCTATCACAAGTCAGAAAATAATGAGTCAAAAGCCTATGAGAAAGTTAAAAAAAAAGTTGAGAGACATCAAAAAGAAAATCAAGTCCCAACAATTTCTCCTGTACAATGCTTGCAGTAATATGTGTCAGGCCATGTCTGGCATAGGCCACAATCAAAGTTGTGAAAAATGTCTGCTGGGAAATGTCAGTTTCCTTTCCTGATAGGGGTTTCCAAAATTTCAATGGAAAATGCAAAAAAAAAAAAAAAAAAAAAATCCCTGTAAGGTCAGTTAAAAACCTATGGGATCAAAAGGACAAGAGGTTTGAGGCTGAGATACAGGCACTTCGGCCTCATTTTGCACCAGGTTTTTTGTTTGTTTGTTTGTTTGTTTGTTTGTTTGTTTTGGTCATTGCCACTGAGGTCTCTGTCAAAGTTTCTGGGCTGAACCTCTATAGATGTGCCTTCTCATGCCTTCTCACCTTGAAAATTGCCAGTATAGGGCTAGCCATATGTAGAAAGCTGAACTTGGATCCCTTCCTTACACCTTATATAAAAATTAATTCAAGATGGATTAAAGACTTAAATGTTAGACCTAAAACCATAAAAACCCTAGAAGAAAACCTAGGCAATACTATTCAGGACATAGGCATGGGCAAGGACTTCATGACTAAAACACCAGAAGCAATGGCAACAAAAGCCGAAATAGACAAATGGGATCTAATTAAACTAAAGAGCTTCTGCACAGCAAAAGAAACTACCATCAGAGTGAGCAGGCAACCTACAAAATGGGAGAAAATTTTTGCAATCTACCTATCTGACAAAGAGCTAATATCCAGAATCTACAAAGAACTTAAACAAATTTACAAGAAAAAAACAACCCCATCAAAAAGTGGGCAAAGGATATGAACAGATACTTCTCAAAAGAAGACATCTATGCAGCCAACAGACACATGAAAAAATGTTCATCATCACTGGTCATTAGAGAAATGCAAATCAAAACCACAATGAGATGCCATCTCACACCAATTAGAATGGCAATCATTAAAAAGTCAGGAAACAACTGATGCTGGAGAGATGTGGAGAAATAGGAACGCTTTTACACTGTTGGTGGGGGGTGTAAATTAGTTCAACCATTGTGGAAGACAGTGTGACGATTCCTCAAGGTTCTAGAACTAGAATTACCATTTGACCCAGCCATCCCATTACTGGGCATATACCCAAAGGATTATAAATCATGCTACTATAAAGACACATGCACATGTATGTTTATTGCAGCACTATTCATAAAGCAAAGACTTGGAACCAACCCAAATGTCATCGATTATAGACTGTATTAAGAAAATGTGGCACATACATACCATGGAATACTACACAGCCATAAAAAAGGCTGAGTTCATGTCCTTTGCAGGGACATGGATGAAGCTGGAAACCATCATTCTCAGCAAACTATCACAAGGACAGAAAACCAAACACCGCATGTTCTTATAGGTAGGAATTGAACAATGAGATCACTTGGACACAGGGCGGGGAACATCACACATTGGGGCCTGTCAGGGGGTGGGAGGCTGGGGGAGGGATAGCATTAGGAGAAATACCTAATATAAATGATGAGTTGATGGGTGCAGCACACCAACATGGCACATGTATACCTATTTATCAAACCTGCACGTTGTGCACATGTACCCTATAACTTAAATTATAATAATTTTAAAAAGAGTTAAAAACAAAAAACAAAAAAAGAAAATTGCCAGTATAGAATATAGAAAAGCCCTATATTCTATATACATATATTCTATACTATATATATATATTCTATATTCTATACTTAACACAAAGCTCTATTTTCTCAGAGCTTGGGACTTAGTGAATATTTATTGAAATGATGAATAAATTCTCATCTCTAACTACCTACTATAGGCCAAATACAATGCTAGGAACTTAATGAAAAGGTACATTGATTGATGCTTTAAAATCCAGATAATTTGAGGTTAATTTTCTGATCCCTTCCAAGTTCCTTAATACTATACCACCTAAGGAGCTTTATAGAGACTTAAAAAAAAAATGTTTCCCCAGGCCTTAGACCTCCAGGTACAATGGGAGAAGATTTGGGTTCTTATGCCAGTTTCGCTGCTAACTTGCCTTGAGCCAAGTCTAAGTCACAAAAACACTCAAACTCTCAGCTTCCTCTTCTGTCCTGTGGACTTAATCTTTCCTCTTTCATGAGACGGTGGGAGGAGTCAATGAACTAACACCTGTGAAATCACTTTGAAATATAGTCTCAGTGGTGACAAGCCAGCACTCAGCCGAGAGGGGGATTTCATTGGAATCAGGGTTTCTGATTCAGTCTGGCTTCCTCAGCCATTTCTACATCAATCAGCTGTCACTGCTCCTTCTCCTCAAACCACGTGAATTTTAAAAGGCAGCACAAGCTCATCTGGAATTCATACACCCCACCTTCAAACAGACAAGGACACTGTGAAATTGGAAACATAGGAAGATGGCAGGTGGCACTGCTCTCTCTGAAAAATGAGCACTGTAGAAACAGCTCTGCTTCTTCCCAGCATGCCTGATGGTGTGGGTGATTTGTGATGCTTTCCCTGAAAAACCCTCATCCCCATGAACACAGTTTAAAGATAGAAATCAATCTTACAATATGACAGGGAGAGAAAAATCTGTCAGGAAAAATGAAGAGGAGAAAAACCACCTCATTCTAGAATCCTTTCTACTAAATAAATGGATTCCAGAGAAGTAAGACTGGACCTATATTTTTCCCTCTTGCTTGCCATTTACCGAGCAGCTGCAAGAAGTGAGATTGAAAAGAGAGACGGTCTGGCCAGCCCCACCAGCTTTTTCATCACAATAATTTAGGCAGGATGCCAACCCTGGCATTTTGCACTAGGTCAGAGTTTGCCTATATACAACAAAGAACTAAAAACCCTACAGGATCATTTACAACGACACACTATGAAACATTGCTCATTACTACACAAAGGATCAGCTGTCGCCACACCTTGGGGTATTTGTGAACTTTAAAATAAAGCAGCACCACACAAGGTTTAATTTAACCCCTAGACCAAGATAAATTCTGCTTCCCAGATCCTACGAACCTGGAGAATAGCATCGCTATGAGGCATACTGAAGCCCATAGCTGCAAATCATCATAGAACTCATTGCAGGGAGCACCCAGCCAGTGTCAGGTTAAGGTAAGTTATCCAATCAGGCAGAAATCAGGAAGGGGTACTACATAAAGCCAGCAAAGTGGAGGGAAGGAGACAAAAGGTGTATAGTAAGGGAGTTAGAAAGGCACTTTCATGAAGAAAAGTCTAAAGTTGATTTCCACCAGAGCAAGTTTACTCACTGAACAGTCCTCTTGCTCTTTGCTTGCTAGAATATCCATACCCTCTTACAGTGTCCCCTTGCATTATGGAAAGTTTCAGAAAAGTTTCAAAAGCTGCCTGAGGAACAGCTGTCATTCCAAAGAGTGTCCAGGACCAGCGTTGCCTTCCGCCCTATCCTCTCCTTAAATCTCATCTCTGGCCCACTCCTGAGGAATCAAGTGGGCAAATGAGCTGCACTCTTTCCCAGTGCCCTTCTGGCCCTATCTGTGTCTCAGGAGCTTCTCTCCCAAAAAAAATCAATCTGCAGTTGGCCCGGGAGGAAGAGATAATGTGAGAGCTCACAGTGGGTCAGTGATTCAGTAAAAAGCCAGAGAGCTGTTGGCTGGGAAATGCCGGAGACATCTGGGCAGGAGCTGGAAAGCAAGCACACTGGGCTGTCTTCTCCTGATACACCTGTCTTCTGATACCAGATAGAGCCTCGCCCTGGGGAGTTGCCCAGCCATGTGTCCTATGTACCAAGAAGCCAAGGTACTAAGACTTGGGATTTTCTTACAATGCAGTCATGAAAGAGGGAGGCAGCTGAGACTGGTTGTGAAGAAGGAGCACATTGATGCAATGCTGTGGTGACTTGAGAAAAATCAGAGACATTGTAGAAGCCTTTTGGGACTCCCTGGCAACCACAGACAAAGTGCATCAGGCTCACAAAGAGACAGAAAACATGACATAAATACCTTCAATCTAAGACAATACCTATCCTGGCAAACTCCATCCTGGCCCCTTTAAGCTCTGCATTTCAATTCTCTAACTTCCAAGGTCAAAAACAAGTCAAGATAGCACAAATTGACTGTCTTCACTATAGTGATCCGCATCCTGTGGTGGCTCAATGCATATTAAAAGAATTGAATGTATCACTGCAAATAGTAATTCAGAAACTGGAGAGAGAAGTTTTTACATATAAAAAAGAGAAACCACGATTTCAGTCACAACCACCTTTTCCAAGTGCCTCTCCTGGTAATATAAGCAGGAACTCCAAGTAGCAATTAAATGTGTTATCTACGAGCTTCCAAGTCAAGAAGTCTTTTCAATAAGGTATGAAAGCCTACTTGAAATAATTTGAGATCCATCTCTGACACCAGTAAGCTTTGCATTTTAAAATTATTCTTCCCACAGTCCGCAGATATTCTTTAACCAACCCAAAGTCAAGTATATTACATTGTACATTTATGGGAAGAATCAAGATGGCTGAATAAGAAAACAATACACTCCCCAGAAGCTAGCAAAGGCAGCCATTAGACTCAATCGGGATTGTAGTAAAAAGGTGTCTAAGTGGAGACATTCAGTCCTAAAGGCCTTACTATAGAGGATAAAGAAGAAAACATAGAGTCAGACCCAGGCTTGACTTTCTGCACACTGTTAACAGCAAGGGGCAGTAACTCCTCATACCAACCCAAAGCCCTTTAGTTCTTAGGCTCACGTGTAGCAGGTTGAAGCCAAGTTGCCTGGAAGAAAAAACATAAGCTTTGGACCTTGCTTCAAACTCCAGCTCCATCTGTGAATAAGTTGCTTCCCTCTCTGAATCCATTCCCTTCTTTCACTAACAGGGTCAATGGCACTATTTCAAGGGCTCGGATGATGAATCGATGAGGGAAGTAAGTGTAAATCCCTTAGCACGATGTTTAGCACCTGTTCTCTCCCACACTTCAGGGCCGTACATAGGGAATGTAGATAAAGTTGTTGATATTTAGTGGGAAGAGTACTGGGTTAAGAATTAGTGACCTTGCTCTCAACTGGCTCTGGAAACTTGAAGAAGTCACCTCACTTCCCATCACATGCAAAATAAACTAAAGAATCTCAGAGATTATCCTCTGGCAATAAGGGAATTCGAATTCAAAGATATGAATAGATGAAGATGCTAGAAGTCATTGTATCTAGGGTTATACAGAGGTATCAGCCTTGGGATCTTCCAGAATTGCTGGACAGGGTTAGAATTTCTGACCATCTCAGGATCTGAAGAAGCTAGATCAAACAGGACTGCCTTGTATCATATCCAAAGGTGACTGGGAAGCAAGGAAGGGAGAAGAGGAGAATAGAGAGAATCCTCCTTCTCTGAGATTATGGCTGCAAATTTCAGGTGGAAGCTCTCTTCCAACCAAGATAGACTTGAAAGCATTGAGTTACTTTGACTCTAACTAGCTAATCTATCAGACTTTGTAATGAAGCACCTAGGTGTTCCCCACATGCCGTAGATAGGCAGGGTAGGAGCATCAGAGAAGGAAAGTAAAAAGCGGCAGCCAGCCTTGGAGTTGTGGCTTCCCACTCACCTGCAACACACACACACTTCTATGCCGCTTATGCCTGGGCAGGGATCCATGACCCTGATTCAATTGTTATATGTTTCTCTTCCCCATCAACCAACCTAAACCCTATCTAAAGCAGCAGTGTCTCATTTAGGACCAATGAGAGTGCTTGAGCAACTCACGCAGGCATGGGCACATGGGCCTAGCTGGGCTGACGGTGTCACAGTTTGTTCTTCAAAGTGACTGACTGGACCTCAATAAATGTCCCACAAAGAAAATATATTTAACATCATGGCACAAAAGAGAGAACTGACTTTGCCCTACACTTTGCACCTCTCCACACATAAATGCACACAAACACCTACCCATTGATCAACAGAAATATCATACTGGAACTATTCCAAAGAGTATCTGAAAAGTATTTTGTAAAATACTCCACAAAGAGACAGTTCTCGCCAGTCATCCTTGATGATCTCTCTCCCTAAAATAACTTCAACCCCAGCAGTCTCCCAGGAGCTGGTAGGCAGAGAGTGCCACAGTCGGCTCGATTTCCCCGGAGGCCCAGCCCATTTGATGCTGCACATATTTGCACTGCCTTCACTTTCACCATCCTTCACACCTGCTCTACCCCATCCATGTCTCTGTCCGGCCAGTTCCTACTCATTCTTGAATGTCAACATAAATGTCTCTTCCTTCACAAAGCCCTTGGTGAGTCCCCAGGTTGGTTTCAGTACCCTTGCTATGTGTGTCTTCACCTACATTGGCATTAGTTGACACCATTGCAGTTGTGCATTGACTTGCCTATCTTCACTAAACTGTGGGCTCCTTGAAGACAGAGAATATGTCTCCAGCACTTAACACGGTGTTGGCATATAGAAGTGCTCAATAATTATTTGTTTAATGAATGAGTGAATCTAAACCAGATTAATGGTTGGGATAAAAAACTACTCAGGTCTACTCAGGAACAAACCAATAAACCTGGAGAAAGGGAAGTGGAACTACCCAGGTGCAAGAAACAGGTACTCTCCCTAGAGTTCACAACGAGCCAGCTAGGTGACTGCAAGACCCAGAGATCGGTTCTGCTGAATATGCAATATCAGAGGGTAGAGGAAAGAGCAACAAAGCCAAACTAGCTGCTCCCTGTAAGAAAAGAGAGAAGAAAATCGCCACTTAAAGAACACCTATGGGTACCCCTTTTAAGCCAGAAAAGAGCTTACAAGGTATTATCACCTTCTCACAGACAAGAAAAATCATGCTCAGAGAGGTTAATAACATGTCAAGTAAATAGCAAAGTTGGTATTGGAACTTGGACCTGCTGATGCCAGAGTTCACACTGTATTTTACTCGACCTTATTGTTTCCGAATTTTCCACAGATTTGGATGTCCATTTCTACATTCTGGGCAATGAGATGGTAGGTAGAAAGCTGGGCACCTTGGAAGCCGTGGCATTTGACATGGAGTAGTGGCACTGAATTAGTGAGCAGATGAACAGGCATTCACTATGGTCTGCAAAGGGCTTGCATTGCCAAAGATCTTCTTGTCTTTGAAAACAGCTTCAAAGAAAAGAATAAAGTTCAGAGAAGGGAATGCAAAGGATAATGAGAAGAGAGGGGAGAGTCAAGAAAGCCTCCTCCAGATGGATGACGTATGAAAAAAATTAAATGAAAACATCACAGTAAACACCCAATCTCTCACTGAAAATGTGCAGCAAGACCATCTTTAACTGTCATTATCAGAAGAGACATATCACATAGTCTGAACATATGTCCCCACCAAATCTCATGTTGAAATGTAATCCCCAGTGTTGGAGGTGGGACCTGGTGGGAAGTGATGGGATTTCTCATGAATGGTTTAACACCATCCCCTTAGTGCTGTCCTCGTGATAATGAGTTTCTTCTCATGAGATCTGGCTGTTTAAAAGTGTGTGGTGACTCCCCCACATAGTCCCAGGTCTTTCTCTTGCTCCCACTCACACCATGTGACATTCTGGCTTTTTCTTTGCCTTCTGCCATGATTGGAAGCTTCCTGAGACCTCACCAGAAGCAGATGCTGGTGCTATGCTTTCTGTACAGCCTGTAGAACTGTGAGCCAATTAAAGCTCTTTTCTTTATGAATTACCCAGTCCCAGGTATTTCTTTATAGCAATGTAAGAACAGCCTAACCCAACATGAATCAGCTACGGGGCCTCAGCCAACTATCAGCACATAGCCTCCTGCCTCCAAAGGCAAAGGTACTGAGAGTTAAGAGAAAAGCTTAAAGGAAATGAAAATGCATCCAATTCCCCGTCAAATGAAAATGCTATGGGCCCAAGGCCAAAGAATATTCTTGGCCTGGATGGTGCTCACCACGCTAAATTTAGCCGATTGGTGAGCTTTTTTTAAGAAGCATCTTATTCAACCTTTTGCATGCCAGAGATTTACCTCCTAATGCACAGCTTGCTTCCCCCTGAAGCTGGAACACATTGTCCTTGGCTTTGTCATCTGTGGGAGAAGCAATGCCAACAAAAGCTCTGCTGTTATCACCTAGCTCTGCTTGTCCAAGCAGCGCCTGGATGAGGTTCTTTAATGGCACTGCCAAAAGGCTCTCTATCCTCAGTAATCCAGCCCACCTCCCCTGACCCTACCATCCCCATAACTAACCCCATCTTAATTCTTCTCAACAGAAATCCATTCTTCTGTGTTTATCACTCTAGCTGCAGAAATCAGCTTTTAAAGTGAGAAAACTTTAGGGAGAGTTTGCATGCCCATGAACATAACCAAAACCTGTGCCGATTCTAACACTGCTTGCTTCATTTGCTCCTGATAACACAGTACGGACTGAGAGGCAGCACGCAAGGCTGAAAAAGCATGAGACTTTAGAGTCAGACCTAGATTGACAGCCTCACTCTTTTTATCCAATCTTCAGCTTGCCTCATATGAAAAGGATTATGATATCTAGTTTTGCCCAATAAATGTAAACTAATAATATTTTAGGTGGTTATTAATCTTAGGGATTTTAGGATCAGAAGAACCAAGAGGTTACATGCACAGAGAACAGGGACTGGAGACAGTTTGGGAGCATTGGTGACTAAAGGTGATGTCAAGAGACAAGTGAAGCTACTGTCAGACTTACGGGAGTCAGAGTCAGGAAGCACAGAGGCCAGCAAAGAAAGTGAGGACAGGATAAGAAGATGCAGGCCCATCCAACTCACCTAGGGCAGTGACATATGAATAGTCATGTTTCAGGTCATCACGTGGTCACCTCTGAGTCCCTGGTAACTAAAATTCATTTGGCAATTGATAAATATTTATTAAGTGCAATTGTCTGCCAAGTTATGATCAAGAGAATAGGTTTAGAGCACTTAGGGTTATAGTAAGTTCCTTCCACACTTTGGGATAAGACAGGAAAATAGTCTAAGGCAAAAACTATTAAAACTCAACACACAATGGGTGGTAGTGGTCATTTGCAAAAGCAACCCACCCTAGTAAACAGTTAGTAAGTAATCCCAGAAAGGGAGAACAGAGCAAACAGAAAGAGAAATCTCTCACACACACACACACACACACACACACACACACACATACACACACACATTTATAAATCAAAAGGGCCCATTCCATTGAGTGTTCAGCACAACGAAATAAAAGTAATCTAATCTTTGGTACATTTTCATGACATTTCAGAGTACTAGGGCTGAAGAGCATACTCTAACCATCCTTAAAGCTTCCAATGGGAAAAATGCAGCAGCGTCTTCAAGTGAGGAAAACTAATTTCCAACCAAGAATTCTATACCTACGCAACCTATGATCAAAATGTAGGACAGAGGAAAGGTATTGTCAGAAAATGATGACATGAGATTAGGGAGTGGGGAGTAGTTGCTGGTTAAATGTTTGGATTTTCTTCTCAGGAAAGGGAAGCTACTAGAGGATTCTCATCAGAGAAGTGGCATGATCTGAATTATAGTCGATCTTACAGTCTATTTATCTGATATTAGTATAGTCACTCCATATCTCTTATGGTTAATATTTGCATGGTATGTCTTTTTCCATTCTTTTATTTTCAACCTGTTTATATCTTTGAATCTAAAGTAACTCCTGGGTCATGTTTTGTTTTTATCAAATCTGATAATCTCTTTCTTTTGATTAGATTAATATATTTATATTTAATATTATTGATACGATTGGAGTGCCAATTACCACTTTTGGTTTATACTTTCTACATGTCTCATGGCTACATTGCATATATGTTTCTAGATGTTACAAACCTAACAATGCACTGTAATTACTGCTTTTTACATAGTATGTATTTTATGAAATCTAAGAGAAGAAATGAGAACATGAACATATTTCTAGTTTTTTAAAAATATATGTGAACTTTCTTATTTGCCAATTGTGGTTATGTTCACTTCTTGTGGGTTTTAATTATCACCTTGTCGATTTTAATTATCATCCACTTCTTGTGGATGTCATTTCCTAATGCCAATTAGTATCCTTCTCACTCCTTCCTTTGTGGTGTTGTTATCAAATATATTATTTCTGTATATTATAGTTCCAATAATACAATTTTAGATACTGTTTTAAGTCAGAATAATTAATTTGTAATAACACTGTCTTTTATCATCACCCCCAGAATTACTGTTATCAGAGCTCTTTGTTTTTTCATGGAGATTCAAATGACTGGTGTCACTTCCTTTCATCCTGAAGAATTTCCCTTAGTATTTCTTATAAGGCAGCTGCTCTGACAGCAATAAATTCTCTCAATTTCTGTTTATCTGAGATTTTATTTCATCTTCATTTCTAAAAAACAGTTTCGCTGGACATGGGATTCTTGATTGATAGTTTTTCATGACGTTATTTTCTTTCAGCACTTTGAAAACATTGTCACACTGCCTTTTGACCTCCATTGTTTCTGATGTGATGTTCACTGTTAAGGTTATTACGGTTTTCTTTTACAAGAGATTTTCGTGCTGCTTTCAAAATTTTTCTGTCTGGATCTTTCGTTTTCAACATTTTAACTATGATGCCTCTGGGTATGGATTTCTTTGCCTTTGTCCTGCCTGGAGTTCATTCGGTCCTTGGTTGTGTATATTAGTGTTTATCAAATTTGGAAAGTTTTCAACGATGATTTCTTTGAATATTTTTCTACTCCTGTCTCTCTCTCCTCTCCTGGTATTACATGTATATTGGTGCACTAAATGGTATTTTGTATTTCTCTGAAACTTTTTCTTTTTTTCACTTTCTCAGAATGCATAATCTCTACTTTCTCTGGTTCCTTCATCCACTCAGCTCTTGTGTTGAGTCCCTCTAGTAAACATTTATTTTTGTTATTTTATTTATTGAAATATTTTATTTCAATTGTTGTACTTTTCAACTCCAGAATTTACATTTGATTCTTTAAAATTTGTTTTTTATAGCCTCTACTTGATAAGCCATTGTTATCATACCTTCCTCTAGATCTTTAAACATAGTTTCTTTCAGTTCTTTCATCATTTTTATAGTGGTTTCCTTGAAGTCTTTGTTGACTAAGTTCATCATCCGGGCCCCTTCAAAGACAGTTCTATTATTAACTTTTTTTTTTTTTCCCTGTGTCTGCATCACACTTTCCTTTTATGTTGTTGTTGGGGGGTTTTTTGCATATCTCTAGTTTTCTGTTGAAGATTGTACTTTTAGATAATATATTGTAGTAACTGGATACTGATCCCCACCCCCACCTTGGGGTATGTTATTGTTTGATCATTTTTTCTTTTTTGCTTTTCTTTTTAATTACACTTTAAGTTCTAGGGTACATGTGCACAACATGCAGGTTTGTTACATATGTATATATGTGCCATGTTGGTGTGATGCACCCATTATTCATCATTTATATTAGGTATTTCTCCTATTGCTATCCCTCCCCACTCCACGCACCCCACAAGAGGCCCTGGTGGGTGATGTTCCCCTTCCTATGTCCAAGTGTTCTCATTGTTCAATTCCCACATGTAAGTGAGAACATGCGGTGTTTGGTTTTTTGTCCTTGTAATAGTTTGCTGAGAATGATGGTTTCCAGCTTCATCCATGTCCCTACAAAGGACATGAACTCATCCTTTTTTATGGCTGCGTAGTATTCCGTGGTGTATATGTGCCACATTTTCTTTATACAGTCTATCATTCATGGACATTTGGGTTGGTTCCAAGTCTTTGCTATTGTGAATATCGCCACAATAAACATATGTATGCCTGTGTCTTTATAGCAGCATGATTTATAATCCTTTGGGTATATACCCAGTAATGGGATGGCTGGGTCAAATGGTATTTCTAGTTCTAGATCCTTGAGGAATCGCCACACTGTCTTCCATAATGGTTGAACTAGTTTACAGTCCCACCAACAGTGTAAAAGTGTTCCTATTTCTCCACATCCTCTTCAGCACCTGTTGTTTCCTGACTTTTTAATGATCGCCATTCTAACTGGTGTGAGATGGTATCTCGTTGAGATTTTGATTTGCATTTCTCTGATGACCAGTGATGATGAGCATTTTTTCATGTGTCTGTTGGTTGCATAAATGTCTTCTTTTGAGAAGTATCTGTTCATATCCTTTGCCCACTTTTTGATGGGTTTTTCTTGTAAATCTGTTTGAGTTCTTTGTAGGTTCTGGATATTAGCTCTTTGTCAGATGAGTAGATTGCAAAAATTTTCTCCCATTTTGTAGGTTGCCTGCTCACTCTGATGGTAGTTTCTTTTGCTGTGCAGAAGCTCTTTAGTTTAATTAGATCCCATTTATCTATTTTGGCTTTTGTTGCCATTGCTTTTGGTGTTTTAGTCATGAAGTCCTTGCCCATGCCTATGTCCTGAATGGTATTGCCTAGGTTTTCTTCTAGGGTTTTTATGGTTTTAGGTCTAACATTTAAGTCTTTAATCCATTTTGAATTAATTTTTGTATAAGGTGTAAGGAAGGGATCCAAGTTCAGCTTTCTACATATTGCTAGCCAGTTTTCCCAGCACCATTTATTAAATAGGGAATCCTTTCCCCATTTCTTGTTTCTCTCAGGTTTGTCAAAGATCAGATGGTTGTAGATGTGTGGTATTATTTCTAAGGACTCTGTTCTGTTCCATTGGTCTATATCTCTGTTTTGGTACCAGTACTATGCTGTTTGGGTTACTGTAGCATTGTAGTATAGTTTGAAGTCAGGTAGCGTGATGCCTCCAGCTTTGTTCTTTTGGCTTAGGATTGTTTTGGCAATGCAGGCTCTTTTTTGATGCCATATGAACTTTAAAGTAGTTTTTTCCAATTCTGTGAAGAAAGTCATTGGTAGCCTGATGGGGATGGCACTGAATCTATAAATTACCTTGGGCAGTATGGCCATTTTCATGATATTGATTCTTCCTATCCATGAGCATGGAATGTTCTTCCATTTGTTTTTGTCCTCTTTTATTTCATGGAGCAGTGCTTTGCAGTTCTCCTTGAAGAGGTCCTTTACATCCCTTGTAAGTTGGATTCCTAGGTATTTTATTCTCTTTGAAGCAATTGTGAATGGGAGTTCATTCATGATTTGGCTCTCTGTTATTGGTGTATAAGAATGCTTGTGATTTTTGCACATTGATTTTTGTATCCTGAGACTTTGCTGAAGTCGCTTATCAGCTTAAGGAGACTTTGGGCTGAGATGATGGGGTTTTCTAAATATACGATCATGTCATCTGCAAACAGGGACAATTTGACTTCCTCTTTTCCTAATTGAATACCCTTTCTTTCTTTCTCCTGCCTGATTGCCCTGGCCAGAACTTCCAACACTATGTTGAATAGGAGTGGTGAGAGAGGGCACCCCTGTCTTGTGCCAGTTTTCAAAGGTAATGCTTCCAGTTTTTGCCCATTCAGAATGATATTGGCTGTGGGTTTGTCATAAATAGTTCTTATGATTTTGAGATACATCCCATCAATACCTAATTTATTGAGAGTTTTTAGCATGAAGGGCTGTTAAATTTCATCAAAGGCCTTTTCTGCATCTATTGAGGTAATCATGTGGTTTTTTTGTCTTTGGTTCTGTTTATATGCTAGATTACATTTATTGATTTGAGAATATTGAACCAGCCTTGCATCCCAGGGATGAAGCCCACTTGATCATGGTAGGTAAGCTTTTTGATGTGCTGCTGGATTTGGCTTGCCAGTATTTTACTGAGGATTTTTGCATCGATGTTCATCAGGGATATTTGTCTAAAACTCTCTTTTTTTGTTATTGTGTCTCTGCCAGGATTTGATATTAGGATGATGCTGGCCTCATAAAATGAGTTAGGGAGGATTCACTCTTTTTCTACTGGTTGGAATAGTTTCAAAAGGAATGGTACCAGCTCCTCCTTGTACCTCTGGTAGAATTCAGCTGTGAATCCGTCTGGTCCTGGACTTTTTTTGGTTGGTAGGCTATTAATTATTGCCTCAGTTTCAGAGCCTGTTATTGGTCTATTCAGAGATTCAACTTCTTCCTGGTTTAGTCTTGGGAGGGGGTATGTGTCCAGGAATTTATTAATTTCTTCTAGATTTTCCAGCTTATTTGCATAGAGGTGTTTATAGTATTCTCTGATGGTAGTTTGTATTTCTGTGGGGTCAGTGGTGATATCCCCATTATCATTTTTTATTGTGTCTATTTGATTCTTCCCTCTTTTCTTATTAGTCTTGCTAGCAGTCTATCCATTTTGTTGATCCTTGCAAAAAAACAGCTCCTGGATTTATTGATTTTTTTAAGGGTTTTTTGTGTCTCTATCTCCTTCAGTTCTGCTCTGATCTTAGTTATTTCTTGCCTTCTGCTAGCTTTTGAATATGTTTGCTCTTGCTTCTCTAGTTTTCATTGTGATGTTAGGGTGTCAATTTTAGATCTTTCCTGCTTTCTCTTGTGGGGATTTAGTGCTATAAACTTCCATCTACACACTGCTTTAAATGTGTTCCAGAGATTCTGGTTTGTTGTGTCTGTTCTCGTTGGTTTCAAAGAACGTCTTTATTTCTGCCTTGACTTCGTTATGTACCCAGTAGTCATTCAGGAGCAGGTTGTTCAGTTTCCATGTAGTTGAACGGTTTTGAGAGAGTTTCTTAATCCTGAGTTCTAGTGTGATTGCATTGTGGTCTGAGAGACAGTCTGTTATAATTTCTGTTCTTTTACATTTGCTGAGGAGTGCTTTACTTCCAACTATGTGGTCAATTTTGGAATAAGTGTGATGTGGTGCTGAGAAGAATGTATATTCTGTTCATTTGGGGTGGAGAGTTCTATAGATGTCTATTAGGTCCGCTTGGTGCAGAGCTGAGTTCAATTCCTGGATATCCTTAACTTTCTGTCTCATTGATCTGTCTACTGTTGACAGTGGGGTGTTAAAGTCTCTCATTATTATTGTGTGGGAGTCTAAGTCTCTTTGTAGGTCTCTAAGGACTTGCTTTATGAATCTGGGTGCTCCTGTATTGGGTGCACATATATTTAGGTTAGCTCTTCTTGTTGAATTGATCCCTTTACCATTATGTAACGGCCTTCTTTGTCTCTTTTAATCTTTGTTGGTTTAAAGTCTGTTTTATCAGAGACTAGGATTGTTACCTACTCAAGCCTCAGCAATGGCAGGCACCCCTCCCCCAGCCTCACTGCCACCTTGCAGTTTGATCTCAGACTGCTGTGCTAGTGATGAACGAGGCTCCATGGGCATGGGACCCTCTGAACCAGGCTTGGGATATAATCTCCTGGTGTGCCATTTGCTAAGACCGTTGGAAAAGTGCCATATTAGGGTGGGAGTGACCCGATTTTCCAGGTGCCATCTGTCACAGCTTCCCTTGGCTAGGAAAGGGAATTCCCTGACCCCTTGCGCTTCCCAGGTGAGGCGATGCCTCGCCCTCCTTTGGCTTATGTTGGGTGGGCTACACCCATTGTTCTGCACCCACTGTCTGACAAGCCCAGTGAGATGAACCTGGTACCTCAGTTGGAAATGCAGAAATCACCCGTCTTCTGTGTCGCTCACACCAAGAGCTGTAGACTGGAGCTGTTCCTATTCGGCCATCTTGGAACTGCCTCTTTTTTGTTTTTTAGTGACTTGCCCAGACTAATTCTTGAAGCTCATTCCCCACAACACACACAGTTGCAGCCTCTAAGCTCCCTGCTTGGATTATTTGCCTTGCTTTCAACTTTCTCCCATTTTTAGGTGTCACCCTTGGATCAGTATAAACCCACTTTTTCGTCAAAAGTTGAGCTTAAGTCCCCCTAGTAAGTTAGATATGTGCTCTTTACCATTAAAAGTGTATGTGGCTGACAGATTGTTTTCACAGTTCAGAAGTTTGCAGTTTTGTCCCATGTTCAGCCAGGGGCTAGCAGCCCAAAGTTCCTTCACCATTCCCTCCTGAGCAGTCACAGCTTTGGGTATGCAGGCAGTCTTTCAGACTACCAGGGAAGACTATAATTTTATTTTGAAGTGTAGATTCCTAGGAGTCACCCCTGGTTCAGAGTAGCTTATTACATAATCACTGCTGGTTATGGGTTATGTTTAAATCACTTAACCCAATCAGGCTCCCACATTTTGCTGATGGATCTGTGTATGGCTTGGGTAATGCTTTCAGGTCTACTCCATATTCCACTTTGATTGCTCCTCAGTGGGTACAGGCACATGTGCACAATATTTTGGACCTCCAGGGATGTGACCCAGGAGGGTTCTCCTCTGTTATCTCCTTCTCTGCTAGTAGTATCACAGAACTACCAACCGCTCTTAATTGCTCGCTACCAAGATATTGTTTTCCACAGAACTTTTATGGGTGAACTTCTCCATACTTTGCTCCAAATAAAGTTAGTCCCCTCAAGCAGAGTTGTGGGTTAGCTGTCCTTAAATCCTGCCTCTTTTCCTAGGCAGAACATCTGTACCACTTTAGTGGAGCTGGGGAGAGGACGGTACCTCACTTCTCCTGGAGTGACACCATTGCTCTAGGAGTGGTGCATAGAGGAGGAGGGGTGGAGGGGAGTAGTCCCTCATCTTATAGGCTTTCACCTGCTGGGACGAAGCCTTCCTCCTACAAGCAGACTGGGGTGGGGGCACTTGGGCCTCCCGTATTCTTGGCCTACATTGCCTAGAACATAGCCCCTGCCCTATAAGTGGCAGCTGGGTGAGAGATGGTAGCACCAATCCTCTCAGCAGCACCTGTCTAAAATAGTGCTATATGACATGGACTGGGGGGGTGGAAGGCATGTAAGAGACACTGGCAGCCCAAGAATGCACCAATGGCCCTAAACTGGGAGCTGCAGGGAGAAAGCCTCCGTCTTCTTGGCTGTATCTGCCCAAAGCAGAGCACCCATAGTGGAGTTTCTGTCACATGGGGCTGGGAGAGGGGAGGATGGGCATAAGTTCTAGATTAAACATCACAGACTCTCACTGGTCTTATTGATATTTGGTAGATTTGCTTGAATATTTCTTTATTCATTGTGTGTTCTAAGGACAATTTCCAGAGATTTTAAGTGGCTTTTTGATATATGTAATTTGTATCAGTTACATGGTTCTTTTGCTGGGGAAAGGGTCCACTGAGCCCCTCCATACCACCACCCTGGTAGTCCCAATCCTGACTCATGTTTTAAAACAGTAATTTTCCCTGTTTTCTGAAAAGGAAGAGTAGAAGCAGTAAAGTTACATATTAAAATACCTATCACTATTATTTATCTACACAATGTCTTTAATACAGTCTGAAGCACAGTCGTGCTCACAAATGTCAGCTTCCGTTTCCGTTTCCATGCACTGGGGTCCTTCAAGAGAAGGACTGTTCCCCAGTGAGGGGGACCTAGGTGTTCTGAGATAGCCCCCCAAAATTTTTTCTGTGTTTCAAAATCAACTTCCATTTTCAACCAAGGTTTTCCAACCCCAAGACAGCCACCTGCCAACGCTCCTCAAAGTACCCTACTCCTCCTGTTAAGAGAGGCCCTTGAACTTCCTGATCAGGTCCTGACCCAGATTCCCACCTTCCTTCCCAGCTCAGAGTTTTCCCTCTTTGCTTCAGATTTCTCAGTCTCAATGCTCATCCTGTTTGCAGAAGCACCTGCCAGTTCCAGCTTAGGTTTTCCCACCTTGATACCTGCAACCTCCTCCTGTGATTATTGCTGACTCCTATAATCCTCATCTCATTTGCCCCACCCGCTGGTTCCCACCTCCTAATATGATCCATTCAATCAGCTGCCTCTGGGCCTGTCATCGGCTTTACCCTTGTCTTTCTGTTTCCACTTATCTCTGGCTCTATTTTCCCCAAGACACCTGAGCTAGCTCTTGACCCTGGTGTTCACTGGCTTTTGCTGCTGACCCACACACCTGAATTGTATTCGTTATTTATTCCTTCCTCCAACTTCCCTGACAGATTCTGCCTCAGTAACTTCTTAATAAGCCTTGAGTATCAAGCCTCTGCCTTCTTCCACAACCCAATCAACTCTAGATGTCTCACTTGGTTTCAGCTACTAGTTCCTGGTGCTCAGGAACCTCAGATCTACCATCCTGTTATCCTGTGCTTTTAATCTGGTCTTATCCTACTTATTTTACATCCAGGCTCTTTGTCCCAGTTGCTTGTCCTGCTGTCTATATTCCAAAGCCAAAAATGTACCTCCATATCTGTTTGCCCTAGTGCTGTATAATTAACACTTTGCCACTCTACCTAGCATTAAGTACCGCATACAGAATAACCCAAAACAAAGAGATCCTTACATCATATTGCTTCAAAATAAAAATATCTGGAAAAATATAGAATCAGACTATAAGGAAAACTCTTATCTAAAACAGTGCAAGCTCCATGAGAACAAGGATTTTATTTATCACTGTATACCCAGCACCTAAATCACAGTACATTCTCACTAAATGTAGAATGAATGAATGAGTAAAAACTAAGTTCAATGGAATTCAGCTATAATGATTGGAAATACATTTTTGCATGTGTATTCCAATTAGTCAAGACTGTTTGATATACTGGTTATGTTCATGTGTTGTCACACGTTATATGTAAGACATTTCTGTGATCTTAGCACCTTGGGATAATGCATTCATTTATTCATTCTCCAGCATCTACCCCCACCCCAATCTTTAAGGTTTTTGTTTTTTGCTTTGAATTCTACTCAAATTGTTTGACATCATGAAATTTTGTTCACCATGATAGAGGTAGTCCAACCCTGATCTTCAGTTCCCTACTTAGAACACCATGACTTTGTTGAACCCAAAGGCAAGATAGGAGGGGTTTGGATGGAGGCCAATTTCCTGTGAAAATGCTGGCACAGATAACAGGGTGGTTTAGGTGTTGGTCAGGTCTGAGGTTTTTTTTTTGTTTTTCGTTGTTTTTTTTTTTTGAGACCGTCTTTTTCTGTCGCCCAGGCTGGAGTGCAGTGGCATGATCTCAACTCACTACAACCTCTGCCTCCTGGATTCAAGCTGTTCTCCTACCTCAGCCTCCCAAGTAGCTGGGGTTATAGGCATACACCACACCTGGTTAACTTTTTTTTTTTTTTTTTGAGATGGATTGTCACTCTGTCGCCAAGCTGGAGTGCAGTGACATGATCTTGGCTCATGGCAACCTCCACCACCGACAGTTCAAGAGATTCTCCTGCCTCAGCCTCCTGAGTAACTGGAATTACAGGCACCTGCCATCGGGCCTGGCTAATCTTTGTATTTTTAGTAGAGTCAGGGTTCTACCATGTTGGCCAGGCTGGTCTTGAACTCTGACCTTGTGATCCACCTGCCTCGGCCTCCCAAAGTGCTGGGATTACAGGTGTGAGCTACCACGCCCTGCCAGGTCTGAGTTTTCATGTAAAGTATTTGTCTTGCTCTATTATTAGCTCCAACAGGAACAGATGCTACCTACTATTACATATTCTTCCCTCTACAGCCATGAACACCTATGTCATGTTCTCTACGCTCCTCCTGATGTGAGCAGGAATCTGCTTGATATTTCTCTGAATTTGTGATGCTTTTCATCAATTTTCATTCAAATGCAGAGCTTAAAGAAATGTAGCAAGCCTGAAAAAGTGGCAGAAATGATCCACTCTGTGTAAACACCATTAAAGAAGAAGAAAATATATTGTAGCCATTTTCACTTATTTTTAATTTCTGACCACTAGTGTAAGTAACTTCTATTTTCTCTACCGAAGATGAACAAAAATTGATTTATTTTAGCCTGGTCTGGTGGGAGACCAAAGTGCATCTCTTTAATAGGTCATATTATCATAATTTAAATTAATGTTCTTTTATGGGTTTAAAAGTGACCATTTTTATCCCTGGTGATCTTTGCAGTAACTTTTAAAAGGCTGAAATTTAGGATTTAGAAATCCCTAAGGAAAAAGGGTGCTAAGTTTAATTAATTTAAGTCACGTTTTTGGGTGTATGACATTTTTCAATTTTATTTCGGCCAAGAAAGACACCAAAGTCACAGGCGCTACCACCACTCATCAGACACTCTTGGTCCTGGGGTCCCTTCAGGTCTTTTGAGAAACTTTTCTTTATAAAATAATCTAAACAATAACAAGCAATTCCCACCGAGAGTACTTTTTATCTCTGTATCACATCAAAATAGCTAACACTTCACAATAATATAAGTAACTCCATGCTCAAACACATGGTGGGGGTGAGGAGGCGGGAGCTGGTAACATTTCTCCCACCTATCACCCCCCCTTACCTGGCTCAGTCTCTTACTTGCATCCATACTGTATAGCTATGACCAGGTGGAATTCTGGGTTTAAGTCTGCCTTACCCTGCTGTCTATGAATTCAAGGGTACCGAATAGTGGCCTTCCTGCTTGGCTTTGAAATGCATATATCGAAAGAGTTGCAATCCAGGAGGCCACCTAATATAATCTTCTTCCTCAGGTTCAAATCCATTATACAATTCCCCCACATTAAGGGGTCTTATGCACAAAACTCCTCTAATCAAAGGTAATTCCTTAGTAGCATTACTTAAGAATCACATAAACAATAAAAAATCAGAATAGCTTCCTCAAGGCCATAGTTTAAAAGCTTAAGAGTAGATCCCTTAGAATTCATATAATCACTAAGATGACCTGAATGAGCAACAGCTGAGTCTTCACTGAACTACAACCGTATTAACCACCAGGATTAGGAAAAAAAAAAAAAAAAGAGTCCTGACTTAGACCTAGCCCCCAGATAGGACGCAGAAATAAAATAGAAATCCTCAGCAGTGCAGGAAGTTTATATCATGGACGGGAAAGTACTGGGGCTGGTGCATAAATACATGTTTAGGCAGATTGCTCCTGAGTGGCAGGAAACAAGATGGTGTCTAAGTTAGGAGAACAAGGATAGGAAGAAAAGGAATCAGGCCAGATGGCAGAAATCTATGCCAGCCAGTCTGCAGCTCGAGGATAGATGTCTGAGATGAAACGGATTTCATGCTGAATCACATTCTCAACTAATTTATTGAGATGCTTAAGGAACCTGCCCTTTGAAAACTCTTTTACTCAGTTTGTATTTCCTTTCATTTCACTTCATGTTTTTAAGATCCAGTCTCCTGAAATCACTCAATATCCTATCCTGACATTCAATTTCCTAAATCTAACATCTGAAATAAGAAACAGGTGGGCTTAGATGGAGTATTCCATTACACCCACCCCTCGGTATTTCACATACTTCAAAAAACAGCTAAGTAAACTTTGTGCACCCTTTGGTTTCATAAACAGGGACTACAAATGATGCAAGCTGAACAAGCTCACTCTGGAGGTCAAATACTCCTCCGGTGTCTTTATGAAAATGAGACTCAAGAATTAGAATAAATGGGAAAGAAAGGATTCCTGACAGAAAGTTTCCCTTAAATATCAGTATTGAGCCAGGCAGTAGTTCCCAATGTGTTACAACCATTTGTGCAAGAAGAACTTTCTGCATAACCCTCAATTATAAAAGAGATAAAGGTTTGGATGCTCCAGTTGAAGTGACCCTGAGGAACCCTCAACTTCAGAGTCTGTCTCCCTTCATCATCTTCTCCCCACGGTTTCTTCCTTAGTAGCTGCGTCTGAGGTGTATCTGCAGAACCCAAGGGCTATAAAAAAATATGATTTGAAAAATACTGGCTAGTAGTTAAAAGTACAGGCTTTAGAATCAAGAAATCCTAGTTCCAAATCCCAACTCTCCCATTTATCACCTGCATGAATTTGTGCAAATTAACCTAAGCTTCCATTCCTCATCTATGAAATGCAGATAGTAATAGCAACCTCTAGGGCTGTTTTGGAGGTTATATAACAGAACGCATGTGAAATATTTAGCATTGCCTGGTCTATAATAAGAATTCAATAAATGTCAGACATTATTAAGATGACACATTCTAAAGAACTTTAAGAATTCTAATACAGAAATTTTTTAAAGTAGAGGTAACAGTGTAAACTGTTGCCCTTGAAATCTTCTAGAATATTTCCCCAGTTGTGTTCAGCAGAACATTATCCCCATGAAATATTTCATGAATATAAAGCCTGTGGTCAAATCTGTTAGGAAGATCTTATGTCTAGTAAAGCCTCCCAGAAATTCACAATGCATAATAAAGGCCCAATGTCTGGGGCAGAAGCCCATTAGTCACATGATAAATTTTCATCTTAGAAAGATCCCTCTTGCTGGAGAGGGGAGAATGGAATAGAGCAGACAGGACTAATGACAAGGACACTAGTTACGAAGCCATTGCGGTAATCCAGGGGAGAGGTAATGGTGGCCTGAACCAGGGATGAGTAAAGAAAATTGATCAAATTCAAGAGGGAGTAGGGGAGAGGGCAAGGAATATGACAGAGTCCACGATGAAACCCAGGCATCTGGCCTGGAAAATGCGATCAGTGGTGGTGTCATCAATGCAAATGAAATACAAGCGCAGGGCCAGATTGGGGACAGATGAGTTTCATTTTGCACTAATGAGTTTGAGATGCATATATGACACATATTTTTCATTGCAAGTTACAGAAACCTCATTCAAACTTAAAAGGGGCTATATTAACCGTAACTGGGAAAGAGAGGGGTGACTTGATCTTGGGAATAACTGGCACTGGGGACTTGAGCTTCTCTCAGAGCCACTCTTCTCTGCCTATTCCCTTGTATCTGCCTGTGCATTGGTTTCATTCTCTCCTCCTGGGGATGGGCTACAGCAGCTCTGATTTAAAGCTGAACAATCAGAGACAAAAAATAACTCTTTTCCACCAACTTGTTAGTAGAATATCATGGGTAAGGTCTTGGATTGTCTGGCATGGGTTAACATTCCCTACCCTGCATGGTCAAGGGCTGTGATTGGCATGGGAAAGAAGCAGTTTTCTCAAAGAACTGGTTCTATATCCAGTAGGAGAAATGAATTTAGAAAACGAAGAAGGCATTCACTATAGGATACCTATACATCACCCAAATGATACTATATAATAAGCAATTGAATTATAAGTTAATATTTAAACTTTTTGAAGGATATTTATCAAAATACTATCATCAAACACTCTGATACATGGTTCTATATTCTTTTATTATAAAAATTTTGATAATATTAAGAGAGTTCCTTGCCATTTACAAAACCCTTTCTCTCTCCCTCCCTGTAACCTTCAAAACAATGCATGAAAGAGGTATTACCAACCCTATTTTACAGGTGACATGGAGCTAAGACACAGAGAGGTTAAGTGACTTGTGGAGCCAGTACTTTGGAGTCCGAGTCTTTGGATATTAAATTTCATGTGTAGTGTGGCTACAAATTTAATGCACATCTTAACTCTGAGGTACAGGTCTAGTCTTGCTAGTACCTAGTCACTTTTCAGGGGGCTGAGTGTGGAATGAATGAGGAGAGAAGTGTAAGTCCCATTTGGTTAAAACTTAGCCCACACATATAATTTAAATACTTCTTTTAGGTAGGCTCTGTCTGTGGGGAAAATTAAAGTGTTCACTAGCTCTTCCTCCCCCATAAAATGTCACTTTATTACATGGAATAAAGTATGTGGTTCATAGCAGTGTTTGATTAAGGGGAGGACAGTGTCCTCTGGCTCTACTGGACACTGGGGCAACGTCACTTGTCCACCCTATGGCTGGTGTCTTCTTCTTTCTGCTTGGCAAGAGCCCTGTACCAACCTGATTAAGTACAGAACCCCTCAGCCCTCCCTGAGGCTAGAGAAGCCTTGAAGATCTGACTGCTCCTCCCATCTGCCTCAACCCGGAAAATATGCTCTGCAACCTTTTCTCAAAACCACTATTCCCTTTGATAAAGTCACTCCTATGGATAAATTCCCTAGCTGGACCCTCAGCTAAGTCTGATACTTGTCTATACCACAAGGGACTTAAGGAAGGCTTAGACAAACTGAAAATTCGAAACTTCTCAGCCTGACCATACAGCAACACCAAATTCTTTTTAGGTTTGGTGACATCTTCAGCTGGTATAGGCCAGCTGAATGGATGAGTTCCAACTAAGGAACACAGGTGGAAGAGCCCCCTTCCTCTGGGTTGCCCTCACTCCTCTAAAACTCATCCCCTTCTTGGCTTAAGCTCAGAGAAGAGAAAAATAGGGACATACAGCGATCGTACCTCTTTCCTACTCTACCTCTCCCCCATCCTCCCATATGCCCTGCACTGCGAGGGGTGGGGTTTTCACTAGTGCTTTTCAAAGTTCAGTGAACATCAGAATCACCCAAAAGGACTTGTTAAAAAGAAAAAGAAAAAAAAATAGATTGCTGAGCCCTATCTCCAGGGTTTCTGCTCTAGTAAGTCCGATGTGAAACCGGGGAATTTGCATTTCTAACAAGTTCCCAAGCCATACTGATACTGCTGGTCTGGGGACAACACTGAGAAGCGGTGCCACAGGTCATTCTTCCCCTCCAACCTGTGGCTAACTCATTGCAAACAAAGGGATGTTTTCTACAGCTTGAAAAAACCCTATGCTTTAAATCCTCTTGATTAAGGGTGCTCTCTTTCTCTTACATATGAGGAGAACTTTAAGCTATGGATCTTACAGGCTTAGTCCTTGATTTGTTAAATAGAACCTAGCTTAATTTCATAAATCTTTTCTGAAACTAAAATGCCTGGTTTTACTGCATCCTATTAAATATTTCATGTATCAGAAGCTGAACATTACTCTGTACATTCCTGTACATCTTTGCATTCCCGTATGACAATCCTAGCATACCTACAGATAGATGGACATCCTTAGCTGAGTGAGGAGCAAGTCACAGTCAGAAAGAAAAAAAAAGAAAAAAAATCACATTATTTTCAAAAATCTACCCCTAAGGTATATTTTTTGCCACTGGAATTGTAGAAAAATCCTTTCTTTCCAAACAAATTTTCTTCCTTCAATTATAGCTACATACTCATGGTGCCTCCTCTCTGGACACAGAAGCTGAATACTTAACTGGAGGTTCCTTTTTGTTGTTTCTTTTAGCTGATATTTTCTAGATAACTGTTTCTCTTAACCAACTTTTTAGTCCTCTTTATTCCCGGATTCTTCTTCTTTTGCATGCTTATACAATTTTTAAGAAAAAAACAAACGAAAAATTGGAAGGTTCCTGTGTCTTTTGTTACCTATCAACACAAGCACTATGAAAGTTTGTTTTGAAAAAGTCATCCTTTCTCAGCTGCCCTGGAGGGAAGGGAAAAGGTTTGTGTCCAAGTTTTATGAGAAAGAAGCAGGGCCCTAACCCAGAATTAGGTGGTGTCCAGGATAACTAAAGGAGAAGCCCTGTTCTCAAGTGGGAGGATGCAAAAACAGAAAGGGGTGTTTGGGGACTAATTGGGCAACTATCCTTCTCCCGACTAAAGCTCACTAAGGAGAGGGAGCAGGGATGGTGATCCTAATTTGGATAGCTTGAGGATTTCCTCCGTAAGTCCCTCTGTTCCCAAAGTGCTTATACAATTTTTTTTTCAGGTTGTCATTGGTCTCCAGATGTGCCCTTACAAAGGCCTATCCTCCTAGTAGGTATGCCACATCCAGAACAAGAGCATTTGGACAGGACAAAGGAGTAAAGGCAAGCATGGCTCATGAGTGCTACCCAGAATAGGTGAACCCAGGTTTGGGGTCCCCTGGAAGCCAGAAAACAGCATGAGGCTGTGGGAGAGCGGGGAAGAGCTAGAGCTAAAACTCCAAAAAGAGCAGAGGCAGGTATGGTATCCTCTACACTGGTAAGGCTCAGAAGCTGCTAAAATGGCAGCATCTCAGACTCCATTCACATCTGAGGGTCATAACCCTGGAGTTGTGCAGTGCACAACCTGGGCAGCCACATGCAACAGCCCCTGTCCTTTGAAGGCCAAAATAAATCACTAAAAGGAGGAGAAATTGAGTGCTCGTGGGTCTCAATCTCTCTCATTCTGTACAAAATGAAGCCTCCCTGAGAAAATATTAAATCACAAGAATTGCCAAGTTGGACGAAAACTGGCATGGTTTTCTTGAAAAGCCTTAATTTATGAGGTTAACTGCCAGAACTGCACACAGCCTTCAGGCTGAACAAGGACAAAAACATCCAGCCTTCAACTGCTGGCCTTGCTTACCTAAAGCTTTTAAAGAGAATCAAATAATAAGAGCCAAAGACCAGCAGGGGGAAGAATGTTTTTCCACTGAATCCTAGAAAGGGCTACAGTAGGAGAAGACCCCAGTTAGAGGAAACTGACACACCCTAGTATGTATCTGAGACAGCCTCCCTCCAGAGAGTTCTACAGCACCTCCCTCTTCTCCAGGAGGCCACTGAGCTCCCATCTGGGACCTGGGTGTCCTACTGCACTCCTCCAGTTGACTATTCTCTGTCCATGGAAGAACATCTGTGATTTTTTCACTGTGTTCAAAAACAATGCAGCAAAATTGTCATTAGCAGTTTATAGAAAGACAACTGTGTCAACAGGTCAACTTTCCCGACTGTGCTGTAAACTAGTACTAATTAGCCAGGTGACCTTAGGCAAGTCGCTTCTCTCTGGCCTCAGGCTGTTTACCTAAAGAATTGGGGATCAGACTTTGTACTATCTATAGATAGTCCAGCTCTAGCACTGCATTCTATGTAAGATTAGTCCAGCTCTAACACTGCATTCTATGTAAGATTCTCTATCGTTCTTTCCACATTTTTCCCACGCCTATACAAAACTTACCATTGCTCTTATTTGATGAGGGCAAGAGTCTTTGCAAAGGCAAACATAAGAAGGAAATCAGACAACCACTTCTGACATAGTCTCCTGTAGAATTTCTTTGTAAAGTTCACCCTCAGTGTCTTTCATTAAACATCAGGCACAAAACTGCATGTATAAAATTAAAGCAATCTACTGTCCAGCAATCTGTAAGCATCTTTTGAGCTGAAGCAATTTGTTGTTCCCCTTTTCTGTGCACAGTGAGACCTCTCTGAGCCTCTCTCAAAAGGCAGGCAATCAAAAGGCAGAAGTCTTATCTCACCTCACCCCACCAGGCATTGTGGCAACCCCTCCACCCATCATGTTCAAGCAGGAGTTAGCAAAGCTCCATCTACTCTTCTTCACCAGCACTTCAACCTAGGGGCAGGGTCTACTGCAGCTTGCCAAGTGGAATATGGACCAAGCCAGAGCAGAAAGACATTGTGCTTTCAGGTTCTGAGAAGACATGATGAACAATGAGAAGCCCTTTTGAGCGTCTCGGGCCCTACCTTTTAAGTTTCCATTCAGCCCGGGATGAATTCGAGCTGCTCCAGGAAGATATCTGTTCTTTCCATCTTCCTTCCTGGGCTCTTGTTTTCCTGGGAGTTGCTAAGGATGCTCATGAAATTCCCACCCCATCCCTGCGTTTTTTTGTGACAGCATCACTCTAATTCATTGAATAAGCTCTGTCACAAAGAATAACAGACAGCAAAAAAACAGATAACACATATTGATCAATTCCTATGTATTTCAGGTGCGTGCCTGGTACCTTCTCAAGTTATTCTCACAATAACCCTATCAGGTCAGTACTGCCTTAACTCCACTTTACAGAAATAACACCAGAAGCCACAGAAATTAATTCTCCCTCTTTCACACAGCTAATAAGCAGAATTGGGATTTGTCTTAGTCTATTTTTGCTGCCATAACAAAATACCTGAAGCTGGGTGATGTATAAAGAACAGAAATTTATTTCTTACAGTTCTGGAGGCTGGAAAGTTCAAAATCAAGGCACCAGCAAGTTGGGCGTTCAGTGAAGTCTGCTGTCTGCTTGAAACACAGAGCCTTGTTGCTGTGTCCTCTGGAGGGAAGGAACTCCGTGTTCTTACAGAAGGCAAAGGGTAAGTGAAGTGAGCAGCCCGTGAATGCTCTTTATATGAATGCCTTAATCTCATTCACCTGGAAGGAGCCCTCGTGTCTCTTACCTCTTAAAGGCCCCACCTGTTAAAATCATCAAATCAGCCATTAAGTTTCAACACCTGAGTTTTGGAAGGAACACATGTAAACCATAGCAGAATTAGAACCCAGGAAGTCTGAGGACACAGCCTGCATGCTCTACTTCTCTGCTACGCTGCGTAAGCCAGACCTTTCCCATGTCCCGGCTTCAACAACCTTTCCCCATAATTGGGGTTGCCTAAGGTTTGCCTACGGGCTTCAAAGAATCCAGACCCAACCTTGATCTCAGGGGTAGGTAGTAAAGGAATTATTTGTATGGCTCTGTATATATACACATAGTACCAAGATACCTTTCCTTGTGGCTCCAGCCTTGATTACATGCTCTAAATACACAGCTAAGTTCCTTACTTATTCCTGGGCCAGAGTCCCTGTTGTAAATTATTTATTACTTACATAGCCCTTAACTCATTCATTGCACAAATATTTTTGATTACGTATTACGTGCCAATCATGAAAAAGAAAAAATACAACCCATTAACAAATATGTTATATCCATTTTACAGATTGGAAAACAGAAATTTCCTGCCACCCCACATCTAGTAAACAGCAGATCTAGCATTTAATTCCAGGTCTTCCTCTTTAAGAAATTTGGACCTTGACTTATTCTTGCCACTCTTCTCCTTGACGCTTATATTGTTTTCCAAACAACCAATTCTCTAATTTTCTGACAGCAAATGAGTGTCCAAGTCATTTCTGACACTGACCATCTAGAGTTGGTGCAAACTCCACAAGTCTCCGTTCCACGAGATGCCAGCTGCAAAAGGAGTCCCCAAGATACCTGCCTCGGACCAGTCAATTACAAGTTCCAGGGTTCCCATGACCTGTCCTCAGGTCCAAGGATTTGCTAAAATGACTCAGAGAACTCAGGAAAACTCTATACTTATTATTTCAGTTTTCTTATAAAAGCTACAACTCAGAAACGACCAAATGGAAGAGACACATAAGGAAAGGTATGGGTTATGAAGGGAACGTGCAGAGCTTCCACGCCCTTGGCAGGTGCACCACTCCCCCGACATAACAGTGTGTTCATAAACCAAGAAGATCCCCCCTAGCCTTGTTGTTCAAAAGTTTTTTTATAAAGCCTTCCTTATGCTGACATGATTGATTGAACCATGGCACTGATGATTAAACTTAATCTCCAGCCCCCCTTTCCTCCCTAGAGGTTGAAGAGTGAGGCTGAAAATTCCAATCCTCTAATTACAATGTGTGGCCAGCCTCTCCCTTGAAACTATCTGAGGTGCCACCTTGAGTCTTCTCATTAGCATAAACTCAGATATGGCAAAAAGGGGTTCCTTAAGAATAACAAAAGACTGGCCGGGTACTGTGGCTCACACTTGTAATCCCAGCACTTTGGCAGGCCAAGGCAGGCGGATCACCTGAGGTCAGCAGTCCGAGACCAGCCTGGCCAACATGGTGAAACCCTGTCTCTACTAAAAATACAAAAATTAGCCAGGCATGATGGCACACACCTGTAATCCCAGCTACTCAGGAGGCTGAGGGAAGAGACTCGCTTAAACCGGGAGGCAGAGGTTGCAGTGAGCTGAGATCATGCCACTATACTCCACCTTGGGCAACAGCCATTTCAAAATAATAATAATAATAATAATAATAATAATAATGACAAAAGACAGTCCAGTCAGTTAGGAAATTCTCATTTCTAAAGCTCTATGCCAGGAACTGAAGGCAAAGACCAAATTTATATATCCTTAATTGTACCATAACCCTCCAGGAACCATAGCTAAGGACTGAAACTCTGTTACCTGCCACCAGACTCCTTTGAAGAGAACGACCTGCCTAGTGTCTGTGAATGCTTCCTGGCCTCCCCATCAGTGTGTTCTGCACACCGTCAGGGGGCAGCCTGTCTGCTTACCTGGAAACTCTCCCTTCCACTTGGTTCTGTCTACTGGACTAGTCTTGCCCCAGAACCCACAGGCAGCTATGCCCCCTACCTCCCCACCCACCCAAGCCTGTCTCATTCCAGGGAACTTGTCTCCATCCAGGACTCCCCCACCCAGGTCTGTGCCTATAGGAGTTAACTGTGTCATATTTTGCCAGAGATGAATGTGATCCAGACATGCCCAAAGGGCATTTGACTTTGTCAATTATGAACATGGCAGACCACAGACTTTGGCAATGAAAAGGTTAGAGAAAGAATTGGGTCAGTATAAATCACAGCAAGAAAAAAAATCTATAGAGTATTAGATTTGGAGAATATTACTATCCAGTATTATTAGAACACCTATCTGGCCATGCTAGCTAGGGCTGTATCAGTGTTTCCATTATAAATCCTATTTTCAAGGGTTTATGACTTGCTGTAAAAATTCAATTGAAGCTGAGAAGCAACATACTGAGTTTGCAGTGCAAGAAGCAGTTTGATTCAAAGAAAAGATTAAAAATTGGGGAGAAATAAACAGAAAAGAGAAAAAGGAAACATGTTGTCTAAAAAAGAGGAAAGCTACACAGCTGCCCTGCTCTTGTGCCCTCATGTGAATTAAAGATGATTTTGCTTTTAGATTTGAGTTTTCACAGGTTATTAACTCTTATGTGAGAAGAGGCCTATACAGATACTAAAGCCAAATGCATTTAGCAGCATGATGTTTTCTAGTTGGGAAAGGCGTGATAGTAGCAAAGGTAAAACCTTGTTCCACAGGGGGTCCTGCAGGGAACAGTGCTCTCCCATCCCAGACTGTATTCATGAAAACCCTCGAAGGATATATATTGAATCTTTCCTGGTTTAGTAAAAGCCAGATGTGATGGTTTCATTGATGTCAACTTAACTAAGGGATACCCAGAGAGCTTGTAAAACATTATTTCTAGGTGTGTCTATGAGGGTGTTTCTGGAAGATATTAGCATTTAAGTTGGTAGACTGAGTAAAGAAGATCCACCCTCACCAGTATGGATGGGTTCCATCAATTGAGGTGATGAGAACCCAAACAGAATAAAAAAGCAGAGGAAAGGGGAATTCACTCTCTTTCCTGAAGCTGGGACATCCATCTTCTGCCCTTGGACATCAGAGCTCCAGGCTCACTCCCTTTACCCTCCCCACACTGTTCTCAAGCTTTTGGCTTTGGACTGAGAGCTATACTATCTATCAGCTCCCTGATTCTCAGGCTTTTTGACCCAGAAAGAATTACTCCACCAGCTTCCCTGGTTCTCCAGCTTGCAGACAGCATATGGCGGGACTTCTCAGCCTCCATAGTAGTATGAGCCAATTCCTACCATAAGTCCCCTCTTAAATATCTATATATACCTTGTTGCTTCTGTTCCCTGGAGAACCCTGACTAGTACAGTAGGGCACAGGAGATGCTCAGTAAGTTTATACTCTCTGATGAGGAAAACATTAGTTCCTGAAAATAAACCAGTCATCTATGTCTCTCTCTCTCTCTCTCTTTCTCCCCCGCCCCCCCCCCCGGAGAGTACATTTTGAGGCAGGTGCTACAATTTGTCTACATCTGTGACTATTTATCCAGTTATCATTTCATTATAAAATAGCCCAGAAGATACTTTACCAGCATTACCCCTAACCCATACTTCCCAAGGAGAGAATGCTTCCGTTAGTTCAGAAATAGCATCTCCCAAATGTTGGAAGTGCATGCTTAGAATACACAGTTCACCGAAGCCTACCTTGCATATTTGATGATGGGTCTTTGGCCCCCTACCCCAATTTTCAATAAATAAATCTTGGGTTAGTTCAGGAGAGTAAGAAGAAGACAACATCCAGTCTTTGGGTCCAGACTTTCTCCATGGGAGGGAGTCCAGGGATGGCAATCTAATTGAAAGAAGAAAATATAAAACTTGTTTTGAAGCTGTGATTACAGCTGCTTAGATCATTTGATTGCTTAGAGGAGCTTTAAGGGAAAGCTGATAGAAATAATTAGGGGGACATTAATGCCTGTCCAATCTTTGTTGCCATTGCACAAGTGAGATTCTGTATTCAGGAGGATGATCTATCTGAAACTCATGGTTTAATCTCAAGTAGAAGGGCTGAATGAAAGGGAGATAGAATTTGTTTTTAAGTATCAGTGCAGTGCCAGACAGTATTCCAGTTGCTTTCTATATGTTATATCTTGTAAGCCTTATAAAAACCCCATGATATAGACATTAATATTCATGTCCATTTAAACAATGAGGAAATTAAGACTAACTCACCCAAGGTTAAGCCACAAAGTGGCAGAGGTAAGATTGAATCCACACCTTTCTCACTTCATAGCCTTTGATCTTTTCACATCAACTCCCAGCAATACTTGGATAAATTACAGAATGGAAATGAATTGGAGATGGTCTGAAAATTTCAAGCTTGATGTTATCTGGGATAGGACCGAGGAGAGGCCTGGTAATCATCTGCCCATAGGAAGGCTGGCTTTAATTATGCAAATTCCTCAAACCTAGAAAAGTAAGGTTAAATTCAGAAAATAAAAAGCTCCTAGGATTGTTTAAATTAAAGCATTTAACCATCTTGCTAATTTTATATGTGAGCAGTCTTACTATGAACTCTCAAAGTTAAGAGCTTCCCACTTTCAAAGGCAGTGTTGGTAATTAAGCTATTGTCTCCCAGCTCCCCACCCACCCTGCTATACTCTGCTTTGCGATGTGACTGGGAGCCTGCAAAGGACATCTCTGCTTTGCCAGCCAGCACCCTGTTAGGCTTTGCCAACCAGAGGTGCTAGGAGGAAACTGGGAGACTGCAAGGGGCCTTCTGCCTCCTTCCTGCCTACTTTCTGTTCCTGCAGCAGTACTTGGTTCCAATTTCAAATGTTTCCCCCCTCCCAGAACCAGCCTTATTGTACTCCCTCTGAGATACCGGGACCAGCCAGCTGTCTGGGGCCCCTTCTCCTAAATTGTAGATTCTTTATGTATATATAAAATTTAAGTTCTGGGGTACACGTGCAGAACATGCAGGTTTGTTACATAGGTATACAGTGCCATGGTGGTGTGCTGCATCCATCAACCCGTCATCTGCATTAGGTATTTCCTCTAATGCTACCCTCCCCTAGCTCCCCAACCCCCAACAAGCCCCGGTGTGTGATGTTCCCCTTGCTGCGTCCATGTGTTCTCATTGTTCAACTCCCACTTATGAGTGAGAACATGCGGTGTCTGGTTTTCTGTTCTTGTGATAGTTTGCTGAGAATGATGGTTTCCAGTGTCATCCATGTCACTCCAAAGGACACGAACTCATCCTTTCTTATGACTGCATAGTATACCATGGTGTATATGTGCCACATTTTCTTTATTCTATGAACCTCAACCCGTTACCTCTGTCCTCCCAGCTCCAGAGTCACCTATGTGACTTCTGTGTCCTCTTTGCCTTTAACTATTTAAATATCTGTTTAATATATTTCTTTTATTAAATTCTCTCTTAAAATAACTGGTGTGGTTTACTTTCCCGAATGGGCCTGACTGATACAAAGTCCCCTGGAGGAAGCTTCTTTAACCTTTTTCTGAAGTTTCAGTCTCCTTGTTGTCTGAAAATTCTTTTTTATACTGTGTCATATTAAAAATTAACCTATTCTGTCCCCAGTATTTACTTATTATTTAACTCGGAGCATGATAACTTTTCTAAGGCTCAATTTCAGTATCTCTAAATCTGGGGTATAATACCTACCCTTAAGTTATCATAGGGATTAAATTAATCTATGTGTAAATATCCAGCACAATGGCTGGTACATATAGATGCTTGTGGTGAATATATTTATGAGCACCTGAATCAAACCTTCTTTGAAGTTGATAACTGGTGATCTTCTCAGTGAAAATATAAAAAATAAAAAATAAAAAACAGGCTGGGCACAGTGGCTCATGCCTGTAATCCCAGCACTTTGGGAGGCTTAGGCAGGTGGATCACCTGAGGTCAGGAGTTCAAGACCAGCCTGGCCAACATGGCAAAACCCCATCTCTACTAAAAATACAAAAATTAGCCGGGCGTGGTGATGCATGCCTGTAATCCCAGCTACTCAGGAGGCTGAGGCAGGAGAATCACTTGAACTCAGGAGGCGGAGGTTGCAGTGAGCCAAGATTGCACCATTGCACTCCAGCCTGGGTGACAAGAGTGAAAATCCATCTCAAAAAAAAAGAATAAATTCTTTTTTCACTTGATGAATTTTAAGTTGGGTTTCTCCCCTTTTCAACCAAGAATTCTGGATAACATTGCCCTCAAATTAATGTTAATTAATTTAAAATCCAAGACCCATTAAAATTTTAGTTTCAATCTGTTCTGGCTTTAGTAGAGGTAGGGTATAGCTTACCACTGCCTTAACTAGAAAAACCAGGCATGTCGCAGAAAACTCTCAAATACCCTTCAACTATCTCTTCTTCAAGCTCAGTAATCCTAGTTGTTTCAACTTTTTGAAACACTGTTTGAAAAGTTCTTTTTGACTGCTATCTAAACCAGAACAGCACATCATGTTTTTTAAAATTTCTTGATGTAAGTCAAAGATATGAGATATGTAACTCCCCTCTCATATCGACAAAAGAAATGGCCAATGTGTCTAACCAGTGACATTTTGCCATCTCATCCAGTGGAGAGTAATGCAGAATAAACAGTCTGAAAATGAATCTTCTTGCACTTCATATCTCCTCACTCCTCTCTCATGATCACCTTGATGTTTCTTATGCATTATTAGTGAAGGACTAATCGCATTTTAATGTTGTAGACTGGAGTTTAATTGTTAGTATAAAATTTAATGGTCCTAAGTACAGGGAACTAATTGCCTCCATGAAAATTTGATGTGACTCTGTCAGGTGTCCATCTGGATACAAGAATACCCCTACGGCCGGTGAGTTCATCAGTTTGCTAATTTTCTACAAGGGATTGGATTTTATTAACTTTTCTTGCCTCCATGGCAAGCTTAATCACACAGAGATTGGCGTGAGGCTTGGGGTAACATAAACTACACCAAATGGGTGGAGTCTTTAGATGTGCTGCAACTGGAGGAAACCTGACAAAATGCTGATAGTGGCAATAGTAACAGCAACAGCCACCCATACAGGCAAATAAAAATAGATTCTTACTTTATGAACAGGAACCCCAGGCAAGTCTTTTAATATCTGTCCTCGGGTTTTTCATCTGTAAAAGGAAGTGATTGGAATAGATGTCTGAGGTCTTTTTCAGGACCAAAGTTTTGAGCTCTACATCCCAGAATGAGATTGGTTATTAAGTGATTTCACTCTATAAAAAAACATGGGGCCAGGCATGGTGGCTTACTCTTGTTATCCTAGCACTTTGGGAGGCTGAGGCGGGTAGATCGCCTGAGGTCAGGAGTTTGAGACCACCCTGGACAACGTGGTAAAACCCCTTCTCTACCAAAAATACAAAAAATTAGCTGGGCATAGTGGCGCATACCTGTAGTCCCAGCTACTGGAGAGGCTAAGGTAGAAGAATCGCTTGAACCTGGGAGGTGGAGGTCGCAGTGAACTGAGATCACTCCGTTATACTCCAGCCTGGGTGACAAGAACGAAACTCTGTCTCAAAAAAAAAAAAAAAAGACAAAGAAAGAAACATGGTAGAAACCATTATTCCCATTTTATACATTTTATAGTTATGTACATTTCAGCAGCAGCTCAAGGCATGACAGCCCAAACAAAAGAAAGATTTTCTTTATAAACCAGATAGTGCTGTATTCATATATCTATTCAGTCAGTCAGACCATAGTTACCAGGACTACTTTAGTGGAGAATGGTGCAGAATGTAATTCTAGAAACTCCTTACTAGAGACATAAAACCTGGAGGAACATTTCAGAATCTCATAGTTAACAGATACCAGCTGCTACAACAACAAAACAAATACTACATACCAATAACTTGTAGTCATCAAAATTAATAATAACTCATATCAAGATTCATATTACATCTTCCTATGCAATAAGTGAAATTACACATTTATAGGATACTTTCTTAGGCCAGAATTCAAGAATCTCCCAAGCTACAAGATCTGATATAAGGCCAGTTTATTTTGCAATCAACACCCTATGGAAATACTAGGAGGACAGAATGAAAGGAGGAGTGAATTTTGTGTTTATTAATTGGTGATATGATAGAGCTAAATGCAGAGCAATATTAAGGTGATACCAGCTGGGGTGTCAATCAATCATGGATACTAAGACATCAGTAGAAATTTACTTTTTTTCCATAGGTTATTGGAGCACAGGTGGTGTTTGGTTACATGAGTAAGTTCTTTAGTGGTGATTTGTGAGATTTTGGTGCACCCGTTACCTGAGCTTTATACACTGTACCCTATTTGTAGCCTTTTATCCCTTGGCCCTCTCCCACCCTTCCCCAAAGTCCATTGTATCATTCTTACACCTTTGCAAAAGACATGATTAGAAATTTAATGAAATGGAAAAACATGTATTTATAAGAACTCTTTTCAGGGTTCTTTTCTATGTGGTTGGAAAAAATATTTTTAAACACCACTTAGGGTTGGAATAAACCCCTCACCTGCCCCAGGAATATATTCAAGTAACATGAGATGGTACATTAATGAGCTGCTTTCTAAGAAGGGTGATTGTGTTAATACAGAATTTCTTTCTTCTAAGTTAGGTACACAAGTTTGGCGGGCGAGGCGGGGGGTGCAATTATGAATTACTTAGAGCAATAAGTAGAGCTCTTCACTCAGCATCCTTTCCCCCATGAGATAGGTTTTCAGCCTCTGATGAGCAAATGTTTAATGAACATCGGATTGATGGGATATAAAATTACGAGCATATTCCTGGGATGCATCCATGTTATAACCCAGCTCTTCCCACACACACGCTCTTCTCGGGCTTGAGAGAAGCAGAGTACACAGAGAAGGAATCCTACAAAATCTGATCCCAGGAAGCCAGGGAGACTCTTCCTCCTCCCATCACAGTGTTGTGCCCATCACAGTGTTGGACACTGGAGATGCAAAAAAATGAGAGCACACAGGCCCTCTCTGAACCTCCCTGCAAAGCACTTTCAGTGCATTGGCTGCTCTTCAGTAACAAAAAAAAACTGAATATGAATAGGTGTCAGCAGCGGTCCTGGACCTTAGTTTTAATTTCTCCCAAGATCTGCCTTTTCCTCTACATAAAATGCTCTTTCAGAATATACCAGAAGATCCCCAGGCCAAATGATTCCATTGTTCAACACACATTTATCATGCATCACTCTGCACTGGATATGGTAGCAGGTGCTGGAGACAGGATGAATAAGATAAAGCGCTTGCCCACGGGGAGCTCAAAGCCAGGAGCATCCTCAGACAACTCAGCCTTAAGTGTTGTGATGGAGGTAACCACAGAGATCCAGAGAGAGCAAAGATAAACACTCACAATCTGATTGCATTCAGAGATGATGACGATAAACGACGCTGTGCTAAATCCTCTACGTTCATTATTTCCTTTCATCCTCTCAGCAACCCTATGAAGTATTAATAACCCCATTTTATGAGTAATAATATGGAGAAACGTTTATCTTCTTGTTCATAGCAGCTGGTCAGAGGATTCTTCTGTGAAGAGGAAGCTGTCGGATAAGCCCACTCATCCAAATCGAGAAGAATCAGCCTCCATGACAGGGTACTGGGCTGGGCACTAGATTTCCTTCAGAGGAGCAAAGAGAGCTGCTTTACATAATAAAGAGGAAACAGCGGCTGTCAAGAAAATGGGGAAGAATGACTGGGAGACGTGTCAGCAGAAAAACAGAACTCCTGGCTAAGGTGTAGGAGGGGAGGAGGAAACAGAAGAAAAGGCAAGACTAAGAAAGATTTTCCTCTCGCCTGTAATCCCAGCACTTTGTGAGGCCGAGACGGGCTAATCAACTGAGGCTGGGAGTTTGAGACCAGCCTGGCCAACATGGAGAAACCCTGTCTCTACTAAAGATACAAAACTAGCCGGGCATGGTGGCACATGCCTGTAATCCCAGCTACTCAGGAGGCTGAGGCAGGAGAATTGCTTGAACCCGGAAGATGGAGGTTTCGGTGAGCTGAGATCATCCCATTGTACTCCAGCCTGAGCAACAAGAGCAAAACTCCATCTCAAAACAAAAACAAAAACAAACAAACAAAAACAAACAGATTTTCCGAAAGAAATCCTGTGTGCTGTGTGAGGGAAGCTTGCCCTGGAACCTTACAGATATTCAGCAAATATACTTGAATTTCTTATGGAAGACAGTGAAGAAGATGTATTTTGGCTCAAAGTTGACGAAGTGCTGGAACAGAGTCTGAATACGCTGATGAGGCCAAGGGCTGGTGTCTGTTTTAGAATAAAAATGGGGAAACCAAGATGAAAAGCGATTATGCTAAAAGCCTAGGCTCTGTTGCTTTTTGAGGTACAAAAATGTCTGTCGAGAGGCTGGAGAATTCTGTCTGCTTCTTAGGAATGTTGAGAGATGAAGACATAGTCTCTGGTGGAGAGCTGAAATAACCACCCTTGCCAAAGCATACATGGAGATCCAAAAGTCCTGACTTTCCAAAAATGAAAGATTTGGGAGTCAGAGGGCTAAAGATCATAGAAACAGACCACATGAGCAAAGCGTTGTTAGAAAGGAAGTATTGCTGGGGCCTTGTAAAAAGAAAAAAGAAAGAATGAAGACTCATGAGCCCAACACACTGAGTCTCTCTGGAGCAGAAATGATGAATCAAATCACCATGGAAAAGTGAAAAAAAACAAGAAGAGGGAGAAACAATGAAAAAGTATGGGGACGGTGGGCCAAGAACCTGAAATGAGATGACAGCTGAAATTCAGGCTGGGAAACGACGCTATTGAGCAGTAGAAAAGGAACTGTAAGAACCTGTTCTGCACCAATAGCTTGAACAATATCTTTTGTAAAAATCTGTAGGAGTGAGTTTTACTTCCAGGAAAGGATGTGACTTTGTGGCTAAGAGAAAAGAGAATTGTAAAGGGATGGAGGAGTTGACCAGGAAACCCCTGGCCTCTGCTTTCCTAGAAGTAGAAACATTTTTGTGGCATTTATGCTGAGAAATGAGGTTAGAGGAATTTGTTCAGTTTTCCCTAAAAGAAGCTCTCCTGTCTCACTCACTTTGGAGCAAAAAGGAAAGAAATGGGACAAATGTGGCATGTGGTCCCTCCCCCACATTTCCGCTGGACACCTTCCACCTCCTGGCTCTCCTGTGGCTAGCCTTGTTCTGGGTGCTCAGAATACTTATTTTCATTCCTCACTAATAATCAGGGCTGCATCCGGGTACATTTTTTCCCATACAAATGTAGATGCCTTCTCAGGTTTTTACAGCTTAAATCTGCAGTCTCTTTGAATACGACCTTTTCACTTCAGAAAGATTTTATTAATTTGCAACTCAGTGATGGTCTCCAGACCCTACGTTGCAATTAAAAGCATCAACTGTGTAATTTTAGAACTGTTCTTCGGTGCTCCCAAGACTTCAATATTGAAATGGTAGTTCATTGAACTTGAAGAAAACAAAGGCTCCGGCAGCCACGGTGTCAACAAATAAGTAATGGCCCTAGCTCACCAGAGAACTGAAACCCAAAGTGTGATTTTGAAAGCAGTAACTGACAGTCATGAAACAGCTGAATTACTTTATACTATAAAATGAAGACAGTCTACTCGTGAATCTGAAGGGAGTAATAAAAGAGTAGGGTTTATAAGTAATACATTATGTAGATTCATTTTAGAATGTGAATAGCAGAGATTGTTACTATGACGCATGCTCCAAACCAAGGCTTTTGCCATTGAATGAAGTAATTATCATTCATTAATCTTTGCAAGGATTATGAAAACGTGTTTATGATCAGGCTCCCAAGTATCTGTAGCCATGATTATAAGGATAGATTTGTCATTCCAAATAAGCAGATAATCTTCCTGTTTAATAAGCCTCTCTTCTTAGAGATTGAAATGCATTGTGGGAATCTCAAGCAAACGATGCTCCAAACACCATTTGTTAGTTCTAGGTTTATTCAATGTGATTAAACTTTAAAAAAGAATCATAATAAAGCACCTCTTCTACTTCATCCTTTTCCTCTCTCCCTTTGAACTTCTCACTCATTAATTTATTTCAAGCAACTTCAATAATGCCAAATACAGATCACAGAGTTATTTTTCCTCCTCATCTTTTTCGATATGATGAACAAGACCATTCAGCCTGCCGTGGCACACCGAGGAAGCAGATGGTACCACTCAGCAGTAGAAAGAAACAAGAACTTTGTGCCTAACAATCGTGGGTTTGAATCTCTATTCTATCCATTATTCCAGGCAAGTTATTTAACGTCTATCAGCCACACCTTTCTCACCTGTCAATGGTGTAGTGTGGTTTAAATGATTCAATGGATGCAAAGTGTGGATGCTTAATAATGGGAGCACCACCAGTCCAGATCATCTTACCTCTGTGTCTCCTGAAAGGTGACTAGGAGCAGCAAATAATAGAATGGACCTGTCCCTAGACCCACCTGTACCCCCTTGACAGCTACCACTCACACTAGAAGTCTGGTATGGCAAATGTATGGCCAGTGACCCAGCAAAGCATGCAGGAAATCTTTCTTTGGTACCTAATTCACAGAATTCTTATAGCACTCAAAATCTGTACCACTCAAAGTCTCTACACTCTGTTTTATATTATGGGTTCATCACTTTGTACACAAGTCTGATTTTTCCAGTGGTACTCCTGTTTCTAACAAGCATGGATTGCATCTTGCACTGTTTAATTCCTTAAGAAAACTAACATCCTACCAGCAAATTCAACCCATAAATATACATTTTTTTAAATTTTGAGACGGAGTCTTGCTCTGTTGCCCAGGCTGGAGTGCAGTGGTGCGATCTCAGCTCACTGCAAGCTCCGCCTCCCAGGTTCACGCCATTCTCCTGCCTCAGCCTCCCGAGTAGCTGGGACTACAGGCGCCCACCACCATGCCCAGCTAATTTTTTTTGTATTTTTAGTAGAGACGGGGTTTCACCATGTTAGCCAGGATGGTCTCGATCTCCTGACCTCGTGATCCACCCGCCTCGGCCTTCCAAAGTGCTGGGATTACAGGCGTGAGCCACCGCACCCGGTCAAATATACATTTTTTTATATAAGGTGTTCCTTTGTTTTTTTTTTAATGAGAAATTTGTTGTTGATTATTTAAGGTATTGGTCCTTCTCCTTTATTACAGACCAAATAACAGTGGCTTAACTGAGATAGATACTTAATTCTTTTTCAGTAAAGATCTGGACTGGTAGGCAATCCAGGAGTGTGAGCAACTCTGCTCTTATCTTGTTGCTACCAGCTGTCCCTGAAAGTGATGACCCTATCCATGTGGTTGAAACAGGCTCACCACCAGTAAGAAGGGGAGAAAGAGAAAAGAAATCCAAGGAGCTTCTTTTTAAGGACATGACAATGAACTTGCACACAGCTCTCACCTTCAACCTCCACTGAACAATACTTGGCCAATGGCCACATCTTGCTGCAAGGGAAGTGGAAAAATTGAATATTTAGCTGTGGAGCATAGAGAGAAGGGGAGGGCACATGTCTCACTAAAACTTGAAGGATCCATTATAAAGAGAAAGAAGGAAAGAGTGGGTTCTGGGCAAGAGCAATCCCTGCCACAGTAGCCACATTTGAAATCAGTCCTAGAATACTGGCTTCTAAAAGAAAGAAAGAGAGAGAGAGAAAGAGAGAAAGAGAGAAAGAAAGAAGAGAGAAAGAAGGAAAGAAAGAAAGAAAGAAAGAAAGAAAGAAAGAAAGAAAGAAAGAAAGAAAGAAAGAAAGAAAGAAAGAAAGAAAGAAAGAAAGACACAAAGAGAGAAAGAAAGAAAGAAAGACACAAGGAGAGAAAGAAAGAAAGAAAGAAAGAAAGAAAGAAAGAAAGAAAGAAAGAAAGAAAGAAAGAAAGAAAGAAAGAAAGAAAGAAAGGAAGGAAGGAAGGAAGGAAGGAAGGAAGGAAGGAAGGAAGGAAGGAAGGAAGGAAGGAAGGAAGGAAGGAAGGAAGGAAAGAAAAGAAAAGAAAGAAAGATCTGATAGCACAGGGCTCAGATTCCAGTGAAATAACAAGTAGGTGACTCTGAAGAACAGTTGCAACCTTTCTTTTTTTTTTTTATTTTCCTGTAGTCCCCATCAGGCCCTGATACCCATCTTACACATGTAGTCTCTGTTATTTATTCACATCATTTGTCTAGTCCCTGTGGGCACTGAGTTTGCACCTAATGTATCCAACATGGTGCTGGGCACACCTACTGTGCACTCACTGTGTACTAAGCACTTTTCCCACATCATTGCATTTTATCCTCACAGCAATTTTGCAAGGCAGCTTTCTTTACTCTGTGGTATAGCTGAGCAAACTAAGGCTTACAGAGGTTGAATAACTGCTAAGTTTATCTAGAAAGTGACAGATACAAAAAAAAAAATGTTAAGCTTTCTCATCTGACTCAAATGTCCATGCTGGGAAGTGGGTGGGCAAGGGATATCCAGAGAGAAATCTGGCACAGTTCAATTTATCATTTTCATTTTCTTTAGTGAAACAACTTTCTTCTTTCTTGCCCATGACATCTTTAATATGGACTCTCTTAACAAAAGAACAACTGCAGTATGTAATTTGAGTCATTAGAAAAGCACATCTTAAGACTGCTAGACAGAGTGAGAGTGGACTGGCTTGGCGTGGAAGACCTGGGGGAATTTCTCACCCCCTTAAGGGTCCTGGGGTTTCCCATGAGAGTCCAATAGAGTGTGCATCCCTAGTAGTCCCCAACCACACCCTATGCTGCCCTCTCTGATGCCTCCCCTGTCTTAGAATCCTCTCTGTATTTTTTTTTTTTTTAAAGACAGAGTCTCACTCTGTCACCCAGGCTGGAGTACAGTGGCACCATCTCTGCTCACTGCAATCTCCGCCTGCCAGATCCAAACGATTCTCCTGCCTCAGCCTCCCAGTAGCTGGTAGTACAGGTCCAGGCATCTATGCCCAGCTAATTTTTGTACTTTTAGTAGAGCTCGGATTTCGTCATGTTGGCCAGGCCTGTCTCAAACTCCTGATCTCAAGTGATCCGCCTTCCTTGGCCTCCCAAAGTGCTGGGTTTACAGATGTGAGCCACCACCTGGCCTGCTTTATCACTTTCTAGAGGCTTCCCTCTGACCCTTTGAGGCCCAAGTTCAACTCAGCCTCTTCCATGAGGTCATCCCCAACTAGGCTACCTCCTGTGGCCACCCCTAGATCTTACAACCATCAGTGCTCACTGTTGACCCTGAGCAGTATGTTCACACACATTCTTCCAATCTCCCAAGCCAGACAGCAAGCCTGCAGCACTAAACTCACTGCCCAACACAGAGCACATCTATGGTGACTGATTAATGTCATAGTGGATGTTTCTCATTTCAAAAAAACCGAATGGAAAAAAATTTATATTCTTGGTTTAGCACTTCCCATGTATATCCTTGAAACTGGCCATTTCTCCTTTTCAGCTGATAGCGTTATGGTCACTGTGAGGCGGGAAACAGTGTAAAAGGAGTAAAGAAAAGTTGCCTGAGAACTTTTAAGGATCAAGTCTTTGGTCTTGGCTCTCTTTCCATTCATTCATTCATTCATTCTACAAACATTATTGGCCATGTACCATGTGCCCTTGAAATGGGCACTAGAAACACAAAAATGAACAAGATGGGATTTTACCACCAAGAAGATCTCATTCTGGTTGGAGAAAGACATAAGAAAACAATGATTACATTACACAGCAAGGACTCTGTCAGACGACTTGAGCATGGGGAAGGAATGTCAAAGCCAAGCCATGGGAAAATGACTCTATTCTTCTGTGCCTTAGTTATCTCACACAGCAAGACAGAAATAACTGTTCTACCTTTGCGAGGCTTAATGCAATCAAAGGAAGCAAAACATTGGATGTGTAAGGTATCGTTATGGAAACTCAGTTTTGTTCTTCCATTGGTCTTGACAACCTTCATTAATCTTCTCACCCTTGTTTACCCAAAAAATAGTGACTCACAGTTACATAACAATTACCCAAAAAATAGTGATTCATATTACATAACAATTAGTGATAAAGTTAATTAGAATCCAGATTTCTTAACTCTTGTTTTTCAGCAATTGCTCACTGTTTAACACGAAAGATCACTTCAAATGAGAGATAAATGGAAGCAAAAGCTCATTGGGAATAGACTAAAAAACATATACATATGAAGGTCATCTGTTTCTTTTTAGATACTGAATTTGGGATAAGAGCACCTTGAGTCTGGGGCATGGGAGATTGGTCAGCAGTGGTGGCCCCAGTCATGGCAGGTGGCTTCTCACAGGACTGTGAGTCCCATGGAAGACATGGCAGGAGAGTTGGCAGGTGGAGAAGGATGAATCCTGACTCCTCTGTCTTTCTCTAAGTCAAGACAGTGGAGCATGTGTGCTTTATATCATGTGTTTTGTCATTTATTCCTTACAACAACGCAGTGAAATATGTTCCACTATTATCCTCATTTTACAGAGAAGGGAACTAATGGCATCGCCTTTTTTTTTTTTTTGGAAACAGAGTCTTGCTCTGTAGCCTAGGTTGGAGTGCAGTAGCACTCAGCTCACTGCAACCTCTGCCTCCCAGGTTCAAACCAGGTTCAAGCGATTCTCGCACCTCAGCCTCCTGAGTAGCTGGGATTTCAGGCATGCACCACCACGTCTGGCTAATTTTTTTTGTATTTTTAGTAGAGATGGGGTTTTGCCATGTTGGCCAGGCTGGTCTCGAACTCCTGGCCTCAAGTGATCTGCCCACCATGGCCTCCCAACGTGCTGGGATTACAGGTGTGAGCCACCGCCCTCAGCCTCTAACAACATCTTGATTAGAGAAAATCTTGGGCTAACTAACATGGTCACTGTTTGAGTCAACCTTCCAGCAAAAAGGGAGGGCAGGAGGGAATTATTCAGAGCAAAATTTCCACTGATTTTCTCCTCAAAATGTGGAATAAGAAGAAAACCCGGAGAAGAATGCCCGAAGCAGATGTAGTAGAAGCTTCCTCTCCCAAACATCCTCGGCAGCCAGCACCTCAGAGAGCAATCCAGCAATAACCGCAATTACCCAGCATCGCACCAGACACGTCAGGAAAACAGAAGCACAGGCCTGCCTCCCACCGCTCACAACTGGATCAGGGGAAAAAGGAAAACCATGGGGCCTTCGGGTGCCAATTATGCATTGTTGAACACGGAACACTAACAATGGCATTCACTCAAAACTCCAAAAGGCCCGTGAGTCAGTTCTGACAAGCATAACAAGTCCTGACTAAATACTTTAAGAAACTTTCTGATTTAAAACAAAATTATCATTTAAATCAAACTCGAGTATGGTTAATTGTTCTGTGACTCACTCAAAGAGTGCTTTGGGTGAATTTTACTTTACTTCTTTTCCCCTTCAGTAAGCTAAGAACCTTGATTCTATCAGTTGGAGCTTGTCACAGAGAGGGGCTTGATGGGGAAGGAAAATTAAGAATAATGGAGTAGTCAGAAGGGAGATACCCCAGTCCTAATCCTCCTTTTTAGGGAGGAAAACTGAAGATTCAACAATGCCTCCAGGTGAATGGTCTGATCCATCTTCTCTGTAATAAAAATGAGCTATGAAGAATTTCCCACTGGAACTATTGAGGGATATATCAGTTACCATTCTTGTGGGCAGCAGGCTAATCCTTCCAACTCTGATCATATTGAAGAGGTCATGTGTCCACGGTAGCCCTGTCTTCTTGTCAAACCATCTATATTGATACATGTAGCTATGTAGGGTCCCCCTCATCTGACTTACAGCCTGGAAGAAACAGAGGCCTGTGACCTCTCTTTCCTCAAGAGCAGCTCTTTCAATCAACAGACTTTCACTGAGCACCTACCTTGCACCAACTATTCTGAATTCAGAGTCCATCTCTTCTCTCTGGGAATGTACAGACTACCGAGACAGAATCACGGAAACAAAACTGGAATGAAATATGATTACTATAATAGAGGTAGGTACATGGAACCACAGGAAATAGAGAAAAAAACAAAGGTAACACCAAACAACTTGTAAGAACTGGGGACAGAAAGAGGGTCAGGGAAGGGTTATCAAATGAGTGACATTTGAACTAGGCAGTAAAGGGTAAGTAAGAGTTTTCCATATACTTACGTTTCCTGCTCATCTGTAAGATCTCTGAGGTAGGATCAGGTTTTCTTCAGAGCTGTATTTCTAGGCTGAGCACAGCGGCTCAAGCCTGTAATTCTAGCACTTTGGGAAGCTGAGGTGGGAGAATTGTTTGAGGCCAAGAGTTCAAGACCAACCTGGCCAACATAACAAAACACTATCTCTATTTTATGTATGTATGTATGTAGGTATTTGAGACAGAGCTTTACTCTTGCTGCCAGGCTGGAGTGCAGTGGCACAATCTCATCTCACTGTAACCTCCGCCTCCGGGGTTCAAGCTATTCTCCTGCCTCAGCCTCCCGAGTAGCTGGGATTACAGGCATCTGCCACCAAGCTGGCTAATTTTTTGTATTTTTAGTAGAGACGGGGTTTCACCATGTTGGCCAAGCTGGTCCTGAACGCCTCACCACAGGTGATACACCCGCCTCGGCCTCCCAAAGTGCTGGGATTACAAGGCATGAGTCACCACGCCTGGCCTCCCCATCTCTATTTATTTATTTATTTATTTATTTAAAGCTGTATTACTAGCAACTAGGACTTTTCCTGAGACAGGAAGGAAGGAGGGAAGGAGGGAAGGTGGGAGGGAGGGAGGAAGGGAAGGAGGGAAAGATATTCATTTCACAGGCATGGAAAAGGGGTATAGCAGACATCCTTTGACTTGCTCCACCCCTGTTCTCTGGAATCTGCCCGTCTTGCCCATAGGCATTGTATTAACAATATGTTTCATTTCTTCTGCTTGAACCTGGCCCCTGAACATGGTTGACCGCTCCAGAAACGGTCTGTCAACATGAAATAAACCAGAGTGCCTTGAGAATTTGACAGTAGAACACACACAAAAAAAAACCTTAGCCTCTGGATCACTGAATCTATAGCTGATAAACCTGGGAGCTGTGGGGAGTCCATGTCTTCTACCATGTGAGCAGGGAGCAAAGGAAGCCAATTTACGAAGAGCAAAGAATGAAGTGCATGTGCAGAGATGAGAACCAAGGAGAAATGAGAGATAGGAAATACAAACAAATTTCTACTGCCTCCCAGGTCCTAGTTCCTGATACCAGGTTATATTCCTGTTCTTAGGTTATTTATGAGTCTCCCCATTTTCTCAGTAAATTTTCTCTTTTTTATTTAAGTCAACTTTACTTGTTTTTTGACATTTGGAACCAAAAGCATTTTATGCGTCAAAAGTGAAGTTTGGGGTAGAGAGGATTCTAGGCAGAGGCTTAACATGAACAAATGCCCTGAGGTCTGAAAGGGCTTGGTTGTTTGAAGAATAGGGAAGAATTTGGTTCTCCATTAATCAAGACAAAGGAATGGGTCCTGGGATGCCAGAAAATCCCAAATAAAAAGGGACCAGTCATGCTGGAAACATCCACCTTTCTCTGAAAATTCCTACATTTGGAATGTGCCTAGGAATCACAGTCAAAAAGTCTGAGAAAGGTGTTCAAGTTCCATCAGCAAATGAGTACAGATAAAAATCTTACAAGGGCCTGCACTACATAGGCTTTGGAGACTAATGAAGTTCTAAAATTTGAAAAGGGTCAGCAGGATCAGAGAATGGATATTAGACCTGAGAAGAGACTCACACACTTAAAATAGGACAAGGTTTTGCTCACTTATAGTGAGATGCAATGATCACAGGCCCACGAATGCTTGAAGTCTACCTGCATGAGACATTCCATCTTATCTGACCATAGGATCACAAAGTCCCTGTGAATACTAATTAGAATTTACCTATATGCGCTCCTCCATTCTCCACACAAATGTTAATTTTCCATCATGCTCTTCTGTACCTCCTGAATCATGTTGAAAGTCATTACAATAGTTCCTGACACATTTTCAGCCTTTCATCTGCTATTAGGCAGAATCCCATGCACCAAGGTGCATGGGAAAACAAGTATCCTAATGTCCTTCTATCCATTCGTATTATAGAAACACAGTGTGGGCCAAGGACTACCAAGGACTTCCAGAAACCCCAACTTAGCATATCACATGTTAAACAGGTATGTAGGGTAGAGCTTATTAGCATTACAAATGGCATTGCAACATGAGTTTTCTCTTTCAAAAGATTGGTTTTCAAGGTTACTTTAACTTGCCTGCTTCTCCAGCAGTTAAAATATCATGTGATTTTTTTTCCAAACAGCATTTACACACACTCTCCCAGGAATTCTATTATTGTTATGGGATGGGTTTGACCTATATTGAACTTAAGATCTTTGGCAAAAGTAATTCCAAATCACAGCTCTGGAAAGTTTTTCAAGGAAGTCAAGAGTAGAAGTTGCTTTTTGCTGCATCAACACAAGAGGAGACGTGAATGAAGTAAGTCCCTCTTGGTTTTAATAATTCACGCTTGATGTTATCTGTGTCCATGTGACCATAGGCTTGGGTATCGAGCATGCACTCAACAACATCCTAGGCACATAAATAAACCATCTTCTGCTCTGAGTTCAGGAAACAGTTATTGATCTTTTCCTACCTGACTTTTCTGGAGATTTCCAAAACAGCTTGTCTTAAGAGAATTAAAGACTCAAGTATATTTCTTTTGTTCTTTGACCAATATAAAATCACCAACACCTTGCAAAAGATGAATTCTGACAGAGAAACATTAGCATTTGCTTTTGATGGCCAAAGCAACTGTCCTGGTAACTTAGCCTGGAAGTTAAGATACAAAAGGAAAAATTCAATCTCCTGGCCACCAAGGCCATTTTGCTCTGTCAAGAATCAGACTCTGAATTACAGCTCTGGGACCCTGATCAGCCGAAAATCAGGCCATATGATCTCCATGGATCTAATAGGACAAAGAGATACTGTGGTGCAGAAATTCTCCCTCTCCACATACTCAGTTGCCCATTTTGGATACTCAACTGAAAATCTAGATGTTAGCCCTAGCTCCAACAGGCTACGTGATCTCAGAAAAATCCTGTTGTTCCTTGGAGCTCAGTTTCTCCATCAGTCAGATATCAATGGTTGGTCAGCCATCAGGCATTTCCTTCCCCTTTGATCATATCCCACTACAGAGGCTACAAATGCTGATTCACACTTTCCTAGCCATCTTTGAGGCCAAGGTTCTGTGATACGTGTGGACAAGTCATCTGGGGGGATTCTATATGCATATCATCCTTGGAAAACAGTGACATAAGAGGAAACTACTCTCTCACCACCCGCAGATACTCTCTTGATTTCTCCTTTACACCTTTTCATGGAAGATAATGAAGCTTGAATGTTGCCACACACACACAATAGAAAAGAAAGACCGGAAGAACCTGCATTGTTGAGGCGGTATCACTGAGCCAATGAACTAGACTATAACCTCCTCCAGACTTCTTGTTAAGTAAATAACTCCTGTCCTTAGGATGTAAAATATGATTGGTGGGTTTTCTGTTATTCACAGCCAAAGTATTTCAACTGACACATACATCTATAAAATACGAGGGTCAGACTGGAGTCTCTAGGGTTCTTTCTAGCTGTAAAAGTTATTAGGTAATTTTTGTGTCGCTCCTTAGCACCATCAAAGTCTCTTCCCTTGGCTGGCTTGCTCATGAAGAGCAAGTAAAACCATGCAGTTCCCAAAGGTTGTTCTTCAAAATGATAAATTAATAACAATTGTGTTGCTTCCCCTATAAGAAAATGGAGCCTCTGACTCACCAGTGGTAGAGTATGATTTTGGCAGAGCATGACTTGGGCGGAGCAGTGAGCATGCACACTAAGCATCTCCAACCTGGCACATGATCAAGTGCATTGTTAAGACAATGTCACTGATCTTTAGAAAACGCAAATCAAAACCAAAATGAGATACCATCTCACGCCAGTCAGAATGACTATTATTAAAAAGTCAAAAAATAGCAGATGCTGGTGAGGTTGTGGAGAACAAGGAAGGCTTATACACTGTTAACGTAGTGTATAAGGCTTATACACTGTTAAAGACAGTTCCTGTCTTTATAAAGAAAGAACAGTTACTGTTCTATTATAAAGAAAGTTCCTGTATGTTCATCACAGCACTATTTGCAAGAGCAAAAACATGGAACCAACCTAAATGTCCATCAATGATAGACTGGATAAAGAAAATGTGGTACACATACACCATGGAATACTGTGCAGCTATAAAAAAGAACAAGATCATGTTCTTTGCATGGACATGCATGGAGCTGGAGGCCATTATCCTCAGCAAACTAACATAGGAACAGAAAACCAAATACTGCATGTTCTCCCTCATAAATGGGAGCTAAACGATGAGAACACATGGACACATATACAGGAACAATACACAATGGGGCCTGCTGGAGGATGGAGAGTGGGAGAAGGGAGAGGATCAGGAAAAATAACTAATGGGTACTAAACTTAATACCTGGTGATGAAATAATCTGTACAACAAACACCCATGACACAAGTTTACCTATATAATAAACCCGCACATGTACCCCTGAACTTAAAATAAAAGTTAAAAAAGGAAACAATGGAAATACTTGGGAGATTGGCCCATGGCAATAGGAAAGTGAGTAAATGTCTATTGGAATGTGATCTGAGGAGCATTGATAAAAAGGTTTTCAATACCAAGTAACTCTCTCATCCCCAGGAATTTCCACGCAATTTTCAGCATTTCTGTTGCCAGAATCTTCTTGAGACAAATTGAGAGAAGTAACCCATAAGCCAGAGAACGTTTAAGCCTTGAGGAAATGGAAGGCAGACCAGATGGATTTGGGGAAATTATTTAGGGTAGCAAAAAGACTATAGACTATAGAGTTATGGAGCTATGCTTGAGTCCTTGTTCTACCACCTAATACCAGTATATCTTGAAAAAGGCACTTGAGCCCTCTAAAAGTCATTTATAAAATGTTCTGCCCTGACTTCCTTTTCTCTTTGGCTGTTACAGAAGGCCAATAAGCATATAAGGAAAAAGCCTTTGAAAAGTGGAGTGATGGCTAGGTGTGAGAGACCTAATTCTTAATTATAAGGAGTAGGCAAAGTGCAGAGGGATGTCCACTGGGCACAAGAACCTGGGGGTCAGAGGGGCACAATGGAAGGCCAACAGCCACGACTCCACGAGTCAATCTGAGGCAGGCATTTCCTGGGTTGATTTTTCTCAGTTTCTAGCCATCTACCCTAGGCAGGGGTTAACGCCAGTTCCTGGCTTAAGCAGTGCCTTTCTTCAAACTAAGTATCTGACCACCTAGTAGTTGCCTTAACAGCTGCAGGTATTGGAAGTACCCACATCTCAGAGCTGCTTCCTCCTCCTACCTGGTTTGGGCTGTTTCCAAGGCATTTAATCTCCTCTAAGGATGTTGAATGCTCTAATCTTTCTTGTAGTCCTATAAGGGAGATTGAACTGTGCAACTAGGCGGAACAGAGAAAGAGGGCCAGGGTATGAGTGGGTAGACATTGAACACTTGTTAGAAGCTCAACTCAGCTACAAACCCAGCGTGCACAACAAGGCTTGCCACCTATTGGCTCGGGGCCTCAGTTTCCACATCTGCCCTCATAATAGGACCAATTATTACCTGTCCTGCTGGCCTCCCGGGAACACTGTGAAGTTAAAGTGAACTAATGGAGGGAAAGATGGCTTGAATACTGGAAAGCAAACAGATATGTTTCTGGGGCAGTGTGCAGTTGTGGGTAAAAGGTTGAGCTTTGAAGTCAGACACATTCAGCTTGTGCCCTAGTTGGTCACCCTAGCTGTATGATTTTGAGCAAGTTGCTCCGTCTTTTCAAATCTCCATTTATTGTCTTTAAAATAAGACCCTAACATTTACCATATAATCTGAATTAGTGGTTAAATTGAACAATATATTCCTGTCACTCATTAAGCAAATGTTTAATCAATGTCAGTAATAGTAGTATTTGTTGTTGTTGTTGTTATTACTATTAATCCCATTCCCTTGTCAGATCACAGGATTGAAACCCAGAGACAGCCTCTGCCTATGCCACCTCTCAACCTTACCTCAGTGTTTGTTCTACAATGTCACACAGGCACTGAAACCTCTATTGAGACTTACAGATGTGAAGATAAGTCCAGAGCTTTACACTTGATAAGACCCGCATCTCAGAGCCCCTTTCTGACCACCACTGTCCTGTCGGATCCTTTGCTGAGTGAGGTTTTACAGCAAATGTCTGTGCTCTGATGCAGAATGCAACCAGACAAAGCTCAACATTGTTCTTGCTAGGCTCCCTGCCATGGAGAATCCACACTGCAGTGCTGACGCAGCCTGGCAGAAGCACCTGGCAAAGCCCATCCAAGCTAAGCTTCACCCCCTCTGGTTCCACAGCCCCCACAGGGCGCCTGGCTTGTCCTTTCTGAGACCTCAGTCCCTGCCTCCATGTAGGAAGCCAGCACGCCAGCCACATCCAGACTTGTGCCCTACACAGCACCCCTTCTTAAGTGAGAGGCAGAAGCTGAGCGTTCTTCCACCCATTGCCATTCCAATGTGGTGGGCCAACAGCTGAGTTGAGGCCAAGCCTTACTGGGGCACCCGCAACCCCAAAGATAAATGTCCTTATCTTTAGACTTACCACATTGTATTTTTTTCATGTAATTACTTGTCTGTCTCTCCCACTAGATTGTGAACTCCTGGAACACAAGAGCCCCTTCATATTTATTTTTATATTTCTAGGCACTGACACTGACCACAAAAACTCTCAGTTACCATTAATTTACCGAAACTGTTGAACTGTCAAATGCTAAAATGCATGAGCACATTTTGGGGGCATGTCGATATAAGGAGAGTCCAACAAACTGCCCCTAAGCACTTTCAGATATGTGTTAGCCTATCACTAGGCACACTTCACTCACCTCACCAGAGGCCCCAGTACAAAGAAACAGTAAAAGAGCAAAAATGTAAACAAAAAAGTCCTCAGAGCAACTATCCCTTCTATCACATTACAAGCTCCCTGCTCACAACTGGCAAAGCTACCCAAGAACAACTCAACTTCCACCTTCTCGTGTCCACCTCTGAGCTCTGGGGCTATTGGAAATCTGGGCCATCACCAGTCATGGCCTCTAGTCACAACCAGCCCCTCAAATAGCACAGCCAGCCTTGATTATTTCCCTAGTGAGAGAAAGCTCTTCTCCAGGACCACTTCCCCACCCTTCTAACCCTCAAGACGTTACCTCTTATTTCACCAAGAAAATATACGCCACTGATGAGCACTCTCTCAACTTCATGCCAACATACCAACATTCCTTCCTATATACACACATTTTCTTTTTTCCTTCCCTCAAATTATAACAGATAAAGAATCCTCTCTCCCATCCAAAAATAAGCATTTCTAATTATTTGTAATCTATCTTTGAAACTTCAGTTTCTTTTCTGATGGATCCTTCCCAGTGGCGTGCAACCTCCTCAAGTCTCTTTTATAATTAACAAAAAATAAATAACAACAAAGACAAACCAACAAAAATATCCTTATTCACAGCAAAATTGAGTGCAAAGTACAAACAACAACAAACTTGTCATTTTGTCTTTGTTGACAACAACTTCTATTCACACAAAACCTACACATGGATGTTTATAGTAGTAGCTTTATTCATAATTGCCCAAACTTGGAAGCATCCAGGATGTCCCTCGTGAATGATTAAATAAACTGTGGTGCATCCATACAATAGAGTATTATTCAGTGCCAAAAATAAGTAAGCTATCAAGTCATGAAAAGACACAGAGAAACCCTAAATGCATATTACTAAGTGAAAGAAGCCAATCTGAAAAGGCTTTATGCTGTAAGATTGCAACGACATAAAATTCTGGAAAAGGCAAAACTATGGAGAAAGTAAAATGACCAGTAATTGTCAGGAGTAGAGGAACATGAGAGATGAATAGGCAGAAAGCAAAGGATTTTTGGAGCAGTGAAAAGTATTTCATATGACAGTATAATGATGGATATATGTCATTATACTTTTGTGCAAAGCCACAGAATGTACACCAAATGTGAGCCCTAATATAAACTATGGGCTTTGGGTCACATGATGTGGCAATGTAGGTTCCTCAATTGTAATTGATGTAACTAGTGGGGGATGTTGATAATGGGAGAGGCTGTGCATATGTAGGGGCTGGGAGTATATGAGAACTCTTTGTACTTTCCACTCCATTTTTCTGTGAACCTAAAACTACTCTAAAAAAACTAAAAAGGCTTTTAAAGCTAAGCACACACCACACACACACACACACACACACACACACACACACCCCCCACATGTATAATCCTCATTCAACCCTCAGGTCCAATTACCAGATAAGTTGGCATTAAAATAATTACAAAATATTACAGGTTACCCTATAAAAGAATAATTAAGAAGGCATGTTCATCATTCAGCCTTCCAAGAGCCAGGGCTCTCTGACAGTTATCTTTCATTATAAATGAACTGCTGATATACAGACATGGATCTTAGGCCATTTGTATTCATTAATCTGAGCCAGTGTCATAAGTCTGATTATCTTTTGTCTCACCCAAGAGTGAGCTTCTGGACATCCAAAACATAAGACCAAATGGTCATATAATCTAGATTTAATAGATTTTCTCTTAACTAAGCTGTATTTACTGAGTTGACAGTGCTCCAGCCCTCCGTAAAACATACAGACTGATGGCCACAGCACACTGAATGCTGTGGTTAAGCTGGTATCACAGTCTCTATTAACATACATTTCTCCCAGCTGAACTATATGATTAAAATCTAAACAGTTTATTTTATTTTATTGAGACAGGGGCTCACCCTGTATCCCAGGTTAGATTGCAATGGTGTGATCATAGCTCACTGCACCATCAACTTCTTGGGTTAATTTTTAATTTTCTTTAGAGACAGCATCTCTCTATGTTGCCAAGGCTGGTCATGAACTCCTGGTCTCAAGTAATTTTCCCACCTCGGCCTTCTGAAGTGCTAGGATTACAGGCATGAGTCACTGTGCCCAGCCATTTAAACAGTTTTAAAAACTCTTTACCTATTATAATTATGTAATTTAATTAAATATTTATATACTGATATGTATTACTTTATATAATATGTAGGTATACTTGTATATTAGAAACTGATTAAATATAAATATGGAGAGATTTGATTCGTTATCAATATAATTTGTTACCTACAAGAAAATATGATTTTTATTGCTTACAAAATATTATTTGTTGCCTAAAACAAACACACTTCACCTGTAAAGACAAACAAAGACTGAAAATAAAGAGATGAAAAAAGATATTCCATGCCAATGGAAACCAAAAAAGTGCAGGAGTAGCTATACTTATATCAGACAAAATAGATTTCAAGAAAAAAACTATGAGAAGAGACAAAGAAGGCCATCATATAATGATAAAGTGGTCAATTCAGCAAGAGGATATAACAATTGTAAATATATATGCATCCAACACTGGAGCACACAGATATATGAAGCAAAATTATTAGAGTTAGAGAGATAGACCCCAATAAAATAATAGCTGGAGACTTCAACACCCCATTTTCAGCACTGGACAGATCTTTCAGACAGAAAATGACAAAGAAACATTGGACTTAATCTGCACTATAGACCAAATGGACATGTGAGATATTTACAAAACATTTCATCCAACAGCTGCAGAATACACATTCTTCTCCATAGCACGTAGATCATTCTCAAGGATAGACCATATGTTAGGTCACCGAACAAGTCTTGAAACATTCAAAAACACTAAAATAATACCAAGCATTTTCTCTGACCACAATGAAATAAAACTAGAAATCAATAACAAGAGAAATTTTAGAAAGTATGCAAATACTCAGAAACATTCTTTCTTTTTTTTTTTTTTTTTTTTTTTTTTTTTTTTTTTTTGAGACGGAGCACCCGGGCGCGGTGGCTCACGCCTGTAATCCCAGCACTTTGGGAGGCCGAGGCGGGCGGATCACGAGGTCAGGAGATCGAGACCATCCTGGCTAACACGGTGAAACCCCGTCTCTACTAAAAATGCAAAAAAATTAGCCGGGCGAGGCGGCGGGCGCCTGTAGTCCCAGCTACTCGGGAGGCTGAGGCAGGAGAATGGCGTGAACCCGGGAGGCGGAGCTTGCAGTGAGCCGAGATCGCGCCACTGCACTCCAGCCTGGGCGACTAAGCGAGACTCTGTCTCAAAAAAAAAAAAGAAAAAAAAAAAAAAAAAAAAGAAAGTATGCAAATACATGGAAAGTAAAAAATATGCTCCTGAATGTCCAGTGGGTTAATGAAGAAATTATGAAAAAAAATACTGAAACAAATCACAGTGGAAACATAACATACCAAACCCGTGAGACACAGTAAATGCAGTAGTAAGGAGGAAGTTTATAGCTATAAGTGCCCACATAATAAAAAAAGAAGACAAACTTCAAATAACTAATCAGATGTGCCCATCATTTTTATTTGAAAAGCTCCAAATAATAATGATGCTTCTTAAATAACTAGAAAAGCAAAAACAAACCAAACCCAAAATTAGTAGAAGAAAAGAAAAAATAAAGATTAGAGCAGAAATAAATGAAATTGAAACAAAGAAAAGTATACAAAAGATTAATGAAATGAAACTTGGTTTTTTGAAAAGATAAACAAAATTGACAAAAATTTAGCCAGACTAAGAACAAAAAAGAGAAAATACATTAAATAAAATGAGAAATGAAAAAGAAATTCAAATGATTATTAGTGGCTACTATGAGCAACTATATGGAAATAAATTGTAAAATCTAGAAGAAATGAATAAATTCCTAAACATGCACAACCTGGCAAGATTGAATCAGGAGGAAACCCAAAGACTGAAGAGACCTGTAAGAAGTCACAGGATTGAAGTTGTAATAACAAGTCTCCTGGCAAAGAAAACACTGGGACTCAATGTCTTCACAGCTGAAACATACCAGATATTTAAATAAGAACTAATAGCAATCCTACTCAAACTGTTCTGACAAATAGAGGAGAATACTTCCAAACTTATTCTATGGGGCCAGTATTAACCAGATACCAAAACCAGACAAAGACAAATGAAAAAAAAAAAAAAAAAAAAAAAAAAACTACAGGCCAATATCTCTGATGACGATGCAAATATCCTCAACTAAATGCTAGCAAACTGAATTCAACAACACCTTAAAAAGATTATTTATCATGACCAAGTGTGATTTATCCTTGGGATGCAAGGATGGTTCAACATATGCAGATTAATCAATGTAATACATCATATCAACGGAATGAAGGACAAAAAAACCATATGATCATTTCAATTGATGCTGAAAAACCTCTTGGTAAAATTTAACATCTCTTCATCATAAAAACCCTAAAGAAACTGGGTATGCAAAAAACATACCTCAACATAATAAAAGCCATAGAAGACAGACCCACAGTTAGTATCATACTAAATAGGGAAAAACTGAAACACTTTCCTCTAAGATCCAGAACACAATAAGGATGCTCACTTTCTCCACTGTTATCCAATACAGCACCCGAAATCCTAGCTAGAGCCATCAGACAAGACAACAAATTAAAGGGCATCCAAATCAGAAAGGAAGAAGTCAAATCATCCTTGTTTGCAGATAATGTGATCTTATATTTGGAAAAGCCTAAAGACTCCACCAAAAAACCCTTAGAACTGATAAACAAATTTAGTAGTTACAGGATGAAAAAATCAACATACAAAATTAGTAGCATTTCTATATACCAACAGGGAATAATCTGAAAAAGAAATATAAAAAGTGACCCCATTTACAATAGCCACAAATAAAATTTACTAAATCAAAGAAGTAAAACATATCTACAATGAAAACTATAAAACATTGATGCAAGGAATTGAAGAGAGGACATCAAAAAAAGTAAATATATTCCATATTCATAGATTGGAAAAATCAATATTGTTAAAATGTCCATACTACTCAAAGCAATCTACAGTGTAATCCCTATCAAAATACCAATGACAAGCCAGGCACAGTGGCTCATCACTGTAATCCTAGCACTTTAGGAGACTGAGGCAGGCAGATCACTTGAGGTCAGGAGTTTGAGACCAGCCTGGCCAACATGGTGAAAACCCGTCTCTACTAAAAATACAAAAAAAAATTAGCCACGCTTGGTGGTGTGCACCTGTAGTCCAAGCTACTAGGGATGCTGAGGCAGGAGAATCGTTGAACCTGGGAGGCAGAGGTTGCAGTGAGATTGCAGAGGTTGCACTGCAGTCTGAGTGACAAAGCAAGATACAGTCTCAAAAAAAGAAAAAAAATACCGATGACATTCTTCACAGAAATAGAAAAAACATCCCTAATATTTATATGGAACTGCAAAAGTTCCAGAAGAAGAGACACAACTATTCTGAGTAAAAAGAACAAAACCGGAGGAATTACATTACCTGACTTCAAATTATAGTACAGAGCTATAGTAAACAAAACAGCATGTCATAAAAAACAGACGTATAGACCAATGGAACAGAATAGAGAACCCAGAAACAAATCCATCCATCTACAGTGAACTCATTTTCAACAAAGGTGCCAGGAACATACACTGGGGAAAGAACAGGCTCTTCAATAAATGGTGCTAGGAAAACTGGATATCCATATGCAGAAGAATTAAACTAGAACCCTATCTCTTGCCATATACAAAAATCAAATCAAAGTGGACTAAGAACTTAAATCTAAGACCTCAAACTATTAATCTACTAAAAGAAAACTTTGGGAAAGCTCTCCAGGACATTGGAGTGGGCAAAGATTTCTTGAGTAATACCCCACAAGGTAACCAAAGCAAAAATGGACAAACGGACTCACATCAAGTGAAAAAGCTTCTGCACAGCAAAAGAAACAATCAACAAAGTGAAGAGACAACCCACGGAATGGGGGAAAATATTGGCAAACTACCCATCTGACAAGGAATCGATAACCAGAATATAAGAGGAGCTCAAACAACTCTTACAGGAAAAAAAAAAAAAAAATCTAATAATCTGATTGTTAAATGATCAAAAGATCTAAATAGGTGTTTCTCAAAAGAAGTCATACAAAAGGCAAACAGGCATATGAAGAGGTTCTCAACTTCATGATCATCAGAGAAATGAAAATTAAAACTGCAATGAGATATCATCTCACTCCAGTTAATATAGATTATATCCAAACAACAGGGAATAACAAATGCCAGCAAAGATATAGAGAAAAGGAAACCTAGTACACTGTTGGTGGTAATGTATATTAGTACAACCACTATAGAGAACAGTATGGAGGTTCCTCAATAAAACAAAAAATAGAGCTACCATACAATCCAGAAATTCAACTTCTAGGTATATACCCAAAATAAAGGAAATCAATATATCAAACAAATATCTGCCCTCCCATATTTATTGCAGCACTATTCACAATCACCAAGATTTGGAAACAACCTAAGCATCCATCAGCAGATGAGTAGATAAAGAAAATATGGTACTTAGACACAATGGAGTATTATTCAGCCTTAAAAAAGAATGGCATTCTGTCATTTGCCACAACACAGATGGAACTGGAGGACATTATGTTAAGTGAAATAAGCCAGGCACAGAAAGACAAGCATCTCATGTTCTCACTTATTTGTGGGATCTAAAAACTAAAACAATTTAACTCATGGAGAGAGAGAGCCACAGAATGATTACCAGTGGCCGCAAAGGGTAGTGGTTGTTGTGGGGGAGTCAGAATAGTTAATAGGTACCAAAAAATAGTTAGAAAGAATTATTAAGACCTAGTATTTGATAGCACAACAGGTTGACTATAGTCAACAATAATCTAATGGTACATTTATATATTATAACTAAAAGTATAATTGAATTGCTTGTAACACAAAGGATAATGCTTGAGGTGATGGACACCCCATTTACCCTAATGTAATTTATTATGTATTGCATGCCTGTATCAAAATAGCTCATGTGCCCCCAAATTTATGTACTCAACAATGCATCCAAAAAAATTAAAAATATAAAAAAGATTGGGGGAGGAGGGTGTTATACAAATCTTGAAGTGTTCTACACTCAGATTGCTTCCTAGTGTTAAATTCTAATTCCATTTTACAGAAACTGAAACTGGAAGTCACAGATGGTGTACTGTGGATATGGTTATGCAAGAAATACAGTGCTAAACTCCACAGTGACGTACCCATACTCAAAGGCCATGATTTTGTGTCAAAAGATCAGCACATAAAGGCACATTTATCCAGACTGAGTTAAAATAAGATGTCTAGGGAACCGATGAATCATGTTTTATGCTTCTTCATTTTACTCAGTTTTTTCAATTAACCAATCAACTGCTGGTGATGATCACGTAGAATCAAAGGGCTTTTAGTATAGTACGGTGCTGGATTCTGCCCAGCTGCAGAAGGCCTCCCTCAGATAACACTACCATCTTCTCCAAATTCCTTCAGCTAGGTCAAGAGGGTTCTCATATTTAGATCCAGGCCTTTGGTTATGCCACAGCAATTAAGCTGTGTCAATTATGACATCAAGCAAATGTTCAATAAATGATTGCTAGAAAAACAAATTAATGAAAAATAACAGAATAAAGATGTGGCGCTTCTTCCAAAGTCCATCTCATCTAATCCCATATCACTAGCCTAAACTAGTTTTTTTTTTTTTTTTTTTTTTTTTTTTTTTTTTTTTTTTAATGTTAGTTCTTTCTTCGTAAAAACCCACTAGAGAAGAAACTAGTTAAGTAACTCATCCTTGCTTTGGAAATATAAGGATCTGTTTCTCGTCCTCTTACCTAATCTAAGTCATCTGTTCTAAAAGTAAGTTTATTTCTTGTCTGCTCTAAAAGACATAACACTGCTTATTGCTGAACCTACCTTGGTTCCCCCAAATCTTCCTAAATTACTTATTTAACACTTACCAATACCCATCGGGTGCGGACAGTGTGCCAGGAGCTGTGCTCAGTGCTGGGGACAGGTCAGGGAACAAAACAGACACCATCCCATTTCTTAAATGTCCTAGTCACAAAAGCTTTTTTAAAAAAAGAAAGTTGTTTTAGGTTATAAAACAACCAGTCCACAGATTAGGGTGCAAAATTTACGGAGTCTTTGCCCACGAGTTCCATGCAGAAACCAGAAAGTAATGCATCCTTTAATTTTGCACCCTAGTCCCCTCCCTGTCAGTAGGTTCCTCATTCCTCCTTCTATGTTTTAGCTTTTCTATAGCCAAGCTTCCAGAATCTTGTTTCTTCAATTCATTCATAGCCCGCTATAAATCTCTGGGCCTTTTTTGCCACATATGTGTCTGGTATATTTTGACATGGTTTGCACCTGGGAATAGATCTTAAAGATTTGTTTAACCATAAATGTTTCAGCCTTACTACTCTTCAGTGAGAAAGAAATCACTGAGTATTTTATTTTTCAGCTAAAAAATTAGCAAGCAAACCTAAAAATAACAAATAATTGTGTCTTATTCTGAGAATAGACAGGTTTCAGAAAATGCCAAGACCTAAACTTGTGTGAGTTTAAAGGTACTAGGAAAAAAAAAATACCTTGCTGAAAAAACCTACTGAGAGACAGAATAAAGCAGTAGAAAGAGACTAGTAGTCAAGACCTGAGTTCAATTTCAAGTTTTAACATGTGCTGATTGGATTTAAAAATGAACAAAATATAATCCCTGCCATCAATAGGCAGACATCTAACAGGGATGATAAACAGATGATTACACACAGTGAGATAAGTGCACTGATGGATATACTCACAGGCTTAGGGAGCACAGAGGATGGGAGACTGAGGGGAAGAGAGAAAAGGGAAGTGCTATGGTCTGAATGTTTGTGTCTCTCCCAAATTCATGTGTTGAATTCTAACCCCCAAGTTATAGCATTAGGAGGTGGAGCCTTTGAGAGATGATTTGGTCATGAAGGCACTGTTCAAGGGTTAGTGCCCATACACAAAAAGACCCCAAAGAGCTAGCTTGCCCCTTCTACCATGTGAGGACAACCACAAGAAGGTGCCATCTGTGAGAAAGTGGGCTGTCATCAGACATTGAATCTGTTTGCACCTTGATCTTGGACTTCCCCGCCTCCAGAACCATGACAAATAAATTTCTGTTTTTTTCATAAGCAACCCAGTTTATGGTATTTTGTTATAGCAGCCCAAGCAGACAAACACAAGAAGAAATGAGGAGGAGGGGGTACCTGAACTGAGTTTTAAAGTAAGATTCTAAATTAGCCGTGGGTAGAAGGGGCAGAAGAGCAATCTCAGCAGAGGGGACTGTCTGAGATTTTTCCAGATTGAAAGACTAAAAAGTTGGTTCGGTTAATAGGAATTTAATATAAAGATACACAAGATACACAAGGAAATAAGAGACAAGAAGCCATCTCTATATCAGAATAGTCACATCTCCTTTGGGATATTCAGGAATCAACACAATTCTTAGCATTCAGTTATCCTGGGTTCTCCAAGAAGTAGGTATATTGTCCCTGATTCTAGTGATCTGTCACACTGCTGATTAGCATCTCTCTCTCTCTCTGTCTGTCTCTCTCATCCTCTCTCTTTCCTCTGCTTTGCTATTTCCATGTTTCCAGTAAAAGATCCTTTCTTTGTTTTTGGGTCTCATTCCCTCTAACTTCTGTTTATTCATGGTATTTATTGCCACTGCGCTTCTGCCTACCATCTTTTCCTGGTATGTCTTGGCTTCTTCCGTCCTACTGTCTGTTGATTCTGTTCATTGCATTTGAATTCACCAAGAGAGGGAATCCACTGGCAAGGTCCATCCCGTATAGAGAAGCCCTGCTGAGCAGAGAGCTCTCATGCCAGGCTACCTCAAGGATGCTGGTCAGCGGTGTCTGTGTCACTTGATTCCTCCTGGTTGAGTTATCAACACTCAGAGCAGCGACATCACACAGTTTGAAACACCATAACCTATATAGAAGTGGTTTTGTTTTAGGAGCATCTTCTCCAGCACCCCAAGCAAAGGTACCAAGGTAGAAAAGAAGTTCTGCTTGGAACTGCAAGCTGCTTGGCCATGCTGAAAAGTAAAGAAGGAACAGGGTGTGTCTAGGGATGAGACTGACCAAGACCCTGGAGGGTTTTGTATTCAGGTTTAAGATGTAGCAGGCTTGAATTTCAGTCTATAAACTGAGATATATATTAGTGCCATATTTCTGCATATACTTTAAATCAGCTTAAATCCAATGCAGAGGTACCCTTTAACATAGTGGCAGAAAATTCCATCTCAGTTGTTACAGGTGGTGTGGAGAGCTTATCCCTTGGGGTTGTGCAAAGATCCCAGGGTTTTCTGCAGAACCAGTGCATCAAGGAAGCTCCCTTGAACTCTGGTCATTTGTCCACACAGGAAACCACTTAAACACCCAGTGTTTGCCACTGCCACCATTGTATCTGTGCAATGTAAAGGGCACAGGAGCCTCTGCCAAGTCTGTGACCATCAGTGGTCTGGTCAAGCCTTCCGGAGGACACTGAGCAGCCATTTGCCTTTGAAGCAGGAGGGCAGCCTTAGAGAAAGACAGCAGGGGTGGAAGATAAACCTCCACTCTCTTTTTTGCTGAAGGCTGACCCAGACCCTTAACCACCCAGGGCTAATGGAGCAAAAAAGTAGCTCAGCTCCTAAGTCCATGCTCACTACCCTCTTGCATACAGGAAGCCTTGCTACACGGATGATCTCTGCCCCGAACCCCAGCTCAGAGTGTGCTACCTCCGTGACCCTCACTGTCAGCCACACGTGGTTACAAAACAGAACCGAGGATTTTATAGAATCTGTCTGTCCCTCTGTAGAATTCATTTATGAAACAGCCTGGCTAAACATAACGAATCACAAGATAACACATCTAAAATGAGAACGCTGGGGGTTGAGAGCTGGCTATTCAGAAGGAAACGTAAGCAATGACAGGACAAAGAACATCACTTTCCCAGGAAGGTGCCGTGGCTGAAATGAGAATCCATCACTGACAGAGATGACATGGGGAGAAACAGAGAGTGACTGGCCAGGGGTAGGCATGAGCAAACAATGAGGCAGGAGTGTCTTTCAGGATTGATTTGACAGAAAAGGAGACAGCAGTATTTCAACCGGAGCTTTAGAGCAAATAGAAAATCAGATCTCTGACTGAAACAGTAGCAGAAGAAAATTTGTATTCAGAATACATTTTCTCCTTAAAGAAGAAAAAATATAGGGCCACAGAAAAAGGCTTTGCAAAAACAGGACAACAGTAAGTCACCACAGCCTCCTCCTCTTCCCCCCAAGGAAGGCCACGATTGCTGGAAGGGGATCTGATAACCTAAGACAAGGCCATGCTCTCATACTTCACCTGCTGTGGGATCTCCAGTCAAGTACTTCCAATCTCAGAGCCTCAGCACCCTACTCTATTGAATAAGGATAATAAGACCTGCCTCATAGGGTTGCTATAGTTATGAAAGTCCTCTGCAAATTCTAAAAAAGGCTGCTACATATTATTAATATTATTCCAACTCTGTGACATTCTAGAAAGGGCCACACTATGGAGACAGTGAAAAGATCAGTACTTGCCAAGGGTTAGTAGGGAGAAAGGATGAAGAGGTGAAGCACAGAGGATTGTTAGAGAAGTGAAACTATTCTATATACTATCATGGTGGACACCTGCCATTGTACGTTTATCAAAACCTGTAGAATGCACAATGCCAATACCGGGCCCTAACATAAATGATGGATTCTGGGTGATAATGATGTGTCAATGGAGGTTCACTGATTATAACAAATGTGGTAGGGGATACTGGTAATGGGGGAGGCTGTACACATGTGGAGTAGGGAATGTAAAAGTATATGGGAAATCTCTGTATTTGTAGCTCAATATTGCTGTGAATCTAAACCAGCTCTAAAAAAATTAACTTCATTAATTTTTTACAATTAAGCCTATTTTTTAAAAAATTACGTCTAAGCCAGTATCATCAGACTCATTCGCATGTTAGTGTGTAATGCTCTCTATGTGAATGCATTCATGTCTGACAGTCCCAGGGCTATCCCCACTGGCCCCCATTCCAACACTGCACAGCACCTAACAGGCTACAGACCACTTTCACATTCCTCCTCTTGTGGCTTCCCCAAGGCACACAGCCCTTAGCTGATTTAGGTGGAAGAAGGCGGCCTCAGTCAATTCCTGGTCTTATGGACTCAGGCCCCTGCTCCTTCTACCATGTTGTGTTTACAGGTTTCTGAGAGATGGATTATATCTATACCCAGCCTGGTGCCCACCACCTCCCTCCCCAATGTCTTCCAGAGCTGCCAGGATGTGCTGGCCCTTCCTTTGCTAACATGTCACCCTTTCCTGCCTCCTAGCCCCTACAACTTGCCACAAAGACCATGTACCCCTCCCTCCTATTTCCTCTGCCTATGCTCACAAATGTGTCCAAATGGGTCACACTCTACCCCATTCATATCAACCCATGGATTTCTGCCTTCAGCTCTTCAGAACCATCATCCTGTTATAAATTTACCTTTGGGAAAATTACTAGTAGCATCATTATTAAATATTTATTACATACTATGCACTTATATACATTTTCACATAGAATTCTCACTGTAGCCTTTTGATGTTGCATAGGTAATAACCAGTATCCCCAAAGTGAGGCTCAGAAGACTGAATCTCCAGTTTGTATTTAGAGGAGTCGAATTCAAACCAGATCAGTCTGACGTCAGAGTCTGTGTTACACTGGCTCTGACACCCCATCCTCAGAACTCTCTTAAATGACACATTGATCTTCTGACTCAACGTTCCTCCTAACCTTGAGCAGTGAAAGTGACTTCTCCTCATGCCCATTCTTCATTCTGAGCTAATCTTTAATCACTTTCCCTCAACAGATGAAGTGCAGGCCATCGGGCCACAGCTTCCCTCTGGTTTTCATCACGGCCCTTTCTCTATGATGCCCTCTATCATCATACCCAAGATTTCCAACATCCCTTCTTAAAATGCTTTTCATTCCTTAGCCTCTGAGTTTCTCTGCAAAGCTAGTGACCCCAGTCTCTACTCAGCCACAGGAAACTGCAGAGTAACAGGAATTCCATAGGTGTCTTCATGGATCCAAACAGCCGCAAAGCATCACACCATGTCTATAAACTGTCAGTGTCTCCATTCCTGGACCTTTACTCCACCTCTCTAGCCTCTTGTGATCTCCATTTCCCCACCTGAGTTAGCCTCCCAGTCCATCACCCCCTCTCAGGGACCATTTTCCCACATCTCACTTTAACAATGCACTCATTGCCATCCTAGAACCTCATTTGCCACCCAAATGTGATCCTTCCACAGCTAAACAATGCCCTCTATTTCTCAAGACTTTCTCCAGAAAATCTAGGTATCTTAAAATGTGGAAATAGAATGATAAAATAACCCTGAGCACCTTTCAACGTAAGATCAAATACAAACTACTAAGATCAAATACTAATCCTAGCAGGGCCCTCCCTCTTGCTAGAACTCTTTCATTCAGCTCCCTTGGCACTGTCTGTGAATGGCACTGCCCATAGCAGCCACTCTGTTTTCTTAGCCTTAATTCCAAATGTGCCACCTCACTTTCCATAGGTAATTTTACTTTCACTGTGAAGATTACACAATTATTGCAAATTCCCTCAGCTTTCCTAGCTCTCTTTAAAATATCTCCAGAACTTCTTTCCCTGTCATATCTGAGAAGTGTCCTGTTTTTCTGTCAAGACTAATACTTCTACCTGTTCTTGATCCCATTCACTCTTATCCCCTCCAGCATCTCATTCTTATGCCCAGTGCCATCTCCTCTCCCCTCTATCTGTGACCTCCCCCTCTCCCATCTCCCCCCACCTCCCATCTTCCCCTCTATCTCCTATCTCTACCCCTATCTCCCACATCCCCCTCTATCTCCCACCTCCCCTTCTATCTCATATTTCTAACCCTATCTCTCACCTCCCCGCATCTCCCATTTCTCCCTTCTATCTCCTATCTCTACCCTATCTTCCATCTCTCCCCCATCTCCTATCTCTACCCCTATCTCCCACCTCCCCTTCTGTTTCCCGCCTCTCGCCTCTATCTCCCACCTACCTCTCTATCTCCCACCTACCCCTCTATCTCCCACCTCCCCATCTATCTCCCACATCCCCCGTGTATCTCATATCTCTCCCTCTATCTCCCACTCTCCCCACCATCTCCCATGTCTCCCTTCTACATCCCTTCTCCTCCTCTAATTCCCATCTTGCCTGTCTCCCATCTATTTCATCTGTCTCCGATCTATCCTGATGTCTTTCCTTCCTCTGGCTTCTTGCGCTATGTTCATAAACAATGTGATCTCCCCATGCTAAATCAGTGATTCTGGCAGGGCCATCTGTGTATTCAGGAGTCATTACTGAACGCTATGAAGCAGGCTTTCTGTTTGGTGCTGATGAGACAAAGAGAAATGCGGAAACTTCCACTCCCAAGGAGTTCACACTCCAGGGGAGAAACAGATGCGTGAAGAGTGGGACCAATTCTAGGTAAATAGTAAGTACAGGATTATCAGGACAACAGTTGAAAGAGGTCTCCTCAAGACAGGGAGTATGCTCTCTATCAGTGTCAAAGGACTAGAAGACGGGGAACCACATTTTCAAGATTCACTTGCCATTAAGGTTATGAGGTCATATCCTAATCAAGCTCCTCACCTCCTCATTTCCAGATTACGGCAACATTCTCCTGGATAGTCTCATAGCTTCAAATCATCTTCCAATCCAAACTTCACACTGCTTCAAGGGTAAACATCACTTCATAACAGACACTTCAATGCTAAATATTATTCACTAGCACCAGGATACAAAAATAGCTCACCTGAACTGCACAACAATGGAACAAGCTTCTTGCAAAGTAGACAACTCTCGCCATTACTATTGTTACTACTTATTTCGTATTTACTCCATTACCTCTCATTACTCGTTATATTTCCATTTGTATATGACTCATTTTCTTTACTAAGTTGTAATTTCCATGAGGGAAACCCTGCAGATGCAGGAGTTCTGAATCTTTTTCCATTGAGTCATGCCATGTTTCAATTTCTTAGTAGGCAAGAAAAATAAAAGAAAAAAGAGTAAATCAAGATAAATATTTGCAGCATATATGACAAAAACAGTTCTTATGTATATTATATATAAAGTGTTCTTAGAAATCTCAAAGAAAATAAATGAACATGCCAATTTAAAAATGGTCAATGAACATGAATAGGCGTTGAAAAATGCTCATCGTCACTGGCCATCAGAGAAATGCAAATCAAAACCACAATGAGATACCATCTCACACCAGTTAGAATGGCGATCATTAAAAAGTCAGGAAACAACAGGTGCTGGAGAGGATGTGGAGAAACAGGAACAGTTTTACACTGTTGGTGGGACTGTAAACTAGTTCAACCTTTGCGGAAGACAGTGTGGCAATTCCTCAAGAATCTAGAACTAGAAATACCATTTGACCCAGCCATCCCATTACTGGGGATATACCCAAAGGATTATAAGACATGCTGCTATAAAGACACATGCACAGGTATGTTTTCTGTGGCACTATTCACAATAGCAAAGACTTGGAATCAACCCAAATGTCCATCAATGACAGACTGGATTAAGAAAATGTGGCACACATACACCATGGAATGTTATACAGCCATAAAAAAGGATGAGTTTGTGTCCTTTGTAGGGACATAGATGCAGCTGGAAACCATCATTCTTAGCAAACTATGGCAAGAACAGAAAACCAAACACCACATGTTCTCACTCATAGGTGGGAATTGAACAATGAAATCACTTGGACACAGGAAGGGGAACATCACACACCGGGGCCTATTGTGGGAAGAGGGGGGAGGGATAGCATTAGGAGATATACCTAATGTAAATGACGAGTTAATGGGTGCAGCACACAAACATAGCATATGTACACATATATAACAAACCTGCACGTTGCACACATGTACCCTAGAACTTAAAGTATAATTTAAAAAAAAAAAAAAATTCATTTGGGAAAAAAAAAAGAAGTTGGATGGAGTATTGAGTGGGACACTAAGCATCTAAGTCAATAAGCTAATGATAATTGTAATTATTCATTGGGTACAGTGTATGCTGCTTGGGTAATGGGTATACTAAAATCTCAGAAATCACCATTAAAGAACTTATCCATGTAACCACATAGCACCTGTTCCCCAAAAACTATTGAAATAAAAAATCATTATCAAAATTTAAAAAAAGAAATGCAAGTAACTAATACACATAATTTCTAAAATTATGTAAACTTACTAGTAATCAAATAATGTAAAAATTAAGTGTATTTTAAAAATTATATATTTTCTAACAATAGCTAATTTTTATTGAGTCTTTGCAACAAGCCAGATTCTCTTCTAAGAACTTGACATGAATTCATTCATTAATCTTCCCAATAAGCCTGTGAGGAAGTTACCATCACTATTCTCTAAATTTTACAGGGAATGAGGTACAGAGAGGTTAACTGACCTACCAGGGTCACGCAACTAGTCAGTGCTGAAGACACAATTTTAATTCAGATACTTGGACTCCAAAACCATGTTCTTGGCCACTCACTCTTCTAGCTCCTCTAGATGACTAAACAATTATTGGATGTTTTGTATGTGCCAGGTACAGTGCTAAATGTTGTGAATAAATTATCTTCTTTGACCCTTACAATAATCCTAGAGAGGATTTATTTTTTCTTTACTTAGCAGACTAAGAAATGCTAAGAGAAGCTAAGAAATTTGGACAAATTAACAGCTATTACAGTAAATGGTAGAAATGGGTTTGTTTGCACAAAAGTCTATACAAGATGTTTGCAACGGTTTGGGGAAATAGGCACTTTCATAAACTTGATGGAAAAGGTAAACAGTATAACCATTTTGAGAGGTAATGTGGCAAACATCCTTGGCTTTTTTAGTTTACCATTGTCTCATGTAGTTTTTTAAGCATATTGTTTTCTTTAGAAATCACCATGTATGATGATTCTCTGATAAAGATGTCTAATTAATATTATTTATATTTGAGACTAGAGAAATAGCTAATAGTATATTCTTATAAAGAAACACAATATGTTCATTAAAATGATGCTGTAGTCGAATATCTTTATGATATAAAAAAATGTTAATGATATGTTGCAAAGGGAGAAAGGTTAGATCACCAAACAGCAAATACCATATGACTGCATTTTTATTAAGAAATCATATAATATAAAAAGAGTTGAGTAGATAGCTAGATAGGTAGATGTCTAGCTAGTTAGACATTTAGATACACAGAGCTACCTAAACAGACAGCTACAGGCTAAAAGCTTTTTAATAGTAAGAAAATATTTAAACTGGCTGTCTCCATATAGTAGAATTTCAGTTATTTTTTCTTCTTTGGATTTTTCTGTATATTTTCAATGTTCTGTTTTTCCAGTTGTGACAAGGGGAAAAATGACAATTTCTGTATGTGGTTCCACAGAATAAACTAAAGAAGGTGTCTTGGAGCTTATAAAAGTAATATTTCTACCTAAAGTTCACAGACAATGTCAGTGGTTGTTGTGCTAAGACAGACAAAAGCCAAGAATAATTGTTAATATTTCCCATAAGCCAGTCACACAAAAGATCAGTCCTTCCTTACAAACCCAGTTAGAAAACTCTCTAGACTCTGGATCCCTTCTCACCAGGGAAGCCTAGACAATTCTCTCTTGCCCTAAAATACCGGGTTTTCATTTGATAGCATTCCCCATAGACCCCTCTCCCAGTCCTAATGGACCTTCTTGTCAGATGAGCCAGTTGCCTTAGTTAGAAATCTTGATTTGCAGGTTACAGAAACCAAATACTGCAGCATATGTCAAAATGACTTTATTAAGAAGGTAAAGGGTCATCTCTCACAGAACTCAAGTACAGGACGAGAATAGCCATGGGCAGCTTCTTCCTGAACACCAGCTTCATTCCCCTGTGTCTCCATAAATTGGCTCTCTCTGTTCCTCTACTCCATGGTAGAAGATAGCACCCACACCTCCTGAGTCCACAGCCTCAGGATCAGTTCCACAGACTCGCTGGAAAAAAGCCAACTGGCTCAATTTTGCTCAGGCATTCCTCTTTGACACTGCTAGGGTCAGCACACGACTTCCAAGGTACACCTGTGGGGTCAGCTTGTGACCTTGTGGAGGGAGGGTGGTGGTTCCTAGGAACAAGGGGTGGCTGCAAGCAGCAGACTCTTCAAGAGGTGTCATCTGCCAGCCCTGCCAGCCCTCTTGGCTGCACTGCCCTTTCAGTTGCGGTTAGGATCACACAGGTAGCATCCTGCAGCTCTCTCATTATGTCCAATCAGTGAATCCTGTCAGCAAACTCAACTGTAAGGGCAGGAACCAACCTTACCTCCTGCTTCTTCGATATCTTCCTCTGCACAGCACATTGGAGGCTTTGGATACTTATCTGATTGCCTCCAGGATGTGTCACCCTGCAGCATGAGCTAAGCACATGGCATAAACACTCCCAAACTAACTTTTAGGTGATGAAGCCAAACAAACAATTCTGCTCCAGAATCAGAACCAAGGATGAGGGTTGAGTTTTGAAATCTGTGTGGTTTTAAAGAGATATTTACATGGATATCAATTCTCTCTCTCTCTCTCTTTCTCTGTGTGTGTGTGTGTGTGTGTGTGTGTGTGTGTGTGTGTGTACATTTTCTCCTTTACGGCCAAAGTGAAGAGAAGGTAAACTAGAAATTGCCTCCATTTTCACAGTCCACTGTTTTCCATGCTGGAAATCTATAAAAGAAATTTTGGTCTGTGAAATAAAGTAGCAATGTTCACATAAGAATGCAAACAGAATAGAATTTAGAGCCCATCTCCTCAGGCCTACCTGATATCAAGCTCAGACACATTAAGATAATGCCATTTGGGATCTTGTTTTAATTGGATTTTCTAATCTTCCGTATATTCTAATGAGCTTGGGGGAAGGAAATCTTCAGTGTTTAGGATACAGCCTCTATCAAGAGGATCCAAGAGTTTTCTCTTTGGGCTGCCCTGTGTCGAGGAGTGAAGGTGAAGAGGGACTTAAATGTGAATCTCAGCCACCTATGTGATCTCCCAGCCTTCAGCCTTCAAGAGGTGCCTGTTCACATCTTTTATTTCCATCTCTAAGGAGCCATAAGTTACAAAAGAATGACCCAAAAGTCTTCAGCAAAATGTCTTTCTCAGAGAGCTTACTGTAGTTAATATGCTGCATTTGATAATAATTTAATAAGGATCTATAAATCCAGTCACAGCCAGAGGTCAGTGGGCTGCAGCCCAGAAGGGGAGAGGGCTCTGTTGACCATGGCCACCCAACAAAGGGCAAAATGCCTGGCCCCTCAGCCCAGACCAGATGGCCGGAGATGCCCAGCTCATCAGCAATACCACCTAGAAAAACAGAAGTGGACACAACAGTGAACACCTCTGACTATCTGTTAGTGCTAGGGCTGCCGTAAGAGTACCACAGACTGAGGAGTTATTTTGTTTTGTGTTTTGTTTTGTTTTTGAGACGGAGTTTTGCTCTTGTTGCTCAGGCTGGAGTGCAATGGCATGATCTTGGCTCACTACAACCTCCACCTCCCGGGTTCAAGTGATTCTCTTGCCTCAGCCTCCCAAGTAGCTGGGATTAGAGGCATGCACAACCACGCCCAGCTAATTTTGTATTTTTAGTAGAGATGGGGTTTCTCCATGTTGGTTAGGCTGGTCTTGAACTCCCAACCTCAGGTGATCCGCCTGCCTCAGCCTCCCAAAGTGCTGGAAATACAGGCATAAGCCACTGCTCCTGGCCCAGACCGAGTAGTTTAAACAACAGAAATTTATTTTCTCACAGTTCTGGAGGCTGAGACCAAGCTCTCGTTGTTGGCAGGGTGGATTTCTCTGGAAGCCTCTCTCCTTGGCTTGTAGATGGACACCTTCTTGCTGTGTCCTCACAGAGTCTTTCCTCTGTACATGTCCATGTCCAAATTTCTTCTTCTTATAAGGACACCAGGGTAAGGTTGGTGCCTGCCCTTATAGTTGAATTTGCTGACAGGACTCATTAGGACCTGCCTCGTGACCTCATTTCAATGTAATTACCTATTTAAAAACTCTATCTCCAAATACTGTCACATTCTGGTAATCTGGAGGTTAGGACTTCAACATATAAATTTGTTCAAACAATTCAGTCCATGAAACCATTCAGAAGAACAAGCTGGGAATACACATACTTTCTCTAAACCTCTCCGACCCTGCTGGGAAACCAGACCAGCACTGTTGTGACATGAGCAAGCTCTAGACAGATGGCCTAGACCCCAATACTACATGTCCAGATACAAGCTGTGAGACCTTAGGCAAGTGACTTGTCCTCTCTGGGCCACAGTTTCTCAGATGCAAAATGAGGATGATTATAATAGTGCCTAAGTCCTATGACATAGGATTGCAGTGACAAGGAAATTAGTTCCACACTCGAAGGGCTTAGAACAGCCCCTGACACAAAGAAAATGCTTAATAAATATTGGTGACTTTTATTATCAGTTGAGCCACCAGGCACCCTAGCTAATTACTAGCCCAGCCAGGGTGGAGATTTGCTATATCTACATCCACTGTACTGTTGAAGGTGCCCCCAATGAACCGTAACTGAGGCTACCCATGAACCCATAGTGAGTCTAGCCAAAACCTATTAGCCACAAATTGGGAAGCAAATATCCATCCACCTTCCAGAAGCCTCAGCCAGCTTACTCTTTCAACTTAAGTCCCTGAGCACTTAAGGCTTCTGCTTCAGTGAATGAATATGCATCCACTTCTAAGCCCCTTCGTATAGGCTGAACGGACAGGTGATGAATTTCTCCCTTTGTTTTATGTTTGTTTGTTTGTTTGTTGTTGTTGTTGTTTTTTTTAATTTTCACTAAAGACTACAGAGAAAGGCTTAAACTAATCCTGGGAAGACAAAAGTCTTCTTTTCCTAGTCTATTTAGTCTTGCCTATAGCTAATCAGCTTGTTTGTCGGAGCGGACCCTAGCTCTGCTACAAAAACACGACAAGGAGGAATGTATAAGCCCTAGCGACATTTTCACTTTGATGTACTGGGTGTTTGTAATTTGAGGGTGCCAGGCGTTCAGCTTTACAGGCACTACACCAGTGTCAATGGAATCCCTCACTTCCATCTCAGAAGTGGAGTGCCATCACTTACATCAACAGACTTTTTAAATTTTTATTTTTATTTATTTATTTAGGGGTACAAATGCAGGTTTCTTACATGCATATATTGCATCATGGTGAAGTCTGAGCTTTGAGTGTACCTGTCACCTGAATAGTGAACATTATATTCAATAGGTAACTTTTCAACCTTCCTCCCTCTCCCATCCTCCCACCTTTTGTAGTCTCCAATGGCTATTATTCTATTCTGTATATCCATGGGTACCCATTGTTTAACTCCCACTTTTAAGTGTGAACATGTGGTATTTGACTTCCCGGTTTTGAGTTATTTCACTGAGGATAGTGGCCTCCAGTTCCATCTCTGTTGCTGCAAAAGAAATTTTGTTTGTTTTTATGGCTGAGTAGTATTCCATGATGTGTGTGTGATATATCAGAATCTTCTTGACAAATCCTATTCAACCATCAGCATAATATTTTCTCTTACTGAAATTTTACATCTCCTTGCTTGAAGATGTAAGTAAGAATGCTTCATTAGTCATTGCCTGAGTTTCTTGACTGTCTTCCAACGCCCAGATTTTAAGTGTGTGTGTGTGTGTGTGTGTCTGTGTGTGTAAAATAGTCTGCAAATATTTTTTCCCATTCTTTAGGCCAGGGGTCCTTAACCCCTGGGCCATGGACCAGTACTGGTCTGTAGCCTGATAGGAGCCAGGCTGCACAGAAGAAGGTGAGCAGTGAGTGGGCGAGCGAAGAAGCTTCATCTGTATTTACAGCTGCTCTCCATTGCTTGCATTACCGCCTAAGCTCCACCTACTGTCACATCAGTGGTAGCATTAGATTCTCATAGGAGTGTGAGCCCTATTGTCAACCGTGCATGTGAGGGGTCTAGGTTGTGGGTTCCTTATGTGAATCTAATGCCTGATGATCTGAGGTGGAGCCAGGCAGTGATGCTAGCACTGAAGAGTGGCTGCAAATACAGATTAACATTAGCAGAGAGGTTTCACTGCACAGAGACCAGAATAAATCAATTGCTTGCAGACTCATATCAAAACCCTATCAATGAGCAGCAAGTGACAATTAAGCTGGATCTCCCTATTGTTTAAAATCCAAATGAATGGCAGTGATAAACCCAAAATTCAAAAGAACAGTTACTTCAAGGTAGAGATGGAGGCTTGGGGTGAAGAAAAAGAACATAGATTAAACTATATATATATATACACACACACACACATATATACACACATACATATATATATACACATACACACATATAGATATGTGTTTTGTTTAGGTTTTATGTTTTTGAGATGGAGTCTCACTCTGTCACCCAGGCTGGAGTGCCGTGGCGAGATTTCAGCTTACTGCAAGCTCCACCTCCCGGGTTCACACCATTCTCCCGCCTCAGCCTCCCGAGTAGCTGGGACTACAGGCGCCCGCCACCACGCCTGGCTAATTTTTTGTTTTTGTATTTTTAGTAGAGATGGGGTTTCACCGTGTTAGCCAGAATGGTCTCGATTTCCTGACCTCGTGATCCACTCGCCTCGGCCTCCCAATATGAAACTGTATTTTTAATGTTCTAGTTTTATAAGCTGAGTGTTGGGTTTATGGTGTTTATTACTATGTTTTATAGCAAATGTGTTACATATTTTATGTATCAAATATTACAAAATATAAAATAATTATAATTTTTAAGACTGGATTTTGATGTTTTTTCAGTGACAATTTTAACCATTTCATTTTTTAACTTTTTATAACATTTTACTTTTTGCTGCATTTCACACATATTTCAACAACCACTTTTATTCTTTCAAAAGGGGAACAAAGAATGCTTTATTGAAGCATAATGGTAATGTGCTCAATCCCTTTACCCAGGTATAAGAAAATGGATGTCAGTTTCTATGTCAGATCCATTTAACATCTTCAAGAGATTGTTTTTGCATTCCAGCCCAGGTGGTCATGGTGGCCCTAAAGATAGCAACACCTTGTACCTAAAAGCACAAATCCTAACAGGGCAATATTGTTGCAAGGTAATACTTTTCTCCAAGAAAGCAATGAAAGGTAGCATGGGTGAGTTAAGGAGCAACACTGCTATTCTCCTCAACTCAGTGGCATCTACTTGGTACCTACTGTGTGCCCAGCATTGTCATGGGCACTGAGGATGTAGTGATCACTAAAACAAAAACACACAGCCACTGATGGCAGGGGACTCACCTTCATTTTTCTGTAAGTTTCACTTTTTCAAATTTCCAACTTTTATTTTAAGTTCAGGGGTACATGTGCAGGATGTGCAGGTTTGTTACATAGGTAAACGTGTGCCATGGTGGTTTGCTGTACAGATCATCCCATCACCTAGGTATTAAGCCCAGCATCTGTTAGCTATTCTTCCTGATGCTCTCCCTTCCCCCATCCCTGACTCTCCAATAGGCCCCAGTGTGTGTTGTTCCCACATGTCCACGTGTTCTCATCATTCAGATCCAATTTATAAGTGAGAATATATGGTATTTGGTTTTCTGCTCCTGCATTAGTTTGCTGAGGATAATGGCTTCCAGCTCCACTCACATCCCTGCAAAAGACATGATCTCATTTCTTTTTATGGCTGCATAGTATTCCATGGTGTATATGTACCATATTTTCCTTATCCAGTCTATCACTGATGGGCATTTACATTGATTTTATGTCTTCAATATTGTGAATAGTGCTGCAATGAACATACCTGTACATGTATCTTTATAACAGAATGATTTCTATTCCTGTGGGTCTATACCCAGTAATGGGATTGCTGAGTCAAATGGTATTTCTGCCTCTAGGTCTTTGAAAAATCACCACACTGTCTTCCACAACGGTTGAACTAACTTACATACCAGTGTAAAAATGTTCCTTTTTCTCCACAACCTTGCCAGCATCTGTTGCTTTTTTTACTTTTTAATAATAGCCACTCTGACTGGTGTGAGATGCCATCTCATTGTGGTTTTGATTTGCATTTCTCTTATGATCAGTGATGTTGAGGTTTTTTTCATATGTTTCTTGGCCACATGTATGTCTTCTTTTGAGAAGTGCCTGTTCATGTCCTTTGTCCACTTTTTATTTTTTGAAAAGGAGTTTTGCTCTTGTTGCCCAAGCCAGAGTGCAATGGCGCAGTCTTGGCTCACTGCAACCTCTGCTCCCAGGTTCAAGTGATTCTCCTCCCTCAGCCTCCCAAGTAGCTGGGATTACAGGCATGTGCCCGGCTAATTTTTTGTATGTTTAGTAGAAACAGGGTTTCATCACGTTAGCCAGGCTGGTCTTGAACTCCTGACCTCAGATGACCCACCTGCCCGGCCTTCCAAAGTGCTGAGATTGCAGGCATGAGCCACTGCACCCGGCCCCATTTGCCCACTTTTTACTGGGGTTGTTTTTTTTGGGGGGGGGGATATTTGTTTAAGTTTCTTGTAGATACTGGATATTAGACCTTTGTCAGATGGATAGATTGCAAAAATTTTCTCCTATTCTGTGGGTTATCTATTCACTCTGATGATAGTTTCTTTTGCCGTGCAGAAGCTTTATTTAATTCATCCAATTTGTCAATGTTTGCTTTTGTTGCAATTGCCTTTGGCATCTTTGTCATGAAATCTTTGCCTATGCCTATATTCTTTATGGTATTGCCTAGATTTTCTTCTAGGGTATTTATAGTTTTGCATTTTACATTTAAGTCTTTAATCCATCTTGAGTTGATTTTTGTATATGGTGTAAGGAAGGGGTCCAGTTTCAATTTTCTGCATATGGCTCGCCAGTTCTCCCAGCACCATTTGTTGAATAGGGAATTCTTTCTTTGCTGCTTGTTTTTGTCAGATTTGTCAAAGATCAAACGGTTGTAGGTGTGTTGTCTTATTTTAGAGTTGTCTATTCTCTTCCATTGGACTCCTCTTCTTTTTAAAAAAAAATATGAAATGCTTCACAAATTTGTGTGGCATCCTTGCACAGAGGCCGTGGTAATCTTCTCTGTAGCATTCCAATTTTAGTGTATGTGCTAACAAAGCAAGCAAAGAACTCACGGTCTGATGTGGACAGGCCAAGTAAACTGAAGTGCAACAGTGTTAAAGAAACATGAGTAGCCCAGGTATGGGAGAAGTTTACTATAAGTTGTGGGGAGGGGGGTTGATGGTGAATTAGAAAAAGCTTCTAAAGGTAAAGGAAAAAAACAATCCAGAGAGAGGAGACAACATAGGTGAAGACATAGGATCTAAATATAGTATTACTAAATGGTATATTAAGTAGGTGCATTTAATTTTTAAACAGCCCCTAAATCCCATTTAAATGACATTTATGTCAGCATGGAAACAACAAGGGTGCCACTGGTACACCAGGAATTTTGAGAAATTTGTGAGTGTACTCACCAATGCTTCATTATGGGCTTTGGGTTGCTAGAACTGGGGATGCACAGGTTATATTTCAGATGATTTAAAATTTGCTCTACAAGACTTAACATCTAATCATAGCTGACTAGAATCAATATTTAAAATTATTTTACATCTCTTGAGCTTTCTGCAAATTAAAGGGGGAAAAAATTGGCTCTGAATTATTGGGGAATAAACACAAGTTGGAAATTGTTTAAAAAAAGGAATACAAAAACCCAGATCATTAGGACAGTCTCTGCAATCAAATCATCAACTCCCTCCATTGGAAGAGATGGCTTTGCAAGATCTTTGCTGTGGCCTTCCTTGCCCAAGCCTCCTCCATAGGCATAACCATTCTCAATTTCTATGAATCCTTTCAAAGAACTAGAGAGCTGTTTCTGTCAGATAGAGGCACACAGTATTATTACTGCAACAACCCAGTCAGAAGAAGGCTTTATAAATTACTCACTAGGCTGTGGGTGGGTTAAGAACTGATAGTCTGAGTTCCTAGACTTTCCTAACAGAAAATGGTCAACTGCAATTACTTGATTCTCCTTTCAAATGACTAATTCTCCTCTGGTTTCTTTTGGGTCTCTCCCATTTCCATTCTGGGTAGCAATCCCTGCTGGCAGAGATGGTAATTAGGTGTGATTTAAGTGTTGCATAATTTGTACAATGCTATAAAATGCCAGTGCAAAATCAAGAGAGTTTGGTCAAGAGGAAAATTTATTTTGGAAAAAAAGAAGAGAGGGGGAGCAGGTGGCACTAGGCCATCTGCTTCAGAAGGAATAATTATTAGGATTCTTGTTTTGCTGAGAACATTTTTAGAAAAAGCATTTGCAAGGGTTGCTGAAAAGTAGCATCAATTCTGAGAAGGGAGTAGGAAGAGACACAAAAGCCAAGCAGGCCAAACTGTCCAGACAAATCCAGGGCCAACTAAGCCAACCCTGCAAATGAGAACTTCCCAGAAACATCCAGTAGGAAGGAAATCCTGAAAGTAAAAAGTCATCATCAAAGTAGAAAGGATGATTTCAGCTCTGATATTGTCTTTTCATCCATTGATACTATCCAATGCCTTACATCTCCAGGAAGCAGAGTAACATGAAAAGAATTGTGGACCACAACGTTTTAAGGATGTCAGACTTTCTTCTTTCTCAATCTCTACTCCCTGATCATGTGGCCATTTCTTCATGCCTATACCCCTGTCAAGACAAAGGGCTTGGACATATAACTCCTCAGGTGTAAATACCCATGGAGAAAGAGACAAACTCTTACAGGTATCAAGGAAAGAAAAGGGAAGAGAGAAAGAGAGGAAGGGAGGACAAAAGGGTGAAAGACAGTGAGAGGGAGGGAAGCAGGTGAACAGAAAAAAGTGCAAAGAAGAGTATGCTGCTGGGCTCTAACTTTTAGAAGGTATTGATTTGTGAACAAGTACCATGAATTTGGGTTGCTAAAGATGAGAAGTGGTTTCTATAAAATTACCAATTCAAAGGAATTTGTGCTCTGTGATTTTTAATAAATATTGCACACATAATTTAATGCTTTAGTTTTAACAGTTTCTGTAATGTGAACTAAATTAGTCCATTTATTGCAATATTTGCCAGCATCTATTATAATCACTATAATTACTTTCATCTGTCTATTAAAGGACACTTTCTATTTCATATCATTATCCTTACACTGAAATAGCACAATACAAATTAGAAATTATATACAGACAAATCATAATTTCCTCCCAGAATTTAAGTTTCTCATGTGAACACTTCAGTGATAGATTTCAAGTTTGGTCAAAAGAACTTAAACTTAACTCATAATTGGTATAAAATGAGGTTTAATGGATAATATTGAATAGAGTAAAACCTCATGAATTTGGGGTTTTATAAATATATCTTTGTTACATTCATAAAAACATAGTTTTCTAATAACTTATTATTAGTAATTATCTTGTACCAAGAAGAAGCTTCTTAATGCTGTCTCTGAGAGTCTTGAGTGTTTCAAAAGCACTTAAAATTTTCTTATATGCACTGCAGGTTATACTGTCACCAGAGCATTCACTGCTTACTGTCTTTTGGAACTGAAAATAGAGTATTATATCTACCCTATCTATTACACCTGGAAAAATATGCTATACTAAAGGCGGTGTAATCTCCCCTTCCCCTACTTGAAAATACTCTTCTGAAAAGGTTACAGAGAAGGGTTAATTGAAAGAAAAAATATAATCATATCACATATGGTCCTGGTTCTTTGTATGTGTAGATCCCCCAAAAAGGAAGACCACAGAGAAGAGGAGTGAGTGAGAAGGTTCCAAGAACCAACTCTCCCTCCAAACTCACCAACCAAGTACCTAAACCCACATCAGCATAGAATAAAAAAGATTCAGGTCATCTTCTCACAAGAAACTTAGCTTTGCTTCTGAAGGAAAGCCATCTACAAGAAACCCCCATCTAAGATCTTGACTCATTGTTTCCTTGAAGCTATTTAAGTAGATATAGAGACAAATGCCTGTGTTCCCATTTGAGTCATTCCTTGTCCTTTCCTCCACTAGAAATACTCAAGGGACTTGAGCTCAGGGGTCAGTTTTCCAGAAGGAAAAATACCTCATTATGCCTGCCCCAGGCAAGCCTACCTTGAGAAGGAAAGAAAGGAGCTAACCTGATTATGGTGAGACTACACTGAGTAGTTGAACAAGGTGATCCCTAAGGCCCTACCAAAAACAATCAATCTTTTAGTTCTAGTTCAGTCTGTGTCTGATTTTATTGATACTTCTATATGTAAATAATGATATTTTACTAAATGGAAAACACAAACAGAAGTGATGCTTGTGAACTCAGTGCTGCCCTGGTATAAAAGAAAACACAACCAAACTCAGCTGACAACTGTCCACAGAGGCAGCATTTAAATTAGCCTGAGGCAGAGGGGAATCACCAATCACAGTGGTCCAAACTTGAGTTCCTGCAAGCCTTGCCACTGAGAGCTACAGTGCTCTGGGTGTACAAATAAATTTTAAAGGCAGTCTAGGCCACAAGGACTGCAACCCCTAGACAAGTCCTTCTGCTGAATTGGACCCAGAGACAATGGACAGATGGGGCAGGTGACCTACTGAGACACCAGCCAAGGTGACTGAGTGCTGGTATCACCCCTCCCCTAGCCCCAGGCTGTGCAGCTCACAACTCCAAAAGAGACCCCATTCCTTCATTTGAGGAGAGGAGAGGGAAGAATGGGGAGGGCTTTGTCTTGCACCTTGGATACCAGCTGAGCCACAACAGGATAAGGTACCAGTCAGAGTCACAAGGCCCCTTTACTAGGCTCTAGCTCCCAGATAGCATTTCTAGACACACCCTGGACCACAAGGGAACCTGTTGCCTTGAACAGAAGGACCTAGTCCTGGCAGGATTTATCATCTACTAACCAAAGAGCCCTTGGGCCCTGAATAATCAGCAGTGATACCCATGTACCACGTCAAGGGCCTTAGGTGAGATTCTGAAACTTGCTGGCTTCAAGTGAGACTCATAATATTCCCAGGTGTTGTGGTTACAAGGGTAAGATGCCCTCCACTTGAGAAAAGTGGAAGGAAAAGCAAAGGAACTTTGACTTTCACCTTAGGTACCAGCTCAGCCACTAGGGAATAGAGCACCAAGTGGCCTCTTAAGGTCCCCAGTTCCAGGGCTTGGCCCTTAGTCAGCATTTCTGGACTTGCCCTGGGCCGGAGGGGAGCCCAATGTCCTAAACAGTGAGTCCCAGGCCAGGCAACATTCACCACAAGCTGACTGAAGAGCCCACGTAAGGGAACATCAGTGGTAGTTTGGCAGTACTTTCTATGAACCTTTGTTGGCCATTGCCACAGGATGAGGCTCTTCTGCCTTTGGTAAAAGATGGAAAGATGGAAAGAGAGGGAAGGACTGCATCTTGTGGTTTGAGTGCCAGCTCAGCTGCTATGCAATAGAACACCAGGTAGACTTTCAAGGTTTTTGACTCTAGTCTCTGGTCTCAGATGGCACCCCTAGACATGCACAGGGTCTCGGAGAACTTGCCACCCTGAAGGGAAGGAAGTAGGCCTGGCAGGCTCTGCCACCTGCTGATGGTAGAGCCCCAGGGTCTTGAGCAAACATAGGCCATAGCCAGGGAGGGTTCCACCAGGTCTTGGGTGAGACCCAATTCTGTACTGGCTTCAGGTCTGACTCAACACAGTCCTAGGGGTGATGACCCCAGAGGTGCTTTTGTCACATTATTCCCAGCTCCAGGGGGCTCAGAACAGAGGAAAAAGACTCCATTCATTTGGGAGAAAGTATGGGAAGAAAACAAGGGTCTCTACCTGGTAATCCAGAGAATTATTGCAGATCTTATTCAAGACCATCAAGGCAGTACCTCTATGAGTCTGCAAGAACCACAGTACTACTGGGCTTGGGATACCCTCTAAAGCAAATATAGCTTAGATCACAACACGCAAGTCCTTTTGAATATCTAGAAAGCCTTCCTAAGAAGGATAAGTACAAACACCACCAGACAATGAAGACTACCATAAATACCTAATTCTTCAATGTCCAGACACTAAAGAACATCTACCAGCATCAAAACCGTCCAGAAAAACATGACCTCACCAAATTAACTAAATAAGGCACAAGGGATCCATCCCAGAGAAACAGAGATATGTGACCTTTCAGGCAGATAATTCAAAATAGTTGTGTCAAGGACACTCAAATAAATTAAGAATAACACAGACAAAGAATTCAGAATTCTATCAGATAAATTTAACAAAGAGATTTAAATAATTTTTAAAAATCAAGAAGAAACTGAAAAATGCAATTGGCATTCTGAAGAATGCATCAGAGTCTTTTAATAGCAGAATTGATCATGCAAAAGAAAGAATTGGTGAGGCTAAAGACAGGCTATTTAAAAATACACAGTCAGAAGAGACAAAAGAAAAACGAATAAAAATTATGAAGCACATCTAAATGATCTAAAAATAGCTTCAAAAGGGCAAATCTAAGAGTTATTGGCCTTAAAGAGAAGGTGGAGAAAGAGATAGGGATAGAAAGTTTATTCAAAGTGACAGTAACAAAGAACTTCCCAAACCTAGAAAAAAATATCAATATCCAAGTACAAGAAGGTTATAGAACACCAAGCAGATTTAACCCAAAGAGGACTACCTCAAGGCATTTAATAATCAAGCTTCCAAAGAACAAGGATAAAGACAGGATTCTAAAAGCAGCAAGAGAAAAGAAACAAATAGTATACAATGGAGCTCCAAAATGTCTGGCAGTAGACTTTTCAGTGAAAACCTTAGAGGCCAGGAAAGAGTGGCATGACATATTTAAAGTGCTGCAGAAAAAAATATTCTACCCTAGAATGGTATATCTGGAAAAAATATCCTTCAAACATGAAGGAGCAATAAAGACTTTCCCAGACAAACTAAAGCTGAGGGATTTCATCAACACCAGACCTGTCCTACAAGAAATGGTAAAGGAGTACTTAATCAGAAAGAAAATGATGTTTATGAGCAATATTATATCATCGGAAGACATAAAACTCACTGGTAATAGTAAGTACACCAAAAAAAAAAAAAACACCACAGAATATTATAACACTGTAACACGAATGTGTAACCTACTCTCATCTTAAGTGGAAAGACCAAATGATGAACCAATCAAAAATAATAACTACAACAACTTTTCAAGACAGAGAGAGACAACAAAAAGTTAAAAAGCAGGGGGACAAAGTTAAGGCATAGAGTATTAGTTTTCTTTTCACTTGTTCATTTGTTTGCTTATGTAAACAGTGCTAAGTTGTTATCAGCTTAAATACTGTATTATAAGATAGTATTTGCAAGCCTCGTGGTAACCTCAAACCAAAACACATGCAACAGATACACAAAAAATTAAAACTGAGAAACTAAATCTTATCACAAAGAAAAACTCCTTTGCTCAAAGGAAGACAGGAAAGAACGAAAGAAGGAAGAGAAGACCACACAACAACCAGAAAACAAGTAACAAAATGGCAGGGGTCAGTCTTTATTTATCAATAATAATATTGAATGTAGATGGACTAAACTGTCCAAGCAAAAGACACAGAGTGGCTCAATGGTGGGGAAAAGACCAGATTCAACGATCTGTTGCTTACAAGAAACATACTTAACCTATAAAGACACACACAGACTGAAAATAAAGAAATGAAAAGGCCGGGCACAGTGGCTCACACCTATAATCCCAGCACTTTGGGAGGCCGAGGCAGGTGGATCGTGAGGTCAGGAGTTGGAGACTGATCTGGCCAACATGGTGAAACCCTGTCTCTACTAAAATTACAAAAATTAACTGGGCATGGTAGTAGCACCTGTAATCCCAGCTACTCAGGAGGCTGACGCAGGAGAATTGCTTGAACCCAGGAGGTGGAGTTTGCAGTGAGCCAAGATCGTGCCATTGCACTCTAGCCTGGGCAACACAGCGAGGCTCTGTCTCAAAAAAAAAAAAAAAGAAAAAAAAAAAAAGATATTCCATGCCAATGAAAGCCAAAAGAGCAGGAGTAGGTACATTTACATCAGACAAAATAGATTTTAAGACGAAAACTATAAGAAAAGACAAAGAAGGTCATCTTATAACAATAAAGGAGTCAATTCACCAAGAGAATATAACAATTATAAATATATATGCACCCAACACCAGAGAACCTAGATATAAAAAGCAAAAATTATTAGAGCTAAAGAGATAGAACCCAATACAATAATAGCTGGAGACCTCCAAAACCAACTTTCAGCATTAGGTAGATCTTCCAGACAGAAAATGACAAAGAAACATCAGACTTACTCTGCACTATAGACCAAATAAATCTAATAGACATTTACAGACCATCTTACCCAATGGTTGCAGAATACACATTCTTTTCAGCAAATAGATTATTATCAAGAATAGACCACATGTTAGGTCACAGAACACATCTTTTAAAAATTCAGAAAAATTAAAATAATATCCAGTGTCTTCTCTGACCACAGTGGAATAGAACTCTTACTCAATAACAAGAGGAATTTTAGAAACTATGTAAATACAGGAACATTTAAAAAAATATGCTCCTGAATGACCAGTGAGTCAATGGAGAAATTATGAAAAAAATCTTAAACAAGTAATAATGGAAACACAACATACCAAAATCTATGGGATACAGCAAAAGCACTACTAAGGAGGAAGTTTGTAAGTGCCTACATGTAACAAGAAGAAAAACTTCAAACAAATAAACAACCTAATGATGCATCTTAAAGAACTAGAAAAGCAAAAGCAAAACAATACCAAAATTAGAAGAAAAGAAATAATAAAGAGCAGAGCAGAAATAAATGAAATTGAAATGAAAAAAAATATAAAAGATCAATGAAACAAAAAATGGTCTTTTGAAAAGATAAAATTGACAAATATTTAGTCAGACAAGCTAAAAGAGAGAGAGAAGATCCAAATAAATAAAATCAGTGACTTCAAAAAAAAGGAGACATTATGCTGACACTGCAGAAATTCAAAGGATCACTAGTGGTTTCTATGAGCAACTATATGCCAATAAATTGGAAAATCTAGAAAAAATTGACAAATTCCTAGACACCTACAACACACCAAGATTGAACCAAGAAGAAATCCAAAACCTGAACAGACTATTAACAAGTAGCAAGATCAAAGCCATAATAAAAAGTCTCACAGCAAAGAAAAGCCTAGGCCCTAGGATACAAATTCTACTCAAACTATTCCAAAAAAAACTGAAGAGGTGAGGAGGAGGGAATATTTCCAAACTCTTTTATGGGGCCAGTATTATCCTGCTACCAAATCCAAAGACACATCCAAAAAGGAAAACTACAGGCCAATATTGCTAATGAATATTGATACCAAAATTCTCAACAAAATACTAGCAAATTGACTTCAAGAATACATTAGAAAGGTGATTTATCATGGCCAAGCAGGATTTATGCCTGGGATGCAAGGATGATTCAACATATGCAAATCAATCAACGTGATACATTATATTAACCAGATGAAGAACAAAAACCATATGATCATTTAAATTGATGCTAAAATAGCATTTGATAAAATTTAACATCACTTCATGATTTAAAAAAAAACTGAATATAGAAGGAACATACCTCAACATAATAAAAGTCATATATGACAGACCCACATCTAGTATCATACTAAATGGGGAAAATCTAAAAACCTTTCCTCTAAGATTTAGAACAGGACAAGAATGCCCACTTTCACCAACGTTATTCAACATAGTACTAGAAGTTCTAACTAGAACAATCAAACAAGACAAAGAAATAAAGAGCATCAAAATTGAAAAGAAACAAGTCAAATTAGCCTTGTTTGCAGATGATATGAGCTTATGTTTGGAAAAACGTGAAGACTCCATCAAAAAACTATTAGAACTGATAAACAAGTTCAGTAAAGTCACAGGATAAAAAAATCAACATACTGGCCGGGCACAGTGGCTCATGCCTATAATCCCAGCACTTTGGGAAGCCACGGCTGATGGATTACTAGAGGTCAGGAGTTCAAGACCAGCCTGGCCAGCATGGTGAAATCCTGTCTCTACTAAAAATGCAAAATTAGTTGGGTGTGGTGGCATGCACCTGTAATTAATCCCAGCTACTCGGGAGGCCGAGGAAGGAGAATTGCTTGAACCCAGGAGGCGGAGGTTGCAGTGAGCCGAGATCATGCTATTGTAGTCTAGCCTGGGCAAAAAGAGTGAAACTCCATCTAAAAAATAATAATAATAAACATACAAAAATCAGTAGTATTTCTATGCATCAACAAGTAATAATCTGAAAAAGAAATTAAAGAAGTAATCTCATTTACAACAGCCACAAATAAAATTAAATATCTAGGAACTGACTTAAGCAAAGAAGTGAAATATTTCTACAATGAAAACTACAAAACACCGATGAAATAAATTGAAGACATGCAAAAAAGTGGAAAGATATTCCATGTTCATGGATTGAAATAATCAATATTGTTAAAATGTCCAGACTGGCTGGGTGCGGTGGCTCACACCTGTAATCCCAGCACTCTGGGAGGCTGAGGTGGGCAGATCATGAGGTCAGGGGATCGAGACCATCCTGGCTAACATGGTGAAACCCAGTCTGTACTAAAAATACAAAAAATTAGTTGGGCATGGTGGCATGCACCTGTAGTCCCAGTTACTTGGTAGGCTGAGGCAGGAGAATCACTTGAACCGTGAAAGTGGAGGTTGAAGCAAGCCAAGATCATGCCACTGCACTCTAGCCTGGGCAACAGAGTGAGACTCCATCTCAAAAAAAGAAAAGAAAAAAAAAATGTCCATACCAGCCAAAGCAGTCTACGGATTCAATGCGATCTCTGTCAAAATACCAATGGTATTCTTTACAAAAATAGAAAACAACAATCCAAAAAGTTATATGGAAACACAACCCATCCTAAGCAAAAAAAACAAAACTAGAGGCATCATATTACCTGATTTCAAATTATACTATAGAGCTATAGTAACCGAAAAAGCATGGTACTGGCATAAAAACAGACACATAGACAAATGGAACAGAATAGAGAATGCCAAACCAAATTTATGCATTTACAATGAACTCATTTTTGACAAACGTGCCAAGAAGATGCACTGGAGAAAGGACGGTCTCTTCAAATGGTGCTGGGAAAACTGGATATCCATATGCAGAAGAATGAAACTAGACCTCTATTCCTTGTGGTATATAAAAATCAAATCAAAGTTGCTTAAAAACTTAAATATAAGACCTGAAACTATGAAGCTACTAGAAGAAAATATTGGGGAAACACTTCGGCATATTGGTTTAGGCAAAGATTTCTTGAGTAAAACCTCAAAAGTACAGGCAACCATAGCAAAAATGGAAAAATGGGGTCATACCAAGTTAAAAAGTTTTTGCACGGAGAATGGCGTGAACCCGGAAGGCGGAGCTTGCAGTGAGCCGAGATGGCACCACTGTACTCCAACCTGGGAGACAGCGAGACTCCGTCTCAAAAAAAAAAAAAAGTTCCTTCACAGCAAAGGAAGCAATCAACAAAGTGAAGAGACAACCCACAGAATAGGAGGAAAATATTGGTAAACTACCTATTTAAAAAAGGATTAATAACCAGAATATACAAGGTACTCAAACAACTCTATAGGAAAAAAATCTAATAATCTAATTAAAACTTTGGCAAAAGATTTGAATAGACAGCTCTCAAAAGAAGACATACAATGCTAAACAGGTATATGAAAAGGTGCTCAACATCACTGAACATCAGAGAAATGCAAATTGAACCTATAATAACATGTCATCTTACCCCAGTTAAAATGGCTTTTATCCAAAAGACAGGCAATAACATATGCTGGCAAGGGTGTGGAGAAAAGGGAAGCCTCATACACTGTTGGTGGAAATGTAAATTAATGCAACCACTGTGGAGAACAGTTTGGAGGTTCCTCAAAAAACTAAAATTAGAACTACCAAATGATTCGCAACCCTACTGCAGGGTATATACCCAAAAGAAAGGAAGTCACTATATCGGAGAGATATCTGCACTCTCATGTTTGTTGCAGTAGTGTTCACAATAGTCAAGATTTGGAAACAACCTAAGAGTCCATCAACAGATGAATGGATAAAGAAAATGTGATACATATACGCAATATACTATTCCGCCATAAAAGAAAAAAATGAGATTCTGTCATTTGTCACAACATGGATGGAACTGGATGTCATTATGTGAAGTGAAATAAGCCAGGCACAGAAAGACAAACATCGCATATGCTCACTTTTTTGTGGGATCTAAAAATCAAAACAATTGAACTAAAAGAGATAGAGAGTAGAAGGATGATTACCAGAGGCTGGACAGGGTAGTGGGAGGGTGGGGAGATGGGGATGGTTAATGGGTACAAAAAATAATTAAAAAGAATGAATAAGACCTAGTATTTGATAGCACAACAGGGTGACTACAGACAATAATAATTTAATTGTACATTTTTAAATAACTAAAAGACTATAATTGCATTGTTAATAACACAAAAGATAAACGTTTGAAGGGACAGAGAGCTCATTTTACATGATGTGATTATTATGTACTCTATGCCTATTCCAGGCACGGTGGCTCACGCCTCTAATCCCAGCACTTTGGGAGGCCGAAGCGGGCAGATCACAAGGTCAGGAGATCGAGAGCATCCTGGCTAACATGGTCAAACCCCGTCTCTACTAAAAATACAAAAAACTAGCCGGGCATGGGGGCGGGTACCTGTAGTCCCTGCTACTCAGGAGGCTGAGGCAGGAGAATGGTGTGAACCTGGGAGGCGGAGCTTGCAGCGAGCTGAGATCGCAGCACTGCCACTACAACCTGGATGACATGGATGACAGAGCGAGACTCCGTCTCAAAAAAAAAAAAAAAAAAAAAAACCTCATCTAGCCCCATAAATATATACACTTATTATGTGCCCACAAAAATTAAAAGTTAAAGAGAAAGAGGTGATGCTTATCAGGTCAAGCCATGGAGTCACTAGAAGACTGCACCAACAGGGCAGAGCCATCACAACCTCTAGCTGTACTGAAAACTGTGGTCTTCAAGGTAAGGAAGACAGTTGGCCAACGTGTTCTTCAGTGCAATATAGTCAAGTGGAAAGGGCACCAGGCAGTCAGGAAAGCCAGGTGTCAATCTTGCTGAACTTTTAACTACCTGTGGGGCCAATACAACCTCTCTGAACATTTTGTATATGTCTTGCCTATAAAATGAAGGGGATGAATATCATGACTGCTACGTCCCTTGCAGCTCTAGGACCCTGTGATGTTCATAAAATGCTCCCTCAATAGAGGTGATAAGAAGATAATGTTATTTTTTTAAGCAAGAACTATACACCTAAATGTGGCATAATTTACTCCCAATTTTTGAAAGAAACAAACTCAATTTTTTAAAAGTTTGTCAGAAAAGATGGAAATTTAATTAAGTAAAGCGATTTCTTTACATATTCCAAATTCAAAATAAATGGTGTTCAGTCTGTTATGAGTGATTTTGAGAAATCTTACATGAACAACAATTTGGCTCTCAGCTGAAAAATCCTGGTGGCTTGTATTTCTGACTTGTATGAGCAATTAACATGCCTCTCAATGGACACGTGAGCAACAACTTGGGGCCACAAGTAATCAAGGAGTTCATTTTCATTTCCTGGAGCATGAAAGACAGAAACCGGGCGTTTCAGCAGAAGCTAGAAAATGGCAGAAGAGATGCTGATTGTGGTTTTAACTTTCTAATTTCATCTTCAAGTGCAGAATGTGCCCAGAAGCAACACCCAGCACAGAAACCTACAGCAAATGTCCGTAATTACTTCTTTCCCAGCCTCCTTGAAACATTAGCAATCTGGAGGCCAGGTCCATAAAACTGGCCAGAAATCACTCCAAATCAATTTCCTAATCGTTGTCTTGAGAAGCAGGCAGACGTTATGCCATAATGTGACTCCCCTAAATAATTATTCAATGAAATAGGGCTCCTGCCTCTGAAATCCTCTAGGACCAATGGGATTTCAGAGGCAGCAATGAAGCAAATATTTTGTTTCCCTTGGAATTCAAATCATGTGGTTCGCTCTGTTTCCCTGTTCTATATACCTAGATAGATGCTTATTGCTTTCTTCTAAGTTCTGAGACAGCCAAAATATAGAACAGTCTGCCTTATTATAATACTTCCATGTTTACAAACATATTTGCCAGGCTATGTTCCCAATCTGTAGCCTGAAAAATTGGATATCCTGACTACTGGACCTGCCATAATTTATCCTCTATACATTCACAAGCTCTTTCTTGCTCTCACTCTTCTCCAGGCTGGTACCAATCAAACAGTCTTGGCATTTCTTCAAATAAAATTTTAAAACCCCAAACCCCAAGTTGGTTTTGGTCAAAAGATTCTTTCAAATCCTAATCAAAAGCATTCAGAAAAATAAGAATTTATTTTGTCTCCAGAGGTCCATCTGAGATGTCAATTACTAGTATAGACGTAAACATATGGAGATTTGTCAAACATTGCAGTGGAAGGACAGGGTGGGGAGGCTGGAACACAAGGATGCAAGATAAAGAAGGGACAGAGAGAACAGCATGATACAACTTATCTTGGACAGAAGGAATTTGTTTAACCCTTTCAGTTTTCATAAAACATCATCCTTGGAACAAGATGACCAAGTGGGGAGAAAATCCAGCCACCGTCTGTGCGGACATCATACTCAGCAGAAGTCAAGCAAGAAATCCTACCTTGAGGGAAGCCAGTGCCCTCCTCAGACAGATGGAGTCTGCTGAATACCTGCAGGAAGATGTCTAAGTGATGCCCATTCAGACATCTTCATGCCACTACCTCCTCTTAAAAGGCCAGAAAGACCATTTTGCAGCTGCAAATGTTCCCACCCTAGACTCCCGGCAAGCAGTCGAGTGCTGGGCCAATTCACTAACAATGGAAAAGAAGCCACTTGACCTCTCTTCAGGACTTCCCTCCATCCCAGCAGCCCCCACCACACCTGCCCTTCCTGTAATTGCTCAGGGCAGGCAGCAGGTCATTACTGGAAGGGCAGATGTGCCTCCCCTCCTGACTAATTCAGGCAACATTTTCACACTGCTGAGCAACAATTCACAGCATGAATAAAATAAAAGAGGCAAAGAGATGGATTCTTTTACTGCAAGTGAATATGGAAATCTGCTCTGGTACTCTAAAGTTATAAAGATGCAGTGGAGACACTGGGTTCCCCTGAATTCACCAAGAAAACCTTGGCATCATATAAGTAGAGGAATGCAAAGACTCTTAAAGTTAATAGTTGCACTGGAACAACTCAGGAGGGTGTCCTCTAGTCTAGGGCATAGAATGAGGGAACCTTTCTAGGCCTTTTTAGTTTTCATAAACAACATTGTCAGACCCACTGTATTGGTGCCTTGATTATTTTAAAAATGTAATACAGAGTCCTCTTGTGTGCCAATCTGGCCTACTCACATCTGGTATATCTAACTCCATCATTAGTTTTAAAGCTGACCCCAAAAGAGCGTATGGTTGTGGTCAAGTGGCTTATCTTGTATGATGGACAAAACTCAGTGATGTTGGTCAGGAGTTGCCATGAAGTTGCCATCTCAACCAACGTCAATTTGGTCTTCCAATGAGGCTAGACCTGCAGAGTCAATGGCAGCCCCATTCATTGGCTTTTTTTCTCCTCTATTTCTTCTTCCTTTCTTAAAATTTTATTTTTAAAATTCCTTATACATGTATAAACATTTGTAATCAAATGTACAAATAGACCATATCAGACATCTTGGTTTTTTGTGTTGTTTTGCTCCCCTGCTCCCATTCATTCTTAAAGCTCCACTCACATGATGGCCCTGTTCCCCAGCAAGGAATCTTCTGGTGACAACCTAGCATGTGTCCTTCCTTATTTTTCCTTGTGTTCATATAATAATAAATACAAAAATATATATAAAATATACATATATCCAAGATATGGCAATGTTTTACAAAAATGGAATGATATTTTAAGCGCTTTGCATCTTGCTTTTCTTACTATAAACCAGCTCATGGAAGTCCCTCCAAGTAAAGCAATGGAGTTACAGGTTTTCATTTGGTTTTGCTTTTGCTTTTGCTTTTTTAATGCCTGCATAAGACATTAGGGTGTGAATGAAAATATAATAATTGACAAAACCACTCCCCTCCTGATAAACATTCACTTTGTTTCCCGTGTGTGTGTGTGTGTGTGTGTGTTTTATGTATATATTTTATACACACATATAAAAATCAAGAGAGAGAGAAAGAGAGATATTTATTATGTAAAATTGGAGGCTGAAAATTCCCAAGATCTGCAATCAGCAGGCTGGAGCCCCAGGAGAGCTGATGGCTTAAGTTCCAGTCCAAAAGCCAGAAGGCTCAAGACTCAACAAGACCCAGTTGTTCCATTCATGGCAGAAGAAAAGAAAAGAGTAATGTCCCAGCTCAGGGAAGTCAAGCAGAAGGAGGCCCCTCTTACTGGAGGAAGGGTCAGCATTGTTGTTCTAGTCCGAGTTTCAGTTGATTAGATGAGCCCCACCCACACTGTGGAGGGCAGCCTGCTTTACTCACTCTACTGATTCAAATTTTAATCTCATCCAGAAACACCCTCACGGACACACTCAGCATAATGTTTGACCAAATGTCTGGGCACCCTTTGGCCCAGTCACATTGACACATAAAATTACCCATCACAGTATCTCCACATATTAGTATTTTTGTCCTTACAGGATAAAGTCTGTCATGCTTAGCTCAGGCTACTATAACAAAATACCTTAAACTGGATGGCTGACAAACAGAAATTTATTTCTCACATTTCTAGAGACTGGGAAGTCCGAATTCAAGGTACCAGCAGATTCAGTATCTGGTTCATAGATGGCACCTTTTCATTGTATGCTCACATGATGGAAGGGGCAAGGCATCTTTCTGGGGCCTTTTTTATGAGGCACTAAACCCATTCATGAGGATTCTACCCCTTGATCTAATCACCTCCCAAAAGGTCTCACCTTCTAATACCATCACATTGATGAATAAGTTTGAACATATAAATGTGGGGGCATGACAAAACACACAGACCATATCAAAGTCATAGCAGTGGAATAGCGAACAGAAAGGAATGTGCAGTGTTAATTTTAATGGTGTTTGACAGTTTGATTTTCACAAAGACAAACGATTTATATTTCCACCAGCATTGTAGACGAGGACTCTTCTCCCCAAATACATGGAACCAACCCAAATGTCCATCAATGATAGACTGGATAAAGAAGATGTGGTACATATATACCACAGAATACTATGTAGCCATGAAAAGGAATGAGATCATGTCCTTTGCAGGGACATGGATGAAGCTGGAAGCCATCATCCTCAGCAAACTAACACAGGAACAGAAAACCAAATACTACATGTTCTCACTCATAAGTGGGAGGTGAACATTGAGAACACATGGACACAGGGAGGGGAACAACACTCACCAGGGCCTGTTGGGTGTTGGGAGTTGATGGTAGGGAACTTAGAGGACAGGTCAATAGGTACAGCAAACCACCATGGCACATGTATACCTATGTAACAGACCTGCACATTCTGCATGTGTATCCCTGATTTTCTTTTTTAGAAGAAATAAAGGCAAAAAAAAGAAAAAAGCAGGACTCTTCTCCATATTCCCACCAGCGATGAAAATTAATGCTATCTTAAATTTTGGCCTTTGATTTTTTTTTTCATATCTCACTGTTACTTAAAATTGGATTCCCTGAACACAAGTGACTTTTAATAGCTTTTCATAAGGCTTTGGCCATCTGGAGTTCTTCTTCTGCAAATAGTCTCTGCATTCCATTTGTCCATTTTTCCACTGGGTGGTTTGTCCCTTTTTGACAGTTGTAGAAGTTGTTTGTAAATTATTAGATGTATGGCTATTAATCCTGCTTTCCATTGATTTTTTTTCTGTGACTATCACGTCCTTGGTTTTCTTTCATTTTGTTTGGTAAAATCTTTTCTTTGGTTATGACCTCCCCTGCCATCAGATTGTACAGGTTAAATCCCAATTTGTTTTGCAAGATTTGTATTACCGTATGCTTATGAAAATAATCCAATTTTGCTTTGATCCAGATGGAGAACTAGGAATCCCAAGACCATATTATTAAATCCAGCCTTTTCCTACTGCAACACATTAAATTCTCACACAAATCAAGCTTTATTTATGGATTATCTATTCTGTTCCACTAATCTCTTTATTTTTCTTAGTGCCAGTATCATGTTGATATTATCTCATTGACTTAAAAGTGGATCATAATATCTGGTAAGTGAAGTCTCCCCTTCAGTTTTGTTTTGCACATTTCTCTTTGTTAGTCTAAAAAAAACTCACTCTTCCAAACAGATAGAAAATTACAGCTAGATAGGAGGAGTAAGTTTCAGCTTTCTATAGCACTACAGAGTGAGTAATAAACAATTTATTATATATTTTCATATAGCTAGAAGAGTGCATTTTGAATGTTCCCAACACAGACAAATGATAAATGTTTGAGGTGATGGATATACTAATTACCCTGATTTGAGCATTACACATTGTATACATACATGTACGGAAATATCACACTCTACCTGATAAATATGTATAATTATGTGTCAATTAAAATATTGAAAATTTAAAACAAAATGCTTCCTCCACATTACACTGTAAGATTGTCTAATTTCTAAGATAAAAACTCTGTTGGGATATTCACAGAAATTACCTAAAGTTTGTACATAAATTTTTGAAGAAATTACTTTTGTACTAAATGTTTTCCTTTGGAAAAAGAAAGTCTTTCCAAATGGTTAGATATTGTTGTGTGTCCCTCAATAAGGTTGTATCGTTTTCCTCAAATAAGTCTATGTCTTTCTTAATATAGTCATTTAGTACTTAAAGTTATAAATGAATTTTTTCCGTTTCTGACTGCTTGCTTACTTACTAAAAAAGACAAGTTTTGGTATTTGTATATGAATCTCATTCCAGCTACCTTACAAAATTATTTTACTAACTTGAGTAGCCTTTTTTAATATCTAAAAGTAGAGCCTTGGAGGCTTTGAAAGGTTAAAAAAAAAAGCATACTTCTTTTCTTGACTTATTTCATTCACTAGAACTCCAACACAATATTGTACAATGACAGTGAGAATATTCCTTTTCAGTGCCTGATTTTGACAGAAATAGATGTAGTGTTTTGTCACTTAAGGTAATATTTGCTGGTAGGTAGCATGACTGATCTTTATTATATTTAGGTTGTTTACTTCTATTCCTATATTACTTCACTGTCTTTTATAAGAATTTTATAAAATGCCTTTTCAAAATCTACTAATGTAATTTTGTAATTTTTCTCTTTCAATTAGCTCTTTTAATCTCTTTCCGTTTGTTCATTAGAGTTATACTGATACAGATATTTATATCCATCTTTTCTTGCATTTCTGAAATAAATCTTATTAGGTCACAGCATTCTTTTAAAACTCCACTAGATTCTATCTGCTATTTAGTTTATTTTTTGCATCAGTGCTCTTAAGTTAGATTGATTTATAGTTTTTAAATTTTCAATTATACTTTATTAGAGCTGAGTATTAAAATAAGATGGACTCTATTAAGTGAATTAACATCTTCATTTTTTCATGATCTAGAAAAGTTTATTTAACATTGCAACTATCTTTCTTTAACTATTACAGAAATCTGAGTTAAGAACCCGTTTAGTTTTGCGGCCTATTTTCATTGGAAATTCTTTCACCAAGTGTTGTTCTCCTCTCTGCTCTCTACTCTTCCAGCTCCAGGGTTCAGCTCAGTGGTTCAGGGTCTACAGAGAGCAAAGTTCTTTGCTCAATACTGTTTCCTCTCCACTTCAATTTCTTCCCAGTCTAGTTCATTTGCTATTTGTTTTGAGTCCTTTTCAAGTATTTTGCTGAGATAGTGAATGGGAGTGAAATATACGCTGGAGGATTGCATGTCTTCAAATCATGGTAGTTTTTTTTGCTTGTTTGTTTTGGGGCTGTTTTTTTTTGTTTTGTTTTGTTTGGTTTTTTTTGTTTTGTTTTTTTGGCCTTGATGGGAGAATATCTTGGCTGGACATTGGATTCTTAGGTTGTGTAGTTTCCGTAGATTTTGCTCCAGTATCTTCTAGCTTCCAGATGAGAAGTCTGATGCTAATCTTCCTCTTATTTCCTTATGAGTAATCTTTCTTCCTGTCTAAAAACTTATAGGATTTTCTCATTATACTTAGAATTCAGGAATTTTTAGCGGAGTATGTCGGGTCTCACTTTTTTCATCAACCTGACCTGGAACTTGGCTAGACCCTTCAATATACTGACTCAAGTCTTTTCAGAAATTTTTCTTCTATATTTAATTATTACCTCTTCTTTAGCTGTTTCTTTGTATCCTATTGTAAATCCTATTCATTCCAAGTTGTCCCCTGGTTCTATCCTCCCAGTCTCTCTCTCCTTTTTTCTCATGATTTTATCTGCTTTTTTCTCATGATTTTCATCTGATTTTGCTCTGTGCTTTGATCCTCTAAGCCACCAACATGGGTGGCCCTCAACAGTGACCATTAACTCCTTCAGTTACATCTACTAAATTGGTGAGGACTTTTCTTTCCTTTAGAAAGTCCTTTCGTAATGCACTTACATTTCTTTGGGTTTTCTTACTGCTTTTTTACTCATTTCCTCCAACAGCTCTGTTTTGCTGAGATTGTGTTCTGTTGGTTGTGACTCATCTTTCTCCAGCTGGTAGGATCTTTCAGATGCATGTTCTTTTTCTCTGTTGGCTCTGTGTGATCAGGTCTGGTTGACAGCAAACAGGACAGTCTCTTTCTCCAAGGGCTGGTAATACAAAAGCAGGCAGGTTGCAGGTCCTGCCAAGGCTGCAGGAGGAAAGTGCCCGGCACCCCAGGAGCCTCAAAGAGAGAGGCAGTTGGACTACTGCTCAGCTCTTTATTGGCCTCTTAGGCACCAGGGGGACCAGAAGTGTCCACAAGACTGATGTCATCCTTCTTCCTGAGGTACTAAGATCTCTCTGGGCCAAGCCATTTGCAGGATCAACTGCTTGCCAATTTCCATAGAACTCTGATGGTTGTCCCCACACTCTTACTAAATCTGTGTCTAGTTCTGATATAAAATTCCTGTCTAAATTCTCCAGAGCCTCCAGCCCCACCTGGTCCCAGCACTCACAGCTCCAGCTGCCAGTTAGTCTCAGAGATGCAGATAAATTGGAATTGGGAGTGTGATGAAATTAACGTATTTCCCGGTTAATAAAACACACACACAAAAAAAAAAAAAAAAGAAAAAAAAAATACTCTGCATGTCTCTCCTCCCCACTCAGTCTATTTCTAACAAGAAAATCACATGGGTGCCTGGTACACAGGCCTGCTAGAAATAAAAATTAAAAAAAAAAAAAAGGAGCAATCCAAATTAAGAAACAGTTTAAATGATATTTTTCTTCATTTCTGCAAGGCCTGTCCTGGTTCTGTGGAGGCCCACAGCATGTGGGTCAATTCTTATGTTCGCCACTGTGTTAATTAAAAACAGGAAACTGGGCTGAGAAGGTAGATCAGAGGGGAGGAGTTCTTTCCTCCCAGCTCTCACTTGGTCTTCATTTAATTCAGCTACAATGCCAAGAAAACTAAATATTACAAAGTAATAATCCTTGTGTGAGCACTAAGTTAGGAAATGAAGAAGAATATCACTGGCTCATGCCCTAATAAAGCCAAGCTATTGAAAAGGCTGAGAATTTATAGCAAATTCCCTTCTGAGGTGCTTAACGACCATTCTGCTTCTCTGTTTCCTTTTTACCAATGCTTGAAGTATGTTTGTGCAGCCTGCAGCTGCCCTGGACTCTCAGCCTACCTCACTTCACATCAAGCCCATTGGAAAACTGCAGGCTCCAGAAGTCTTTGGGAAGCAACAGTGGGCTCCAAAGAACAAACATAAATGGCACAGGTCCCTCAGGGCCCAGAGCGGGGAGAAAGCTCTGGACCAGGAGTCTGCCTAGGTCTCCTCACCTGTAGGGTGGAGGCCAAAACTCCTGCCTTCCAGGACTCTTGGAAGGTTAAAGGAAAATGCTTCATAAAGAGCCATGCAAAAGCAAAGTGATGGAAGCTGTTACCGTCACATCCTCATCCCAAAGGCTTTTGTGGGTCTTGCTTTCCAGGCCCATGCTTCTGCTCCATTCAAGCCTGACAAGTTTCAGAAAACACATTGCTTCACACCTCTATTTTTACAATCCCCATTAGCAACAAGAGGCATCAGAGTGATTAAGCCAGTGCTACTATTAACAGTCTCTCATTGATTTATGACAATGCAAACAGAAGCATCATATGGGTGTAGTTTAACTGGATACATTAACTGTGCAATAAAAGGTGTTATTTATCATTAATAAACTTAAATCAATCCTGACTCTGATAAAAACATAAGAATAAAAGATCTTAACAGGTTCAAGTATCTAGAAGGAAAGCATTGTTTTTTGTTTTACTTTTCTTCTCTGCTTTTGTCTTTCCTAATAAGGGTCTTCTCTCTAGTTCTTTTGGCAGGGAAATAGCAAGATTTTTCTTCACTAGAGCGCTCAGCAATTATAGGATGTGTTTGCCTTGACTTACTGCCCTCCCACTAATAACAGAGGGAGGCATCTTATCTCCAAAGGGCAAAAAGCAACTGAGAAATTCTGGAAGCATCACTAATCCCATAAACTGGCAATCCAGGGTAGTGGCTCAGAGACAGGCTTCCTTTTAGAGTCAGAAACATTTCAGTTCTAACTATATTCCTCCACTTGATCGCCTGAACTAGTCATTCAAAGATTTCTTCAGCCTCTTTTAGTTTCCGTTTTCTTGGCTTTGGAATATGAAGATGCTCTATAACTTATCAGTGAGGATAACATTAAGTAAGATAAGCATTTGAAAAGAAGCTATCCCAATAGCAAGTATGCTGTGATTTGATATTAGTTTTTGTTAATAAACACCATTTACTTCTACCCTAAAATGCCCACGTATTATTCAAAGAAAATAAAATGCTGATTTATCCAAAGCTAGGGTTAAAAATCTGGAGACTGTGGCTCGGATGAGTGATTCCCAAACCTGCCTGCTCATCGGAATTTTCTGACGAACTTAAATTGCAGAGGCCACATCCCCAGTGAATCAGAACCCCCTGGGGGAGGGGGTCATGGCAAGAAGCTGTGTCTATTAAAAGCTTCCCAGGTGATCTTGGGGAGCAGTTGTGTATGGGAACCAGTGGCTGAGACAATCAAGGCTCCAGAAAAATTAGTCCTGTTACATAAAAAGCAAAAGCTAAAAAAAAGAAAAATTGCATCCCAATTTCATTTCCAAATATGTCGCTAAGTTGCCTTTTAAGACACTATCTTGGAGAATGCCTTGTATGTGTGATTAAATGTGATAAATATAAATACATAAAGAAACAATATTCACAGAAGTAAAACACCAATGGCAGCCACCAAAGGTACACATTGCCATAAATGAGCTTCATGAAGCACAGACACATTGTCTGATGAAAAACATGAACCAAACCATCTTTTAGCTTTTACGTTACAATTGGTTAAAATTCAGTAAAGGGTCCTGAGGGCCACTGAAAACTCTTCCCTGATGATGTGGTCCAGAAAAGCCTACAGGAATTTGTGTAACATCTCAAGAAAGGGTGGTATATGGGAAGCACACATGGATGCCAGCTTACTTTATATTTGCCCTTAAGGCTGGTCCCTTCCTGTGTATGCCGCCTACCCAGTGGCCCAAGGCAAAAACCTGGCAACACCCCGGACTCCCCCTTTCCCCCCACTTGCCTCTCCTGCGCAGTGACCAATGCGTCCTCTCTATTTCACCTTCTAATCATCTTTCCTCTTGTCCCCCTCTACTGGACCACCACTGGTCCCAAAGAGGCTGTTATTTTCCCATCCTAGCCATTCCAGTGCCCTTGAAAGACAGGAATCTGCTTGGGACCAAGGTCCTAACAAAAATGCACTCAGGAACTCATGGATGCTGAAAGTGGACAATGCAATAGATGGGACAGGCAGATACAAAATTCTCTGGGCCTGATTTGAGACCCCTCAGAGAAGTCTATGTAGAGTCTCCTGGTCTAGAGAGTCTTGTGTGTTTTTATTGGACAAGTCATGGAAAGGGAGGGCCACCAACCCCAGGATCAAGGTCTCTAGCCAGAAGCTCTAAAAATTTCTATCCACAGAATAAAGAAAACACATTATAGGGTAATATAAGACAACAGGCAAGATCCGGGTCAGAGCAGGTATGGATTTGAGCTGCATTGCTGCTGCGTCATCTTAGACAAATTCATCTCTCTGAACCCCAGCTTCCCTATTTGAAAATGAGAATGACAGTGCCCATTTTACAGAGCTACTCTGAGAATTAAAAATATTTAAAAGTGCCCAACATGCAGCAATCACTCAATAAATTCTAGCTATTACTCTTATCAATAACTGGATGTATATGTATGTAAGTTTGCCTATTAGAAAGAAACTGAAAAGATATATTCTAAAGAGAACTATTCTTTACGGTTGCATCATCCTCATTTTTAATTTTCGATATTTTACGAATTTCCCCACAGCTTAAAAATCTAAGATTCTTCATCCTTTAATGACACAGTCTAAATCTAATGCCACTTTGATGACAGTAAGGCCATCAAAATGTGGAAGGGTGAGGGATGAGAGTGGAGAACAGAAATGGGTGAGAAAGGTACTTAAAATGAATGACTTCTGAAGCCTTATTACAACAAAGCCAATCACCAATGGCCTTGACCAAAAGGATAAAAGAGTACACATTCAAATACAAGATGCTATCACACTCACCTGTACAATCTACCCAGAATTGGGACACCCATTTGCAGCATGTGAACAAAGTATAATCTTAAATAAACCATGCATTAGTCTGTTTTCTTGCTGCTGATAAAGACATACCTGAAATTGTAATTTATAAAGAAAACGAGGTTTAATGGACTCACAGTTCCACGTGGCTGGGGAGGCCTCACAATCATGGCGGAAGGTGAAAGGCTCGTCTTACATGGCGGTGGCAAGAGAGAATGAGAACCAAGTGAAAGGGGTTTCCCCTGATAAAACCATCAGATCTCGTGAGACTTATTCACTACCATGAGAACAGTATGGGGGAAACAACTCCCATGATTCAATTATCTCCCACAGGTCCCTCCCATAACACATGGGAATTATGGGAGCTTCAATTCAAGATGAGATTTGGGTGGGGACACAGCCAAGCCATATCAAACTGTATGAAGGTAAATAAAGCCAGCTGCTAGAATGACAACCCCCAAATCTCAGTGGTGCCATTCTCTTATGCTCTGTTTCTTACAAGACAGGATCATCATTTCACAAGACAAGAACACATGGTCATGCAAAGACCCAGATGCCTTGCATCCTAGGACCCCATCCTCTTTGGAATCCTCTCCAGCCCACTGGGAAACTGGAGGAGAGAGAGACGATCAGAAATGGTAAGTTCTTATGGATCAGGGCTGGAAATAGGCCTCATCTCCTCTTCCACTCATATTGTATTGGGCTGAACTCAGTTAAGTGCCTCCTCACCTACTCCCGTAATAGCAATGACAGTTGGAAAATATAGTCCAGCCACAGCCCAGCAAGAAAAAGAGAGCACAAATACTGGTGAACCTCATGAGTCTCTCAGATTTTCCTAAAGCAAATACTGCATTCAGAGGATTTATGCACTGTGCGTTTTTTCCCAAAGACTGGGAAACCTGTTTAATTCTTAAGATCGTTTACTGATTCCAGGAGCGATTGGCTAATCAAGTCCTAGGGTCACTACAGGTGGCGTCTGGCCCTTCTTAGACTACCCTGAGTTCACTTTACCTGTCAGATGTCATGCAGACCCTACCACTTGAGCCACAGGGACACCAGTCAGGGCACTGTCGAAATTAGCAACCAAGCAAGATTTCCAGGAATGCAAAGTAACCCAACCGGGTTACAGCCTGGAAGCTGGAAGTCTGAGAAGAGACAGGGGTAAAGTCTGTCTGAGGTTTCCAAGGTACAGCTGTGGAGAAGCCTTTATAGCTCCCAGCCAGAGAACACCAGGTAACCACTACCCCATAGGCCATCTCAGCATGGCTGGCCAATTGACTTGCTTCTCAGTCCCATCCTGAAACAGCACTGTCTTTTCAGCTAATTGCTAATGCAGGGTAGTAAGGAAAGCTCAGGAAGAAGCCCTTGAGGAGAACTCCACATATAGTAGATAATAATATAATAGCTGATGTACCTCATGCCAGTCAGAATGGCAATTATTAAAAAGTCAGGAAACAATAGATGCTGGTGAGACTGGAGAAACAGGAACGCTTTTACACTGTTGGTGGGAGTGTAAATTAGTTCAACCATTGTGAAAGACAGTGTGGTGATTCCTCAAGGATCTAGAGCCAGAAATACCATTTGACCCAGCCATCCCATTACTGGGTATATACCCAAAGGATTATAAATCATTCTACTATAAAGACCCAGCCATCCCATTACTGGGTGTATACCCAAAGGATTATAAATCATTCTACTATAAAGACACATGCACACGTATGTTTATTGTGGCACTATTTACAATAGCAAAGACTTGGAACCAACCCAAATGCCCTGGATAAAGAAAATGTGGCACATATACACCATGGAATACTATGCAGCCATAAAAAAGGATGAGTTCATGTCCTTTGCAGGAACATGGATGAAGCTGGAAGCCATCACTCTCAGCAAACTAACACAGGAACAGAAAACCAAACACTGCATGTTCTCACTGATAAGTGGGAGTTGAACAATGAGAACACATGGACACAGGGAGGGGAACAACACACACCAGGGCCTGTTGAGTGGTGGAGGGCAAGGGGAGGGAAAGCATTAGGACAAATACCTAATGCATGTGGGGCTTAAAACCTAGATGACGGGTTGATGGGTGCAGCAAACCACCATGGCACATGTATACCTATGTAACAAACATGCACATTCTGCACATGTATCCTGGAACTTAAAGTAAGAACAAAAAGAGAAAGTCTTAAATAATAACAATAATAATAGCTGATGTATCAAAATTGGATTTTGTTCCCAGGTCCTGTCATAAGCAGCTTTACCTTGGCTTTCCTGTGTAATTCTCATAATCACCTTCTGAGGTGCGTTCTACTATTATGCCCAGTTTGTAGAGGAGGGGACCGACACTTGGCAAGGTTCAGTCACTTCACCAAGGCCTTTCAGAAAATAGAGGCAAAGCTGGGATTCAGTCTCCAAAGCTGAAGAATGGAGCTGCTACAATCTGCCCTCTGCAAAACTTCTGATAGGGCTTCTGGTTCTTGCTCTGCATTTAGCATGGGCAAGAACTGACCCTAAAGAGTGATTCTCCTAAAATAGGATGCAGTCCCTTCGCTTCTCCTCAGATGCTTTTCATCGTGGTGGGGAAGAGGGTCGGAGAGGGGCTGTTGCCTAGCAACATTGCATTTGCTGCCACACCCTTCCAACTCCCTCCTTGCAGATTCACAAATAACCTCTCTCCTCACATTATGGCAATCCTTGCCCCCTGACCCCTCAACATCCAGGAGGCAGAGTAAATACATGGCCATCTTCCCCATAGACACCTCTAGGCTAGGAGAGGCTAGGCTGCAAATCATCTACCACTTCAGAGACGGAAGGTGTAGAGGGTGCAGAACCTTACTTTCCCCATTGCAACCCTCTTGGGATGCTTTATGTAAATGTCTTCTGATTATAAAAGAATGAGGAGGGGAAGGGCTGATTCGTAGCCAGCCAGGTCTTCACAAAGCCCTGGGGCAGCCTGTACAGCCCCAGGCTACAAAGACTATCCCTGAGACCACCAGAGGTAAGACAGGCTCCAGAGATGTGCATGTGGGGAGGGGGAATGGATGTGTAAGCTCTACCCACAGGAAATTCAGGACCAATCCCCACAGAGCAAATGCCCCAAAATCTATAATGCAGGTGCAAGAAACCTGCCGAATGCTTTTCGATCAGAATAAAACAGATTTCTTTTTCTGCTTTTTCTTACCAAGTGACTCCTAGAGTTGGGTCACGGTGTCCCCGTCCTCCCAGCAAGCACCACGTGGGTAAGCGCTTCCGCACGACCTTGTTAGGATCTGAATTGAACACGCTCTGTCCACGTAATACCTAATGCAGTGCTCAGCGCAGGCAGATGCTTAGAAATTACTTTCAAATGAGCATTTTACAGATGACCTCTCTTCTCTCTCTGCAAGCCATGTTGAAATAAAGAAGACAATGATAATGGTAATACGCAGGAACTTTGTTAGAGCACTATTTGTTCTCTTGAGGCTCTATCCTGGGTCCTTTTCAAAGGGATTTGGTTATTAAAATACCTCAAAGATGTATTACAAGGCAGTTTCACCAAAAAGACAGTGGGGATATATCAAAACTTTTTTAAAAACTAAATACCCTGCCGTACCTCCATCCTTCAGGAGTTAGAAGGGGGAGGCACTGGGATGAGGAGAGGAGGAGGCGGATCACACTTTATGACCTTCCCAATAGTTTACCTATGCATGGAAGAGGGACAGGGGAGGGAATCTGATTTCCTCAATTCACTGAAGCAGCTTCCTGTAGCTATATCAAGTCCCCCAAATTTCCAATCGTGATGGAGACATTGGGACTAAAACACAACCCTTTATTCTTTCAGTGTGAATTAAATGCCTTAACATACCAGATACTCTGCTGTGCAACAGGGATACAGTCATGAAAAAGACCAGCCTTCTTGGAGTTCCTAGTCCAATAGGGGAAGCAGACGAACAGGAGTCTCGTGGCGATGTGAGTAGGGGGTGAAGGAGCATCTCGCACACTCCCCAATATCAGATACCTCCTGGCCTCACCTCACATCCTCTAGGCTTAACTTTTACCCCAGCAGCTCTTCCACGGATGCATCCTGAAAGCCGCTCCACATGGCTCTCACTCTCTGTCCCGGAGATTCTCTGCAGTCACTTGGGATACCAGCAGGAGCCACTGGCTATTCACACGGGTGCAATCTGGAAGAGCAATACTCCTTGGTGCACTGACAATGGAGAGCAGGAGCCAATGCTTTTCTTTGAGGTACCTTAGGCAGACAGTTCTGAGGTCCATTTATACAGCTTGTTATGCATTGAATCATGTTCCCAAAAAAGATGCTGAAGCCCTAACTCCCATTACCTGTGAATGTGACCTTACATGGAAATAGGATCTTTGCAGATGATCAAGTTCAAGGTGGGTCCTATTCCAATATGACTGGTGTCGTTTTAGAAAGGGGAAATTTGAAGATAGACTTGCAGATAGGGAGAACATCAAGTCAAGATGAAGGCAGCAATCAGAGTGATGTGCCTGCAAGCCAGGGAACATCAAAGAGGGTCAGCAAACCTCCAGAAGCTAGGCAAGTAGCATAGAAGAGATTCTCCCTAACAGCCCTCAGAATGAACCAACCTTGCCAACACCTTGATCTGGGATTTTTAGAACCCTGAGACAATACACTTCTGTTGTTTCAGTCACCCAGTTTGTGGTACTTCGTTATAGCAGCCCTAGCAAACTCATACACAACTCCTCAGAATTCCCAGTGAGGTGCTTCCTCTGTTTCTCGCAATGAGGTCCAGCTTGGTAGCCCATGCTTGTGATGGCTTCACTTCAATCCCTGCTTCCATTTTCCCAGCAACCTTTGCATAGTCCCTTGGATCTCAAAATTAAGTCCTCTAATTAAAGCCCCTGCACCAAACCCTTGACTTTGCTTTCTAATGGGAAAAGCCAGGCTATGGCACCCACCTTTGGAAGACAGTCAGCCATCAATCTAGGTCCCTGAGTGGCTACATGGAGGAGAGACCTTGGACTGTTATGTGAGTGAGAAACAAGCTAATCTAGAGTTCACTCTAGATTAGCTTGATAGGGAGGAGCCGCTTAGCCTACTCTGAGTCACACAGGGTGAGCCCCCTCAGGGCCTGGCTCTGACAGACACATCCTCTCTAGTACAGGGGTGTAATCAAGCCCATGATGGTGCTATTAGGAGAAATTAACAAGGTGTTGGGGCAAAAAGTCACCAGTAACAATGCTCACTTCCACGTCTTCCCAATGCAGACCTTCTTCACTGCCTTTATTTAATCAAGTACAGGGGTAGAGTCTCTTTGTGGAGGCCCCCTTGTTGGCTTCCTGGAGAATCCCACCACCTGTCCTTCCCTTCCTCATCCTACCTCACCCCCACCCATCTATTCCTCCTGGGTCGGGGGCTGCTGGGTTAATCAGATACATTGCTTAACCACTCCAGCTACTTCCTAAGAGGTATTCCAGAAGAAATAAAAGAAAATCCTTTATATGCTAAAAAGGTGCTACTGGAAAGTATTTATTATATTATTAAAATGTCTATGTTTGTATCTTGACTCCTGCACTAGACTGTAAACTCTTAGTGTCACCAAATGTGGGGAAATCTTTCTTGCATTGTATAAAGTAGGAACTGAATAAATATTTTAAAACTGGGAAGGCACGGTGGCTCACACCTGTAATCCCAGCACTCTGGGATGCCCAGACAGGAGGATCACTTGAGGCCAGGAGTTCAAGACCAGCCCGGGCAACATAGCGAAACCCCATCTCTAAGTTAAAATGAATAAAAATAAATAAATATATAATTTGAAAAAGAATTTATTCTCCTCACACTTAAATTTAATATTCCCTAGTCACTCCCTTTTATCAAGTATTATCCCAAATATGGTAGTAAAAGAGCAAAATTCAGCATTTTTCCAAGATAATTTTTTTACATATTTACAAATGACTGGTTTTAATGCCATGGTTTGAAATGAGCATGTCTGTGTAGAGAACTGGGAAAGTCCTTCCCCGCGGCCTTGCCTCTGACCACGCGCACGAGTGGTGAGCTACTCCTGCTCACCTCCCAGAGCGCCCTGTATGCACACGATAATCAAGCTGCATTCGTCCATCTGGCACTCAAGGACTTGGAAAGGGAGCCAGAAAACATAAAGGCAAATCTCTTTCCACAAAGCTTCCCACCTGCAGAAGAGCTGTGATAACACTCCTATTTTTAGCACAGAATAATCACATCAGGTGCTTAGTGAGGGGCTGGGGGAAAGGGCTGGAATGAACCAGAAGTTCTGCACACACTCACTCTGCCTCTGTGCTGTGGACACCCTCCAAAATGTGCTTGCTGCCAGTGGCATTTAAAAATCATAGAGTAAGGCTGGGCACGGTGGCCCACGCCTGTAATCCCAGCACTTTGGGAGGCTGAGGTGGGTGGATCACGAGGTCAGGAGTTCAAGACTAGCCTGGCTAAGATGGTGAAATCCTGTCTCTACTAAAAATACAAAAAAATTTAGCCAGGCATGGTGGTGGGCACGTATAATCTCAGTTACACAGGAGGCTGAGGTAGAGAACTGCTTGAACCCAGGAGGCAAAGGTTGCAGTGAGCAGAGATTGCACCACTGTACTCCAGCCTGGGCAACAGAGTGAGACTCTGTCTGGAAAAAAAAAAAAATCATAGAGTGTGTTCGAGACACTAGCAGCACAGAATACTAAATACTACAAACAATTTAACTCTGTGGGCAATTATTTGCTCAGGATTTGTGTGTGCCTGCAAATATTTGGGCAAGGTCTGAATAGCAGAGGCATGGAGAGGTGAGGAGTGGTGGAGGGAAGCCAGCCTTACATTTCCCTACTAAGGCCTGGTGAGGTCTGTCAGCAGCATTTAGAAACCAGCCTCCAGGGGAAGTGGGTCTGCCCTAGTTTCCAGCATCCTGGAAAGCTCCAAGTCTTCCCAATGATACCAGGAAAGCAAATTAGGCAGAGAAAGTGGTGATTCAGTGGCTGGTACAACACTGGGTAGGTCCTGATGCCTAGGAAACTGGAACAGAGTCTAAGTCAGTGCAGTTCAGCTACAATAAACCAATCAGAGTTACAACTTACGAGCACCTAGTGGGTTTTCATTTGTTTGTTGTTTTGTCTTTTTTTTTTTTTCTTTTTGAGACAGGGTCTTGCTCTGCCACCCAGGCTGGAGCGCAGTGGCACAATCGTAGCTCACTGCAGCCTCTATCTCCTGGGCTTAAGTGATCCTCCAGGCTCAGCCTCCCAAGTAGCTAGGACCATAGGCTCAGGGCACCACACCCAGATAATTTTTTTAAAATTTTTTTTAAGAGATGAGATCTGTCTGCGTTGCTCAGGTTGGTCTTGAACTCCTGGCCTCAAGCAATCCTCCTGTCTCGGCCTCCCAGAGTGCTGAGATGACAGTACCTTTACAGTAAGGTGTTTACTGGGCCTTTCCAAACTTGTGGATGGAGGTGCCCATTCCCACGTGAACTGCACAGGAGCGTCACCGATCAGGAACTGTCTCCTTTGGATCCAAAGCCCAGAGGAGTTTTCCAGTTGTTACACAAGTCTCAGTTTTAACCACTTTTGAGAAATACCACACAAATTCTGCTCTGAACCTCTTGCCAATAAAAAAATAAATTATTATCCCCAGCAGCAATCCTGTGGCTATAAGCCACAATAAAATTATGAAATATATCAATGAAGGTGCTAACACACTATCCAATGAAGAATGCTCTCAGCTCATCAGATGCAGTAAAATCGATCCACTGGCATGATGTGAGCACTTGATCAATTTATTTCATTGACAAAGGGATCAATATGCCGATTTTTTACGGTATTAATCATTAGGTGAATTGTATTCGTTCTGCAAAAACCCTTTATACACTTAGTAAAAGGGTTTTCTCTCTCAAAACTGTCGCTGTGAGGCTTTTTTCTCTGCAGATTTGGCATTTCAGCACTCAGGCCCATCTATGGACTGAGGACCGCGAACACAAAGCAATCCCAGTCTCGGGTGGCAGGCATAAGAGGCAGAGGCTTTATTTTTCCAGGGGTGTGATGATCTCACGCAATGCTAAAAAAGCGGTGGAAATCTGGAGGCAGAACGAGCATTCACTGTCAAGCCCGGGACCAGACAGAAAACACGTGGCTTTCTTCCCCCACCCTCACTTTCCCCAACACTCTGGTACCCTGGTGTCTCCCGGTCTAGTGCCATAAAGCTCTCTTCTGAGTTTGGTAGGTGACTGAATGACCAGAGCCCCAGGAAGCAGGAAGCAGGGAAAGAGCAACAGAGATCGCACCTGAGAGCCTGAGGCCCTGCTAGGACAGGCAGGAATATCATTGCACCAGAGTCCTTCCAAGAGCAGACTGGTTTAAAGGAAAAGTTAACAGGTGAGCTGAGGTCTGAAGCATCCGTTTAAAAAAAAATACAATAAGCCACCAAAACTTGCAGTACCGAGTCAGCCCTAGGGAAATGGCTCAGAAGGAAAAAGCTACAAGTATTATCAGAGACTGTCATCAACTGGGAATTGACATTCCTCAACTCAGGAGGCACCTACTGCAGAGATGGCAGCTGACTCCCAGTGATGCCAGCAGGCTCTTCACATCTGCGCTGGCAATAAAAGGCAATGCAAGGAAAGCATGTGCGATCAAAGCATGGAAACACAAGAATATCTTTCTGATGTCTGTCCAGAGATTATTCTCCTGCCAAGGGCCATTTTTACCAAAAGGGAAGCACACCAGGGCCATCCTGATGTGTGTTTGTCATGGACACCTTGCTGGACACAGGATGTAGGACTCCAGGATAGGAAATCAGGGCAGGGTACGAGCAGAGTACGTTGTGCAACAGGGAGACAACAGTGAAAAAGACCAGCACAAACATCGTGTCTTGGAACTCAGTCCCAGGTGGACACAGCTGGGACCTCTTAACATGAAGTGGGAGCGATTCAGAGTGATTGGGGAAATGCAAGGCCAGAAGAAGCTAGTCCTAAAAGGAGGTGTCCTAAGTGAGGAACGGGCTCTTCTCAGAGGCCCTGGAATGATTGCTACTGAGGAGCAGGAGGAGGGTACGGAAGGACGACAGTCAATATTTTGTCAGTTACCCAGCGTTGTCCTGGTAAATTTAAATACCCACCTTCCTTCTCTGCTCCCACCTCCACCAGAGCTCCTAGTCCAGTTGCTCAGAACACTGACAGATGACCCAGTGGCACTGCTCCTCTGACACTGCAGACCCAGTGTGTGCAGGCACATGTCCACAACAGCTCTTTAGGGGGCAAAAATGTATATACATGTATATGTCCATTCATTTCTTATAAATGTAGATATAAAAGGCGTAAAACACACAAGTGACAACTAATAATAACATTTATAATACTCTCTATTGTACATTTCATATAACTGATTCTTCTAGAATGCTTTCGTCAACTTTGCCAAAGTCTTCTAATTGACTGAAGAGCTGTCTGAGGACCACCACCCGATGGGGCAACATTCAGACAAAGGAGCAGGTGGGCAGAAATTTCAGAGTTACCAAGAATTTGTCTGGCCAAGAATTACTTTGAATATGATAGTCAAAAGTTGCTGCTCCTACCCCAGCAGCGCTGCTCTTGCGCACATCTGTGTACAACACACACACACACACACACACACACACACACTCTCCCTGCCATCCGGAACAGCCTCACTTTTCTATTCTCCAGCCAGCAAATTCCTGAGCCATGGTGTTAAACGTGGAGTTACCATATGACCCAGCAATTCCACTCAAGGGAAATGAAAATGTAGGTCCACACAAAAACTTGTAGATGAATGTTTATAGCAGCATTATTTATAATAGCCAAAAAGTGGAAACAAGTCGAATGTCCATCAACTGAAAAACAAATAAACATGATGTGGTATATCCATATAATGGAATATAATTTGGAAATAAAACGGAATGAAGCACTGATACATGTTACAGCACGGATGAACTTGGAAAACCTTCTGCTAACTGAAAGAAACCAGACCCAGAAGGCCACATATTGAATAATTCCATTTATGGAAACCCAGAGACAGAAAGTAGACTAGTGTTTGCCTCAGGCTGGGAAGGTTGAAGGAGAAATGGGATGTAACTGCTAACAGATATGAGGTTTCTTTTGAAGATGATGAAAATGTTTGAAAATTGATTATGGTGATGTCTGCACAACTCCGTAATATACTAAAAACCACTGGGAAGGACACTTTAAAATGGTAAATTATATGATATGTTAATTATATCTCAATAAAGCTGTTTTTCAAAATTTCTAAGCCATGGCAAAAAAGCTGGTTGACGTCTTATTTCCTGTGAACGTACTTCCATTGCTAATGGTTGAAGAAGAGCTTTATGAAATGTCTTGACCTCATTTTCAGATTGGATTCCCACAACTACCCTGTGAGGCCAGCAGAGACGAGATTGTGTTTATTTATAAAAGGCTGAGGTTCAATCTGTTAGGTGACTTGCTTAGGGTCACACAGCAGATTTAGAATGGAAGTTGGTCTTAGCATTTTCTACAACTTATGCCGACACAGTTCAACTAACTGCAAACTAAAGAGAGGGTAATTACCCTACAAGTGAGTCACATGGTAAGGCTAGGAGTTCAGGCGGGTTACAGAACTAGACCAGGGGTGCGAAGGCCCTGCTGAAAGTCCTCCCTATAAGGCTGAAGAACAGGAGAGCTGAGGTGCTGATTCACAGAATGAGGCCCTAAGAGTGGGTGAGATCAGGGCTCCGTAGGCTGAACGTCAGGCACACCTAATTGATTCAGGTGTCCACCCAGTTAATACTTAATGGGCATCTACTGTGACCTAGGCCCCAGGGATTCAAAAGAGAACAAAGTCCTCACTGTCATGGCTTTCAGGGTAGAAAAGGACAGACGATCCTATGACCAACTAATTATGATTGTGATAAGGGCTCCAAGAGGGGAAACAAAAATGCCAAGAGTATATAACGGGACATGGCCTGCTTCAGACCAAAGACAAATTGGGAAGAGAAAATCCAATATTTTGCCAGATTCTATCTTACCAATTCTAAGTATGTCTTTTCCTTGCAAAGTCAAACCAAATAACCTGTTTCTGGTTTTTTGTTTTTGTTTTTGTTTTTTCACATTGAGCATATGATATTCACTCCTCTGCTCTCAGGTTTTCACAGAAGATGAAACATCTATAAACACTTCAAACCACTTAAGAAGTCCCAGGAAGGGAAATTTGATCTTTCTTTTTGCCTTTTTACTTGCTTTTTCCCAGAGAAAATCAGGTTTATCTGATTAGCAAAACTGGTGAAAGGCTGATACCCACTGGGCCCATTTACAGTGGGCAGGCCCACGCACTGTAACACAATTATGGGCCGATCACTCACCTCTCACTCTTATGGGCCCCTGGGCTCTAGAGGCCTGGGCTCTCCTTGTTAAGCAGAACCAGAGAGTGCCTGCCTATTATGCCAAGCCCAATCTCTACTCTGTGTTCCAGTTTCTTTATCTGAGGCTGGGTGAGTGTTCCAATTACCCATGAGTAATAAACTATGCTAAAGCTTAGTAGCTCACAAGAACAGTTATTTCATAACATATTACAATTTTGCAGGTCAAGAATCTGGGATGAACTCAACTGAGCAATTCTTCTGCACTGCATGACATTGACTGGTGTTACTTCATGGTGTTTGGCTAGTGGCTGGGTCAGGTTACAGGGGAGGTGGGTCAGACAGCTTCACTAGTATGCCTGGCACCATGGCAAGGACGGCTGGAAGGCTGGGCTCAGGTGGGCGCCTCTTCCTCTCCATGGAGTCTCAGGTCTACTGTGTGGTTTCCCAGCAGGGAAGTTGGACTTCTCACCTGCCCGTCTGAGTTCTAATAGTGAGTAGTCCAAAAAAACAGAAAAATAAGTCACTAGGAAACTGCCACAATGTTACTTCTACCCATATACTATTGATCAAAGCAGCCAAAGATCCCGTCCTGATCAAGAGTGGGGGACATAGACTACTTGCAATGGGAGGAGGGTAAAAGATATGAAGCTATCTTTATCTACCATAATGGGTAGGTCTGATTTTGAGGTGGGGGAAGATAGAGAAAGCTCTATTTGGCCTCGAGCCTACACAGTTTTCTGGAGAGCCCTTACTTTGGTAAATAAAGGTGCCCTGTTGGACCCCTGCTTAACTCAGTTCTTTGTGTTTACTTTCTATAAGTCAGAACCCTGGAGAGTAAAAGGAATGACTGTCCACCCAGACCTAGGATAGCCTGGGTTTACAGAAGCTAAAAATCCTAAGAAACCAGGGCAGGCTAATAGAGTGAGAACTCCAGAGAACACTTACAATTTCTTCTAACCTCTTTTTTTGCTGCCAGCATGAAACTCAGACTCAGACTTGGTGTGCTCAGCAGTTGCTATCCTGTGACCTGTGGGGTAGGCTGGGACTGGAAATGAAAGACTACAAATAATGCTTTTGGAGTTCTTCTCCAGTCGTTCCATTAGAAATGGGCCTTGTGGGGCCTAGAGGTGTAATTCCTGGGATCTAACAGCTGTGGCCTCTGCATTGCTTGGCATCTTGCACCACCTTTTCTGGAGCAAACAATCTCACAGCAGACCTGGTGTGCTGACCCTGGGGATCGTGTGCCATCGGAATCACAGATGGCTCTCAGGCAGCAGAACCCTGCACTGGCACATGCAAACCTGACGCTGAGATGCACATGCGTGTTTAATCAGCCTTGTGCCTCATCTCGGTAAGGAGCCCTGTAGCCCTCATCAAGGCCATGTTTCTGGGAGCATGGATGTGGAATGTTGCATAAACAATGCACAGAGGCAAGGGCACGCCTGATTAAAGCAGCAGGGATCGGTGCTGAAGATCTAGGACATCTTATTTCCCATCCCAAATCCAAGTGAATGATGCCACCAACAATAAAGGTAACAACAACCACTGCTCTAAATATTTAAGTATGTAAACTCACTTAATCCCCAAAATAATCCTGTGAGGTAGGATGCCCATTAACTGCATCATACAGGTAAGAAATCCAAGCACATAGCAATTGAATAATTTGCTCAAGGTCACCTAGAAAGTAGGTGGAGGAGGAGGGCTCTTGAAATCCAGAGCCCACGCCCTTAGTCACCCTGTCTTTATCCTGGTTAACCTCAACAACATAGCTGTGGACTGTGTCCTTAAAATCAGGAGAGTGAGGCCGGGCATGGTGGCCCACACCCATAATCCCAACACTGGGAGGCCGAGGCAGGTGGATCACCTGAGCTCAGGAGTTTGAGACCAGCTGGGCCAACATGGTGAAACCCTGTTTCTACTAAAAATACAAAAATTAGCCAGGCATGGTGGTGGGCACCTGTAATCCTAGCTACTTGGGAGGTTGAGGCATAAGAATTGCTTGAACTCGGGAGGCAGAGGTTGCAGTGAGCCAAGATCATGCCACTGCACCCCAGCCTGGGCAACAGAGTGAGACTTTGTTTCAAAAAAAAAAAAAAAGGCCAGGCATGGTGGCTCACGCCTGTAATCCCAGCACTTTGGGAGGTCGAGGTGGGCGGATCACGAGGTCAGGGGATCCAGACCATCCTGGCTAACTCGGTGAAACCCTGTCTCTACTAAAAACTTCAAAAAATTAGCCGGGCACGGTGGTGGACGCCTGTGGTCCCAGCTACTTGGGAGGCTGAGACAGGAGAATGGCGTGAACCCGGGAGGCGGAGTTTGCAGTGAGCTGAGATTGCGCCACTGCACTCCAGCCTGGGCAACAGAGCAAGACTCCATCTCAAAAAAAAAAAAAAAGAAAAAAGAAAAATCAGGAGAGTGAAGCAGGACTTCGACTTCTGGGTTTCTCAGCTCCTCTGGTGTGTTGGTTTGCTAGGGCTTCCATAATCAACTGCCACAGATGAGGTGACTTAAAATAGTAGAAACGTATCCCCTCCGGTTTCCAGCGGCTACACATCCAAGGCGAAGCATCAGCAGGGCCGGGCTCCCTCCGAAGGCTCTAAGGGAGGATTCCTTTTCGCCTCTTGCTAGTTCTGGTGATTGGCAGCAATCTTTGGCTTTCTTAGCTTGTAGAGGCATTGCTCCAATCGCGGCTTCCACCTTCACAGGACCATCTTCCCTGTGTCTGTGTCCTCTGTGTATGTCTCTGCTTCTCTTTTCCTCTTCCTGTAAGGAAAGCAGTCATTGGATTTGGGGCCCGCTCTATTCCAGAATTACCTCATCTTAACTAATTTACCAGAAGATTCTATTTCCAAATAAGGGCACACTCTGAGGTTCAGGGATGAGAAATTCTGGGGGATACAATTCGAACCAGTATATTTGGGGACAAAAATGGGGCCATTCCACTGCAAAGAGGCAAGGACATCTTGATTTGGACTCAACTCTACCTTCCCTGAAATTAAAACGGCTGGTCCATTTGCCCAGCTTATCTTTCTCTGCGGTCTCTAAGCTCTTTTAGAGTTTGTATGTCATCTGTGGTAAGAACCCCAGCATTTAGGTAAGAACCCTGGCTCACTTGTGAGGTCTGCTTGTCTCTACGCTTCCCATTGGTGGGGCAGTATCCCATGTTTTCTGCCTCTCATGACAGCTTGCATAGCCTGTATTCACACAGGTCACAAAATGGTCTTTCCAAAGCACAGTCTGAATGCATCATTTTCTAAAGGCTAAAATCTTTCCCAAACCCTCACCCCTCCGAGGAGCTCAGCCTGGCATGCAGTCTCCGTGACAATGTGGAATAGCCCCGTGCTCACAAGCATGAGCTCCGGAGTCAGACTGCCTTGGCTCAGAATCCTGGCTCTGCCACTTGTAAGCTGAGATTATATGGGCAATGCACTTAAGCAGTGCCTGGCACATAAGAAGTGCCTGCTAAATGTTGGCGATCATTATTATCATCACTGCTTTCCAGCCTGGGTTCCCGATCCACATTAGCTCCTCGCTACTGCCCAAACACACATTTTTCAAGCTCCCGTTCTTCACTTTTCTAGAATGCCCTTTTTCCTCTCTTTCCACTGGAAATTCAAATTTATTGTTTTAAGCCCAGTTCAAATTTGCCCTTTCAGTGATGCCTTCTCCCACCTGACCTGAGCAAACTGTTGCTTTCTCCTCTGTGCTCCCACACACCCTGACCTTTCCATCCTCCCTCTCTGTATCGCCTGCCCCTCTTGTCCCCAAAAGCATCCAGCACCGTGGCAGGCACATCGGTAAGCTGTCAGAAGCTATTTATTAAATGGATGTACAAAATGCTGAATATTGGACATTTTTTTCAGCCTTTCCGCTCTAGTCTCTCACCCTTACAGACTCACCACTGTCCTTCAGTCCGCCTCCCGACCCACAGCCCCTCCAGGCTCATTTATAAATAGGAAATGACATCTGCATACAAATATATCCCAGAGGCCAGGAATGCTCTGAAGACAAGGTCAGACACACTTGTTTTTTTCACCTTCTGAAACATCTGATTCCTACCTATTTTAGCTTCAGTATCTAAAACTCAGGCGTCTCCCTCAAGGTCAGTGAAGGTTTTGCCCACCTTTTCACACCCTTCATGGAAAGCCTCTCTCCTTTGGCTGGTAGCCCTTCCCCAGGATAACTCCCATCTGGTTCTAACGCGCACCATCTGAAATGATTACACCACGCCTGAAGAACCCAGTGCTTTATTTCTTCACCCATTCAACACAGACTCCAACAAGACAGACAGATTTGGAACCTCTGAGTTCTCTATTGTCAAATGAAGACGGTGTTATCCCATGAGGAGCTGCATGTTTTGTAGGCCTTATGAACATGCAAGGGGTATGGAAATGTACAGCACAGGTGTGTTCCCCAGTCTGAGGGGAGACAGGAAGTCCCCGTGTGGAAGTGATGTTTACTCAAATATCTTGAAGGATGAGGAGGAGTTATCCAGGAGAAGAGCTCGGGGAAGACTGCTCAAGGTAACCCCGAGGCAGGAGTGAAAGATTCTTTATACCCAAGAGCTGAGACAGCTAACATGGCTGGAGAACAGTAAGCCATCGGGCTGCTGAAGGAGGCAGAGGCCCTATTACAGAGGACAGCATGACTCGAGGGAAAGCTCTTCAACCTTATCCAAACAACAGAGAGCCTCTAAAGGGCTGGAAGCAGAGAAGGGAGCTGCTTCGATTTGGTTTAGAAGGTTCATCTGGCTGTGGACTGGATAATAGGTTGGGGATGGTGAGGTGATGAGTTAGGAGGCTGCCGCCGAAATCCAGGCTCCTCCTAATGATGTCGTATTAACTTGAACTCTGACACTCTTCCCTGAGTGGGAGAGAAAGTGGAGATGCCGGCACATCAGGAGTATGAACAGAAGTGCTCAGCCCACCAGCACATCATCCATCCATGCACTGGGGACCATCATCTGATGCATCAAACGGGTCTTCCTGGTTGAAAGTTGCTGAGAGTGGCTGCCATTCTTCACCTCCTCTCTCTGCTCTGCTTCCTCGTCCCACTGCTTGCTGTGTCTCCACTTGGCTCTTACAACACCAGCAGTGGAGGACACTGGTAGTCCACCAAAATCCGCTCTTCCCTTTTTCCATAGGAGTGGAATCAAAGTCAGGCTCAAAGTCAGGCATGAGGCTGCCCAGCCATGCTACATTTGCCAGCTTAGCTTCTGTTACAGTTAGGTGAGGTCGTGGATGAAGCTCTTACCAGTGGGATGTGTTGTAACCAGGACCACTTGCAGCCTGCAGCTCCAGCAGTGTGCCCTGACCTCCTCCATACTCTCTTCCCACATGTGGCTGTGACTCAGCCTTGGCCATCCAGGCAGTGAATGGCAGAGTGCTGGAGAAGGGCAGAGCCTTGAGATGGAAGCAATCTAGTCCTCTAGCAAGTGGACAATACTGCCCATGGTCCAGGAATGCTTATCTAAGACATGCAAGACAAACTCCTTTCCTCTTTATCCCACCAAATTTGGGGTCTTTTTGTAAGAGCAGCTTAGCTCACACTCATGTGCTGACCTCCCTTCTGTCCAACTCTTCTAACACAGGAACTCACACTTCTGGTCACAACACTTCTTGCTTTTCACAAATTATCACTAAGCAGTTTGGTTTTCTTTTCTCCCCTTTTTAAAAAGGAAAAACAAACAAAAACATTGTAGATACCAGAGGGAAGATACAAAATGCAGACAGGCAAGAAAAATGATGCATAATCTCATGAAAATATGCAATTATTTAATGGCTCATTCTGTGTTATTATATTTGTGATCTCTTTTAATGTAAGAATATAGTAAACATCTTCATGGGTTTTTTTTGAGACTGAGTCTCGCTCTGTTGCCCAGGCTGGAGTGCAGTGGTACGATCTCAGCTCACTGAAATATCCACCTCCTGGGGTCAAGTGATTCTCCTGCCTCAGCCTCCCAAGTAGCTGGGACTACAGGCATGCACCCCCACACCGAGCTAATTTTTGTATTTTTGGTAGAGACGGGGTTTCACCATGTTGGTCAAGATGGTCTCAATCTCTTGACCGCATGATCTGCCTGCCTCAGCCTCCCAAAGTGCTGGGATTACAGGCCTGAGCCACCAGGTCTGGCCAGTGAACATTTTTTCATATCAAGAAATACCTTTTTACAACAGAATTTTTCGTTTTTAATTTTTTTTTTTTTTTTTTTTTTTTTGAGACGGAGTCTTGCTCTGTCACCCAGGCTGGAGTGCAGTGGCCGGATCTCAGCTCACTGCAAGCTCCGCCTCCCGGGTTTACGCCGTTCTCCTGCCTCAGCCTCCCGAGTAGCTGGGACTACAGGCGCCGGCAACCTCGCCCGGCTAGTTTTTTTGCATTTTTTAGTAGAGACGGGGTTTCACCGTGTTAGCCGGGATCGTCTCTCGATCTCCTGGCCTCGTGATCCGCCCGTCTCGGCCTCCCAAAGTGCTGGGATTACAGGCTTGAGCCACCGCGCCCGGCCCGTTTTTAAATTTTTAAATTTTTTATTTTTAGATGTGACTTTTTAAAATTGAAAACGAAAAATGCCCTCAAATCTTTGAAGTCCTATTGGATTGGGATAAGTAGAGACAATGAACAAATATTTTGAGTAAAACAAACCTGATACAAGTCATGGCAAGTAAGGAATGTCCCAAAGAGGATTTTCCAGAGTTAAAATACATTCCAAGGCCAGCCATCTTGTCCTTCACTTAGACCCATGCTTCATCCTGGCCTTTGATTTGTAAATTTGCTTTGTTTCTGATTTACCATAAACTGGAAAAAAATAGAAATAAGTCTTTTAAATAATCTTTTTGTTATTTTCACTTTATTTTCTCCCTTTATATATATTTTTTTACCTTTTTAAATAATTTCAACTTTTATTTTAGATTCAGGGGACATCTGTGCAGGTTCATTACCTGGATATACTGTGTGATGCTGAGGTTTAGGGTACACATGACCCCATCACCCAGGTACTGAGCATAGCACTCAGTATTTGAGCCCTCTCCTCGGGCCCCCTCCCTTTTCTAGTGGTCCTCAGTTTCTATTGTTCCCATCTTTATGTCCGTAAGTACCCAGTGTTTAGCTTCCACTTATAAGTGAGGACTTGCAGTATTTGGTTTTCTGTTCCTGAGTTAATTCGCTTAAGACAATGGCCTCCAGCTGTATTCATGTTGCTGCAAAAGATATACTTTCATTCTTTCTCATGGCTGCATAGTATTACGTGGTGTATATGTACCATGTTTTTTAATCCAGTCCACTGTTGATGGACACCTAGGTTGATCCCATGTCTTTTTTTTTTTTTTTTTTTTTTTTTTTTTGAGATAGAGTCTTGTTCTGTCACCCAGGCTGGAGTACAGTGGCACGATCTTGGTTCACTGCAACCTCTACCTCCTGGGTCCAAGCAATTCTCCTGTGTCAGCTTCCTGAGTAGCTGGTATTACAGATGTGAGCCACTATACCCGACAGATTCCATGTGCTTGCTATTGTGAATAGCACTATGATGAACATACATGTGCATGTGTCTTTTGGTAGAATAATTTATTTTTCTTTGGGTACATATCCAGGAATGACATGCTTGTTCTGTCACCCAGGCTGGAGTACAGTGGCACGATCTTGGTTCACTGCAACCTCTACCTCCTGGGTCCAAGCAATTCTCCTGTGTCAGCTTCCTGAGTAGCTGGTATTACAGATGTGAGCCACTATACCCGACAGATTCCATGTGCTTGCTATTGTGAATAGCACTATGATGAACATACATGTGCATGTGTCTTTTGGTAGAATAATTTATTTTTCTTTGGGTACATATCCAGGAATGACATGGCTGGGTCAAATGGTAGCTCTGTTTTAACTTCTTTGAGAAATCTCCAAACTGCTATCCACGGCAGCTGAACTAATTTACTTTCTGGCAACAGTGCATAAGCATTCTCTTTTCTCTGCAGCCTCGCCAGCATCTGTTGTTTTTTTTTGGCTTTTTAGTAATAGCCATTCTGACTGCTGTGAGATGGTATCTGAGTGTGGTTTTCATTTGCATCACTCTGATGATTAGTAATGTGGAGTATTTTTTTATATGTTTGTTGGCTGCTTGTATTCTTCTTCCGAGAAGTGTCTGTTTATGTCCTTTTTTACAACAGAATTTTTAATGGATGCGTAGTATTCCACTGAGTCTACCATAATTGACTCATTCACTCTCCAACTGTTGGAAATGTATGTCATTTCCAGTTTGTTTGTTTGTTTTATTCTAAACAACTCTAAAATGAAGATCCTTCAATATCCTTTATTATTTCCTTAGCATAAATTGCTGAAAGTAAAATTGCTGTATAACAGAGACACAAAATTCACAGCTTTTGATGTATACTGCCAGCTTGTCCTCGAGAAACAGTAAACCAATTTAAGGCAGGTTGGTTTTCTAATGACTGCTATGTACTGTGTATTTGGGCAAACAGAAAACAAACAAGAAGTCCCTCAAGCCTCACACGCCCCTCCCTTGCACTTGTAACCATACCATCTTCTTGGGCAGGCGCTGAGCCTCCTGCCTCCCAGGTGCCCAGGCAGCAATTCTGCGAATGCAGCTTGCTGTCCCTCATATGGAATAAAGATTGGAGGCCAGGTGTGGTGGCTCACGCCTATAATCCCAGCACTTTGGGAGACCGAGGCGGGTGGATCACGAGGTCAGGAGTTTGACACCAGAGTGGCCAACATGGTGAAATCCCCGTCTCTACTAAAAATACAAAAGTTAACTGCGTATAGTGGCAGGTGTCTGTAATCCCAGCTATTCGGCAGGCTGAGGCAGGAGAATCCTTGAACCTGGGAAGCGAAAGTTGCAGTGAGCCGAGATCGTGCCATTGCACTCCAGCCTGGGTGACAGGGCGAGACTCTGTCTGAAACAAACAAACAAAAAAAGATATGTAAGGCAAGAAAAAAAACGTAATTTCTGCTATTTTTATTAAGGGCAGCTTCTTGAGGCTCTCCGAACAGGGCTAATTTCCATTTTCTGAGACCTCAATAACCCTCTCTCTCCACAGGAAAAAAAAAAATCAAAATATAAATTCCTTAGTGAACTCCTCTCTGATCTCCGCAAAGATTTAATGGCAGAGTGGAAGCAAAGTCTTAAGGTACTTCAACAGCTTAACCACATAGCATACCTATGCGTTTGCCGCACATGAGGCAGGGCTGCAACTGTGTCTGTCCAAGTAAACACAGCGGCGCCCCTTGATAATATCCCTTGTTGGCTTTCCTTTTCTCCAAAGTCACAAAGTCGAATCAAAACAACTCTACCAACGCCTTAAGATCCTAATGGGCTTCTTCATTTAGGATACCTTCGTGAAGATTTTCTGCACTTGCTTTTTCTTTGAGCGATCTAAGCCGCAAGCATTCTGAAGCCCGGAGATCAGGGTTTCGAATGTTAAGTCTATTCTTGACATCTTCTCCTCTTTCTTTTCCTACTCCTCTTTTTAATGATGGACCCACAGATTCTTAATATTTCTTCCAAGTTCCTTAGCCTCCCCAGAAGCCATGCTTAAGATCTTACAGTGGCTGTTATTTGGGAGATGGTCAGAGGAAGGGCTGCGGTACACTGACAGCGTGGTACATATGCTCACCTGGCCGACTTCATTTCCTTGCCTGTATATCGAAGGCATCCAGGCCTCCTTCTGTCCTGTGTGCCCATGGGTGTATCACAAAGACAGGCATTGCAGTGAGAGCCATTTCCAGCCGATCTTCACAGTTGCTTCAATAATGTTGAAAGGTGTTTACTTTATTCAGCTGGGGGCACAGCTAAGACTCGATCGTCATGGACCGTCATGGGCCCTGGAGAACATAGATGTTACACTGGGGGCAGCAGTTCTAGTATTTTTAGATTAGAAGGGGAAAACATGAAAGGGAAAATGTGATTCTTACAGTGTGAGGCTTTAGGTGAGATGCAATACTGAGCTGTGGCTTCTGTCTACCTCTAGCATGTGCGCGCTAGTGGTTCCTCAAAATCCCAGCTTAGATGTGGCCTGCTGCGGCAACTCTGGTGTCTCTTCAATGCCACAAACTTCTGGCTCTGACAGCCACTCCCAGCTCCGCTGCTGCGACTCTGCAGCACCTAATTTAAACTCCCTTGAATTTCAGTGAGCAGGAGACTCTCACCGACCCAGTTTATTTTTTGCTCTCTTGTGTATCAAGTCAGAGTTTGTCGGCTCAAGGTTGGGCCTCACCGTGGTCTGGTCAGCTGGGGCCATGAAGTATAAGGGAGAAGAGGTTCCTATTAGGCCAACCCTTGCATGTGGCAGGGAGGTGGGAGGGGTCTCCTTACTTAGAAGGTACTTGTGGTGCCAGAAAGGCCTCCATCTATGAATTCATATTCTAGCAGGCAGGAGAGGAAGAGAAATTTGAATAACGCAGACAGCCCATGCTGAAGCCGGATCCACCCCACACGAGTTCTCTTTGTCAGGTGTGGGAGGCACATGAAAGAAGAGGGGTAGAAGGAGATGCGTTTTAAAGAGACAAGAGCCTTCTCCAAGGCAGAGATTCCTCCCTGAGTCTCAGAAACCTTAACGGCGCCTGGACTATCTACACACTGAAGTGCCTGCTCAACTGAAAAGCCAGGAAGCAAACGCAGGCTCCCCACGGGGAATCTCCAGACACAAAGGGATCCCTCCTCTCACTCGTCCCTGCATTGTCTTCCAGAACATCCGGAGGTGTGTGCCTGGGAGGAGGGCAGAGCTGAACATGACTCACCTGAAGAGCTGGGTGGCAAGGCTTCTGTGCAGGCAGCAGTTTTCATTCCCATGGAGTGCTCACTCTTGAGGAGGCAACTGGAAACCCTCCTCCTCCTCTTCCTCATCCCTTTGGTGCCTTCTTTGCAGAGAAGCAGCTTACAGCTCCCTCTGAATGGTGGGGGCCAAGCTGATTTGCCCTTGTACTTATGGGAGCTCTGGGACAACGAGCTGGCTCCAAAGCTTAAGGAATCATCAGCAGTTGAGGCTCAAAATCCTTCCTGAGTAGCCAGACTGTCTGCTAGATGCCTCAGCACACTGGGAGTGATGCTGAGCTGCAGGCAGTTCTGAGGTTTAAGGCCCAGGTGGCTGTCTGGTCCTTGCGGACTCTTCCAGGCCATCCTTTTTTTCACCAAATAGTACACACTGGGCATGGTCTGTGTCATCATCAAGGGGAGCACACCCTCGCCCAATGGCTAGGAACCCTGCATTTCCATCATTACGCCTCCCAAGGTGAATCAAGGCCTGCAAACGTAGCTCTCAGAGTCCCACAGCTCCATGCCCCAAGCAGAGACCTTCCTGCACTGTGGTCAGCCATCGGTTGCTCCACCGACCACAGAGACCTTCAGCTGAGGCTGTGCAGGGAAGAGGCTGTGGTGAGGAGGCCAAGCTGTGGACTTAGCCCAGATTCAAATCCTGGCTCTGTGACTTACTTACCTCTGTGAAGTCACTTACCTCTCAGCCTGTTTCCTTACCTGTAGGATTGGGTAAAACACCATCCCTTCAGAATTAAAGGATTAAATTCTACCTAGATTAAAGGAGATAATGGGTGCAAATGGCTTCACACAGATAGTGCTTGGTGTAGTTAGGCAGAACCAGTAGCTCTCATTGATCATTCATTTATTCACACGCACACATTATCATAGGCACTTTCCATGTGGCAGGCACTGGGCTAGGTGCCAGAATGTGGAGAAATCAGACAAATAAACAGTTACTTTTACTGCAGCACACAGAAGCACTGAGTGTTGTGCAAATATATGGAAAAGAGTTCTAACTCAGGTTGGGGGAGGAAATCAAGGAATACTTCCAAGAGGAGGTGGCAGCAGTGAGCCAGGAAAAGAGGGGTGATGGGAGAAAAGGGTGTCCTTGGCAGAGGCAGCAGCACGTTCCAAAGCCCAGGGGGTTATGAGAGAGTCTCCTGTGCTGGGACCCACAAGGCCACAGTCGTGGCTGCTACCTAACACCACGGGAGTCAGTTGTTTTCTCTGTGAATTTGAAGGCCGGCAATGTATCTGTGCATATGATTTCTGATATCAACACACATATAATGCTATTAGGTTCAAATGCTTCCAAGCCAGTGCCTCACAGAGAAAACACTTGCTGACAGTGAACATCTGTGGCCTAGAGGAATCCAGTGCTGGTGATGGGGCTGTGGTTTTAAATTTAATAACATTTTTACTCACTCGAGGATAGTTTCTGTTCAGCCCTGCGGCCCTCAGAGCCAGGCTAATTTGCACACAGCAGAGACACCCAGATTTGTTTTTACCCGGAGCAGGAGATAATAAATAGGTGAGGACGAAAATTCTCATTGGATAAAGGTAGTTCTACTGCAGGTGAAAATAAAAGTAAAAATCCTCATGAACTACCCAGTCTCATGTGTTACCAAGTGGTACCTCCAGCTGGGGCATTCCAGTCATTCAGGATAACAGACAGGCTGATGTTTCAATGACTCATCTTTGCAACAGCAGGGTCAAGACCAGAGGTTAAGAGACACGTTTTAATTTAATAAACCATCTGTAGGAAATGCAAGGTTTTCAGTTTACTGTCTTTGGCTTCCCTATCTAAATACATTTACATTAAGGTCTAGCACATCTCTAATTAAAATCTAAATTGTATTCCAGACTCACCTCCAAAGAATGGCCTTGAGTTCTGCGAAGACCTGGCCCACGGACTTGTGAGTTCACATTTGAAAGCTCTTTAATTCTTCCCTCCCCTGTACACCATTTTCCATTTTTCACCTGGCTGGCAGTAACCTTGCTATGAATATAACTAGGGCTCATTTCTCCTCCCAGCAGATATAACTGCCACTTCATAAAAATAGTCAGAAATCTTCAAATGATTCATCTCATCAGCAGCATAACAATAGCTTAGAAATATACTAGATTTTCAGACATAGCTCTTACATGTCAGAGAACGGGGAGAGAAAAATGCACCGTAAAGCCAATTAAGTCTACTTATAGAATACTAACTCCAGGCTCCACGGTCCACCCAGCAGTTCTCAACCCCAGCTGCACATTAAGATCACCAAGGAAAGATTCAACTACACAAAAGAGATGGAATGACTAAAAACAATGAATTCTCCAGAATGATTTAGAACGATCCACCAAGTGCAACTGACACCGTTTGAATAAGGTCTGTAGATGAGTGAATGGTATTGTATCAATGTTAATATCCTGGCTTGGATAGCTGCGCTGTGGTTATGTAAGATGTTAACATTTGGAAAAACTGGGGGAAGGATACACAGGACTGCTTTGTACTATTTCACATCTTTTTTTGGAAGTCTGAAATTATTTCAAATGAAAAGTTAAAAAAAAATTTTAAAGAAAGTAACTGGGAAAAAAAAATACCCAGGAAGCCTTTAAAACATACCAGTGCCTAGGCCCCATCTCAGACCAATTAAATGGAATCATTGTGTACAGAGCCTGGGTTGCAGTATTTTTAAAACCTGTCCGGTGATTTTAATGTGTAGCTAGAATTGAAAACACAGTTAGGGGCGGGTGAAGTGATTCTGATTCCAGTTTTCCCAGTTGTGTCACCCCCTGCTCCATGACTTCAGGCAGGTCATTGAACCTTGCTAAGCCTCAGTGGTCTTATCTGTTAAATGGGGAGACTAAGCTGTAGCGGAGTATATTGACAGTGTGACAGTGGAGGGAAAGTGCAGATAGAAAAGGCTTTATACAGTTTCAAGAACTGTGGAAACGGAGGTGTCGGTGAGTCATTTCCTCTAAAGAGAAGCATCAATACTTAAGAGCCCCAGTACCTTTAGAATGCAATGACATGTGCCAGGTGCGGTGGCTCATGCCTGTAATCACAGCACTTTGGAAGGCCGAGGTGGGTGGATCACGAGGTCAAGAGATTGAGACCATCCTGGCCAACATGGTGAAACCCCATCTCTACTAAAAATGCAAAATTTAGCCAGGCATGGTGGCGCGTGCCTTAGTCCCAGCTACTCAAGAGGTTGAGGCGGGAGAATCACTTGAACCCGGGAGGCGGAGGTTGCAGTGAGCTGAGATTGTGCCATTACACTTCAGCCTGGTGACAGAGTGAGACGCCATCTAAAATAAAAAAAGAATGCAATGACATGCCAGTACATTAATAGGGGTAGCCTAGTGGTCAAAAAGCAGGCATTTCCATTATAACCAGGGCTTCCTTTCCATTGGTCACCTCAACCCAACCTTGCCTTGCATCTCTTTTTTTTTTTTGAGACAGAATTTCCCTCTTTTGCCCAGGCTGGAGTGCAATGGCGTGATCTCGGCTCACCACAACCTCCACCTCCTGGGTTCAAGCGATTCTCCTGCCTCAGCCTCCCAAGTAGCTGGGATTACAGGCATGCACCACCATGCCTGGCTAATTTTTGTATTTTTAGTAGAGACGGGGTTTCTCTATGTTGGTCAGGCTTGTCTCGAACTCTCGACCTCAGGTGATCCACTCACCACGGCCTCCCAAAATGTTGGGATTACAGGCGTAAGCCACCGTGCCTGGCCCTTGCCTTGCATCTCCACAGTGACAAGGACATTTGTGCTTGGACCACACACCATCAGATTTCACTACCTAGGTTTTTCATTTTCTATGTGGGCTTATGACCTAAAGGATAGGTGATGATCTCTATTTATTAAAAGAACTATCTTCTATTTGTTCTTGTAACCACTCCATCTATAATAACGGTTCTTAAATGGTAGCATGCACTAGAATCACCTGAAGGGTTGTGAAAATATATATTGCACAGAAATGTTCATAGCAGCAATATTCCTACTATGGTTTGAATGCCCCTCCAAAATTCATGTTGAAACTTAATCCTCAAGGTGGCAGTATTGAGAGGTGGGGCCTTGGAGAGGTGATTGAATCATAAAGGCCTCGCCCTCATGAATGTGTTAATCCATTCATGGATTAATGGTTTGATGAAATAATAGATTATCCAGGGAGGGAGACTGGTGGCTGTACAAGAAGAGGAAGGAAGACCTGAGATAGCAGTTAGCGTGCTCAGCCCCCTTGCCTGCACTATCTCAGGACTCTTCAAACTATCCCTAAGCACAAGAAGGCTCTCACCAGATGCGCCCCCCAACCCCAACCTTAGACTTTTCTGCCTCCATAACTGTAAGAAACAAATTCCTTTTCTTTATAAACTACCCAGTTTCAGGTATTCTGATAAAAGCAACAGAAAATGGACTAAGACAATTCCTAACAGACAAAAAGTAGAAAAACCCCAAGTGTCCACCAACTCATGAATATATAAACAAAGTGTGGTATATCCAAATAATGGAATATGATTTGGCCATAAAAAGGAATGAAGTACAAATGCCTCCTGTAACATGAATAAGCCTTGAAAACATTATGTTCAGTGAAAAAAGCCACACACAAAAGGTCTATAATATAGTTTTCTTTTCTTCTTCTTTTTTTCTATTTCTTCCTGGTTCAGTCTTGGGAGGTTATGTGAAAAGGAAATTTACCTATTTCCTCTAGATTTTCTTATTTATTTATTTTATTTTACTTTAAGTTCTGGGATACATGTGCAGAACGTGCAGGTTTGTTACACAGGTATACATGTGCCATGGTTGTTTGCTGCACCTATCAATCTTCATCTAGGTTTTAAGCCCCACATGCATTAGGTATTTGTCCTAATGCTATCCCTCCTCTTGCCCCCCAACCCCCGACAGGCCCCGGTGTGTGATGTTCCCCTCCCTGTGTCCATGTGTTCTTATTGTTCAGCTCCCACTTATGAGAACATGCAGTGCTTGGTTTTCTGTTCCTGTGTTGGTTTGCTGAGAATGATGGTTTCCAGCTTCATCCATATCCCCACAAAGGACATGAACTCATCCTTTTTTATGGCTGTGTAGTATTCCAGGGTGTATATGTGTCACAGTTTCTTTATCCAATCTACCATTGATGGGCATTCGGGTTGGTTCCATGACTTTGCTATTATAAATACTGCTGCCATAAACATACATGTGCATGTGTCTTTAGTAGAATGATTTATAATCCTTTGGGTATATACCCAGTAATGGAATGGCTGGGTCAAATGGTATTTCTGGTTCTAGATCCTTGAAGAATCACCACACTGTCTTCCACAATGGTTGAACTAATTTACACCCCCACTAAAAGTGTAAAAGCGTTCCCATTTCTCCACATCCTCTCCAGCATCTGTTGTTTCCTGACTTTTAAATGATCGCCATTCTAACTGGTGTGAGATGGTATCTCATTGTGGTTTTGATTTGCATTTCTCTAATGACCAGTGATGTTGAGCTTTTTTTCACATTTGTTGGCCACATAAATGTCTTCTTTTGAGAAGTATCTGTTCATATCCTTCACCCTCTTTTGATGGGGTTGGTTTTTTGGTCTAAATTTGTTTAAGTTCCTTGTAGATTCTGGATATTAGACCTTTGTCAGATGGATAGATTGCAAACATTTTCCCCATTCTGTAGGTTGTCTGTTCACTCTGATGATAGATTCTTTTGCTGTGCAGGTATTTTCCTATTTATACAAAATGTCCAGAATAGGTAAATCCACAGAGGCAGAAAGTACATTCGTGACTGCTAGGGCTAGGGAACATGGTGGGAGAGGAGGGGATACCTAAAGAGTACAGGGTTTCCTTATGAGGTAATGAAAATGTTTTAAAATGATTGTGTTGATAATTGCATGAATCTCTGAATACACTAAAAACCATTTAGCTATACACTTTAAATGAGTTCATTGTATGGTATGTGAATTACATATCAATAAACCTGCCAAAATATATTAAAAAGTGTATCCACTTCTCAAAAAGAAACCCCACACATTTCTGGGCCCTAACTCCAGAATTTCTGACACAAGCGTATCTAGGATAGAACCCACGAATTCACATTTCTAACAAGTTTCCAGGTGACACTGACGCTGCTGGTTCTGAGGCCCACACTACAAGAACCACGGATCTACAGTATTCTCAGTCTGATTGCCTAATAAAATGCAGGAGGGCTCTGTGCATGTCTTCTGGGTCTTTGGAGATCTGCATTCCCCTTTTTGTTTTCTTTTCTTTTCTTTTCTTTCTTATACTGGGATGGTCACAGCATGAGGAAGTGAAGTCTTCTGATTTATCTCTTGTAAGAGCAGTGGACGCCCAATGCAACACAGGTTGCAATATCCCTGAACACAGGTTCTACGCTGGTGAGTGGCTTTCTCAGGGTGTTGAAAATAATTCCTTGTGGCATTTGATGTGACTGGCTTGGATGCAAAAAGTATCCAAGAGTCTTTTCTAAACCTTCATCTTGACTGTAATTTAGAGTTAACTTATTCTTTAACTGAGGGGGCCTCATTAGGTATCTTGCCTCACAATCTTTAATACTGTTATAATATGCACATTTATTATCCCACAATTTCCCTTCTACAAATGTATTCTGAAGGAAGTAAGAAGGATGTGTGCAAAGATTTAACTGTAAGGACATTCATCATAAATGCATTCAATAGCAAAAATTTAGAAACCACCTAAATGTTCAATCATAAGAGATTAAATAAAATATGATGCATCTGTTGCATGTCATTTTCTGAATAAACCTTTTATTTTAGAACCACTTTAGATGCACAGAATCACTGTGAAGCCAGCATAGAGTTTCCATATACCCACACCCAATTCTCCTATTATTAACACCTTACACTAGTATGGTATATTTGGCACAATTAATGAACCAATACTGATTAAATTATGATGAACTAAAATGCATACTTTATTCAGATTTTCTTACTTTTTACCAAATGTCTTATTTGTCCCCTAAACTCCTCTTGACTGCGACCGTTTCTCAGATTTTCCTTGTTTTCAATGATCTTGAGAGTTTGCGAAAGCACCAGTCAGGGATTTTGTAGAATGTCTCTCCACTTGGATTTGTCCGATGTTTTTCTCATGATTAAACTGGGGTTATGTATTCTGGGAGAAAGACCACAGAGGGAAAGAGTCATTCTTTTCTTCTTTTCTTTTTTTGTTTTTTTGTTTTGTTTTGTATTTTTTGAGACGGAGTCTTGCTCTGTCCCCCAGGCTGTAGTGCAGTGGCGCGATCTCGGCTCACTGCAAGCTCCGCTTCCCGGGTTCACACCATTCTCCTGCCTCAGCCTCCCGAGTAGCTGGGACTGCAGGCGCCCACCACCACGCCCGGCTAATTTTTTGTGGTTTTAGTAGAGACGGGGTTTCACCGTGTTAGCCAGGATGGTCTCGATCTCCTGACCTCATGATCCGCCCGCCTCAGCCTCCCAAAGTGCTGGGATTACAGGCATGAACCACCGCACCTGGCCTAAAGTGCCATTCTTATCACCTCATATCAAAGATACACACTATCAATATGACTTTTCACTGCTAATGTCGACTTTGATCACTTGGCAGAGTTACTGTTTTTCAGGTGTTTCCACTGTAAATTTATTCTCTTTTTTGCTCTTTTCCTACTATATTCTTTGGAGGAAAGTCACTATGCACAGCCCACACTGTAGGAGTGGGAGTTTATGTTTCATCCCCTTAAGGACAAGACAACTACATGAATTATTGTGAATTCTTCTGCACAAGAGACTTGTCTCTACTCCCACAATTATTTATGTATTCAGTCATTTATATCAGCATGGACTCACGAAAACTTATTTTGCATGTTGGGTTATAAGTCAATACTACTTTATTTTGTTGCTCAAATTCTTTCATCTTTGGCCACTAGTTCTTTCACTTGGCTCCTGTACTCTTTGGCATATTCTCACACTGTGAGTTTTGTGTGTGTTTCATACTCTCTTACTTTTGGGCAATACAAGATGCTCCAGGCTCATCTTATATATTTCTTTTCTTTTCCTTTCTTTCTTTCTTTTTTTTTTTTTTTAAAGAGAGAGGGTCTTGCTCTGTTGCCCACGTTGGAGTGCAGCAGTGGCAAGATCATAGCTCACTGTTAACCTTGAACTCCTGGGCTCAAGAGATCCTCCCACCTCCGTTTCCTGAGTAGCTGGGACTACAGGTGTGCACCACCACAGCCGGAAAATTTATAAAAACTTTTTGTAGAGATGAGACTTCATTAGGTTGCTCAGGCTGGTCTCTAACTCCTGGCCTCAAACCATCCTCCCACCATAGCCTCCCAAAGTGCTGGGATTACAGGTATGAGCCACCATGCCCAGCCTCATCTTGTATATTTCTTCCCACAGTTATAGAATCGGCCGTTTCTCCAATTTTTTTCCTTTGTTTGGAGAATGGTATCAGATATTGGAAACCAAGATCTGGGCACTAGGTGTGCTCATTGCTTGTATGTCATATTCAGTGAAATTTTAGTATGTCATTGAAAATTGTGTTGTAAAAAGATACTTAATGTCTACCAAATATTTAGAGAAATATGTAATTTATAAAATAGTATAATCTCATAAATTATTTCATATATAGAGAAGAAAATACACGAAAATACTAACAATGGTTATCTGTAGACATTCAATGATAGGTAACTGTATTAGGTTGGTTTTGCATTGCTATAAAGCAATACCTGGCCAGGTGTGGTGGCTCATGGCTGTAATTCCAACACTTTGGGAGGCCAAGGTTGGAGAATCCCTTGAGCCCAGGAGTTTGAGACCAGCCTGGGCAACATGGCAAAACTCTGTCTCTAAATAACAACAACAACAATAATAATAAAAGAAATGCCTGATTGGATAATTTATAAGAAAAGGGGTTTTATTGGCTTATGGTTCTGCAGGATATACAGGAAGGGTAGCAGCATCTGCTTCTGGGCAGGCCTCAGGAAGCTTCCAATCATGATGGAAGGCAAAGTGGGAGCAGGCACATCGCACAGTGAAAGCACGAGCAAGAGAGAGAGAAAGTGCCACACACTTTGAAACAGCCAAATCTCAAGAGAATTCACTTACTATCGCGAGGACAGCACCAAGAGGTTGGTGCCAAACCATTCATGAGAAACTGCCCCCATGATCTAATCACCTCCCAACTGGCCCAACCTCCAACATTGGGGATTACATTTCAACATGAGATTTGGGTGGGGACACAGATCCCATCTATATCAGTAACTTATTTTCTTTGTTTTGCATAACTACAATTTTAAAGTTTCTAAAACATACATGCATTCATTAATAATATGAAAAGAAAATGAGCTTAGGAAGCTCCTGTGATTGACCCAAAGTCACAGAGGTTCTATTGGTAGAGCTAGGATCAGAGTCTGAAGTTGGAAGACTCCACTCCAGCCTTACTCCCACAGCACGAGGCCCATCATGTATCCCAAAGGGTGTCACTGGCACTCTGAGGGAGTTGGGTTAAGACCTCTGACATCCCTTACCACTGAGAAGATGATGGTATAATCCCCCCTCCCTAAATAAATAAAAACAGTACTAAATTATAAAACACAAAATGTATATGAATGTCAAAATTAAAAGATCTTTCCAAATTTTTTAAATTGCAAAATGCAAGCAACATCTATTGAACCTCAATCTTTCACACTTTTAAAAACTGTTGTGGCTTGGTTAGATAAGCATAATGAAGTAATCGTGCTGCCTGGGACACAGCAGTGCAGGGCTGGTCCCCCAGTTCTACCAGCCACGCTCCTGATTTCCACAGATGCCAGGGACCATGCACAGCACCTCCCACCTACAGAGAAAAGCTAGGCCCTAGGTAGTCAGACCAATACGAGTTGCATTATTTTTGGGAAGGGCTGGAGATAATCCAGTTTCCTGCAGAATTCAGATGGAAGGTCTCTAAAGATGCTTCTCCAAGGTCCATGACTGTAGGGTTCTTGTTAATGCAAAGAATGATAAAACCTTTTCATTAATTTTATAGCTAAAAATCACACTGGCTATTCCATTGTACCTATTAGACCAGTTAAAATGAATAAAGTAACATACCCCTACACTGGAGTAGAAGTAAGCCTTCTAGCTATTGATTCATTTATTGGCAATGTAGAGTAAGGTATCTTGCAAGAGTTTATGGAGTAGTTAATTTATATGCTTGTTTGTTTGTTTACAAATACATACATCCATACAAGAATGTATATGGCAGCTTTATTCGTAATAGCCCCAACCTGGAAACAATGCAAATGCCTGTCAACAGGAAAATGAAAAACAAATTGTGGTAGAACGATTCTCTTTTAGTTATCTATTGCTACATAATAAACTACAGTAAAATTTAAAGGCTTACATAATAATTTGCTTTTTCTCACAATTCTGTGGGCTTGGTTGTATTGAGCTGGGCAGTTTTTCTGTTCCACGTGGTGTTGACCATGGTTATGCATATGGCTACATTCAGCCAAGAGTTTGGCTGGGCCATGTCTGGCATCTCAGCTGGGTGACTGGAATGTCTGGTAGCTGGGTGAGCCGCTCCCTCCACATGGTCTTCCGTGGTTCTGTAGTCTAGCTGAATTTCAAGAGCAGCCAATGTCTTATTACCAATAACTTTTTCTTGAGCACTTACTATAACCCAGACACATCATTATATTGCTTTGTTTAATCTTCAAAAAAGTGACTGGAGGTGCACATAATTATTATGCTTTACGGTAGACTAATATGAAGCTCAGAAACAACAAATGTCAAATCTAAGTTCAACAGCTAATTAAGTGTCAGGGACCAATTAACCAGGAGTAAGAGATAGAGTTGGAGCTCCAATTTCTATCTGTCCCATTGCAACGGGAGTAACAATACTGCCAATATACAATTGGTCAGTGGCTTAGGGTAGCACTAATTTGATTTCCAAGCAAGACAGCAGCTCCCAAAACAAAGAGACAAATATGTCCTGGGTATCTTCATGCTCAGTAAACTCAACACATCCCCTAGGATTAGTTAGGGTCCTTGCTGCTCTATGGCTGTGCAAAGCCCATCTCAATGGGGCATTTGCCACTTTCTACACTCAGCCAAGGGCTTTACCTTCCAAGCTCAACCTTTTTCTTCCTCTAGCTGAGTATTAGGCAATGGCTGTCTTGGGTAAACTTTAGTGTGAATGACTAAAAGTCTCAGTCCTGCCAGGCTTATATGCTTTTTAAAAGAAAATCTTATGAACCCCAAATGGATGTATAATTAGTCAGATGTATCTGTTCATTCAAACAATGCTTGTTGTGTGTTCACTATGTGCCTTTTACTATTCTAGGAGCTGGGATACAGCCATGACAAAGATGATACTCTCTGGCCTCAATCAAGGAGCTTACTTTGTTTGGCAGGGGTAGGAGAGGAGAGTAGCATGAAGATGGACAAAAACAATGTCAGGCAGTGGTTAAGTGATAAGTACGTGGTTAGGATGGAGTATGCCTGGGTGGTTTAGAGGGTGCTATTTTCCATGGACTGGTCAGAGAAGGCATCTCATGAGGTGACACTTGAGCCATTCAGGCACCTGAGAGTCAAGAACTTCAGGCAGAAAAAATGCCAGAGTCCGATGGCTGGGTGCAGTGGCTCACACCTGTAATCCCAGCACTTTGGGAGACCGAGGTTCATGGATCACCTGAGGTCAGGAGTTCGAGATCAGCCTGGCCAACATGGTGAAACCCCATCTCTACTAAAAATACAAAAAGCTTATCCAACACGATCAAGTTGGCTTCATCTCTGGGATGCAAGGCTGGTTCAACATATGCAAATCAATAAACATAATCCACCACTTAAACAGAACCAATGACAAAAACCATATGATTGTCTCAATAGATGCAGAAAAGGCCTTCAACAAAATTCAACAGCCTTCATGCTAAAAACTCTCAATAAACTAGGTATTGATGGAACATATCTCAAAATAATAAGAGCTATTTATGACAAACCCACAGCCAATATCATATTGAATGGGCAAAAACTGGAAGCATTCCCTTTGAAAATTGGCACAAGACAAGGATGCCCTCTCTCAACACTCCTATTCAACACAGTACTGGAAGTTCTGGCTAAGGCAATCAGGCAACAGAAAGAAATAAAGGTATTCACATAGCAAGAGAGGAAGTCAAATCATCTCTGTTTGCAGATGCCATGATTGCATATTTAGAAAACCCCATCATCTCAGTCCAAAATCTCCTCAAGCTGATAAGCAACTTGAGCAAAGTCTCAGGATACAGAATCAATGTGCAAACATCACAAGCATTCCTTGTGACACCAGTAATACACCAATAATAGACAAACAGCCAAATCATGAGTGAACTCCCATTCACAATTGTTACCAGGAGAATAAAATACCTAGGAATACAACTTACAAAGGATGTGAAGGACCTCTTCAAGGAGAACTACAAACCACTGCTCGAGGAAATACGAGAGGACACAAACAAATGGAAAAATACTCCATGCTCATGGATAGGAAGATCAATATCATGAAAATGGCCAGACTCCCCAAAGTAATTTATAGATTCATTGCCATCCCCATGAAGCCATCATTGACTTTCTTCACAGAATTAGAAAAAAAGAACTTTAAATTTCATATGGAACCAAAAAAGAGCCCACATAGCCAAGACAATCCTAAGCAAAAAGAAAAAAGCTGGAGGCATCATGCTACCTGACTTCAATCTATAATGCAAGGCAAATACAAGTAACCAAAACAGCATGGTACTGGTACCAAAACAGAGATATAGACCAATGGAACAGAACAGAGGCCTCAGAAGTAACACCACACATCTACAACCATCTGGTCTTTGACAAACCTGACAAAAACAAGCAATGGGGAAAGGATTCCCTATTTAATAAATGGTGTTGGGAAAACTGGCTAGCCATATGCAGAAAACTGAAACTGGACCCCTTCCTTACACCTTATACAAAAATTAACTCAAGATGGATTAGAGACTTAAGCATAAGACCTAAAACAATAAAAACCCTAGAAGAAAACCTAGGCAATACCATTCAGGACACAGGCATGGGTGAAGACTTCATGACTAAAACATCAAAAGCAATGGCAACAAAAGCCAAAACTGACACAATTGGGATCTAATTAAACTAAAGAGCTTCTGCACAGCAAAATAAACTATAATCAGAGTGAACAGGCAACCTACAGAATAGGAGATAATTTTTGCAATTTATCCATCTGACAAAGGGCTAATATCCAGAATCTACAAAGAACTTAAACAAATTTACAAGAAAAAAAAATCTCATCAAAAAGTGGGCAGAGGATATGAACAGACACTTCTCAAAAGAAGACATTTATGTAGCCAACAAACATAAGAAAAAAAAAGTTCATCATCACTGGTCATCAGAGAAATGCAAATCAAGACCACAATGAGATACCATCTCACCCCAGTTTGAATGATGATCATTAAAAAGTCAGGAAACAACAGATGCTGGAGAGGATATGGAGAAATAGGAACACTTTTACACTGTTGGTGGGACTGTAAACTAGTTCAACCATTGTGGAAGACACTGTGGCAATTCCTCAAGATGTAGAAGATGAAATACCATTTGACCCAGCAATCCCATTACTGGGTATATACCCAAAGGAATGTAAACCATTCTCTGTAAAGACACATGCACATGTATGTTGATTGTGGCACTGTTCACAATAGCAAAGACTTGGAACCAACCCAAGTGCCCATCAGTGATAGACTGGATAAAGAAAATGTGGCACATATACACCATGGAATACTATGCAGCCATATAAAAGCATGAGTTCATGTCTTTGCAGGGACATGGATGAAGCTAGAAACCATCATTCTCAGCAAACTAACACAGGAACAGAAAAGCAAGCACTGCATGTTCTCACTCATAAGTGGGAGTTGAACAATGAGAACACATGGACACAGGGAGAGGGACCTGGGACCTGTTGTGGGGTGGGGGACTAGGGGAGGGATAGCATTAGGAGAAATACCTAATGTAGATGATGGGTTGATGGGTGCAGCAAACCACCATGGCACGTGTATACCTATGTAACAAACTTGCATGTTCTGCACATGTACCCCAGAACTTAAAATATAATAATAATAATAATAATAAGCACAAAAATTAGCTGGGTGTGGGGGTGGGCGCCTGTAATCCCAGCTACTCGGGAGGCTGAGGCAGAAGAATCGCTTGAACCCGGGAGGCAAATGTTGCGGTGAGCTAAGATCGTGCCACTGCACTCCAGCCTGGCCAACAAGAGTGGACTATGTCTCCAAAAAAAAGAAAAAAAAACAACAAAAAACAAACAACAACAACAACAAAAGCAGAGTCCAGTGTAACTAGAATGGTGTAAAAAAGTAGTAGATGAGGTTAGAGTTAAAACAAAATATATGGCCTTGTAGGTTATGGAAAAGGCACTCGATTTTACAATAGTCCCCACATATCCATAGGTGTATATGTTCCAAGACCCCCAGTGGATGCCTGAAACCACAGATAGTAACAAACCCAATTGCTGTCAATTGGAAAACATGTCTGTTCATGTCCTCCACCCATAAATGTAATGCCTTTCCATCTTAACTAAGCGCATATCACACACTGTGGCTGTAACTTGTGCAGTTTGAAATGTAACACCAAATCTAGCACGCATTTGTTTTTCCTTCTTCACAGTTTCACAAATAGAAGAATCACTGTTACTGTCCATCTTAGCCAACTTAGCATACTATTTTTTTCTCCTTCCTTATTAAGCCAAGAGCTTTCACCTTTTCACTTAAAGGTGGCTTCTCTTTGGCATATCCGAATTGGCAGCATCACGACTCTTCTGCTCTGGGGCCATTATACAGTAAAACAAGGTGACTTGAACACAAGCACTGTGATATCTTGACAGTAGATTTGATAACCGAGATGGGTGACTAATGGGTGAATAGTGCAGGAAGTGTGGATCCGCTAGACAAGGAATGATTCACATCACAGACAGAATGGGGCAGGAAGGGGCTAGATTTCATCACACTACTCAAAATGGTACACATTTAAAACTTCTGAATTTCTTACTTCTGAAATTTTCCATTTAATATTTTCAGACCACAGGTAACTGCAGGTAAGCAAAACCTTGGAAAGCAAAACTGCAGATAAAGAGGGACTACTGTATTTGAAGTGAGATAGGAAACCCATAGTTTTTAGCAGAGTCATCATACAATGCAGTTGATGATTTAAAAGGATCATTTTGACTGCTGTGTGAGGGAAAGGGTAGAAACAGGTAGACCAGTTAAGAGGTTATTGCAAAAGTCCAGGGAATCGTGGCGTGGAATAGAGTAGAAACTGCCATGGAAATGGTGTTAAAAAGTTGGCTTTTGAATGTATTTCAAAAGAAGAGCTGGTGGGATTTGCTAATAAATTGGATGGAAGATGGAAGAGACAAGTCAAGAATGTCTCCAAGTTTTTGGCCTGACAAACCAAAACGGTGGAGATGAAATTTACTGAGATGGGAAAGAAAAAGGAGGGGAAGACTGGGGGGTGAAATTAGGAGTTCATTTTGGAACATATTAAGTATGAGACGCCCACTAAACATCCAGGTAGACATGTTGAACATGAATCTGGAAAGCAAAGATGTTCATCTACAGACAGAAATTTGAGAGTGATCAGTGTATACATGCAATTTTATGCCATGAGACTAGATGAGATCATTCAGGGAGGGAATTTATTAGGTTGGTGCAAAAGGAATTGCGGTTTCTGTACTGTTGGAATTTGCCATTTGATACTGAAATAAATGTGGTTATGTTATACATCATTTTAATGGGCATTTCTTGTTTTTTTTGTTTTTTGTTTTTTGTTTTTTTTTTTTGCTAAGGACTTATTTCTTGCTGTTTATGTTTATTTTAGACTTTGGAAATGATGTTAGACAAAAGGCAAATGCAAGTGATTTTCTTATTCAAATTCAAAATGGGTCATAAAGGAGTAGAGACAACTTGCAACATCAACAATGCATTTGGCCCAGGAACTGCTAACAAACCTACAGTGCAATGGTGGTTCAATAAGTTTTGCAAAGCAGATGAGAGCCTTGAAATGAGGAGCATAGTAGCCAGCCGTCGGAAGTTAACAATGACTAATTGAGAGCAATCATCAAAGCTGATCCTCTTACATGAGAAGTTGCCAAAGAACTCAACACTGATCATTCTAAATTAAAAGCTCAACATTGACCATTCTAAATTTTAAAAAAAATCGCATCTTCTCTTATTCTACACACCAACAATAAACCATTTCTCAATCAGATTGTGACGTGCGACAAAAAGTGGATTTTATATGCCAACTGGCGACAACCAGCTCAATGGTTGGATGGAGAAGAAGCTCTAAAGCACTTCCCAAAGCCAAACTTGCACCAAAAAAGGTCTTGGTCACTGTTTGGTGGTCTGCTGCCAGTCTGATCCAATAGAGCTTTCTGAATCCCGGCAAAAATCATTATATCTGAGAAGTAAGTATGCTCAACAAATTGATGAGATACACCAAAAACTGCAATGCTTGCAGCCGGCATTGGTCAACAGAAAGGGCCCAGTTCTCCACGACAACACTGGACCGCACATCGCACAACCAATGCTTCAAAAATTGAACGAACTGGGCTATAAAGTTTTGCCTCATCCGCCACATTCACCTGACCTCTCATCAACCAACTACCACTTCTTCAAGCATATCGACAGCTTTTTGCAGAGAAAACCTTTTCACAACCAGCAGGATGCAGACAGTGCAATCAAAGAGTTCATTGAAGCCTTAGTACGGGTTTTACGCTATAGGAAAAAACAAACTTATTTCTCATTGGCAAAAATATGTTGATTTTAATTGTTCCTATTTTGATTAATAAAGATGTGTTTGAGCCTAGTTATAATGATGTAACATTCATGGTCTGAAAGTACAATTACTTCTGCACCAACCTGAAGGCCCCTAATGTTTAGAAGTCAAGAACATGAGGAACAACCAGAAAAGGAGAGTGAAAAGTAGTAGTAAGGACACACACACACACACAAACACATACACAGAGAGAGAGAAAGAGAGAGAGAGAGAGAGAGATCTGAAAGCTAAGCACAAAAGCATTTCGAGAAGGTAGGAACATCACTTGTACTGGAAGGTTGATTAGGATGAGCCCCAAGAACTGTTTTTGGATATAGCAAGATGGAAGCTGGTAGTGAGTTGACAAGAGTTGTTTCCGTGGAGTGACAGAAACAAAAATTTAATTAAAACACTTTAAAAGAGATGGGAGAGCTGCCAGCACCCATCTTCCCACTGCAACCTGAAGGTGTGACACTCAGAAATGCTCCAAGGACTCTTCGTGCTGGAGAAAACATCTAACGTCACAGGTGGGCTCTCCAAGGAGGAGCACTGGAAGACTTTCAGCATTCCAGTGATGAAGACCATCAATCACATTGAGGAAGAACAGATTGCTGGTGCTGGCCATGAGGCTTGCTTCAGTGAAAGCCCCACACAACGATGTGGGGTACGGTTTGGAGACCAAAGGAAGTGCTTCCTAGAGAAGTCAGCAGCACAGTATGGTTCACAAACACACCTGCTAAGGTGGCATCATGTCTAGCGGTGGCAGGCTACTCTGTGGGCACCCTGGCTGCATGCTCTATGCAGTGCCTGCCCGGTGCACAGTAGGTGCTGAGGGGATAAAGTCTATGAGGGACCCCACTCCCACAAACGACTTCACCTATTTATGCCCTACACCTCTCCTGTGCCAGTTTCTCCTGTCTTCTCCCACACACACTTTTCTACCTTGCGTTGTGTCCTGGAAGACTACAAATCACATCTACAGGCCACCTGCCCTCTGGTTTTGGGTCAAGTATGACCAATGCGGACCCCAGGCAGAAGTCTAGAAAGAAGGAAAGCGAGGTCAGGGTATGTATTCTGTGGTTTCTTCCCTGTGGTCACCTCAGCCTGACAGCTCATGTCAACTGAAGGTCATGAATCAGGTGTTTATGTTCTCTCTCCATCCGGATTCTGATAGCTAAACACTCTCTCTCATCCCCTCAGGGGCGAGGGATGGTAACACTTCTATTCCTAGCTTCAGGGCAGACAATGCTTTGTGGTTTCCTTACCCTGCCCTTCTTATGCAAATAATTATTTTATTAAACCCCCTTAGAAGTATCCTAATTTTTGTGTGCCATCTGTTTCCCGAACTCAGATAGAATCTGTATCTGTGAATAATGACATTAATAACTCTCTGAATTCCACTAGAACCTTGCTACTCAAATATGCCAGCAGCATCACCATCTCCTGGGAGTTTGTTAGAAATGCACAATCTCAGGCCCCACCCCAAAGTACCGAATCAGAGTGTGCATGCACTTTAAAAAGAGTAATGAGGCTGGCTGCGACGGCTCACACCTGTAATCCCAGCACTTTGGGAGGCTGAGGCGGGCAGATTGCCTGAGCTCAGGAGTTCGAGACCAGCCTGGGCAACATGGTGAAACCCCATCTCTACTAAAATACAAAAAAATTAGCTGGGTGTGGTAGCGGGAGCCTGTAGTCCCAGCTACTCAGGAGGCTGAGGCAGGAGAATTGTTTACACCCGGGAGGCGGAGGTTGCAGTGAGCTGAGATCGTGCCACTGTGCTCCAGGCTGGGTGACAGAGCGAGACGCCATCTCATAGATAGATAGATAGATAGATAGATAGATAGATAGATAGATAGATAATAGATAGATAGATAGATGATAGATAGATAGATAGATGATAGATAGATAGATAGATAGATAGATAGATAGATAGATAGATGATAGATAGATAGATGATAGATAGATGATAGATAGATGATAGATAGATAGATAGATGAGAGATAAATAGATGATAGATGATAGATAGATAGATAGATAGATAGATGATAGATAGATAGATGATAGATAGATAGATAGATGATAGATAGATAGATAGATGATAGATAGATAGATGATAGGTAGATGATAGATAGATGATAGACAGATAGATGATAGATAGATAGATGATAGATAGATAGATAGATAGATAGATAGGTAGATAGATAGATGATAGATAGATAGATGATAGATAGATGATAGATAGATAGATGATAGATAGATAGATAGATAGATAGATGATAGATAGATAGATGATAGATAGATAGATGATAGATAGATAGATAGATAGATAGATGATAGATAGATAGATGATAGATAGATAGATAGATGATAGATAGATAGATGATAGATAGATAGATAGATAGATGATAGATAGATAGATAGATGATAGATAATGATAGATGATAGATAGATAGATGATAGATAGTTAGATGATAGATAGATAGATGATAGATAGATGATAGATAGATGATAGATAGATAGATAGATGATAGATAGATGATAGATAGATGATAGATAGATAGATGATAGATAGATAGATAGATGATAGATAGATAGATGATAGATAGATAGATAGATAGATAGATAGATAGATAGATGATAGATAGATAGACAGATAGACAGATAGGGAGTAATGAGCCTTGCTTCAGTGAAAACCCCATCACCACGATGTGGGGGAATGGCCTGGAGGCCAAAGGAAGTGCTTCCTAGAGAAGTCAGCAACAAAGGACGGTTCACAAACACACCTGCTAAGTTTGGTGATTCCTGTACACGTTAAAATTTAAATAGATCCTGAAAGCTGAAGTTGAAGCACTGAGGTTGACACTCTGGGCTATACAGAGAAAGCAGTGTCAGATGGTGGTTAAGAACACCTTGTAGGCAGACTGCCAAGGTATAAGTCCTAACCTGGCCCTTACTCCAGCCAAAGTGCCTTACTTCTCTATGCCTCAGTCTCCTCAATTGTAAAATGAGTGAAATCAGAGTGGCTGGGAGAATTACATTAAATAGTGCAGGTAAAATAATTCAAAGAACAATGCACGCAGTCACGGACTCAATAAAGGTTAACTCTAAAAAAAAAAAAAAAAAAAAAAATCTAAGAAGCACGGCATTGAAGTATTCTGAGTGTTATTGAAGCTCTTTAGGTACAAAAAACCCAAAGACTCACTAAGCCTAGCTCAGGCAGGACAACGGGGTCTTACGCCTCAGGCAGAGGAGACAGACTTACACAGCAATCCAAGAAGAAGACCCATGAAAAGGTGAAGCCTCATGGAGACAAGAACCAGGGGGTCAGCTTGGATCTGGGAGTCTTCCCCAGACGGCCCTGACCAGGACTCACGACTCTGTGCATTGCTTCTGCTCCTATGACCAGTTGGGTCCCTCACCACTTGCTCTTGTCTTTTTGCCAGCTCTTTTTCACCTGTAGTTTTGTTGTTTTTTTTTTTTTTTTGTCTTTTTTTTTTTTTTTCCTTTTTGTGGAGAACGGCGTCTCGCTATATTACCCAGGCAGGTCTCGAACTCCTGGGCTCAAGCTATGCTCCCACCTCTGCCTCCCTGAGAGCTGGGATTACAGGCGTGAGCCACCACGCCTGGCCTCACCTGTAGTTTTAACTAACTTCTAATTTGAGTTCTTTTTGCCTATCACATGCTCCCTGGTCTGTCTCATAACCTTCCAATTTTGCTCACTACCTAAATTTCAGTTTCTGAGAGTAAAAGTCATTCACTCAATTCATCCCTGTTTGGGCAGAGCTTTTGGCACCAGCCTCCCTCACAGGCTAATGGGTTAGAATTTCTGAGTCAGCAGGCACTAGGTAATACAGTATAAAACATTTCTGCCCTGGGCTGTCGGCTCAGCAGGGGCTGTGGAAGAAAATCACACTGTGATTACATGTCTAGTTAAAATGGTCTTAAAAGACATGAAACAGGGTTTGAAATCTGGGTTGCAGGCTCTTTCCCCTTCACCTATACCACCATCTCCCATCCTCCCTCCTTCCCCCCACTTCCTACGAACACCTGCACCCTCTGGCAGTTGAGGTGACTTTTCATGTTCAGCATATTTCAAATGTTGTGTAACAAAATTAATTACATTTAATTAAACTTAACAATTTTGTACAGCCCCAAACAAATCTAAAATGCCATGTTAAGCTTATGAGATGGCAGCCCTCCAAAGGGTTCTGCTGCTGGGAGAATCCATCAGAGGCTTATGTAATTTTAGGGATCATTTTACATGAGTCTGATGAAAGGCCCCTTAGCCTTCATTAAGCATCAAACAAGAATTATTGTCTGGGTCCTAGACCAAGCAACTACCTATGTCCTCCCTCCTTCCTGCATTCCAGCAAGAATTCCCTCACTCAAACCACAATCTTCCTCTTTCCGTCTGCTCTTTTCAAGGTGCACTCAAATCATGAGATTGCTTCTCTCTTTCCCCCCACTACACAGCAGCAAGGGAGGGAACTGTATCTCTTACGAGCACAGGGCCTGGTATATGGGAGTTGCTGAATTTATTAACATTTGTCGAATGAATGACTGCTCTTGCTCATTGGTTATGTGTTTCTCCCACCTCGTGTATGAGTCAGGCTTTACTGTAATAAACCCCCAGGTCTCAGCGGATTTCTTGTTCTGCAGGATTGAAAGGTGGCTGTAGGTCTGCTTCACCTGCCTTCTCACCTTGGGCCCAGACTGAGGAGTGTCTTTTCTCTGGTTCATGCTGATCTGAAGGTGTAAGGCAGGACTGATGGAAACATCAATGCAGCTTCAAAGCTCTGCGTGTGACCAGCCCACAGTCACTTCTTCTGCGTACTATGGGCTAAAAGCAGGTCACATGACCAAGCCCAATATTGGTGGGCTGTTAAGAATATGTTCCCCAAGGGAGGGAGGGAGCCAGAGTGAGTATCTGCTGCACAAAATACAATCCATCATGCATTGTTACATGAGTTTTCTACCAGCGCTTCTCTGATGCATTAACTAGTTTTCAAAATTGGCAAAGTAAAAGCCCCTATGACACATATATTAGGATCCATTCAGTTCCAGGGACAGAAATACAAGCCAAAATATTTTATGCAAAAGAGAAATGTACTTATTCATGACATAACCGCGAAGTCCACGAAATAGATTCGGGTGAAGCCCAGGGGTTTGATGTCATCAGGGCTTTTTCTTCATCTCATTACTCTGCTCGCCTCAGTGTGTTGGTCTTATTCTCCCCACTCTCTCAGAGGCAGCCCGAGGCCTTATGTCTACATCCTTCCTTCATAGTAACTCCCCATGTGTACAGAATTTCTTCTCACTTGCAGGGAAGGAGTCTAATTGTCCCCACCTGGGTATTACAGCTGCACCAATCTCTGTCTCTAGGAGACGGGTTCTGATGGCTGGCCAGATTTTAACCAGGTACCCACCCCTGATGTCAGAGAAAACAGGGTCTATTACTAAACATTCACACATGGTACAAATGACAGGGAGCCAAAACAGTAGCTAATTTAGCCCACTTACAAACATATTTGTTACCCAAGTTTTCTATTAGCACTGTTCTGATCTTTAGAATTCGTTTTCAAAAATCTGCACACTAAAATCCCCTACAACGTACACATTTGTCAGGATCCATTCAGTTCCAGCGACAGAATACAACTCAAACTAGTCTATGAACCAAAGGCCTTGCAATATGTTTATTCAATGTTTATATATAGGGAGTAAACTGCCTTAATTCCTTACTTGGGTCAGGAAAAACAATCTGAAACCTTACAGGGTAAATTCAACAGTAAACCTTCAGTTTACATACTCTTACACTTTATGTCTTTTGAAAATATTTAAGGCCAAGAGATCCTGTATCAGAAACTTTTTTTTTTGAGACAGGGTCTCACTCTGTCACCCAGGCTGGAGCACAGTGATGCCATCACAGCTCACTGCAGCCTCGACCTCCTGGGCCCAAGCGATCCTCACAGCTCACTACAGCCTCCCAATTAGCTAAGGCCACAGGTATACACCACGACACCCAGCTAATTTGTTAATTATTTGTAGAGACAAGATCTCACAAAGTTGCCCAGGCATGTCTCAAACTCCTGGCCTCAAGCGATCCTCCTGCCTCAGCCTCCCAGAGATGGGATCCCAAAGGCTTGAACCACCATGCCCGGCCAGAAACTAATTTTAAAAATCTACCCAGGTTGTTGTCCACTGAATTCCTTTCCCATCTACTTTTCCCTTTCTTCTCTATACAGCCATTTCGTCCAGTTCTCATTTCTATCATTCTATATCCTTCCTACGAGAAGTGATAGGGGAATGTGCTACAAAAGATCTTTAAAAATTGAGCTGATTTTATGTCTGCTCATTAATTCACTAAGCAACCAGAGGGCAGTTGCTGTGTTTGGCTCTGGGGATGAAACATGGCCCTTTTGCTCTTTCAAGAAACTTGTCATTATAAAAGGGGCAACAGACATATAAACAAATGTCTGTAACATCGCACGATAGGCACTGTAATAGAAGGAACAGCTGGAGAGAAGTGTGCCGAGATCCACGTGCTGTGAAGAGAATTCTGAGCACCAGGGGAAGGCTGGGTGGGAGAAATGTGAGAGCAGAGGCAGTGGCCAGGCAGGAGATGTTGCAGGGGTCTCAGCAGCACATGATGGGAGAATGAACTCTGACTGAAGGCAGCAGCTGTGAGAATAGAGAAGAAACAATGGATAAGAAAGTTGTGGCCGGGCATGACGGCTCACGCCTGTAATCCCAGCACTTTGGGAGGCTGAGGCAGGCAGATCACCTGAGGTCAGGAGTTCAAGACTAGCCTGACCAACATGGTGAAACCCTGTCTCTGCTAAAAATACAAAAAATTAGCCAGGCATGGTGGTGGGCGCCTGTAATTCCAGCTACTCAGGAGGCTGAGGCAGGAGAATCGCTTCAACCCAGGAGGTAGAGGCTGCAGTGAGCTGAGATCACGCCATTGTACTCCAGCCTGGGCGACAAGAGCAGAACTCTGTCTCAACAACAACAAAAAGAAAGTTGTTACAGAAGAGGCATCAAAAGAACTAGTAAAGCAAAGAGTGGGAAGAGGGAGAAGATGAAGTGTCGCCTGATTTCATTGTGATAGTGAAATGATGTTGGTGCTGGCTCACAAGGATACCAAACAAAAAAAGAAAAGAAACTTTTCTGAGACAAACGCGGACTTAGGCTGAGTTGAAAAGGTTTGAGATATCCAGGTGTTAATGCCATCATTTCTCTTCCTTGTAATTTTATTTGCACCTGTTACTGAAAATATTTGTGCATGGAGTGGGAAAATAGGAAAGGGACGGAATCATGAGAAGGTAGCAGATCTATAAGATCAGTTTCATGTCAAGACTCATTTCTTTACCATATTCTTTCCCCTTGAAGAATCTGAGTTATCTGTAACAAAAAAGAGGCTCTGCCTTGTTTTGCATCGTACTCATTACCAGGAGCTGGGTCTGGGTGGGGCTCTGCGGTAGTGCTGACTGGAGCACTTGCAGAGGACCTGCAGCTACTACATGCGCAGTAAGAGGCCATGTTTTAGTCAGTCTTCGTATTTAGAACTTCTGTGAATTTTATAAACGATCACTAGCAAACCTGCAAGTGTTAAGTTAAATGATATCCTTGAGAAGGCTAACTTAAGAACATGACAAATTCACTGTTTCAGGAATTGGCCAAGCACTTTAACCTTAAGAACCTTCCTTTGAGAGTTCTCTTACGTTACTGGACATAATGTAAACATTAATACTTTCTTTTATAGGAAACATGTTTATTATTGATTATCTCAATTCAAAAATATTCTTTCTCAGGGCTGGTCCATCATGCTCAGTCTCTTTGCAAATATTAAATACACCGAAATCATGAGCAATTTTAACAGTAACATAGAAACTTCTGTACAGTAAGCAAGACAGGAATTTCCAACAATGACACAAGAGCTCCAGAACTTGCCAGTAAAACAAAGGCAGCATTTCCAATGACAAGGCATAGGAACCCATGGATAAAAATCTAACGGAACACATGCTGGAAACTGGGGTCAGGAAATGGTATCATCCACCCTCGATCTGAGTATGCTCAGTGATGGCACAAAGCTTATCCTGTGAGAGGCACTTGGAGATACGATCGCTTCTATCCAGAAATGTGCCCTTTGGGAATGGAGCATATGATACCTAAGTGCCCCCAAATCAACTGTGTTTCAACTTCTTGCCTATACAATCATAACCAAGGTTTCAAGGAGAAGGCAGGCGCAGGAAGTATTTAGCTTTGACTTCTTAGCAGATGTAACACCAGCTCTTCATCCTCCGCTAAAGACAGGCCAGTATCCAAAGGCTCTAACGTGTCCCACTTGGCCTTCTTTCGGTTACGACTTGATGGTCCCACGTCTTCCACGTCACTGTTGTTCCTCTTCTTCATTCCCTGCTGCTTCTTGGTATCACTGGTGAGAAGAAATCCAAAGATTTACTTTAGACTCAGTATGAAATCAAACATTTAAAATAGGACAAAATTACAGAGAGTTGGTAAAGTGATATTATTCAAGAATGAAGGAAACCATGGCAACATCAAGATATCTGTATAATTAGTAAGTACCTTCCCATCAGTAGATAGGTCCTACCATGCACCAAGCACGTGCAAGGTACTTTGTTCACACTGGGTATTCCAATCTTCACAATCATTCTAGGAAGTTACAGCTGTATCAGCGACAATTTGAGGACACGGAGAGGCACCACAGGTATGTCTGGCTCCAGTGTGTGCTTGTCCTGCCATGTCAAACTACCTCTACTGAAAGTCAGGTTATCTTTAGGTAACAGTGTGCAAGCTAACAGCTATCTGGACAACAGGTGCTGCTTCTAATATCTGTTGCATTAAGCTGTGATCTAGAGATCATGCATAAAATAGAACCTGAGATGTTAAACTACAGATTACTTAAGACGTCAAATAAATTTCCTCCATTTAAAAATCTGTATCAAAGACACACACATAGCCTTAAGAAAGCAAACATTATTGCAGTATTTTGTACATACCCAAGACATAGACTATAAAAACAAAGCTAATTTCTGAAAGTAGAGGAAATCACTTGATATGCTAAAAATAGAAGAAAAAGCAAAACATTCTCCTCCAAGCATTTTGAGATATTAGCTGTTCCAAGATGACCCAATTATTGGATATACGATTAAAACAAAATAAAAAGTCCATCTATTGGCAGTAGCAACCATGAATACAAGGCTTCCTCAGGGTCTGGCACTGCGCTACATACCTTACATAGATTATGTCATTGATATTCATGGTAACCCTCAGTGTGGAGTGCATGAGTCTCGTTCTGCAATGAGGTTAAGAGAGGTTAAATGACTGGACCAAGATTACACCCATGGGATTCAAACCCAGGTATGAATGATACTGAACCCAGCCCCAAAGGCAGGCTTTTGAAAGCAATTAGAGTTGACTCAATCAACATTTAAATACCAGGAACTGTGGAAAGAGCACTGGTTTGGCATCAACACAGTCAGACCTTTAATTAACACTTCTAACCCTCAGTTTTATTTGTAAAGACAGGTATTATGTAATTTATTTAAAATTGTGAGAATTAAATGAACTTATATAAATGAGAACACACAGTAGTGCTCAATACATGTTAACTTTCTGTCTATAAACTACTTCCTTTTAAATTCTCACATTCACTATATCTAATCAGCAAAAAAAAAAAAAAAAAAAAAAATCACAGAAATATTACATTATATCCCAAGCACATGACGTGTTCTGAAAGAGAACAAACTGCTCCACTTCCAATGGCCTGGATTACTCTTTAAGAAGACAGCCTGGATATCAAAGTGAATGCACCTAATCAGCACATCCATTTATGACCAGCTTGATGCAAACCTGGAAATCATTCCTCCATTTTCCTCCCAGAAGTGTCCAATGCTCTGACTCAGCCATTCTCTTTCACCATTGGAGGAAAGACAAACTAGATGGCACTATGAGGTTATTTAAAGCCACAAATTACTGTATTTTAAAAGAGTGCCTGGAGAGATGAACATGAAAGAGTTCCCTGTGATACAAATTCAGTCAGCAAATAATTAAAATAATTCTTAGTGAAAAGGGGCCTTAAAAAAAAGTATTGAGCCCTAATCTTATGAGTATGGCCAGTCCTGTGACAATACCACAGGGTTATAGTGCCAGGATTTATCTGGTTCAAGGGAATACTGATTTTTGCTCTACCTATACGTCAAGTGCATCTCAGGTCAGCTCATCAGAAATGGCCTGATTAGTGAGCTGTCTATTGCATCCTCTGTTAATGTGCTCCTGCACATTACATGCGCTGCAGGAAATAGGTGGTTTGGATAATAAAAGGTGGAAAATTATGTAGTCCAAGTATTTTCACAATAGGCAGCTTTGCTGCTTTGTGGATCACTTCAAATTCTAGGAAGGCCCTTTATACTACTTTCTATAGCAAATGAGCAGCAATCTGTATAATAAATTAATTATTAAACAACAGTATAGGTATTCTACAGATAAATTACCAAAAGGGGGATACTGTAATAAACCTAGAAAGTAATTAGGAAGCAGAAAGCAAACTATAGCCACTATCTGGTCTCTTCAGAAAAGGCCTCTTCCAAATGGAGTGGCACTAGAGGACTCCCTTTCATTTACAACCTAATGAATCAGGCAGGCAGTGGGGTTCTGACCCCATCTAGCTAATGTTCACCTGGAGCTCACTGGATCCAATTAGGGACAGGGACTTCTTTCTGATGGGTTAACAATCTAATATACGTAATAGAGAATTCTAGTTTCTTGATTTTTAAATATTTTCTGCAAGTTCTGGGAGGGGCTCTTGCATCTTTCTATCATGAGTTCTGTTAGGAGCCATGGTGGCAGCACATCATTGGTGCCATGTATCAAACAGATAGTAAAACATTCTGAAGATAACAGGTCCACTGAAATAATGAAAATGCAATAGAGGTTGAAAAAGGAGTGAAATCAGTGTTCTCCACTAAGCCGAGGGAGGTAAGGAGGTCCCTGAGATGACTGACAACGAGTGGGTGGCCTGCAAAACTGGGGCGAGTCCAAGTCTGAGCTCCACATTTTATCTTCATGTCAGCACTTCTGTGGGACTTAGACTCTTGCCACAATCTTTAAATGTTCAAGGCAAGGGTCAAAAGCAAACATATCACTGCTCAGCATTAAGACAGTGCAACATAATGGATAAAGCACATCTTAAAAAGCCAAAGCATCGCTTAACTCAGCACACCAAAAGCCCCACTACTGCTATAAAAATCAAAAGTAGAGTTAAAGAATTCAGAGATGTCAGTCTTTCAATAATCCAAATAACAAAGACTTTATTAGTAATGTCTGGTGTGCCATTTAAAGGACGTATCATACAACAGAGAAAAAAATCATCATATAATATGTAATCTGAACAGATGATGACAGGGAAATTTGATTTTGAAATTTTTGTGAAAATGGATACACAAAAGCTTGTCTGGATAACCAAAGTAACCATCTGAGCCAAACAACTCACTCATTGCTAATAATTAAGCAAACAAGATACAACATTGGAATGTGAATTCAATTTTAAAATCTTTATTTGTAATTGAGTTTTAAACGGAATATAACTTTCTGAATTTCTAAATTTTCTGAAACCAAACATCAGAATACTCGGAGAAAATGAACTTATTTTTCAATAGGGCTGATTTCCTGGTTTCAACATTTTAACTTTTTTAGACACTTGTAGGTTACATCATCACCCCGGAATAACAGGGTTAATTTCACAAGAAACAAAAGAGCTGGAAGAAAACCTGAAGTTAGCATGTTCAGGTCAGCTTTCCTCCCAGTCCCTCACTCCTCAGGCACGGCCCTCACTCGCGAGCTCGGCAGACACTTGGGCATTTCCACCAGTGTTTGCTGCAAATGTGGTGCCTCCCTCTTCTGGGTCTTCCTTTGTCCTTCAAGACCCATCTCCAATTCCTTATCTCCCATGAAAGGTACAAATCTGCCTATTAAAAGTGATCTCTTTCTTCTGAATTGGAAAAGCGCCAATTAACTATTAGTTAACTTTCAATAATCCAAATAATAAAGACTTTATTAGTAATGTCTGGTATGCCATTTAAAGGACGTATCATACAACAGAGAAAAAAAATCATCATGTAATATGTAATCTGAACAGATGATGACAGAGTAGGTATGCTACGTAATCTTTGTTCCTGTTGATAACCTGATCTCCAACTTAGGGTCCCTGTGTCTATGGGAAAAGGTGAGACTGCTTAGGTCAAGATATATGAATCATGGGTTATTTTCTATATATATATATATAATTATTTTTTTTTAATCTGAAATTGTGTGCCAAAGACTAAGTTGTGGGATTTGTTTGCTTTTGGCTAGAATTATATTAACTGGGCTTTGTAAATGCTCAATACTTCAGATACTTGGATGAACTGGAAATTACATCTTTGTTAATGAAACAAATGCGAAATATTAACTTTCTTGAGAGATAAAAATCTTTTAACACATGGGACCACTATGGTTGAAAACAGATGATGACAGGGAAATTCTATTTTGATGATTTTGAAATTTTTTGTGAAAATGGTTATACAAAAGCTTGTCTTGTGATGACGAAAAGGTTGGGAGTCATCATTCCAGGATAGAAAATGGTGCTCCATGGATCATATGGAGAAACCTGTGAGAATTCCTGATAATTTTACTTTTCAGTCTTACATATCAGCCTTCTTAGGAAGCCATTCAATAATGGTTTCCATGACCACTCTCCCCTCAGGACAATACAAAAAAATTAAGAACCAGTCATCTTAAATAAAAGTTCTTGCTGAAATATCATTTATAAAACCTTCATGTATAACATTTCTCTTTTGAGCCCATTGTAAGCACGCTTAGGGAAGCAGTCTCCGTCAAGCACAGCTTGGCTCTTGTCTTTTTCATAAAAATTTCAGTGGTTCTCTAGAAAGATTATTAGTATAATCTTTAAGGAGCCTCATGATCTGGTATATGCCTGCCTCTGTAAGCTGTTTGGCATTAGTCCCCCTTAATATAAAAGAGCCCCTGTTCTTTGGGGCTCCTTTCTATTCCCTGAATATGCCCTAGCTTCTCAGTTTCTTTTATCTCGATATGGAATTTCCTTTTCTGTTTTCTAACTATCTAAACCTCCCTTATCCTTCAAAAGCCAGTTCAAATAATACCTCTTCCTCAAGGATTCCACCTTGTGCATTGTAATTTGGTATAGATTTCTTCTTCTGCCTACTAAATGGGTAGCTTTTTGAGGTCTGGGGCTCCTTGTCTTCATTTCTGAAGATGACTTAAAGAATTCGTTCAGTAAAGGTCCATTCATCTGAACAGTAAAAATAATGACAGTTAGGGTTGTTCGAAGCCCCAAGGATTACCATCACTGCAACAAAAAAGGCAACATTTCAATGGATTTTGCTTCTAATTCAACTTCCAGCAGAGTTAACAGAGGAGAGTGTCACGTGTGGGAGCACCCCCCAGAACACTCAATCCAGTCTGTGGGTGCACAGGCTCCTGTCTGCTGACTAATCCTCCGTTTTTAATATCACAAGTTCCGGTGTTCTAAATTTTGGCTTTGCATGTTTTAAAAAATTATATAAGTGGCCAAATTATGGCTAAACCCAGTAACTTGTTTTTTCAAACACAACTTCTGCTGAGTTAACGCCCTGTCAATGGACAGTTTAAATTTTACCACTACTGCAACTTCCATGAGATGTAATCAGCAATCATCTAAATTTAAAGTACTTAAAGGTTGACTACAACCTCCCTGATTGTACCTTCCCAGTTTCCTCTTCCTCTATCCATTACATAAATGTTCATTTCCCCAGGTTCCATCCTTGGGCCTCAACTGTCCTCATCTTACATATTCATTCTGGGTATTCTCATGCAGTTCAGTGTTTCCACAGTCTTCCACAATGCTAATGACTTAAAAATGTGCATCTTTAGCTTAGGGTTTTTTCCAGACCACCAGATCAGCATATTCAACCAACTCCTGGATGTTTCTACCTGCACCTCAAACTAAACATACTTCATCACATGTTTTCCCCAAATCTGTTCTTCCTGTATTTATTTCCCTTCTAAGTGAAAAGGACTACTCCCCCACTGAAAACCTGGAAGTCATCCTTGAGCTACCTTCTCCTTTATAACCTTAATTTAATTGATCCTCTCTCAAATCCATCTATGTTTTCTAGGGCTTCTGCAACCATCCTCACTCATTGACCTCCTTCCAGCTCTGGGAAGCCTTCCCTGACCCACCCCCATGTGAGTTAAGTGCCTTCTTAGGGTTACCCTAACATTGTGATTACTTCCATCGCACCATCTGAAATGCCTTATGGCAACTGTCTATGTGTTTATCTTCTATTACATTACAAGTTCCCTAAGGACAAAAACTTTGTCTTGTTTTTTGCAGCCACACTGCCTTGGTACCCAAGGGCTTAATACATGTTTCTTGAAGAAAGGAATAAACCCCCTGGGCCGAGCTTCTGTCCTGCGTAGTATCTGACTGGCCCACTGTATGTCATATAGGGTCAGAAAGAATAATCCCCAACTAAAACCACATTCTTATCTTCTTTGCAGCATACATGATTCATTTTAAGCCAGTATGTAAGTAGACATTTAAATCTGCATTGTATTTTTTCTCTAAACACTGTATCATTAATTCCAAAGAAATTGAAGAGATCAAAGCCACAGTGAAAATTAACACACTAATGGTGGAAGGGAAATTATACTGTAAAAAAGTACCACCCAATAACTTCAGACTCACAATGAGAAATGAGACAATACTTTTAAGATTATAAAAAGATCAAAACTTGGCATGTCACTTCAACAAAAATGAGTAATTTTGATGTTCTTTGCAATAAAATCTAACTATTATCCTTTTAAAAATGTGTGATCACATCAAAATCTTAACCCTCAATGAAGTACTGACAAACACACTCTCTTTTGACCAAACTTGAGTCTGGCTCTTCTAAGTCCTCTTTCTGACTGGGCTTTGTCTTTAGTCCAGGTCTGCCAACTTAGTCCAGTTTAACAAGAATCCTGCTGAGTCAGTGTAACAAAAATCTCTCACCCTTAATATCTGGTCAAATTTCCCATCCCCCATGCTTGCCTTCAGTAACAATCCTGTGGAATCTGTTTAGCCAGAATCCTCCAAACCCTTGATGTTCCTTCTTAATAACTTTCCATGAATGATCCCTCCCTGTAAATCTCTGTAACTCTCACTCGTCCTAGTTGTACTCTCAGTTGAGCTCAGTCTCTCACCCCTACTAAAAAACCCCATTGCAGTGGCCCCTACCCCTTGAATAAAGTTTGACTTACTATTCTTTAGTAAGTGTCATGAATTTTTTTCTTTAACAGCATGTAGCACAGTCAACAAATGACTATGACTTCAAGACAAAGGTATCAGGTTCCATAAGACCTGCAATAACAGTGGGATCTCCCCTCACTTTCCTGGACGTTAGACTCAGGGTGGTTTGCCACCAGCAGATACAATATTTCAACAGAGTATAATAAGCAAATACAGCACTTGTCAAAAACATTAAAAGTTAAAATTGAAGTTGCTTTCATTTTTATCACAAGAGTACTACCTAATGTTGATGGGAAACTAGACCAAAAAGCAAATTCTCAACTTATATCTTTTGTTTTCTTTTGAAGAGAAAGACCTTTAGAAAAAAACAAACAAGAAACATTGGTATCCAGGAAAGAAACAAAGTGGATGAAGATTATATGAAGCCACTAGCTACTCTAAATGAAGTACTTCCCTGATTGTTGAGAACTACATACTGGGTTCTTAGAGAAAGTGGAAACCATCTTGTTCATTAGGGTCAATGGAGAATGGAAGAGGATCCTCAAAGACTGGAGACTGGCAAAATGGTTCCCATTTTATTATTATTTCTTTTTAGAGATGGGGGGTCTTGCTATGTCGCCCAAGCTAGCGTTGAACTGAGCTAACACAATCCTCCTGCCTCAACCTCCCTGGGACTAAAGGCGTATCCACCATGCTCAACCTGGTTCTCATTTTCAAAGAGAAGGAGAAGGTAAATTTTGCAAAGTATATAAAGCTTTCAACAGGACTTTAAAGTGGATTACCAACTTTAAAAAGGAAAGGCTGGTCAGCGAACTATACCTGTGGGCCAAATTTCACACAGTGCCTGTTTTATACATCAAGTTTTACTGATGATGCAGCCTCACCCACTTGTTTATGTATTGTCTACAGTTGCTTTACCACTGTACCGGCAGAGGTGAGTATCCCTCAAAGTGTAAAATGATTACTATCTGGCCCTTTACAGAAAAAAGGATAGATCCCTTTTTTATATTTTACACACTGATGACATATGTGCAAAACAAACAAAACCAAAAACCAGACTCCTGGTTCTAGTAGCTTTTGTTGGCTCACTAAAAACAATTCCTATAAGACTAACCTTACTGCTTTGAGAGGGTTATTTGACTGGTAAAGCAGGAAAATGAATGCTTTTAGGCTTCAGCAAGGCACAGAACACACCATAACCTTGTGGATAACATTGAGACACAGGATCTGAAGACAAAATTAAGAGGAAGCGTAACTAGGTGATTAAGAAGAATCTTTAGTTTCCTAAAAGGTTTATTGTTAAAGGTATTTTATAACATCTAGTTCATGGTGCCTGGATCTTACTGTAACTTCGTCCTATCAAGTTTAACTCAGTATATTTGGAAGACACTGTGACCATGGAACCTTTTTTCCCCTTAACTTTACAGGTAAGTTCTCTGAAATATACACATGGCATAATGTAAAAAATATCTACTTTTCCCCCTTCCTTGTTTAATGTTGTAACGACTGCTTTTACAAATCAGTTACTTAACAATGATTCAAGTACTGTTATTAAATACGTCATTTCCAAAATTCTGGCACAGAGGAAAAGAAAATGGCTTTGGAGACAGTCTGACCCAATTTAAACCCTAGCAGTTGCCTAAAACTTGGGAAAACTGCTGAACGTCACGCAGTGCCAATTTTTATGTTTGCAAATGTGACTAATATCTACCTCATAGAGAGATTAAATAAGTGATATATGTATAGTGAATGCATTATAAATGTTAACTATGGCTTCTCCAACTCCCCATGGTAGGCATGATCTTACTTTTCTGTTGATGTTAACTGGATTATATTGGTCTTTACCAGGTAAGGTGAGAAAGCCTTTTAACTTGAGATGTCCCCCCACCCCCTGAGACAGGGTCTTGCTTAGCCCAGGCTGGAGTACAGTGGCACTATCATGGCTCATGAGAGAACTCCTGGGGAGCTGGGACACTCAGGAAGGGATTCTGAATGGGGTAGGGGTCTGGGACAAATTCTAGGAGGGAAGAGAGGTCCTGGGTCCCTGTTAGGTTAAGGCCCTCAGCAAGCAACAATAGTCTTTGATGCGTTTATTAAAATTAAGTATATTATTATTAGCCTTATCTCAGGTAAATCTTCACTTTGAGAGGCTGAGAAGACAGTTCTTCAAAGGGCAAGCCTGTTCGTAAGGAAGGGCTACGCTAAGCTAGAATTTCATGTTTGGCAGAATAGTACTTAATCCAGCATATAACCAAAATCTGAAAAGACAAAGTCTATTATTACCACAGTCTACTATATTTTAAAAATTAAAAACAGCTTTAAACTACAGAAGTTATTATGAAATGGTTAAATTCCAAAAGACTGACAATACAAGATGCTGGTGGGGCTGTGGAGCAAAAAGAGCTCTCGTTCATTGCTGGTAGGAATGCAAAATGATGCAGCCACTTCGGAAGAGAGTTTAGCAGTTTCTTATAAAACTAAATATACTCCCTACCATGTGATCCAGCTGTCGTGCCCTTTGATATTTACCCAAAGGAGCTGAAAACTTATTACCACACAAAAACCTGCTCATGAATATTTATAGCAGCTTTATTCATAATTGCCAAAATGTGGAAGCAGCCAAGATGTCTTTCAATAGATGAACAAACTGCGATACATCCATACAATGGAATATTATTCAGTGATAAAAAGAAATGAGCTATCAAGCCACAAAAAGATATAGCGGAACCTTAAAAATATATTGCTAAGTGAAAGAAGCCAATCTGAAAAGGCTGCATATACGATTCCACCCATATGGCATTTCAGAAAAGGCAAAACTGTGAATACAATAAAAAGACCAGTGGTTGCAAGGGATTCGGAAAGAGAAGGATAAACAGGTGGAGCACAAGGGATTTTGAGAGCAATGAGCTATTCTGTGTGATACTATAATGATGGACACATGACATTATACATCTGTCAAAACCCATAAAATATACAACACCAAAAGTGAACTCTAATTTGAACTATAGACATTAGTTAATAATAATGTATCACTATTAGTTCATCCATTGTAACAAATACACCACACTAATGCAAGATGTTACTGATCGGGGAAACTGCAGAGGTAGTGAGGGGAAATATGAAAACTCTATTTTTTATTCCATGTTTACTGTAAAAACTAAAACAGCTAGGAAGAAAGTCAAGAAAAAAAAGTATAGTTTAAAATAGGTAGTATACCCCCCAATACATTATAACTTAATTAAATTAAGCATAAAAACACATCAGAGTTTTCTCTTTTTATCCCCAAAGAATTACATGTCCCTTAATACATCACCTGAGTTACCTTTCCCATCCTCATTTAGAGTACTCAGACCATCTCAATTTCACTTTTCTGTTCTTATGAGAATTTCAATGTTGGCTCACTCCTTTCTAATGAGTTGCCACTGTATGGACTAGAATAGCAACTGTTTCTTATACTCATCACCTTCCATGAAGTCAGTACCACAATCAGGACAGACACATGGGTAGAATGATGATGAGGTGAAAAGCAGCCAAGGAATCTCCTAACAGGAATACACAGAATTGTACAGTCATGATGATGCTATTAGGGTAAATATTTAAATAATAATTGTCTACGCAAACCATGATTAGAACACTAGGATAAATATGAATCATTCCTTCTTCCCAGAGGTAGCTTTCAATAATTAGTCAGGTCTCGCCTCAGAGAGGGTTCTTCCTAACCATCTTGGCTAAAGCGAACTCTCCCAATTCCTCCCTCACCGGTTATTGTTTTCAAGGCCCTGTCACCACCTCTTATCTGGTTTTTGCTTACTTCCTTATGGTCCACCTCTCCTGCTGGAGTGTACGCTCTATGAGGGGCTGGGGTCCAGTACCTCTTCTTTATTGCTCTCTGCCAGTCACATGGTAAACTAGCAGTTTATCAAATGCCTAAATCATGGGACTGTCGAAGGAGAACAGACAGGTAAGGACAGTCCTACACTCCAATTTGGTAACATGGACTCTCTATCCACATTTTGAATAGGCTATGTTACATGACATTATTGTCACTACATCATTAATTTCAACCAGGCTGTAGGATATTTTTGCAAACTGTTTTGAATATAGGGCCTAGTGCTATCTGGGGACTTAATAAACGACTTCAATGAGGAAGACAGTGAAAAGTAGATACCCTAGAGGGCATTAAGTTTTATTCCTATCAATGTATATACTCATGTACTAACTCCTACCAGTTTCGCTTTTAGTAATTAAAATAATTACTACATATTAATGACCCTATTCAATGTCATACTTCACTTTCTTTTTACCCTTGTTAGATCTTTACAGTAACTTTGCAAGGCAAAAAATATCTTCCTTTGACTGATGACAAAAGCTGGGTCACACAGGTTAAGTAACTTGTCAAAGGTCCACAACTTGTGAAAGAAAGATTCAAACTCAGGTCTCTCTGATCCCCAAACCTGCAGTTTTCCCCACAAAGCCAAGTAGCCTGCCTTTGTTCTAACAGTCTTAATTTCATAAAACTACTTTCCCTGTCACAAAGTTGATAATAATACTGCATGTAGATCAATATTCTAAAACTACAAGCAGTGGCGTATGTGGGCAAGGCATTCAGTCTCTTGGTGCACAGAACCTCACGTAATTCGTATCTCACACCTGCTAGAGCAACTATTTTTGTAAAATGGATGCTTCTGAGAACACTCTGCCAGGATCAGGCATAGTTTAAATTCCTATGTATTGACAGAGAAAGGCATAAGGAGAGAGACTGACTCACTGATATATTATTCCAAGTAGCGGAAACTCCTAGGGCTTGTTCCACTTGAATTTTAAATTCCCTTTCTGGCTCTTAGGACACTTTAGCTAATAAACTTACAAGTGTGGGAAAGAGTGGGGCAAATGACATATTATCACAAGAAGAGCAAGGTAATCATTGGTACCTGCCATGAATAGGAAGACCACTCACTGGTAAACAGCATACTTTAAATAAATGATGTGTGAATTAAATCCAAAGAAAACAAGTCAGAATGTCCTTTGTAACCCAGAAACCACACTTCCTGGGCTGCGAAGACACAGTAATCAGAACCACTACACCAAACTTCAAGAATGTTCCCGCCAGGTGCAGGGCTCACGCCTGTAATCCCAGCACTTTGGGAGGCCAAGGCAGGCAGATTGCCTGAGGTCAAGAGTTCAATACCGGCCTGGCTAGCATGGTGAAACCCTTTCTCTACTAAAAATACAAAAAAATTAGACGGGCTTGGTGTTGTGCACCTGTAGTCCCAGCTATCGGGAGGCTGAGGCAGGAGAATTGCTTCAACCCAGGAGACGGAGGTTGCAGTGAGCTGAGACCGCGCCACTGCACTCCAGCCTGGGCGACAGAGTGAGACTCCATCGGAAAAAAAAAAAAAAAAGTTCCAAGTGCTGTCCGATAGGCTATGGCCAAGGCAACATAGAAGAAAAACATCTTCTGGGAAAATCTGTCAACTTCTCTCCTACTGGATGCAATGCCTTATAGAAACCCAACGTAGTGGAGTGAGCACTAAACTTCCAAGGATGCTGGGGCAGACAGTTCCAATAATTAAGTTATAAAACGGCAACTGAAATTATGGGGGATTCTGTAAACCTGACTGGAAAAGAGACTGTGCAGCCAGAAAGTGGCATAAGACTCATTTTAGAGCTCATAACTTCTGTGGCAACTGCATTTCTTCATGTACAATTAGGGGTGCGCAAGTTCGTATGTGTTAAATTACAGAATAGGGGATTGACACCACTGTACAGCCTATTCAAAAATTTCACAAAAGCAAGGACAAGGGGCTGCTAGAAGAAAGCACACTCCTTTTATTAGACAGTCTGAGCAGCTTTTCAACTTCTTGCTTTTTCTTCTCTTTCTTTTGGAATGCAAACTTTATCAGGTGAAACCACAGACTGATACAGCTGCAAGGAAGCTGAGGGTGGGTGTCCAGAGGTGGAGAACAGTGAACATGCCCTTACACAGAAACCCTGGGTGTCCTTTTACAACATGCAGCTAAACTGGCTGTGCAAAGCTACTGGGAGAACCAAGAGTTTAGTGCCCGAGAGCCCAGTTTTGGACATTTAATTGTATAAAACTCTCCTTCTTGCATTCATATCCATAAATGTAGCTTGGATTTTTTTCCTAAATAATTTAAACCTAATAAATGAGCTTGTGATCATTTAAAACATACTCAGAAACCTTTATACCTATCCTAAAGTATTGGCACTTTGGTATTCAAAAATGTTGTGCCAGAGACTTTTCTCCTTACCATAAATTTTAATTTATGAGTCCATGCAACGGTCCTAATGAAGATTAATTATTGCAGTACATTCCATAAAATGTGCTCAGCTTTCTCCTGTCAGCAAAGGCTACCACATGTAGAATTGGTAGTGAAAATATATCACATCCTTAATGTCTCTTTTCTAGCTGCTCAGTACTAAAAACAAATTTGTAAAAACAATTTCATCTAAGAAAAGATTGATGGGCTCAGACTTCATTATAAACATAACTGCAAAAGGAGAGGAAAAAACTGGTCCTCTTGGATCAGAATTCTAATAATCAGAAAAGGCTGGGGGTGGTGAGGAAGAACGAGAAGGCAGAAGATTGCACATCACACCACTACTTCACATATGTGTTTCCATCTGTAAAATATCTACGACGCCATTTAGGACCGGCAAAAAGTTTTTGGCCCCACTCTATTGTTCTGGTCATAAATCCAGCAGTTAACTGCACAGGAGTGTCTATGCTACATGCACGCCCACGCCATCATTTCGCATGCAATCTCAAGATTTCCCCAAAGCTCATCCAGAGTCCAGGTTAAGAATCCCTGCTCCACAGCAGTTTAGAAGGTACAATTATGTCTCTTCTCCCAGATTAAAAAAAAATTAAACATCATACAAGTTGAGTTTATGCTATGCATTTTTCTCACGGCTAATCTGCATGTAGAACATTTTGTGCTCCCCAGAAACACATCTCATCTGCTTCTCTCTCAATCTACTTTCCCTGATTAGTTTTCAATATCCAAGATCATCACCTACCCAGGCATGTCCCTAACATTCCAGCTATCTGGCAAAATGAAGTTTTACAGTTTAGTCTCACTCTTCATCAGTCCTTCAAGTGACTTCAAAGGAGACAAAACCCAGTCTTCAACAAGGCTGCCCACTAAAACATTACTTATAATTACAAAATAAAATCAAATCACACAAGAACCCAAAACCTAAGCAACCTTTAAAAAATTTATTAACAATTTTAAAAAATTACTTACAATAACAAAAATTAAAACCCATTAAAATTACTTGTAATAACAAAATAAAACCAAACAAGAACCAAAAACCTAAGCATAGGTGAAATAAAATCAAACAAGAACCAAAAACCTAAGCATGGATACAATCTAAAAATTTTAAAAGGGAGGTGGGCAAGGAAATTATGGTGTAACCAAGGGATGGAAAGTTTGCAGTCATTAGGCACGAGTGCATTCTATGTGAATGCAATGTGAAATGACTAAAAGAAACATCCTAAGAAGTCATTCACAAAGGTTTTTTCGGTGAAAACAAAGTTGCAGCGCACCAGAGTTAGGGCACCTGCCAGAGAACCCTACTAGCAAGGGTGGTTCATCTTAGCCTCATGCCATCCTGAGCTATTCGTCCTTCTGAAAAAATGACAGGCTCCCAACTGTCCTGAATTATATAATGGTTGATTAAATGGTAGAGTAGAAAGCACAGGGCAAAAACAGTAACAGTAAAAGAGTAGCTTCTTAAACTCCCAATTTCTCACACTATGTCTTCCCCATCTTAACTCAGCCCTCACCCCAGAAAATAACATCCTCCTTGCCCAGTGTGTAGCAACCTTTCTCTAAAAGTCCGAAGACAAATATTGCCTTTCCCACCCCCACCCCAACAATCTGCCTCGGGAGTTTCTCCAAATAGTGTTCTTATTTTCAAATGTTTGACAAGTAAGAAATGATTAAGATTTTCTCTTGAAAGTTGCTCGGCATGTGAGAATGGGGCATATACTCCTGAAGTTGAAAAGAGTAAGAGGAAAGAATGGCAGGCACACAATAAATTCACTACATAATTAAGCTGAGCCAACTTCTTTCTACATCTGCTACACACAATGAGACTCAATCAAGTAGAGGTTCAAGTAATTGGAAACCGTAGTGAATAGTATTTTTTTAAACAATCATCTAGACTAAGAAAAAGCTCTTTTAGCTCCAGCCAAAAACAAGGAAATGAAAATGGCTTCTGAGAACTTTGTTTTCCAAGTGAAAAGCCTCCCACAAATTATGAAGCCGACTGTAAAATCTTAGAATAGGTACTGAGCAAAACTTATTTAAGAGATGTCACAGAACTCAATACTAGGAGAAACCACAGAGGTTAAAGTAGTTCATCTACTTCATGTAAGAGATCATTTTTAAAGACAGGCAATTTCACTCAAAAGATAGACAAATGAATATGGAACAGATTTTCAGAAACAAAACAAAAACCCAAATAAAAGAACAAACATGCAGACCAAAAACCTTGATTAGTCTTTTGATTCAGAGGTGTGTAAAAATAGGTTGAAAGAACCACCTAATTATATTTAGACGTGGAATCGTTTACTCTGTACAGGAAAAGGTATCAATCCATATAGAAGTTATCATATCTAAATGATGACAATGGCCTCAGTACAAACTACAGATGTAATTGGTCTTATGCTACCTAGAATAATCTACCAAATACCCTACACCATGTAAGAATTCTTGATAAAGCCACCTGCCTTAAAGAACGTAGGCTGCAAAGCAAAGATTGATATAAGGTACCAAGAGTCTAGTCACCACCTTTTCTTTTTCCTTTTTTTGTTTGAAAAAGGTTAAGATTATAAATATTAAAACCTTAATTTGACTGGATAATGAATATCTGGAACATCTAGCTGTTTCTTTTTCATTGTATTTAATACTTTGCAAATTTTCACACCATTAACAATTCACACGAAGATGGCCAAAAACCAAACATGATAAATGCTACTAGATATACAAAAATTAATCTTATATGTTCCGAGTCAAGTCTCTCAGCCTGTGAAGCACAGCTGTGAGAAGCAATTTTATTGAAAGAAGAGTTTTAAATGGAATATGATTCAAGACACTCATCTCACTTTAGAGGCCACACTTTTTAGAAGTGCAATTTACCCTCCCCTCTGCTCAGTTAACACTTACACCTAAGTCTGATTCAGTGTAGACATCACTGCCTTCAGGAAGCTCTTTCTGATCCACCAGGCCTAGACTGGACCCATCACTTATGTGGTCTCCATGTTCATTCCCTACCTACTCCATTCCCTCCGCCTCCCCCAGTGCACAAACCACAAACTAATCCATCACACTGCTGTGTAATTGCTTACTTAGCTACCTGTAACCTCCATGGAACAAAAAGCTTTGTGAAAGCAGGAAAGACACTTTTCCTGTTTAATGTTTTATCCTCTGTATCCATGCCTGGCCCATGACAGGCACTAAAACATTTTTAGTTGAAAGAATGGATGGAAGAAATGTTATAATCCAGAGACTAACAGATCAAGTGGGTATTCTTAACTCTTAAGTAAAATATGATTTAAATAATGCAGAAGATTCTTACTCTATTCCTTGGCACCCCATATAGAAGCTTTTAAAAATATTTTTATTTTGAACGTGATGTAACTTTATCGCATGGACAATTTGAAATGAAAAATCATTCACAAGCCCAAAGGCAATTACAGTATCTGAAGTCTTCGTTCCTAAAAAGGTACAAAACTCTTGCAAAACTTACTGGAGGAAAGAACACAGGATTCTGTGCAGTTCCCAGCAGACCAATAAATTCAATGAATGTCACAAAGCCCACTGAAACAGAAAGCTGGGTTTCCTACTAAGCTGTTTTGTCTACAACTGCAACAACAACAACAACAAATCCTAACATCTATTAATTCTACCTGTGTTAACTCCACATTTTCGAAGAAAGAATGAGAGGTGAAAGCCAGAGTAAAATGCAGCCTAGACCAATGTGTAAGACGGATAAAGATGAGCAAAAAAGCCAGAGAACATCAAAGCAAGCTCTCGCTTCTACACCTGTTGTCAAAAATAGCACATGAAAGCCTAGATCCTTAAATGGAGTTTGGACATCTGGCCCCAACTACTTCTGTACTACGGGTAGATTAGCTGGTCCCCTGTTTCACAGTTCTGTTTTTGAGGATAAATAAACTATTCATGGTAGCATTCTTAAAGCTCATCAAAAGAAACCCAAAGTCATATAATTTTCATTGTCCCTGAAACCCTATTATAAGCAAGATCTCTTTTGGTAATGCTAACTAAACTGAGTTGAATCCACATCAGAACTCTTTCGAAATCTCAGTGCTGGAGATAATAATTCTGATAATCCTAGAGGGTCGAAGGTAGTTTAAACTCTATTGCAGCTATGCACTGAACTGAGAAAGAAGGCAGAAGTACAAACTCTTTAAAATCCTGTCAGACCTCCCTGAGGGGGAACTATTGACCCCAGATTCTGTCATTCTCCACTAAATCTGGCTCCCCATTGCCTAGTTCCAACTGACAGTGTCTTTTCCACATGGAGCAACAAAAGTGTTACTCATGCTGAATAGTTCTGCGTGTCAATAAAGTGAAGGAAAAAGAAACACCCATAGAAAACTTTCAAAGAAACTAGCTCATGCTACTTAATTTGGGACTAATATCTACTTTCTAATTGGTCTATCTAGTCCCCTAAGAGTGAACTCATCTCTGAAAATGCTAAGTGTATGGCCAGAGAATAACCTACTGAGAGATGTGATGATGTCTAAGAGGTCAGAGTACTAGTCATTGCCTTAATTACTGAGTAGAGGGTTAGAGACTGCATAGCAAGTAAAACCTGTGAACCTATCAGGAGGACCCACTAAAGCTGACATCACAAGATCTTAGCACATAGTCATACAGCTTATGAGAAGCAAAGAAAAAGAAGGTGTAGCCAAACTAGAAGAATACAGAAAAACTGTACTGGTGCTACTATGCAAATAGTAATAGCAACAGCAATTACTACTGTCAAAATTCTAGTATATACAATCTTCCAAATACATTTTCTTTATCCAAAACAATTTTGGTTTTAGTTTACATACATCTTGATTCACTGCCATTGAGGTAAAGAAACCACAGAAAACAGAGAAAAATGGAAATTAAAGCATAAATAGAAATTACAGACATAGGTTACTACTTACAATTTATTCCAAATCCTGCCTGCTAGTACAGGAATGGCAAATAGGTTTTACCTTCTGTATCAGTTCCAATTGATTGATAGAGACTGTGCTGAGGACTGCTTAGGCCAAATGGAACTGAATAGAGAAATAGCCTACTCTGAATGAAGGACAGGGGAAATTAAGCACCAGTAATATGTATCTGCCATCTGGGGTCTAGTCCAGTTTCTCAACTGTGGGCAATTTTGCTTCCTCAGAGATACCTGACAATGTCTAAAGATATTTTTAGTTGTGCCAAATGGTATTGTTAGAGGCCAGGGATGATGCTAAACAGCCTATACCCTTCCCCAAACAAAAAATTATCTGAGCCGGAATATCAATAATGCTGAGGGTGGGAAACCATGGTTTAGTGAAGTCTATGTTATGGTTAGTCCATGGAACCAGGTCTTTAATCAAATGACATTATCCTGAGCTACTTCTCTCAACACCAGGATGATTCTATACACCTAACTGAGATTCTAGAACTAGGGAATCAGTTTAATTAACAAAGATCACATTGGTCTGTCCCTAAATTTTATTGTGACCACAGACAAGTTATTTTAGCCCTTAAAGCCTTGGTTTTTTCATCTAAAAGGAGGCTATAAGATTAGACAATGTCTGTGTTCACAGGCCAAAACAAAAAACCTGCTAGGAAGCCCTTATATACACTACAGGAATAAAATCCCTCATCAGTAATCAAGCCCTTGCTGATATCCTCCTCTTCAACAAAAGACAATTTTTTGTCAGCTTAAAACAAGTTAACCAATCCCAGTCTCCACTAATGCAGACTTGTTAGCTGTGCCTGAAATTAAAACTGCTGTAATTTTCATATAATGCTTAAATACTTTCCATCTGAACCCTTGTCTTTAAGTTAAGATGCTTTGTCATCTCTCAAGGTACTCCTACCTTCTTGTTCATCACCAGTACACTATATGAACTCGGCTTCTTCCAACTCTCCATCTATGTTCTGTCATCTCTTGTATCATTCAACCTATTAATATTAGGACCAATGATATAGCCTCTTACAACTACATTTCTTTTTTAACCCTGTAAATCTCCTTCATCAATCAATTAATCAATTCAAATATGTCAAGGCATTCTCTGTGCCATGACATTAATATTAGGGGTGGGAAGTGAGGCTAGAGCAGTTAAGTGTTGGTACAAAAAAAATATGTAAAGACAATTTCTAGGTACAAAACATTTACAGCTAATTAACAGGATGAAATACATAAGCTACTAGAGAACAAGTTATATTAACTAGGTGGTAGCACGGAAATGTCACTATAAGGGCAAGAAATGACAGAAGAATGAAAATGAAATGCCTGCTGTACACAGATGAAAGATGACCCAGAAACTATCATTAAAAATGTTAGGGAGAAAATCCATATAAGTCAAATGCAGAAGGATTGCTGACATCCTACCAAAGGTTTCAAAGGTTGACTCTATCTTTTAAAGGTATATTAGACAGATACGCAAAATACGGCTGCAGAACTGTAAGAACCAATTAATGCTCCTTCCAGAGAATCAAGTTACATGGAAACACTTGGAAGATAATGACTAAAAGTCATGTATGTTACATTAAATCACATCTACCAAAATACAGACCCAATAAACCCTTCTAAAAGAGGTACATTTATATAAGAACCCAAGGGGCAGCAAACCTGACCCCACTGGGGTTCATCTAGGTCTCAGACACATACACCAAGGAACTCAGTGTGTACATTTACTCTTAGAGGTCAATTTTCAATGATTAGGAATATGCCCAGAACCTAAATTATTTAATCCTTATGGCACAAACATTTATATATTTTTGTAAATTCTAATCAAATTCTTTTCATCTGTGGTGCCTCTTGTGGTAGTAAAGCAAACATGTCTACTACCTAGAGCCTACACATGCTGTATAAAGCTAATATGTTCAACCACCTAGTTGTCCAACAGCAAATGGAAGTTTCTGGCATCACCTCAGAAGACTGCATTTGGATAAGTGAATTTTCTCTATTAAAAAATAATTCATGTTTAAATATGCATGAGACTCAAATGAAGAGTAACTCTGTCTCCCCACAGCATTTTCACCTAAGAAAATCTTTAAGACTTTTTCATAATGTTCTTGTTTAAAACAAATTATAACTCCCTATGGTCTATTTCTCCAACTCCAAACTCCCTGTGCTAGCACTTCAAGGGTTCCATCAAGCTTCCTCTTTTCTTCCATCATATTAATTCTATCTGTTGTCATTAGTACCTCCCTTCCGTAAAGAAGCTCACTGGTTTAGATCGAGCATGAGGTTTAACATTCTCAACTTTTAAATCAATAGACTCTTAACGTAATCTAATACATAGTACTCTGAAAACAAATGCTAAGCAAGTCATACTATTATTCAATTCTTCACATTTCATTTGTTTCTGGCAATGGTAGCAAACAAATAATCCATAGATTTTAAAGTGAAGGAATTTGTCAAAGGTTGTTTCTGTACAGGTTTTCCATTATTTTATTTATTAAAAACCATTTTTTTTGGTAGATTCAGGGTCTCACTTTGTTGATTAGGCTGGTCTCAAACTCCTGGCTACAAGCAATCCTCCCACATCAGCCTCCCAAAGTGTTGGGATTACAGGCATAAGCCATGGTGCCCAGCCCCTCCAGTATTTTATTTGTTATTTAATTCCATATAAAAGAATATGGAAGAATGATGTCCCCTTCTTAAAATTCAAGGACAATTTTTAGCAGTATCTTTAATAGCGTTCTTTGACAATGAAAAAAAATAAAACCCTAACGCTTTTTGCAGAGAACATATCTTAGTGCATCAAATACTTAGGCATAAAGGACTCAGAGAAAGATAAGGAAAAAAAAAAAAGGAAAAACACAACTCATGTATCACACACATCCATTAATAAGGATTATAAAAATGATCAACAAGGCACTAACATGATCAGAAAAGCGTATTTCTAGAACAATCTGCAACAAAATGAGTAAAAAAATAGCAGCAGGATTTCCAGGAATATAAGTAAAGGTATATTTAAAAAAAAAAAGAAAAAAGAAAAAAAGCAACAAACATCTCGGAGTAGAACTCTTAGTAATGTCTTTTGGTGGATTCATTAGAAGACTCATGTGAGTATTGAGGATGCATTTCATACCAATGGTAAAAACATACCTAATTTTATTTTCCATATCTTCACTATCTGAATCTTCAGAGCTTCTGTACTTATCTGGATCTGGGAGCGTGCTTGGATCAAATCCATCATCATCATCATCACTCCAATCCAGAAAGGCTTCCTCTTCATCTTTGGCCTAAAAAATAATAATAACGGAAATTGTAGTTGAAGAAGTCAGTTGATAAATAATCAGGTTTTATTTCCAGACCCAAATGGATACCCCTCTAATTGACATCCTCAGATTAGAAGTTTTCTATTCTGGTGAAGGCAAGCGACTTTCAGAACCACAACCATTTGCAAAGAGAATGAAAATCCTTATCATTTCAAAAATAAAATAAAATAAGATTCAGAAAGCAAATCACTAATCAGTCCTTTAAATACAATACAGGAGAAAATTGTCTATTTTATTATTTCCATGTAATTCAACTCAATTATCAAAGAAATAAAAGCCAAGTGCTGTGGCGTGCTCCTGTCATCCCAGCTACTCAGGAGGAGGAGGCAAGGGCCTTGCTTGAGCCCAGGAGTTTGAGGCGGCAGTACACAATGATCACGCCTGTGAATAGTCACTGCACACAAGCCTGGAAAACATCTCTAAAATAAAATAAAAATAAACATAAAGAAACAGCATATAAAGTTGTTTTAGTGCTCCTGTCCACACATCTAAGTTTCAAAACTACCAAAAATATTAGGTGAAAATATAAAAGACCAGAAGCAAGAGTACAGTAACATTTGTCTGATTTTACGACCACAAAAGTATAAGTCTTAAAAAACTATCAGATCTATTAACTGGGCAGGGTAGCATGTGTCTGTAGTCCTAGCTACTCCAGGGGCTGAGGCGGGAAGATCTCATGTGCCAGATGGCTGAGGCTAGAGTGAGCCATGATTGCACCACCGCACGCCAGCTTGGGTGATGAGCGAGATCTCATCTCTTAAAAACAAAACAACAACAATCATCAGATGTGTACAAGTGTATTTATAGTGATGGGTCTTCTAAATTCAAATGCAAGTGCAAAGTCACTAAGAACAATGGGAAAAGGGGAGGAACACCAAGAAATGGGAAAAGCAATAGTGCATGGGAGGGAATGTATGGAAGTTGAGATCTTTTCAGTTTCATGCAAGCAGGTAGGTAAGGGGGCTTTTTTTGTTTTTAATTTTTGGTGGTTATTTTTGTCAAAAAACAAAATAATGCAAAATTAAATGTATTATACATTTATGTTATGAACATCACATAACAAATTTATTTCTGGTAGACTGGTTTTGTCAACTACTAGATAAACCAAAACTAGCAGTGGCACATGCATTTAACAGAAAATTTTAAGTAGGACTAAAAAAATTTCAGGGTTTCTTTCAGTTACCATCTTTACAATACTTCTTCATACCAAATGATACAAACTTCAATGATTCTTTGATTCCTTTGATTTCCAATGATTAATGCTCGTTCCCAGAAATTGAATAACAATTCAGAATAGCATAATAATACTAATTCAAAGTAATAAAAATTTACTTTCAAATGGACACAATGCTATTTTGGATTTTGTTTAATGTGTCTCTTGTAATTGACAACATCTAGGCCTTGCTATTTCCTGACCTACAAAATGATTGCAATGTTGATGCTATACCGTATTGTCTGCGCTGCATTACAGTCAATTCATGACAATGACCAATAAAATGTATAATACCTATATTATGGAAAGCATGATGTGACTAATACCTTTAATTTATTAACAAACAAACAAAACCACTATCATTTACAACACAAGTCACTAAGTTAAAAATATCACCATAATGAAAACATTCTGAAGTACAATGTCTTTTTAGCAAAGTCTAAAAGTATGTACTTTCTAGCCATATACGGTAAGTAAATGGACATTCTTAGCTGCTCTGTCTCTTTGATTTCATGAATCATTTAAGAGATAATTTACAAAAATGGGACTGTGAAAGGGAAACAGGGACGGCAAAGTCACTAAGCAAGAGGGAAGTCAAGCTAGGGACTGTGTCAGGCAAACCTGTCTCCCATTTTATTCCTAAATAAGATAGCTACAAAAGCTACATACCTCCCTTGCCATTTGCCCACAAGGATATTCCTTGTGAACAAAGGACAGACAGAACTCAGTCATCCCTCTGCTCATGTGAGACAAATGCTTCTCTGATTGCTTCCTCTGCCCTATTGTTTCACTGAGCCAGACTAAGGCGTGAATGATTCCTCTACCTCCGCCTCACATGTGATTTGTGTATTTAGTAAGAGGCTAACCAGAGACTCAAAAGAATGCAACTGTTTATCTCTTAGCTACCTATGACCTGGAAGTTCCTTCCCTGCTTCGAGTTGACCTGCCTTTCTAGACTGAACCGATGTACATCTTACAGATACTAATTGATGTCTCACGTCTCCCTAAAATGTACAAGCTGTGCCTCTACCACCTTGGCCGCATGTCCTCAGGACCTCCTGAGGCTGTGTCATGGGTGTGTCCTTTAATCTTGGCAAAATAAACTTTCTAAATTGGTTAAGATTTGTCTCAGATATTTTGGACTGACAGAACCATCCTCGTTTTTACCTCCTTTTGACTTATTTTCGTGAGTCAGACAAATATTCTCTGACATATCTATTACCTCACAACTGTCCAAAAGAGCGGGACAACTCGAAGCAGGGAGGGGGGTTTCAGGTCATAGGTAGATAAGAGACAAACGATTGCATTCTTTTGAGTCTCTGATTAGCCTCTTACTAAATACACAATTTACATGTGAGGTGGAGGTAGAGGAAAAGTCGCTTGTGCCTTAGTCTGGCTCAGTGAAACAACAGGGCAGAGGAAACACTCAGAGAAGCATTTGTCTCACATGAGCAGAGGGATGACTCTGAGTTCTGTCTGTCCTTTGTCCACAGGAATATCCTGTGGGCAAATTGTGAGGAGGGCATGTAGCTTTTTTAACTTTGTAGCTATCTAATATAGGAATCAAAGAGAAGACAAGTTTGCCTGACACAGTTCCCAGTCATGTCAGTGTGTTAGGACACCATGGCTGGAAACTCACTGCTGTAAGCAAGGGAAAACCATTTAAGTATTTTAGCAGGAAACTAAATTAGTACCTTAGAAATGCAGCAATAGAAAGGGTGGTTGGAAGGTATAACATTTGAAGGAAGGATATAAGTTTTAAAACTGTAATAATTAACAAAGGAAGTAGCAGTGGAGATGAAGGTGGAGGATCGGTATGAGAGATATTAATGAAGGAGAATCAACTAGACTCTGTGGATTACAGGGGTATTACAATGGACAATGTTTGCACCTCTCTTCATTCATATGTCCATACCCTAATCCCAATGCGATGGTCATGAGGGTGCAGCCCTCATGCATGGAATTAGCACCCTCAAAAGAAGGAACTAGAGCGCTAGCTAACTCCCCTTCCACCATGTGAGGACACAGTGGGAAGCCATCTACAAATCAGTAAACAGGCCCTCATGAGATACTAAATCTACTGGCACCTTGATACTGAACTTTCCAGCCTCTAGAACTCTGAGCAATGTGTGTTGCTTAAATTACTAGTCTATGGAATTTGCTACAGCAGCCCAAAGTGACTGAGACAGGTACATAATATATTTAAGAGAATTAGTATATACAGAAGCATAGTCGTACACATCAGACCTCTGTTAAATACAGAAACAAAGAAGACAGCAGTTTAATAAACACTGAGAGGATACCTTACAAAACATGCTATGGTCTGAAGTTTGTGTCCCCCGCAAAAATTCATGTGTTGAAACCTAACCCCCAAGGCAATAGTATTAACAGGCAAAGCTTTTTGGGAGGCCGGGACAGATGGATTGCTTGAGCTCAGAAGTTCTAGACCAGCCTGGACAACATGGTGAAACCCCATCTCTACAAAAAAATTAGCCAGGCATGGTGGCACGCTCCTATAGTTACCTGCTACTTGGGAGGCTGAGATGGGAGAACAGCTTGAGCCCAAGAGGCAAAGGCTGCAGTGAGCCAAGATAACGCCACTGCACTCCAGTGGGTGATAGGATGACAGAGCTAGCTAGCCCTGTCTTAGGAGGGAAAAAAAAAAAAAAAGTTGGAGGGCGGGGGAGCTTAGGTCCTAACAGTAGAGCCTATCTGAATGGGATTAGTGCCCTTATAAGAGGCCTGAGGAACCTTGCTCAGTCCCGCTATGAAGCAGAGAACAAGCCCTTACCAGACCCTGAATCTGTTGGCACCTTGATCTTTGACTTCCCACCTTCTAGAACTGTGAGCAGTTAATTTCTGTTGTTTATAAATTACCCCCAATCTAAGGTATTTTGCTATAACTGCACAAATGGATTAAGAGGGAGATGTCTTCATTCAACAAATCTTTATTAAGCACCTATTACCTATAGCAGACACACTTTTAGGTTCTGGAGATGCTGCAGTGAAGAAAATAATGTCCCTGACCTGATAACAAAATGAGCTGTTCTCAAACAGTTACCCACATAAGTATGAAAATGAAAGCCAGGTTCTGCTATTTCTGGGGAGCAGTCAATCAAGAGTGAATCAACTCCACAAAGCCCTGCTAAATGTCTAACATTTGATACAGACAGAAAGCAGTTTTCACCTTATGGATCCCCTAACATGTGGCTGACTGATTATGCATTCTGGCTGTCAACATGCTTCTTTTTCTTCATATTTCCAGGTTGAAAGTTGCCACCACTACCCCCTCACCGACTAGTTCTCCCATCTTTCTCCACCCTTCCAGCCTGCTCAAAACAAGAATCCCCTATCATCCTCAGACACAGACACACACACACTCCTCAAAGCCCTGGGCAGAGAGAGGGGGAGCATTTCACCCACATGAAGAGATCAGTGTCACCTCTATAACTGGCAGTTTCCGAAACACAGTTTAAGAACCCCTGAGGAAATTATTTCACCTAAAATAGGAATGACTTTTCTTAAAACAGTTAGTTGGAAAACTCATTTACAAGTAGGGCAGGTGAAAATGTCCCAAAACAGAAATGTTACCTGACTGGTTATTTTGGTTTTGGTTCTGATAATGGCAAGAAACACAAACAAGATGTGGCAGTCTCCTACAACAAACGTACAAAGTGCTTTAACACAGATTATCTTACTTGATCTTCAAAGCCTATGAAGTAGGTCAAAAAGATTTATTGTTCCCATTTTTGAAATTACAAAACTGTGCTTCAGATGACTAAATTACTTACTGAGGTCACACAAACCTGGACATACACAAGGAGTTTTCTCCTACATCACCCTGAATCTCAATTCTCACCATTAAAGCTTTGGATGTGCTTGCACAGTGTTTTTTTCAGTATCAAGCGTATTTTATAAGCTTTGTAAAACATGCAGGTGCTTCCTATGATACCTTACATGTGGTAATCTCCACTTTCCTTATCCTTGGCTCCCAAGCCTCCTTTTGGCTTTTGTTTTGCCTAGAATATTGCACCAGCTGCCTAATGGGTCTTCCTGCAAGTATTCTTTCCCCAATTCTGATCACTCCAATTCTGTGTTGTAATTAGAATTTTGAAATAGATTTCAAATCTGACATGTGATAATATAAGACACCGGTTTACACACATGTACTTTCAGGTCCTGGCACTAGTCAAGCCTCTTTCCACCTCCAGTCTTCGTGCATGCTACTTCTCTCCTGGAACACCCTCTGCTGCTTCTTGCCTGTTGTGGTGCCTTCTAACATCAAACGCATGGTGCCTCTTCACACCAATCCAACAGCTACCAACAGGTGCCCAAAAATACAACTCAATTCTGTCAGTAACCATGCAGAGTGTCTTAACACAGATCCCACAGGTCAAGGGTTCAGTCCCACAAGACTGTCCACACTTCAGACAACCGTGGCCAGTAGACTACAAATTCAGGGGTTCCCACAGGCCCATCTCAGGTTCCATAATTCTCTACAGCTTTTCACAGAACTCAGGAAAGTGTTTTACTTAATGATTGCCCATTTATTATGAAGGCCTAAACTCAGAAACAGCCAGAGGAAGAGGCACAGGACAAGGGAAGGGGTGGGAATGAGGCACAGGACAAGGGAAGGGGTGGGAGTGAGGCACAGGACAAGGGAAGGGGTGGGAGTGAGGCACAGGACAAGGGAAGGGGTAGGAGTGAGGCACAGGACAAGGGAAGGGGTGGGAGTGAGGCACAGGACAAGGGAAGGGGTAGGAGTGAGGCACAGGACAAGGGAAGGGGTGGGAGTGAGGCACAGGACAAGGGAGTGAGGCACAGGACAGGGGAAGGGGTATGAGTGAGACACAAAACTTCCATGCCCTTCCTGGGTGGGCCACCGTCCCAGCACATGAATGTGTCTGCCCATGCAGAAGCTCTCTGAACTCACTGTTCAAGGGCTTTTATAATTCAATCTCCAGCCACCCTTCCCTTCCGAGGAGGATGGGGAAATAGGGCTAAAAGCCCCAACCTCTAATCAACTGTTTGGTCTTTCTGGTAACCAGCCTGTACCCTGAAGCTATCTAGAGACACCACCCTAAGCCACCTCATTAGTATAAACGCCAAGTGCTGAAAGGACTTCTTAAGAATAACCAGAGACACTCCTGTCACTCAGGAAATCCCAGGGGCTTAAGGGAGTTCTATGCCAGGAACCAGGGACAAAGACCAAACATGCTTCTTTATACTATACCTGATAACACAAGTCATCAAGTATTTCTAAGCATCGCTTCTTCAGTAAAACTTGTAAAAAGCATCTGTTTCATAGGACGACTGTGCAGGTGAAATGAAACAACATAGGTAAAGCACTTAAGAGTACCTGGCACACAGTAAGACCCTAAAATATGCTACATAATAACACACTTTTCATTTCCATTCCCCCAGAACTCAGCAAAGTACGTGGTAATGTCTGTCGTCTGACGCCAAATATAAATGGGACACAGGAGTAAAAACATATTTAATGTATTAGAGACCCACTGCCTGATTTTTTAAACAAATTTCCTGATTAATCTGTTGCCCTAGTCATGCTAGGCTGTCAGTGATTATCAGTGAGAAAATGTATTAAAAGCCTAAATACAGAGAATTATCTTTATTACATTCCTACATGCCATACAGCATTTATAAAAACAAAATAACCTTTAAGAAATGAATTTAAATTTTAGTTATTTAATTCCATCTAGGACTTAAAGTCTTCCCATATTGTATGAATTAAAAGCAAAATGTCAACTTTGAAATTTCACAAAGAGGAAAAATTCCAAAATTTATTATAAACTATTTTTTATTCCAACGAGGAATGTAAAGATTAAAAAGAAAATTTTAGAGAAAAGTGAGGCAATCAAAACACACTTTGTTCCACTAAAAAAACTTCAAAACAACTTTCTAAGAATGCATTAACTCTTCACAGTTTTTAAATTTAAGATAAAAAATGATTGCTAGGGATAAATGACCATCCTCAGTAGTTAAAGAGAGACTGATTTTGAGATTTCCCCAAGCTATAAATCCTAGGCACTAAACTATTTACAGAAGAAATTAAAAATTTTTCTGAATTATGAACACAAAAAGGTTAGTGATGTTATTAAATGCATCACTGAAAGTGAGTATGTATTTACTAAGGCAGATGTGCAGAATAGGAAACATAAGAGCAACTGACAGTGCTGAGAAATTATGGTTCCCACACCATAATGTTAAATTTTAACACCCTGACCCCATTACCTTTTAATAATAATGTTGTAACACTAACAAAAATATTTCACAATAATTTCAGTTTATCTGCCTCCTAGAAATTTATTCTACAATGGTGATTTGGGTTACAGCATAATACTGATTTACATACTTCATCTTTGGTATATGACCAAATGTGTATGTACTGGGTGCACCTCTAATATATGCTGGCTTAATTGTACTTTAAAACCCCAACCTTGATCCCCTACAATTATGGGGATCTTGCTCAGAAACATCTCTGCCCTTCCTAACAGCCAGCATTAATGTATACAATTGACACAGCAAATGAGAGGAAGGCAACACATTTCAGATCTGGCCGCCTAACCATATAGAAATCTGAGGGGATGAGAGGCAATGGGAATTCGAGACCAGCCTGGCCAACATGGTGAAACCCTGTCTCTACTAAAAATACAAAAATTAGCCGGGCATGGTAGTGGACACCTGTAATCCCACCTATTCGGGAGACTGAGGCAGGAGAATCACTTGATCCTGAGAGGTGGAGGTTGCAGTGAGCTGAGATCGCGCCACTGTACTCCAACCTGGAGGACAGAGCGAGACATCGTCTCAAAAAAGGAAAAACAGGAAAAAAAAAAAAAAAAAAAAAAAAAGAGGCAATGGAGGATGCTGGGGAATGATAAAAGCCATATTGAGGAACAAGCAGGTAAATTCAGATAAATGCCACCTCAGTACAGAATTGGTCCCTTCAATAAAGTAGCACTTACACAATTTCCTCTCAATACTTTTATTTTTTTTCTCATCATTCTAAAACAATGGGAATATCTGACTGAAGGACTATGAGGAAGTGATATAAATAATGCATGCAGTGAATAAAGTTAAGAATGGCAGGCAAAGGGCTGGCACATGAATATGCAAAGCCCTAAAGAGCATATTCCAAAATTGGACGGCTCTTCAGAACTTGGAATATTCATTTAACAACTGTTTACTGCACACTTCCTGGGTGCTGAGCATTGGTATAAAAGAAGAATGTAATCTGAGACACAGCACGCCAGTAAAGGACTCTGATTCAGCATTTTAACCTTAAGACTTTTAGCAAAATGAGATTTTTTTCTAAGGCTGCTTTGCACAAAATTCATTCTTCTTCCTAAATTGCTTACTCACTTGCTATCTTAATATACGAATATTCTACTGAGCCCAACAGGATACTGATGATATTACAATTTCATAATGCCCTATTAAATAATGGTGCATCTTATTGATCATCTTTATTTCTTGTCTTTTCTGAGAAATGTTACACTAAATAAGATATTAAGTAAAAGAAAAATTGCAAGTCCAGTTCACTATTTTTCTTACAATAATAAACACTATAATAGGAGATGAGTCACAAAACACTAATTTGACTTCGGCTCCACTAATGGCTAGTTGTGTGTCCTTAGGCCATTAACTCAGGAAGCTTCTGCTTCCTCATCAGTTTAATCTGAACACTGACATCTACCATTCAAGGTTGTTATGAGCACTGGAAGAGAAATGCATGTGATGATGCCTATACTAACATTTACCATCAACCCACGTGTGCACACTGGGAAAAGACTTTCCAGCAGTTTGGCAGTCATATCCTTAAGGACCCTCCTGCTTTCTCTAAATTCTAAACATAAGCAGAAATGTGAAATATTTACATCATCTAAGGAAGCAGTGTATCATACTAGAAAAATATACAATACTATACACAAAAGAATATAATTGAAACTAAATAAATGATTAAGGCTCAAAGGAGTACCAATGTTAGAATGAACTACAGTTTTTTTTTGTTGTTGTTGTTGTTGTTGTTTTGAGATGGAGTCTAGTCTCATTCTGTTGCCCAGGCTGGAGTGCAGTGGCAAGATCTCGGCTCACTGCAAGCTCCGCCTCCTAGGTTCACACCATTCTCCTGCCTCAGCCTCCTGAGTAGCTGGGACTACAGGCACCTGCCATGATGCTGGGCTAATTTTTTTTTTTTTTTTGTATTTTTGGTAGAGACGGGGTTTCACTGTGTTAGCCAGGATGGTCTCGATCTCCTGACCTCGTGATCCGCCCGCCTCAGCCTCCCAAAGTGCTGGGATTACAGGCATGAGCCACTGCGTCCGGCCCAGAATGAACTACAGTTCTTGAGGAAGATAAATAAAAGTAATACATGCTAAACCAGGTATTAATAGTAAATAGTTTGATGACTAAAATATTACTCAATTAAAAAAAAGGAATATATACAAAACCATGGATGTTATGATTTGGATCTGTGTCCCCACTCAAATCTCATGTTGAATTGTAATCCCCGATGCTGGAGGTGGAGCCTGTGGGAGGTAATTGGATATCACAGGGTAGATTTCTCATGAATGGTTTAGTACCATCCCCTTGGTTCTGTCTTTGCAGTATCTCGTGGTTTAGAAGTTATGTGTCACTCCATCCCCCTTCTCTTACTTCTGCTCCATGCCTTCTGCCATGAGTGGAAGCTTCTTGAGACCTCCCCAGAAGCCTCTATGCTTCCTGTATAGCCTGCAGAACCATGGGACAATTACCCAGTCTCAGGTAATTCTTTATAGTAATGCAAGAACAGCCTAATATAGTGGATGAATCTCAAATGCACCTTGCTAAACCCAAAAAAGCCAGACCCCAAAGGCTACATATTAGATGACTCAATTGATAAGAAATTCCAGAAAAGGCACACTTATTGGTACAGAAAACAGATCAGTAGGAGGCAGCAAGAGGGCATTCTTGAGGTGATGAAACTACGTCGCATCTTTGATTATGATGGATACATCACTATGCATTTGTCAAAACCCATAGAAGTGAACCACAGTGAATTGTACTGCATGTAAATTAAAAAAAAAAAGGACTCCCCCACAGAATAATATTTTAATGACATTTAAGTGTTCACAGTGGGTTAGAATATAAAGAATGTACTATAAAAAACATATATAGAGGAAACTTCAGGTGGTGGGACTGGGTCACAGGATTTCCCCCTGCCTCCTTTTAAACAATCTAATAGTATCTTACAATAAATAACATTTTTGAAATTAAAGAGATGAAATTGTTTTAAAACTCTAAAAGATCTTGGTATAGAATATATTGTAACAGGTTCAGGAGAGCTTTAGATTAGAAGTTCTTCACCTGGGGTTCCTGGAAGCCACAAAACCACTGAAACAATATGAAAAATATATAGTAAATATACATAACACATTTTGTGGGGAGAGTAGAGCCATAACTTTCAGAGTTCATGGGCAGCCCGCAACTCCCAGTTACTACTGCCCGGGGCTGAACTGATAATAACAACATAGGTCTCAAATTAGACTATCTTGAACTTTAAAGGTCATTCATCACTGAAAGCCTTGAACATGTTTTAGGTTTCAGCTGCCTGGTGACACATGCCAATCTCAGGCTGCTCAGAAGCAGAAAAACAGAACAAAAGCATAAATGCTACATTTTTTAAAGGCAAGAGTTAATAACATTTCAATAATTCAGAAAATAGCCATGGAGTCAGTGGGCTCGTGTATCTCTCTGGCACATGGCTACATTTTCAATCTTTGGCCAAAACTGTCGTATCTCAGGGGAAAAGAAAAACCCTGACGGAGCTAGTTGAGATCTATTTTCACATAAATAAACAGAGGAGATGGATTTTCAGTCAAGTGCATGTTTGGTTTACTACATTCTTCATTGGTTGTTCCATCAATTTATCATCACTTCTCCAAGTCGGAACCCAGACCATTTCTCTCAGTGAGCTATTGAAAAACTACTCTTTGCAGGTACTAAAACTGACTTATATTTGGTGAAAAATAAATAGCAATTTGAAATCAGAAATGAATTGAATGAATTCAGGTTTTGACAAATGCATATGAATGAATCCAGCAGAATGTGAAAATCCATTAACCATGCGCATTCAAAAAGGCAGAAACACTAAATAGTGGGGAAAACATTCCTACAAATGTAAAAATTACCAACTATGACACACCATCTTGCCAAAAAAGTGTCACCTTGATACCCCTGAATGAAATGTCATGGAATGAACATTTCCAGCCAAAAACCATTGTTTTCCTTTAGCATTTTATAAAGAGGCCTCAGTCACTTCTGCTGAAACCACCCTGCTCTGACACCCTGCTCTAATACAGTAGGGTCATTTCCAACTCATTGGTTTTAAATAAAATGTCCATTTATAAAAAGAAAAATCAGAGAAAAAATATTTTTTTCTCTCCCAATTTCCAATATTATAACACCAATGACTCAAGGAAAGTGGAATCAAACAAGGAACTTAATTAAAGAGTACTTTGCTTTGGAAAACAGGAAATCTTCAAAAAGATAATCATAAAGTTATCATACAACACAGCAACTACAATCCTAGGTATATACCCAAGAGAACTTAATACATATCCACAGGAAAACTTGCACATAAATGTTCATAGCAACAACATTTATAACAGTCAGAAAGTGGAAACAATGTAAATGTCTTATAAATGGTAACTGGATAAATAAAATGTGGGCTACTCATAGGATGGAATAAAACTGTCTCTTGGTATCTGTGGGGGATTGGTTCCAGGACCCTTTATAGTCATTCCTCAGTATCCATGGTTGGTTAGAATCAAACAAAATCCATGGGTGCTGAAGTCCCTGATATGAAATGGTATAGTATTTGCATATAACCTATGCATATCCTCCCATACACTTTAAATCATCTCTAGATTACTAATACCTAATATAATGTATTATAAGTGCTATGTAAACAGTTCTTTTACTGTATTGTTTAGGAAATAATGACAAGAAAAAGTCTGTGCATGTTCAGTACAGATGCAATGTTTTTTCAACTATTTTTCATTCATGTTTGTTTGAATCCATGGATGAGGGACTCACAGATATGGAAAGCCAACTGTACTGTCAATGAAAGAAAGGAAGTCCTGGTATAGGCTACAACATGGATGAACCTTGAAATCATTATGATAGGTGAAAGAAGCCCATCGCAAAGGACGACATATTGCATTAATCCACTTATATGGAATGTCCAGAATAGACAGATCATGGAGACAGAAGGTAGTTTAGTAGTTGCCAAGGATGGGGGAAAAGGGAATGAAATGGAGCTAAAGGGTACTAGGTTCCTTTTGGGGGTGTCAAAATGTCTGAAATTAGATAGTGGTGCTGGTGGTTGCACAACATTACGAATATTAAAAGCCACAGTATTGTATTTCTTCAAAAGGGTCTGCAGGGCCAAGTTTTTCTGTGGACATGTATTCAATTCTCTTGGTATATAGCTGGGATTGTAGTTGCTGGGTTGTATGGTAACTACGACTAACTTTTTGAAGACTGCCTGTTTTCCAAAGCAATCTTTAATTTTATAGTACATAAATTATCACTATTTTAAAAATAAAAAAATTAAAGGTTATTTTGATTTTCAATGTAAAGGTGCAAAACTTTTTTACATTCTACTTAACAAATAGAAATGATTATTTAATAATGTAAAAATTCCCTTTAATTTCTCTAAAATGGTCAATCCAGTTATTCAATAAGAGTAAAATTAGAAAGGAAAGGAAGACGAAGAGATAGCATCTTAACGTCAGCTAAAAAACGCCAGCAGACTCAATACACTCAGGAACACTTTCTGATTTCAAATCCCATCGTTGCCAGAGAGGTTTAAACAGATTATACTCACTTAGAGTTCAAACAGTGAATATTCAATGAGAGAAAAAAAAAATCCTTAACTTTTTAGCTTAAAACAGGGTAAAGGCCACAACCATAGAAAGTGTTAATATTCCCATTACAGAAATTCAGATTTGAAAACTGAGATTTAAAGGGGCCAAATAACTTTCTCAATGACATAGTTTAGATTATAGAGTGGGAAAGAAATTCCAGTATGTTTGACTCCAAAGTCCACCCTCTTCTCATTAGGTCATGAAGAACCAACTTCACTCTTGAGAAATCCAAAGATATGTTAGCCCAGGATTCTGGGTCCAGTTATTGTTATGGCTCGAACATAGCTTGTAGGCATGAAGTTTTGTGCCCTACGCCTCTCGCCACAAGCATTACTGCACACATTGAACTCCTGATTTATGTTGCTGTTTAGATAAATTCTGTAGCCTCAAAAGAAATATTTCATGAGTTAGAGCCCTGTGTGCCAATCAACCTCCAGTAAATTCTTTGTTAGAGACTATTCCTGACGCCGGTGGTCTCATGAAAACTGGTCATGTAAGTAACAGAGCTTAAGAGAAGAATTAGGACACACTAAGAAATCTGACACTAAGAAAATCTGATGTTATGTCTGAGTAGCATCTTTCTACACAAAGAACAATACAGTCCTTTCATTATTCTGTCAAATATTAATGAAGTTATCCACAAGTTCTACTGGCTGTTTAAGATTATTATTTCATAAATGCCCACAGACAGTTTTGCTCTAGTTCTTTCAGAATCCAACATTACCTAGTATATTTTAAGACATTTAATACATTTCCATAATGACTTTTTTAATACCCTAGATATCGAAATCCCTGTAGATAAGATAGTTGGTAAAACATTTTGGTTATTCCTAATGAAATATTTGTGCCTTTCAGATATTTGTGCTGGCTGGCCTATCTTTCCTCTTGTTTATAATTCTGGTAAGAGCCACAGAGGAAAAATTTCTTATAGAGAAGTTGCTTATTAGCAAGTAAAATATTTAAGGCTACAGCATGTTTATGAGCTTGCAGTTTATTTGGAGCAAAGGGATGTTTTCTGAAGTCTTTATTTGTAGGCACATTCCAACATAACCCCAGAATGTCCACAAAACTAAAAATTCTGTACTCTAGGATGCAGGGTAAAACGTCTCAGAAGACATATGTAGGCTCATATATACTGCTTACAGTTTTAGTCCTGGTAATAAATTCTATAATGAAAAGTTAGCTACACATACGGAAGCTAAAGTTTAAATCATGTAAATATCTTTTAACATAAATTTTAACTCAGAAAGAACAATGTGCTTATTGTCTCACTTGGTTCAGAAATCTAGGACTACGATTAGCTTGTGCATTAAATTCATGCAACAAATATTTAGTGAGTGCTTACTATGCATGATGTACACATGGTAAGGGACTTTGGGGAATACAAAGAAAAACCAGATCTGTTCCATGCTCTGAAAGTGCTTCCAGACAAACACAGTCAACAACACAGGGGCATGTATTATTCTAAAATGAGGGAGGGAGTGATACACGAATTACAGGAGAAACTACATAATTACAGTGCTAGTAAGGCTAGGCCAACAGAAGGCTAGATCTGGCACTCGGACAAGGCGGTGGTGGTGGCAGATATTAAGGAAGACTTCATGAAGGAGATGCCATTTCAGTTATGCTCAGGATAAACGAGGAAGGGAACATGTAGAGGTGATGAGGAGGGCATTTAGGTGATGGTACAGTATAAACAAAGACACAGGACACGAACTGTGTAGACACATACAAGGTAGATACTAGAAACAATTAGTAGAGGTACCAAGTCCTCCTCCTTTCCAGCAGAGACAGTCCCTTGCCAGAGTACACAACTTGGGAAGCAGGATTTCAACCCCCACAGACTCTCTCCACAAGGTATAATTCCACTGCTAACCTGATGACCGTATGGGGCAAACCTGGGCATGTATGGGAAGAACATACAGGGCAGAGGTAGTTACTTCTGCTAAATCTTGGGTCTACCACTCCGGTTGTGCAACTTTAAGTAAATCAAGCTTACCGTACCAGAGATTCATTATTTGGAATAAAATGGTATTAATAACTAACTAATGACTCTAAAGCCTAATGAGAAAATAAATATAAAGTGTCTTATACTAAGCTTGGCTAATGCAGGCACTCAATCAGTGACAGCAGTAGCCACTGTTTGTGTTAGCAGAAGGAAAGCAGAGGACTTTAAGTATTCTAGAAAGGTGGACTGGACATAGAATTCTGAGCTGACGTATCTTTGGATTTCTTAGTAGTCAAAATATCTGTAGTAGGGAGCCATTATTTTAGCTAGGTGTGTTAGGCCATTCTTGTACTGCTATAAAGAAATACCTGAGACTGGGTAATTTATCAGAAAATAGGTTTAATTGGCTCACAGTTCTGCAGGCTATATAGGAAGCATCGCACTGGTATCTACTCAGCTTCTGGTGAGGCCTCAGGAAGCTTACTATCTCAGTGGAAGGTAAAGGGAGAGCCAGTATCTCACATGATAAGAACAGGAGCGAGGGGAGGAGGGAAATATCAAACTTTTTTTTTTTGAGATGGAGTTTCGCTCTTGCTGTGCAGGCTGGAGAGCAGTGCCACAACTTCAGCTGACTGCAATCTCTGCCTCCGGGGTTCAAGCGATTCTCTTGTCTCAGCCTCCCAAGTAACTGGGATTACAGGCATGTGTCATCACACCCAGCTAATTTTTTGTATTTAGTAGAGATGAGGTTTCACCATCTCAAGAGTTTCACATCTCGAACTCCTGACCTCAGGTGATCCACCCACCTCAGCATCCCAAAGTGCTGGGATTACAGGCGTGAGTCACAGCACCTGTCATGGTACCACACATTTTTAAACAGCCAGGTCCCATGAGAACTCACTCACTATTGCGAGGACAGCACCAAGCCATGAGGGATCTGCCTCTGCAACCCAAACACCTCCCACCAGCCCCCACCTCTAACATTGGGGATTACAATTCAATATGAGATGTGGTGGGGACAGACATTCAAACTATATCAACAGGTAAAGGGCAAGTTTAGGATGACAAAATAATTCTAACATTGTTGTGCATGTCTTTATGTTGATACAAAGGTACCAACATCATAGGAAAGGACTTCTGTGTATTCTATTGTCTTTTTCTATTTTATTTTCTTTTTACCAAAAAAAAAAAAAAAAAAAAAAAAGGTAGCTGTGCATGCTTTTAAGTGTTCCTAATGTGAAAATATAAACAGGTGGCAACACCACATATCTCCTTCTTTTTCTGTTTATTTTGAAATGCAAAAGTATGGGAACCAGCATATTCAACACACTCCTGAGATCTCTGTAATTGGTTTTAAAATCTTCAGGCATCATAAATTTCATCCCAAGATTATAATGTTAAGAAATACCACTTGGAAAAGTCAAAATAATTTATAACTTAACACGGGGGGCAAGGAGGTAAGAAAAAAGAAAAACCCAATAAAGATAGTTCCAGAACTACTGCAGAGAAAAGGGATTGACATAGACCAGTGCATTTGTATGATGAGAAACTAGAGGCAGTTGAAAAGTGAGAAAGAATAAAATAGAGATTGAGAGATACCCAGAGACAGGAAGTTGCAGTTGAAATTCTGAACTTTCTTGTGTTCAATGGGCATTTGAAAATACTAGGATTTCTGGTGCTTGCTTGAAGAGATTAATACACACAGTTCATATTTTGAATGACTCCCATGTAAATGTGTGTACATTAATAAACTGGCATGCCGTTTCTTCTAGTAATCTGCCTTTTGTCGGCTGACTTTCAGCAAACCTTCAGAAGGCAAAGGGGAAGTTCTCTATTTGCCCCTATGCTTTTGGCACCGCGAGCAGGATATCAAAGCCCCTCTGCTCTTCTGGAAGCCACATTCAGGGGAACCTAGAGCCTGACAAGCTAGCAAGAGTGTTAAGTATTCCTTACCAGTTAGGCTCCCAGTCTCTGTATATGGAATCTGGTTGAGTGGATGGGAAAAATCTCACTTGTCTTTTTTTTTTTTCCCCTCTGCAAAATTTTGATTAATGGGGGAAAATTATTGGTATGACTTGACTTAGGTGTAGAAATTCTGGTGTATTTTCAACATGAATATTCATATTGTCTGATCCTTTTCCTCCCAGAAATTACCTTTATTCTGCTGCCTCTGTCTTGCTGTGTCATTTGTTATAAAGGGTCCCTCTCATCTTATTTTACATCCTTGAGAGCTTGCTTTGGGACCAAACAGGAATACCTGCTCCTGGTTTCCACCATCTAGGGGACATGATTTTTGGGTCATGTCTGGTGGCCAGCCTGAAAAGACTGGGAACCCTGAGACATGTAACATATTAAGCAGCATAGTCTTTGTTCTGAATGTGCCAAGATCTCAGGGGAGTTTGTCTTAAGTCCCATCCATAGTGGCCTTTTGTCATCTTGATTCTTGATGTCTGGTTAGTCCTGGGAAAGTCCAATCCCAGGAGGGCCTACCCAGTGTCATGGATTAATGGGTCTGTGATGGGCAGCCCCTCACAAATTTGTGGGATACTGGAGGCATTCTATGTACAAATGCCATCCTTGACTTCTGTGGCAACAAGAGTTTTTTTCTTTCTTAACCTATTTCGGGGAATGAACTTTTTGAAGGATCATGGGAACTATCTCTTCTATACCCTCTCTAGGAACAGCTTTTGCTTATATGGTAAAATTTTATTCTAAACCTAGAAAATTACTTCGTAGGCTTTCCATGAAGACGCTTATTGGATTGAGTTGATACTAGAATAATACACCATCAGAAATCCTAATTGTCAGTGGCTAGAAGATGGTTCCTTTGAATCAGAAAGACTTTTGTATTTGAAAAAGACTTCGGATAACTCAAATTCTAAGCAGTTGCCTTATTTGTATTTATGGGAGGATCAAACTGAAAGAAAGACATACATTAGTGTCATGGTTAGCCTTAGATTGTCTCTTAAAAAAAAAAAAAAGCAGAAATCAGATTTAAAACAAAGTTAAAATCCTTTGTACGTTCAAACTGCCTGCCTCGGGTCCCCTGCGAGATTTGCAAAGAAGGCCCCTCCATCTTGTAGTCTAGTAGTTAAAATTCCACACTCTCACCTTGGCAGCCTAGAAGTTTGATTCCCTGCCAAGGAACCAGCCCCTTGGAGATGTAAATCCTTTAACACAAAAGGGGAAAGAAAAAAGAAACATTTATTTTTAAAATGGGTTTGATATTTGTATGACTCAACTTTTTGGGTACCCATTTGTTACTGATCCTTTTCCCTTCCGTGGACAGTTTTTGATTTCCTATCTCACTGTCTCCTTTAATCCTCCATCCATGGGGCACACAGTTGTCAGGCCTTTGTGTGTAGACAGTCAGCTGGGAAGCTGAGACCCTAGAGAATACTGCCAAGCAGAAACATGGGCTGTCCCCTGCTTGCAGCTAGTGAAACTTTGCTTTCTTTGAACTGTCTTTGGGAGTGGTCCTGGATCTTGTGAGGCCTGCTTTCCGCCTCTTTGGAGATAATTTGCACTTCCTTGGTTAAGTCATAAAAGGCTTATTGTTTTTGGTCTTCAATCACTTGGACGGTACCTTCAGTTTAAAGAAGTTAAAAAGCCAGGAATGTTAGCTGTTTCTCTCAGCTAAAGTCTAAAAAGAAATTTTTTAAAAAATTTAAAAATTTAAAAAGAAATTTTTTTAAAAGTTTTCGAAAGAGCTCTATGGTCAAAAGTCAGCTTAATTAAAAGCTGATATTTGGATTATCATTTTTTCTTCTTTAAAAAAAAAAAAAGTCTTTCTACTTTTTATCTGTTGGATCCTATTTCTCTACAGGGATTTTTTTTTTTCCCCAGTCAACTGAAACACTTAGTTTCTCAGTCTTCTAGTCAAGGTCAGACAATGTCACTATCATGTAAGGATTATACGTGTACCAAGCATTCCGTACAAGCAAGGCACTCAATAAAGATTACCTTTCCTTCCTATCAGAGAAGCAACTACGATATGAGGACAGATGTATGATACCAAACTGGCTTGAATTCCTCTAAATATGTATCAGTTACAGAAGGATTATGATTTCAAACAGAACTCAGTGAATATTCTGGTAAAAACCAGGAATGCTCTTGCTTTAACAATAAAATCTAGATTGTTTTCTACTACAGTACCAATCAGACAATTTCCCACTCTAAAACATGTATGGGTTAGCATCCTGAGCTAAAGGAGACTGGCAACTAAACAGATACCAGTATATGCATTTATTATCACTCATATTAACACACCACAATGTGCCTAAACCAATTCCTTCCACAATAAGCCCAGAGAGTACAGTTAAAACATGCATTGGCAGGAAGAAAAAAAATATGTATGTGAAGGACTACTGCTTTAAAAAAAAAATCACCAGTTCTAAATACCATCAAGGGGCTGCAGACATCTGTAACGCTGGATTCACAAGCATGCTTGTTCATTTGTTTCGTCTTTTAAATATACCAGTGTCCACTGTCAGTACTCTTTAGAATATATAAATAACTAACAAGAATTGCTCTATAACAATTCACAGTAGCTGTATGTAAGTAACAATTCTTAAGCCTATGATCTCAGATGGATAATATAGTCATGGCAAAGTGGAATATCCTACTAAAGTTACTTTCAATTAATTTGCATCTTAAAGTTCTGAGTCACTTCCTCTGAATGATTAAATTTGGGTGGCATGATGTATACAAACATTCCAGTCCTGCTCGGTAAATAGCAAATTGCCACAAAGAAGAAGTTGATATAACTTTCTTTTTGGCATAAATGGTTTATTTCAAATCACAAACTATCACCACAAAGGAAGAAAACAATTCAGTATTCTGGGCAGCAGGCTGATAACTTTTCATTAGTCTGAAAACACTTTCCTGAATTTTCTCAAAGCAGGACAATTGGAACAAAAGCCTCATATACGGTTGGTATCTGGGCATCTATGCTATGAAAATAGGATTTGTGATCTTTCCTCTGCTACTAGCTCTATATTAATCAGAACTACTGAACTTTGGGTTAAAATTCCCCAAATATTTTTGGTGACAATTACTAAAGACTAGTGCTGCAACATTATTATTAAGTAAACTTGTATTATTAGTTACATCTTTCAAAAATCCCAGGAAAGATAGAGAAGGTATTAATTTTATAAGATGTTAAAATCAATATTGACGTATTACTGAAATATAGAAATATAAGTCCTTTATGGTCTGAAAACTAAATTGGGCTCTAGTCATGATATAATATGCCACAAAAGGAAACCTAGTGACTCCTTAATATCTGCTAGGAAGTAACACTCAGATTTTAGGAAAAGATCACTTAATAAGAGACTAATGAGTTTTTTTTTTTTTACTGAGTTTATACCCAAAGGAGACCTGGATATAATACAAGGGAACTAATAACTCAGAAAAAACAAATCACACCTTAAGTACAAGCAAAAAAAGAAATCACTTATCCAGTGATGATATGTAATGCTCTGGCAAAGTTTCCTAAAGAATTTAAGAGAACATTTAAACCTTTTAAAACAGAGCTAATTTTACTGTCCAAGCATTTGTAAGATTGGTCCCAGTATGCGCTTTTGTTAATTACCCAGGTCAAAGCTTGTCTCTATAAATCACTGCAGATATTTCAAACCTGGCTGAACTTAAATTACAAGTTACCTAAAATTCCATCTTTTTATTTTGAAATTGTCCAAAGTAGTTATGATCTAAAATATAGGCCAGAGCAAATGCCAACTACAAATCCAATTTTCTACAAAAGTTTCTACTTAGGTTATGTGAGAAATTTCCATTTTAAAAAAAGGGAAGAAAGCAATCACTTGTAATATTCTTTCCAGCAGTAAAGGAAGCTTTTCCTCTTCAAAAATGAGAACGAATTACAAAATGCCCCTCAGTGCCCTCAAAATTTCATAATAACTATTTTATTGAAAAGTCACATAGTTGTCCTTTACTGAAGGCTTTAATTTTTTATGCCAAAGTGTTTTACAAAAGAGCATAAAAGAGTATGCCCATATGAGCAAAATACCATTTTTAAAGAAGTTTTGCATTTTGAATTCTATTGACTTTGTTATTTTCCCATGACACTTTGGCAACAGAAGAATTAAGTTTGTATTTACAAAAATTAAAGAAATGGCTCTAAGATACGCCATGATAATTTTCTTAAATCTGCTCCATTATTTACTTTAGGCTTCTACTTTCAAATTTAAATCATCCAAATTACACATTAAAATTAGTCGTGATCTGTAGCACATAATAAGCAATGGCTTATAATCAGGAAAAAGACTGATAACTCACTTTAAATTGTATAAATACATCTTTTAATACTCCACTGAAGAATCTCCATCTCAAGTGTATTAGAAAGGATGAACATTTTAGTATCAATTTCCTACATCTTTACCCACCTTCACCTTAAAGACAATGAGAATGCATGAAGATATTTCTTTTTCCTTTTTTTTTTTTTTTTTTTTTTTTTTTGAGACGGAGTCTCACTCTGTCACCCAGGCTGGAGTGCAGTGGCGCGATCTCGGCTCACTGCAAGCTCCGCCTCCTGGGTTCACGCCATTCTCCTGCCTCAGCCTCCCGAGTAGCTGGGACTACAGGCGCCCACAACCGCGCCCAGCTAATTTTTTGTATTTTTAGTAGAGACGGGGTTTCACCGTGGTCTCGATCTCCTGACCTTGTGATCCGCCCGCCTCGGCCTCCCAAAGTGCTGGGATTACAGGCGTGAGCCACCGCGCCCGGCCTGCATGAAGATATTTCAATTGCACTATTTCCTAATTCTTAGTCTTCCTGTTATCTGAAAACTAAGTGCCAATCTACTATCTCCACTGCTAAAACATGCCAAGTGTATTATTCTCATGCTCTCGCCTTTTTAAATCAAGAAAAGCAATTAACTAGTTCATAATTAACATCCGATCATTAGATTTTCATAAAATTCACTTGTGCAGTGAAAACCTTCAAGTGCTGAAATTCTCTATTCCATCTCTTTACAGTTTACTGCACAGTCATTTATAAGTGGACTTCAATAGGAGAACATTTAATATAATCAATTTTCCATTCAGCAAGACAAAATCAAAGAAAAATACTTTGTTTGCACAGGAGACATATACTTTGGGGAGATGAATACTTGGGAATCATAGCTAACTTATCCACTGCATACATTTGCATGAAATTTCTATTTTCTATTACTTTCCCTGGGGAAAAAAATAACCTAATCTTGCGTATCAATCTCTAATATTCTGTTTAGCAATCAATGCCCCCCTAGTAAGGGACTGACAAAAAGAATTTACATACATCATTGAGGTGCTGGACTAAGATTGAATCACCTATCCATATGTAATTATTTAAAGATAAATAGTTGAGACTACAATCTCTGGTGATGACATATTTGAAAGACGGTTTATTTTGTGCATTTTTAAAGGTACTTTTTCCCTCCAAAAAAATAAGGAAAATAAACTGCTAAAAGGAAAACAGAAACATGGTGCAAAATTATGAGAAGGAACAATATCATTATTTATGGGTTAACATTTAAAAGTTAACAATGTCTAGCACATTTTTAATGAATGAAAAAATGAATGAATGAAAATGTGTTAGAATTTCACATTTTACAGATAAGAAAATTATAGGATGAGTAGACAAATATGGTAGTAGAACTAGAACCCAAATCTTTTGGTTTTAATATAAAATTATTTTTTAATAAAATTAATACAAAATTATTTCCACAAAAGATAATTTATCCAAATATCCCTTACCATCCATAATCTGCACTACCAAGTCAATGATGTGAATAATCTTCAAATCAATCCTAAACTATCACTATATTAAGAAGCTACTATACATGTTAATGAACTCTCATGTGCACTTCATCTTTTCCTTCCTTTCTTCAACAAGTATTTATTGATCATCTGCTATATGTCAGTTTAGTAGATGAAAGACTTTCTATAGAGTAAAATATCTGTTAATAGAACTACTATATTAGCATACACATACACACAAAATAAATTAAGAGGAAAGTGAAGATTTCACATATAAGATTTTAAACAGTCTTAAGGATGAGTTGGAACTTATAGGGCAAAGGGAAAGATGGAGAGGCAGGAAGGAACAGGGAGTGTTCAGTACAGCAACACTGAAGGATAGGTGAGAATAGTGGTAAGGGCCAGTTGTACAGGTGCTAAGGAAATTTGCACTAAATTCTGAGTCCAAGGTTATTAACCTTTTAGAAGTAAGAACGTCCTTCGTCATTAAAAAAATGGTATAGATCCCTCAATCCCCATCTCATCCCAAATGATAATTGTACTTCTGTTATCTGAGAACATATACAGTGACAAAAACTATTATGAATTTAGAAACCCCTTTTTAAACTATAGTTTTCACTAGTTCTATTAATAACAGTACTCACATATTTTCAAATTAATAATATATATGTAGGCTAATTATTTGAGGTATGTCTTTAAAAAATGCTGATTGTATGGACATTACTACAGGATAATGCAAATGAAGAAAAACACCAACAAATGAGGTTAAAAATATTAATGGCAAAGAATATGAAATCACATGTCTCAGTCCATTTATGATGCTATAAACGAGTACTTCAGACTGGGTAACTTCTAAAGAAAAATGGTTTATTTGGTTCACAATTCTGTTGGCTGGAAGACTGGGCATCTAGTGAGAGCCTCAGACTGCTTCCAAAGGGGAAGGGGATCAAGCTTGTGCAGAGATCACATGGTAAGAGAAGAGGCAAGAGAAAGAGGGAGGGAGGTGCCAGCTCTTATCACCAGCTCTCTTGACAACTAATAGAGCAAGAACTCAGAACTCACTCGTTACCACAAGGATGGCACCAAGCCTTTCATGAGGGATCCACTCCCAAGACCCAAACACCTCTCATGAGGCCTCACTTCCAACACTGTGGGGATCAAATTTCAACATGAGGTTTGAAGGGTCAAATATCCAAACTACAGCAACATCTGTTCTGACTACTACAGAAAGCGTAAGACAATGCGGCATATTCCCAGACTCATGTGCAGGCTTCCCAGGTCTCTCTCAGCCTTCTGGTTGGAGACATTGAGAAGCTATTGATAATACTTGAACAAATTGAGGATATTTGCTGCTAGGTCTGAGAAACTCATCTTTGCTAATTTTAGGGGGATTTTTATACCACCCTGTTAGCTCTTCTCTCTTCTCGGTGCCCTCTCCACCAAGTGTTCTGGAGAATTCTGGCTCCATGCCTGCTGCTCACAAATTCAAGTAGCACAATCCTGACTGTAAATTATGACAACAATGGGTGATCAGACAGCCAATTTTATAGGTGTAGCATACTTTAGAGGACAGGGTTGGTGCTTACCTGAGATTCATTCCTGAACCACAGTATGTAATATAATGTTAACAGTAATGGCATTATGATGGGGACTGATTTACAACTATACTTTGAGGCAAGAAAGTGCAGAATTGCAACACTTTTCTGAGAAGTCTACTTTTTCTTTGGATATTGGTTATCCACAGAGTCATATGTAATTTGAGAAGGTCCACGATGGAAAGTTCCAATTATTAAAAGAATGTGTTGTTCATTCATAATGCTTTCTGCACATGCAAGAGTCAACTGGACAGACAGACTGACTTATCTGCCAGCCAATCATGATTTCATTGGCTAGGTTATAACCTCAGCCCTGCAGAGCGCCTGTGAAGGGCTCAGGACAGTGAAACATGATCTTTCAAGGGCCTGGAAGTAAGTTGGGAGCACAGGCACCATTGCAGGATGATGAGAATGAAGGAAAAACCAACAGATTAGTTTTTAAAAATGTAAAAATTCCTCAAAATGCTTAAAATCTTTTTGAGAATGCTGGCCTAAAATATAATTCCTGACTGTCACCAAAATGCTTAATGAAGACCCCACACTGCTGCACAATCGGTGTAACTGCTATAGGGGTCACAGGAGTTCCACAAGGGCTTCATAAAAGGCAGGACACAGATTTGAGACAAAATTTTAAAACTAAGTGGCAGATGGAAAGACAGTCAGTAGACACACACAGAAATGGCCTCGAACGCAGAGGAGAGCAGGGAGAAAGGCTGCATGCACTAGAGCAAGAGACTCTAGGAGGGGAAGTAGAAAATCAGGTCACATCTAGCAGTTCAGAGCTAAACTTTAACCTCAGCTGCTGCAGGCATGGCATGTACAGGTGGGATTTCCTCCTTAGTCTCAACCTTCAGCTCTTTATTTCAGTATTTCCACGGTTCCTCCCTCATTTCTAAATATATTTACCCATTATTTTATTATAAGTGTTCTCACATGCTCCCCCAATTCTCTGTGGAGTAGAACTCAGTGTAATAAACAGGTAAATTTCTGGCAGGATTGTAGGGTAAGGTCATATTATGTTGAAAAAAGTAGTTTAATGAATGAGGAGCTCTCCACGGGTTTCTGAGCCTACCCATAAACAGGGTAGAGGCTTTTTCTTTTTTAAGTGGCATTTGAAAAACTCATTCCAGCAGCAAGCAGCATGTTGAAGCAATGGGGGAAAAAGAGGGTGTTGCAGCACTATAGGAAGCAGGTGACACTCAGAGGACTTGAGAGCAAAGTAGCAGCTCTAGAATAGCTGAGGGCATCTGCAACATACCATTGATAAATCCTACTACACAGGCACCATTTGTTATTCCCAAGAAGTTACTAGGGGGCAGAAGTCTCTCTCTCAGCTACGATTGGGAGTTATGGTTTATCATAGATGAATTCTTCAACTAATAGCCTACTTACAGGCTATTACCATCTAGGCACAGAATGTGGGCTCCATATTACATATTTTTTCCTCATTTTTACAATTGATCATGAATATCCAAGACATTTCTGTGAAACTACATTTATCCTTATAGGAGACACCGTAAAACTACCAAATACTCAGAATAGTGAAATTCTCAGGTTTTGAAAGCCTTTGCCTAAGGCAATCCATGGATCTATACCATAACAAATACCCAAGATCTACTGGTTTATTCTGTATTATCTGGTCATATATCAAGTTCTATATGCTTTTTATCTTTATAAGGATATTCAACACACATTTTTTGAATCTCTGCTACAAAAGAAATGAAATTCCTTAACCTGTTTAAGTACTGAAAACTATTAAAGAATTGGTATGTTATGCGTTGCATTTTCTTTATAATGCTTCAAAGTGCCAGACCAATCATTTATACTTATCATGTGGCTACTCAAGCCAAACTTCAAAGTGAAAACATTTTCTCATTCTCATGCTTGTTTTTCATTCTTGGCTCTGTCTTCTAAAACTGTGAGTTTGCTTTATAATTCTGGTTTACTTGTCTCATAGCAACCATAAAAGCACACAGGTAAATGGCTATTCTATGATTAAATAACCTTTTTAAAGTTTCTCCATATATTGCTGTAATTCAACTTATAATGTGAGCTACAGAATTTGACATTTGTTATGGTCATCCGTACTTTGGCACAAGTTTTTTTCGGTAACATTTTGTTTATTTAATGAAAAGCAATCTGAAGCAAAACAAACTGCTGACTTTTGATATTAGTGGGAACACAGATGATAATTTTATTTTGTACCTTTTCAATTAGTTTTAAAGGTTTTATTTATTTTATTTATTTATTTATTTTGAGATGGCGTTTCACTCTTTTCACCCAGGCTGGAGTGCAATGGCGTGATCTCGGCTCACTGCAACCTATGCCTCCTGGGTTCAAGCGATTCTCGTGCCTCAGCCTCCCAAGTAGCTGGAATTATAGGTGCCCACCACCATGCCTGGCTAATTTTTTGTATTTTTAGTACAGACGGGGTTTCACCGTGTTAGCCAGGATGGTCTTGATCTCTTGACCTTGGGATCCGCCCACCTCAGCCTCCCAAAGTGCTGGGATTACAGGTGTGAGTCACTGCACCCAGCCTTTAAAGGTTTTATTATTTAAAATTTCAAAAACCTTAAATATCAACAAAAAAGAATAATGTTTAAAAGAATAATATCTTTCATCCATTGTGAGAATCCCTCACTAAAGTTTTATACAGTGACAGTACTTCTAGCTCATAAATAAAATAAAATTTCCATTATTCAAACACAATGAACTGGAATCTTCAATTAAGTTAAAATTTGGGGACATTAAAATTTTAGATGAAAGAAGCAATATGTGTTATGAATCACTACAGATTTCAGCTTTATTCTCTTCTGATTATGACATCTACAAATTATGTAATAATAAAAGCTGAAAAGGATAACCTGGAAACACTGTAAGATCCTGAAATAAGAATTCTGACACCTGTATAACCAATACAGTTTACAAAGCACTTTAACTAAATTGACTCTTAATTCTCAAACAAACCTATTTGATGGGCCTTTATTTCTATTTTATAGAAAAGGAAACTAGGGCTCAGATATTAAATACCTTGGCCATGCTGTTGGTAAATGGGCAAGGTCTGAACTAGAATCAAGTCTTCTAGCTACAAACTATGTTCTTATCACTCAATCATACCACTTTGTATCGCAGAAAACTAGATTTCAACCATGGAGATGAACACCAGGGTCTATTGGTTAGCTTTCAAAAAGTTTTGTTTTTTTTTTAAACAATGGAATTTGATAAATCTTGTCAGACACATCAATATGTATATCCCACGTCTAGTCTATTACCAGTGCAGCAGCACATCCACGCAGCATCCTTGGTAAAATGCTTTAGTTTAAGCCAACCTCATCAAATTAGGACAGGACATAGGAATTCTGCAGCATAATCCCTAGTCAAAAATACAAGTACAACTGTAGTCTTTCAGGGGTCTGTGTGTGCGGGGAAGTTAGGCAGGGAATATATAGAAATAGTCAAGACAAGTAACATTAACAACTATATCTGACTATAGGAAGCAAATGGCATATGACCTTTACAACCAGAAGAGAGTGTATTTTGCTTACTTAGATCATCACTGGGCTTCTGTATAGTAAAGAAAGAAGTTTAGAGGACTCTTTGGCCAACATAACTACAATGCTAATAGAAGGGGGGAATATATATTGAGTAAGTATAAGTATTAAGAGAATTGGAGCCACCCATGGTATGTGCAGACATGCTACCAATAAATTCATGTTAGAATACTACTGCCACCCCTTATTCAAATTTAGTTTGACATTCAATACAGAGAGGTTTTTTTTTTTTTTTTTTTTTTTAAGACGAAGTCTTGCTCTGTGGCCCACGTTGGAGTGCAGAGGCGTGATCTCAGATCACTGCAACCTCTGCCCCTCCAGGTTTAAGCAATTCTCTGCCTCAGCCTCTGGAGTAGCTGGGATTACAGGCGCGTGCCACCACGCCCAGCTAATTTTTTTGTATTTTTAGTAGAGACGGGGTTTCACCATCTTGACCAAGCTGGTCTACAGAGAGGTTTTTTTTTTTGTTTTTTTTTTACGGTTTATGGCCTACAGAAAAATAATATAAATGGTTTGATATCTTTATTATCTCAATCATTATTCCTCTCCTAAGAAGACTTGTCTATGAAGTGAATAGCAGGCTATTAAAATCCGTAAGTCATCGAACCTAAAAAATAAGGTTCATAAGCATTAAGAACACTACCTCAGACAAGTAATATCCATTTTCTCTGATTGAAAACACTATAAAAACCAAGGGCAATTTAGTAACTAGAAAGTTAAGGGGGAAAAAAAGCAGCTTTTTTTTTTTTTTTGACATAGAGTCTTGCTCTGTCACCCAGGCTGGAGCGTAGGGGTGTGATCGCGGCTCACCACAATCTCTACCTCGCACATTAAAGCGATTTTCCTGCCTCAGCCTTCCTGAGGACTAGCTGGGACTACAGGCACCCACTACCACGACCAGCTAATTTTTTGTATTTTTAGTGGAGAGGAAGTTTCACCGTGTTGGCCAGGCTGGTCTGGAACTCCTGTCATCAAGTGAACCACCCACCTCAGCCTCCCAAAGTGCTGGGATTATAGGAATGAGCCACTGCACCTGACCAAAAGCTGTATTTCTAACTAGTGGTGTTTTTTTATTTTTATTTATGTTTTACTTTTTAGCAGACTATGAGTTTCAGGTTAGTGCGGGTTTATTCTTACATCAAGAGAATTAACTAGCAATCTGCTCAGAGCATTAACAAACTTGCTGTACCACGGTTTTTTTTTTTTTTTTTTAAAAGGAAAAAAAAAATCAATGACAAAGCTAGAACAAAGGAAAAATAAAAACAACTCTTTCCCAAGCAACTAATTTTCTACATACAGACAAATATAAAAGAAAAATACACCTCTAAGATTTTTTTAAAAAAGAATGCTTAGTTTTCTGTTTGGGAAATAAGTACTTATTTCTAGATATCAATTAATTATCTCTATTCTATTATTCATTAATAGCCTTGACTATCACATTGGATAAAGGACAATATTACATGATACCTAAATGGGCTGTGTACAACATGGCAATAAATATTGCCATTCAGAAGACTGAAATTATAGATAAACACCCCAATTTTCCTTTTCTCTATTAAAAATATTCTAATTTGTAGGTATTTCCAAACTCTACAACATGGAAGTAATGAGCTAATTATTCCATTTCTAGTGTTTTCATATAATACGCCATTTTCCAAGAGTTACATATTTAGTTGCAGAAGAATACAGAAGGATGGTGACTAAGGCAGCCCAGAAGATAAAATACAGAAATGTTTCATTACAATAAAGCAATGGTCATAAAAGTAACAGATAATCTACAAATGTCCGGAACAGCACATGAATTTTCACCTGATGAAACCAGTTTTGAATGAGATTAGCAATGGGTGAGATCAGTCATGAACGAGATTAGTTTTATATGACTCATGGAATAACGTTTGCTGGAAAACGACACAAGAACACAGATTCAAACTTAACTTGGTGGTTAAATAACTGAAAAATGCTGTTTATCTTGAAGAAGCATCTTTCTTATCTGCTGCCTAGTGGTTTTGATTTGTTTCATTCCAAATAAATCAAAGCTACTTTGTTTCTGGTATCTCATATCCTGAATTTGACTGATAAGTAAAGCAATGTTATAGACAGCATTCAAATGAGGATGGATTTTCAACGGCAAAATGCAAAAGGACTTTCAGAGGAACTCAGATTTCCAGGGGGTACAGGAGGCTTTTTACATTCTATTATCCAAAAACCTGGTATAAAGAATGAATTTTCACAGGCCACTGACAATGACCTATGAAAAAAACAATGCATTTTCACATAATTTTTCAGAGGAAGAAGACAGACTGTAGAGCTAAAAGCTCTGAGTTTGAACCTTAGATCTGATACTTCTTTAAGTATTTTACCTAATCTTTCTGAGTCTATCTTCTCATCTACAAACGGGGATTTAACAACCTGCTTTTTAGAGTTTTGAAGCTTAAATATCTTTCACAGGGCCTGGCAAATACAAGAAATTAACAAATGCTACTTCCCACCTACAGAAGCCAACAAGTGATATGCACAGATATCAGAGGAGAATGAATCATATACCCTTCCTCTTATCCCCTCCCCTTCTCAAAATAAAATGCCAAAAACGTGGTATTACACATGAGTAAATTAATTTTTAGTTCACTGAAAGCTATTCCCAGTGCTGTATCTTCACTTGAATTTTGCCTTCTTCCCTTGACATGTCCAAATCCAATTATTCCTTTATGGATCAGCTCAAGTCTCAGTTTCCCAATAAAATCTTTTCCCTTAATTCTCTACATCTCTATGTGTAATAAATACAAGATTTTCTACCTCAAAGTGACTTATCTGAATGTCTGATTATTCATAAATTTTGGCCCCAGAGGTTGCCCTTGGGAGCATTACACTTGTTACCATGTACATCCCTAAATTTTTCCATGCTGTTAGTTTTAACTCAATTTAAAAGCATTTATCTTACTACCTGCAAAGCAGAGTATGGGAAAATGGGGGCAGAGGCAGGGGAAACTTAATAAGCCATTAAAATTGTGAAAATGGGCCGGATGCAGTGGCTCACACCTGTAATCCCACTTTGGGAGGCGGAAGAGGGTGGATCACCCGAGCTCAGGAATTCGAGACCAGCCTGGCCAACATGGTGAAATCCTGTCCCTACTAAAAATATAAAAATTAACCAGGCGCGGTGGCGGGCACCTGTAATCCCAGCTACTCGAGAGGCTGAGGCAGGAGAATTGCTTGAACCCAGGAGGCGGAGGTTGCAGTGAGTTGAGATCGTGCCACCACCCTCCAGCCTGGATGAGAGCACGAGACTCCATCTCAAAAAAAAAAAAAAAAAAAAGTGAAAATGGATGGAGATGGAATCATGGAAGGCCAATGATATCACACTGTGAGGTTACATGTATTGTATTTACTGTGCAATGAGGAGCTACTAGAGGTACCAGGAGAATAACAAGATTAAATATGAGTTTGAGAAAAAACTGGTAGTGACAAAGGGGACATTAAGATACACTGAAGGCCATTTGGAAGCTTACTGTCATTAGTCACATTAACAAACAAATGAAGAAATCAACAATAACAAAAACAATGTGACAAAGAGTATTAAACTAAAGCAGTGGAAATTAGAATGTCTGTAAATGGAATTTGGACATAAAAAAGGAGGGAGGGGGAAGACTCAAAAAAGCTTGATCCATGTTTTTGGTAATTTCATTAAATTTCACAAAATCATGGTGGAAAGACCACCTGTAAGGGAAAAATGAGTCATATTATAAATATGTTTAATGTGTGAAGCTTATCAAAACATGTTTGTGCAGAAGTTGAGAAAGACACTCGAAAGAAAGGTGGGGCTGCATTCGTAAGACTTGGAAGTCAGGTTTGAAGAGATCATAATTGAAGTTAAGGGGGGAAATCTTTTAAAAGTACAATAAGAAGTAAAGAAGTGTGATGGCAAATTTTGTTCAATTCTCAAGCAGCAAAAGAGAAAACAAAACATTACATAACTGAACCAGTAAGATCAATAATTCTGAAATGGGTGGGGATAGAGAGTTAGAGAAACTGAGGAAGAAGAGTTTCATAAAAGAGGAGAATGTAGAGTAGGATAAAAGCTGAGATACGATCCAGTGCTGTGATTTCTGAGTTACAGAAGAGCAGAAAGAGCAGAGACGAATGAAGACAGGGACCTACACCAAGGCTGGAAAAATATTAATTAGAAGGTAATTGGTAGGTAGCCATCAATAGTTATCGGGGGAGGGGAAGAGGTAGAAGGCAAGAAGCGAAGGAGGGACAAGGAGGGAAGTGGGCAGAGAGGACGGTCCATATGTAGACTGGGGGAGAACAAGCTTTCTAGAATAGGGATCATCAAGTGTGAAGGCCCAGAGGTAGCCAAGTACCTGGTATGTTAAAGGAAGGTGTGTGCCTAATCAACCCCTGGTGAGAAATGATGGTATATACCATGATGGAGAAGACTTGGAGAGGTACTGATTTAGCAGAAATCAGGATGAAGATATGTAAATAAAAAATTTGTCTAGTTGTGAAAAATTTGAAATGCCTAATAGACACCCAAGTGAAAATATTAAGTAGGCAGTTAAATGCATGAACCAGGGCTTAGGAGAGAGGTCACAGCTAGAGATATAAATTTAGGGTTCATCAACATTGGAAAGGTATTTAAAGGCTAAAAATGGATGAGATCATCCAGGAGCAAGTGAAGACAGAGAGCAAAAGAAGTCCAAGGACTAAACTCAGAAGCATTCCAACAACTGCGAGTCTGGAATTAGAAGAGAAGTTAGGAAACAAGACGGAAAAATAGTTCCCAGGGAGGTAAATGGAAAATCAGGAGAACTTTATATCCTCAAGTTTACTGAAGAAGGGCTTCAAGGAGAGAACGGACAACTGTGTCAAAGGCTGAGAGGTCCAGTAAAATAAAGACAGAATTGATCACTTTATTTGCTAAGACAGAAGTTGCTGCTGATTATGAAAAGACAGGTTTTGGTGAAGTGGAGGTATAACATGCTGAGTACGTAGCCTGATGAGAGATGAGGAAGTGGTAATAACAGCATACAGAATTCTGTGGCATTTGACTATAAAGGTAAATCAATGTGACACAACTGAGGATGAACGCAGACTCTAGAAAGAGACTTCCTCCCCTTATTAGATAACACGTTTGCATACTAATAAGAAGATCTGGTAAAGAGGGAGAAATTGCTAAAACAGAAAAGACGTGGTATAATCCTGCAACAAAGTCCCCAAGGAGAAACAAGAGGATGGGATCCAGCAACCAAGTAGAGAGGCTGGCCTTAAATTGGAGTTGGGACGATTCGTTCGTGGTAACAGATGGAAAGGCACAGATGCAGGAAAGAATATGATATAACAAAAAATAATATCTTGAATTACTACTGTTTTCTCAGTAGTAATTTCAGAGATTCTGTCAGTGATTGCTTCAAAGCAATCATCACAGGTAATACGGTCTACTGAAAATAGGACGAGCCAGGAAGTGGGTTCTAGATCTGGTTCTGCCAGTTTGCCACCTAGCACTTTGGGAGGCCGAGGCAGGTGGATCACGAGGTCAGGAGATCGAGACCATCCTGGCTAACACAGTGAAACACCGTCTCTACTAAAAAATACAAAAAGTTAGCCGGGCATGGTGACGGGCTCCTGTAGTCCCAGCTACTCGGGAGGCTGAGGCAGGAGAATCACCTGAAGCCGGGAGGCGGAGGTTGCAGTGAGCCGAGATTGCGCCACTGCACTCCAGCCTGGGTGACAGAGCCAGACTCTGTCTCAAAATAAATAAATAAATAAATAAATAAATAAATAAATAAATAAATAAATAACACCAGTCAAGTCTCTCAAGTTTTAGTGAAAATTAGTACACAGTGTCCTTAAGCAGAGAAAACATGTCAAGGGAGGGGAGAAAAAACTCATAACATATCCCTTTCCTGTTCCTTTAAAGCCAACACTTAATGATTTTAATGATAATGATTATTTGAAATGGCAGGAGCGAAAAAAGAGGAACGAATGGACAAAGACATTATTGAACAACAGAACTTTGGATACCGAAGCAACATTTTAAGAATAAATGAGGAAATGTTGATGACCCAGAGATTTTAAATGATTTGCTTAGGGTCATATCATTGGCCCCAAAAAAGCAAAAAAGCATAGTATGGTGTATAGTTTATGTCCTTTCTTCAAAGAGCATTTTCGCACATTACTGAAAAGCACTTCTCTGTAATTTCCTAAAGTACTAACAGAAATAGAAACAAAAGTTAACACAGACAAGAAACTCGTTAAGTCTCACTTCCCATCCATCAATGAAAAGAAATAAATTTGACTCTCTATGTACATATAATAACTTAAGAGCATGTTTCAAATTATCTTATTATCTACACAATAGAGGATTAACTGCTTACATTATAGATGTCACCATGAAATTGTTATGGGGTTTTAAAATATGTTTCTTCACAAGGTGGAATTAAACACACAAGTCTCCTTTAGTCAGACTGCTGAGCTCATTTCAGCCCAACATTCATTGATGAGGTGCTCAATCTTTTCTAACCACTGCCTCCATTTCTGAGACAGATGAGGAATTAAAGCATGAATAAAGCAGTCTGGGATCATAACATGAATGGAAGGCCCTGGCGTCGAGAGTTATCTTTTCAAATGAGCACAGAAAATGTGAATGCTTCTGCCTATTCCCATATGTAAAGGAGTGGGGGCATATTTTGAGCAAACACCATTTCATGTAGGTTTTATGGTATAGGAAAGCAAGAAAATGACTTCAGAGAATTCTTAAGTTACTTGGAGTGATTATTTAATCTATTTTATGGAGGATGGGATGCTTTTCTCATTTTCTTTTTTCCCCACAGTTCATAATTACTTCATGGTAAAGCAACTCTGATGCTATTCACTTCTCCAATAGGAAGTAAACAGAGTTTAAAAATACTAAAGTATTTAGACTTGACAATTCAACTATTTGTTAGTGAATCTCCTACTGGTTTGCTCTTGAAGGATATTCTACCATAGGATAAAACAACACTGGTCAGCACCATACAGAGTGGTGGCAAAAAAATTTTTTTTTAATTAAATAACATTTGGGAACTCTATGTAGACTATTTATCTAAAATATGTCCCTTATTATCAAAAAGGACTACTGTATACAGATACTCCTTGACTTACAAAGGGGTTGCATCCTGATAAACCTATCATAAGTTGAAAATGCATTTAACACACCTAACCTACCAAACATCATACTTAGCCCACCTTACCTTAAACATGTGTAGAATGCTTACATTAGCCTATCATTGAGCAAAATCATCTAACATAAAGCCTATTTTATAATAAAGTGTTGAATAGCTCATGTAATTCATTGAATACTGTACTGAAAGTGAAAAACAGAAGGGTTGTATGGGTACTCAAAGCATGGCTTTTACAGAATGTGGATCACTTTCACACCATCATAAAGTTAGAAAATTCTAAGTCAAACCATCTTTAAGTTGGGAACCATGTATATACTACTGAATTGAAAGGATTAACACTCCCCAAACCATAATCCTGTTATGAAATAGAGAGACCTTGTTTTGTAAGGCTTATTTTTCCAGATTGCTTTACCTCAAATAGCAGGCTTGCCATTATGATCACACTGTGCTTACGCATCTTTAATTTACATCCAGGACTTACACATCGCTAAGTTGATCTATGAGAAAAACTTGCACAAAGGCAATCATCCTATGGAGGGCAGTCATAAAACTTAACAGCCTCCCCATCTTGGGGGGGAAGGGGAATATTACCATTAAGCTACAAGCTTTTGACTATTTACAAAGGTTTCTAGAGGATAAAATACTGAATCCTTTTGATACTGTAAAATGTTGTGCTCACAATGCATGTGAAGCATTGAGAAACGGTTTAAAGAGTATTTTAAAAATGATTAAGTTTTAAACACAATACGTATGGTTTAGTTCAGAGAAAGCAAAAATATGCATAAGAGTCTGTCTATAAATATGTGGTACTCATAAAAATAAGGCTTTTTTCAGGCCAGTCAAAAGGGAGAACAACGTAAAAATGCCTTAAGCTACAAAATAAAAAATTCAATGTCAATAGCAGAAAGACTTCAAAACAGCACAGAAGAAAGCTTTTCTAGAAATACAGCTTTAAGTACCACTTGGTAATAATAGCTTTGATTACATAGTTAAGGAAATAGAAAATTCCACATCTGTCTAAAGTCTGGGCCAGATGACCCGGATTATGTTACTTTCCTGTTTAAAAGCTCCTTGAGGTTCCCTGTTAACTATAGAGCAACCCTGGGGTATATGATGTTACTTCCTTTTGCCAAAGTGCCTACGTTTTCCTTGTTCACATCAACTCCTACAATTTTTTTCAATACCCAGCTAAAATGAGACTGTCATTTGAATATATCTGCTATCATATTTACGAGATTATACTCTGATAATCTGTTTACAGAGTGGGCTTTAAGCACTAGAAAGTGGGCCCTTCAGAGATTAAGGTGATGTCTAATTGATTTTTACATATTCAACCATAATGCAACGCCGTTATGGATTAAATTTTCAGTACTCCACTCCCACCACCAAATTAACTTATTGAAACCCTAACCCCCAATGTGGCTGTATTTGGAGACAGGGCCTTTAAGGAGATAATAAGGTTATAAGGGTAGGACCCTAATCCTATAGGCTTAGTACACTTAGAAGAAGAGGAAGACACACCAGATCAGTATCATTCTCCCCCGCTCCCGCCCCTCACCCTGCAAGCACAAAGGAAAGGCCATGTCAGGACACAGCAAGAGGGTGACCAGGAAGACAGTCCTCCTCAGAAACCAACCTTGACAGCACCTTGAACTTGGACTTCTGGCTTACAAAACTGTGAGAAAATAAATGTGTTATTTAAGCCATCCAGTCTGAAGTATTTTGTTATGACAACCTGAACTGACCAATACAAATGCTAAGAAAGTATTTTGTCAAGTGGAGTGTTATTCAAAGCTAGTCTTCAAGAATCCACAAGTTAGGAAATTGCCTTCAGTTACTAGCAAAATTTTTTTAACATCATGTCTTAAAGCTGAAAAAATATGCAATTATATCTATAAAAACCTGGTCTTGATAGGTGTAAGAAGCAACAGAACATTTTGATATGGCCACCTTGTAAAAAGGGACATTCTGACAAGGCTCGTTTAAAGAAGCCATGTCACAATAACCCCATTAGAATGTAAAATTCATTTTTTTTATTAGTAAAATTTTGCGCACAGATAGCACTCTTATTCTATTTCTAATGTCACCTATCCAGAGCTGGTGAGAGTCATCCGATTAGGGCCAAGGTTACTTACTTTATTGAAGTAACTTGGTAACAACTACAGGTGAAATAAAGGACCTTTGTCTTTTTGGGCCTTCAGCATTGCCCCTGTATCAAAATAGCCAAGCCAAATACTATAACCATGTGTTACTAAGTGCTCCCAAATCTGCTACAAATCTTACCCATGATATTTTATCAGTGGGAGCAATGTAGAAATTAACATTTTAGGAAAATTATATTACTACTTATAGTAATTCCACTACAGAAATTTGAAGAAGGATCTAAACTACAGTATATGCTATTTATATAAAAAGGAAGCTACCTGTTTATCTTTGTAAGGATACAACTAATCTTATTCCTACAAGTAATGAATCCAAATGTTTAGAAGACAGAAAATTTCGGCTGGACGCGGCAGCTCACGCCTGTAATCTCAGCACATTGGGAGGCCGACGTGGGCGGATCACGAGGTCAGAAGATTGAGACCATCCTGGCTAACATGGTGAAAAACCCTGTCTCTACTAACATACAAAAAAAATTAGCCAGGTGTGGTGGCGTGCACCTGTAGTCCCAGCTACCTGGAATGCTGGGGCAGGGGAATCACTTTGATCCCGGGAGGCGAGGGTTGCAGTGAGCTGAGATCGCACCACTGCACTCTAGCCTAGCAACAAAGCAAGACTCCGTCTCCAAAAAAAAAAAAAAAGAGAGAGAGAGACTTAGAAAATTTTCACAGTAAAAAAAGCATTCTATCCTCAATTCTAGTTAGTGCCAAACATGGAACACTATGGAAGTTAACAAAAGCAAAAGTATTTCAGTTGCATTTAGCGGCTATTCACTACCATAGGTCACTAAATTACAGTTTAGCAGTTAAATAATTTTTGTAAGTTCACATACATAGTAAGTTTTCAAACTGAGATTAAAAAAAAAGAAAAACTATGTTCATCTCTAATGCACAAGTTCTTTGCACTAACATATAGCTTTGACAACCAAATGACAAAGGAAGGCAAGTATTTACCACAGCAGTTCATGTTGGAATAAATCTAAGAAGTCTTTAATATAGAGAATCCCATGATAACATGTCAAATAATGACCCTCATCAGAAAGAACCAAGTGAAACATTATAGGAAGTCTTTGTCACAAGACTTGATGGGTTATTGTGGCAGAAACAAGGAGAATTATTTTTAAATAATCATAATTTAATTTCAAAAGGAAAATTAAATTGCCACATTAGGGAAAGAAAACAAGAAAAGAAAACCAATACAAAAACTATAATTCAGTGGAAATAACAGTAGCTGGCCAAAAGAAATGAGTGAAAAAAGACATGAAAACTTTCTGTTGCTGTAGTGATGGTGTGGTATATACATCTATATTCACAAATAAACTTTTGACATGTAATCTCCAGTTCACTGAGGCAACTCGTTCTTCACAAGAGGATGCTTCAGTGCATCTCAGCTGAGTTGCCTTTTGTTCCAGGGAGAAACAGATGAACAAACAAAAATTTTGGTCCAATCTATCTTTTCTTTATAAAAACCTTTCCATATTTGGAAATGGAAAGTCATTACATTGAAACATCTTGTCCTGTATACAAATCCAATATGCCTATCTTTGTGTAACATTCAATGACAATCAAATATGGTATTTTGTCATGGAAAATATTTTCAAATAAGTAGATGAAAAAACAGCTTTCCTTTAAAGCTTCCTTCATCTGAAAGAAAAGGAAGGAGGGAGGGAAAAAGAAATCACTAAGGTACAAACAGAAGCAAGATAAAGAAAAGGAAAAAGACACATTTGCTAGCCCCATCCAGCTGTGCCTTAATAAGCCTTCTTGATGTAAACTTATTTTCCTCAGGCTAGACTGTTTCACTTCAAATGATGAGATAAACTCTGCCAGATTTGGAAAGCTACAACAAATGGCAAAGCAAATGGGAACTGTGCTTTTCTACCTACTCCTTACCAAGACAAAATTCTCCACGCCAGGGAGCTATACAAGTGTCTTCCACAGGATTCCCATAGTGAAGTCTGTATCTACTCAGGTCCACAAGTTTAGACTAGGAAATATATATCTTTTACACATCAAATGTAAACAATGCAAACTTATCTTCAAAAGGCACCCCCCATCCTCACAATAAGTCTCTAACAGAAGCTTGATTTGTACAAATATTTTAGAAATTCAATGAAGTTCTTTACAGCAACTATGCTGTAACAATAGGCTTCTAAGTGTGATTGAGATTTGGATATAACACTTCTGGAATCTCATTTGGTCATTAAAATGAAAAAGTAAAAATACTTTTTCTATAACCAAAAGTATTACATAAATTTAAAGAACTATAAATATACACAACTTACTAGGCTTTTTACTTTCCCAGAATAATGTCTACATCATGGAAAATAAAAGACAAACAGTGCTGATAACTTTCAAAGAATCATAAATATGAAGCAACCACAGATTTTATATTCAAGTTTGCACCAAGATTTAATCTGAAAACATTATTTTGAAAAGTTAAATATAGTATATAAAAACAGCCACAAGACAACCAGAACTTCATCCACTTACGCTTTTCACAATGGGGGCTATATATTCAGAGTTTTGAATTTTCCAGAATATTTATGATTGTTTATGAAGACAATATGCCAAGCTTTCGCCTTCTGTTCTCAGTGTTTACAGCCATCTCTTCAAAGAACCCAAGAATTAGCAAAGGTTCGGGAGGTCAACTGGACTAACCACTATCAAACCAAGAATTTCCTTTATAAGGGAGGTTTTCGACTTTTATTTGGACACAGCTAGTAGTGATGGCGAGACAACACTGAAATCTCTCTAAAAACTTCAAGGAAAGCTGCCACATTTTAACACCCATATGTTGGTCTTTGATATGACTTCTACAATAATCAAAAAAAGGATGCGATTTCTCTCTTCTAGAAAAGTGGGGTAAGAGAGGGAACTAATTTGTGGACAAGTCTGTAAGTGCCGTGTACTAACAGGTGCTGCACAAGTGTTATCTCACTTACTTTTTTTTTTTTTTTTTTTAGCAACTTTAGAGTTTAGGTACTAATATAGCTTGACTTTACAAAGGAAAAAACTTAGGCTCAGAGAGTTTAAGAAACTTGTTCAAGATCACACAGCTAGTAAATAAACTGGGTTTTAATCCAGGTCTGTGTGTCTCAAAAGTCAATGTTTTCCCTTCCTAAGTATTTTCTGGGCGAAACTAATTAAATATCCATAGTTCCTCTGTAACTGTGGATATAGTTATATACAGTATGTTCCTCATACCTCATGGCTCCAAAGGCCCCTCGCCATTTTGTCTGCTGATGTGGCATAGAGGGAAAAAAGGTATGAAGTCTGAGGTTTTTCGTGGTACGTAACTTATGTACAACTTCAGATGAGTCATTTAACCTGTCTGACCTTCAGGCTCCTCATTTGATGACAGAAAATAACAAATGTCAGATATAACATAGTAACAGGAAGGTACTCCCAATGGACCTAAAAATGAGTGAAAAAAAGACTATTGTGTAAGAGTCAAACCACAAAAATCAACATCAAATCAGGAATACACAAATAATTATTAGATTCAAACTATCATGTGATATTACTGTTTTTATCAAGAGTCAATTATCAGTATTTTTTTTAAAGATTCAACCTAATATTTTTTAAAGATTCAACCTACTACTTTTCAAAGATTCAACCTAACATTCTCGGAGAATATATAATATTCTCCAAGGTTCTATTTTCTTTACGTGCAAACCTGGAAGAACGTCACATGCTCTAGTGTACATAACAGCCTTAGTCACTCTAAGTTAGGTTCCCACGGTCTTATAAGGTAGGCAACATCTGTATGAAAATAAACAGTAAAACCCACAGATACTTCCCGGAGATTCATTATTTGGCCTTTCCAACCTCACTGACTATCTCCACTTCCTGCTAATACAACAGTAACCACCTCCTTGCAAACGGCAGCAGTAAGAAGCTAACCAATAGGACCGCAAAACGTGGAAGTGCTTCATGAACTGGGAAGCCAAAGCCGACGTTAGTTATTATATTGGATGATAGTTTTATATTCTTCCTGTGGAAACAAAGATCCTCTCTTTTTCTAACTGCTCTCCTGGACACCTGGTCATTTGTTGTGGATGAATATTAGTACATTACAGGCACTATTCTTCATCCGTGCACTTAACACATCAGCAGCCACAAAAGGCATTCTGATGAGAGCTTAAAAATTGCAACAACAAATCTCTTGCTGAGAGACCCTTCTAAGTTTACAACCCCTGAAACTGTTCTTCTATAATGACAGAAAAAAGGCTACAGGGAGTTCTAAAAATGGGATTAGAAGTACCTGCAATTTTTCACAAGCTTGTGACCCATCAAACCTGGTTTCTACCAGGATCTGCACTTTCAAATCATGACTCATTAAGTTCTCAATGTAGACAAAGGGCTAAGATACAAGAAGTCTAATTTTAAAAATACGTGTATTAGAACTTTGGAAATGTGTGTGTCAGACAACCAGCACAGATTGACTAAACTCAGCCAGTCTCTTTTCCTTTAAATCAGAATTAAAATGTCATACACAGTAATGCAGGCTCCATAGAAACTTTATGGTTCTATGGTTTCTTGGGTTAGGGTTATTTCTTCAAATAGGCAAAACCTCCTCCTGGCTCCATAATCCCATTTTATTGGTTGTTTAACTTTAGTTGTGGTAACTTTACATGCATTACTTCATTTAATTCCCCCAAACAGTGCTATGAAATAGGTACTATTTTTACCTTCATTATATAAATGGGGAAATTGCACAATGGGTTTAAATAACTTGCACAAGAATTCAAACCCAGACACTCTGATTCCAGAGCCTCTTTTTCGCCAATAAAGGAACTCAGCTGAAGTACTGCAGCATTTCACTAATTCAAACCCCGTTATTCTGGCATTGACAGTTTAAAAAAAAAACAAGTCTGGCTGAAATGAGCTTTTGAGATGTCAAGTAAGGCTGGATTTGTCAGGAGGTTAGAAAGGTTTTAGAGCTACTGAAGAGATAAAACTATTCTCAAGGACCTTCAAATATCTCAGAGCACCCACTCTAAAAGCAACTGTCACTTGTAATCCCAGCATTTTGGGAGACTGAGGTGGGAGGATGGTTTAAAGCCAAATGTTCAAGAACAGACTGGGCAACAAATCAAGACCCCCCATCTTAAAAAAAAAAATAAAATAAAAATGTTTAAAAAGCAACTGTCATGCTAACAGATAGCTCTCTGCTAAATAGTATGTTATTTTCTGCTTCTGATTACTTTCCAATGTAGAGTAATCAACAGAATTATGAGTTTCTGAGTGTCTTGAAAGGTCTTGGGATCTGTTTCATCCAAACTCCCACTAAGGGCAGAAATGCCTTGCTTCAATGAAAATGGCATCTAAAGAAGAGACAGTGTGCAGCACACTTCCCTCATGAGGGGGGCTCATTCTGTTTCTCAACAGCTCTAACTGTCATGCAGTTTTTCCACTAAGCAACTTTTAAAAAAAAAATTTATTTTAAGCAAATTTCAATCTTCATCACATACAGTCTTTTTTTTCCTATAAGTCCAGTCATCTTGGGTGAACCACTGATTTTACTGCATATCTTGAGCTATAAAACACTGCAGAGTTATTGTTTTTCCTGCTTTTATGAAAACATCACACAAAGCAATATACCCTCTGACTCTCAGCAATCTTGCAGATTAAATAGAATGCATCTTCTCTTAGGTCAAGTAGGTAGCTACTTGGTTAGCTACAACATCTAACAGAAATAGACCCTTTGCAATTATTTGAATGAAACAAGTTCATGTACTGTTTGATCCAATTTAGTCCAATACCTACAAGAATGGAAGATTAATAGAGTAATTTACTTGGGATTAGTGATTTACAGTCTGTGCTGTAATAAAACTATAATGATCTATAATCTATACTTTCTCATAAATAGCTTTGTATTGCAAATAAAACATTTGAGGGATGTTCTGGTTCAAGCAAAATGCCTAGACAGTGTACATGTATGTCGGAGGGCCTTAAGTCTGAATTCTCCTTCTTGGACAATCAGTCATTCAATCTCTCCGGGAAGAGGTTTTATGAAAGAAATTTGAGATTCTTTACAAGGAAAAAAGAGAAGATGCAAACCACAAAAGAATTTGTCCAAAAGAAGGTGTTCTCAGAAAGATAAAAGTTTTCTTGCTTGGGACAGGCAGGACAATGTTATAAGACAAAGATAACCATAGATTATCAGGGGAAAACAATCCTATAATGGCTTACTCCTATAATAAATGGGTTGTTTAGTCATTCAAAAACATCTTTCTCTGAACTATCAGGCATAACACATCTGTAGATCTAAAGCTGAGAGTGAAAAGGAAAAAAGAAAAATATTATAGTTTTTGTTCCCAAGGGGACAGAGGCAACATACTCATTTTTGATAAATATGCTACTCATGGACAACGTGTCAAGTTTTTCTCAAACTTGACCTTCAGACAATTAAGACATCCTTGTCTACCTACTTGGAAAAACAATATATCATGACTCAATTTTTTACTCTAACAAAAGGGTCACTTAGTCCATACTTAAATATCATATTACCCTAACACAAGATGACAATACAAAATTTGCTGATCTTGCACTGATTCATGTGAGAGTCATAAAGAATTGTGTGAGCACTCAGGATGATTTAAATATGAATTATGCCCATTATGTTTATTCCATAAACACTCACAGATTTTATTCCAGGCCTCCTCCTGAGCAGTGGCTCCTGATCTCAAGTCACAACACAGCCCATATTTAATGAGGGTAATTCCCAGTTTTCAGAAGCCTTTATAATATGAGAGCAGAAGAGGTGGGAGGAGTGGGAAAGTGAGAGAATGGAAGGGAAGGAGAATGACCATAAGAGAAAGGGAAATGGGAGGGAGGGGAAATGGAAATTAGCATCCGTATTTTTAAGAAAACATATTTGTATCTGCCCCAAAAAATACTGCTATAGAGAAATACTATCAAATATTTTCACAAATTCAAACACACACATCCCACTGGGTGCCACAATTAACTTACAAACTCTTCTAAAACAAACGATACTAGTGCCAGAAATAATAGAAGTCAGTTGAGAAGCTAGTACACTGAACCAAAATGGACTCCTATTTTTGCTGTTAAAACAAGTTTGTTTTGCAAACCAAAGCTGTCTAAATTTGGGGAGAATATTATCTCAAAGTATCCCTGATTTTGTGGAACTTAAAATACTTTTTATAAACTACGCCCGCATCCTTCCATCCCCTACACAAACTTATATAAGTGCTAATTTCAAGGGAATGAGGGCTGTTTTCTTAAGTATTTTATGCTTGTATCAATTTGCTTTTCTCTGAAATAGCCAAACACAGTAGAAAATGCTTGTTTTATAGACACGAAAATAGAACACAATGATCTTAAAGGATATTCAGTGCAAATAACCACTTAATGGAAAATTAATTATGTAAAATTGACTTTGAGTACAATCAGTCATCAATCTCTTTTATGCATTCGTGATTTATCTTGATATAATATTGTACCAGTGTTTGGTATCCACAGAAACATTTGAGAAGATGAGTTTAAAAACATACAGAACAAAAGTAAGAATCAAGATTACTGCAAGATCGTTAACTCTTAGGGCAAATTCAGAATGTTACAATGAATGTCATTTTAGTAAATTGCTACTAGCAATGCAATCATTTGTTAACTTAAATTTCTTAGTACCTCACTAAAACTCCTTTATACATAAACAAGGGGGAGACATTCACCCTATCAAAGCTTAATTATTATTATTATTTTTTTTTTTGAGGTGGCCCAGGCTGGAGTGCAATGGCATGAACTTGGCTCACCACAACCTCCGCCTCCCAGGTTCAAGCGATTCTCCTGCCTCAACCTCCCAAGTAGCTGGGATTACAGGCATGTGCCACCACGCCTGGCTAGTTTTGTATTTTTAGTAGAGATAGGGTTTGTCCATGTTGGTCAGACTGGTCTCAAACTCCCAACCTCAGGTGATCCGCCTGCCTCGGCCTCCCAAAATGCTGGGATTAGAGGTGTGAGCCACTGCACCCGGCCCAAAGCTCAATGTTTTAAATTAGTGGGACGGTTAAGGAGGAGGATGGAGTTGGGGTGTAGGCAAATGGATGGTACAGAGGAAGCAGAGCTAAAATTTGTTTTTAATTCTAGAGCAGTGGAAGGAAAAGATTTTTTTTTTCTCAGTGCTAGGGTGACCAGTAGAGTATGCTGGAAAGAAAGGGGGATGAATAAAATGCAAGGAGGCATTACATTATAATTCAAATTTTTCTACCAGCAGGAGTTTATGTGTTCTGGAGTTCCAAGCCCCCACCAGAGGGCAGGATGCCCGTTCCCATAGAAGCTGAAGGCATCTTTGAGTTACAATTAAGGTGATCACACCTGGGTTTGCCCAGGACAGTTATTTTGGTAGAATTAGTCACTGCAACCCCTTTCACTCACCAAAGTATCCTGTTGTATGATACTTTATATGGGCATCCTAAGTGATAACAGAAATCAACCACAGTATAGAACATCTTTTCTATGGGGGAAAAAATGTTCCAGTTTACATATGAACTCCGAGACAAAGTGTATAGTTAGAGATTGTCCATGTGTGCTAATATCTATCTGGGTCCAGTTAACACTGCTTTCTAGCCCTCCCCCTCTTTATTTTGTTTTACTGTTCTGCCTCTGAAAGGATTCTGAAACATCCCTAGAGTTATTATGCCTTTCAATAAACAGTATGCTATAATTCTTCAATTTTGACACTATTTTGGAAGTGTCACAATGAAAACAAGAAACTGTATTAAAGAGTTACTGCTTCTTTCACTCGATAAATACTCAGTACCTACTGTTTGCTCGTATCAGGCTAGGCACTGGTGATTCAGCAGTGAACAAAACAAAGTCCCTGTCCTGAGTTTCCTATTCTAGTGATGGTAAAAACAAGCAACAACAAACTAGTATGTATTTATATATTGCCTGGTAGAAAGGAGTACTATGGAGAAAAATAAATCAGGGTAAGAGAATACAGGATAAGAGGAGGTTGCTATTTTGCATCAGGAAATCAGTGAATGCTTCTCTAGTAAAGTTATGTTTTAGCAGAAATCTGGAGACAGTAAGGAAACAAATAACAAAGCTATCTGGTGACACCAAGAGCAAAGGCCAGAATCTGCTTGGTGCATTTGAGGAGTAATTAGACAGTCTGAAGTTACGCAAGTTAGTGACAGAACAATGGGAAATAAGACCAGAGAAGGAGCTGGAAGCTAGATCATATGTGAACTTTGTAGCTTTTGTGACAAATTAGACAGGGAAACTCTTAAAGGATGGGGTTCTGAGCAGAAGAATTATAAAATGCGACTTACTTTTAAAGGCTCATTCTGGCTACTATAATTAAGAATAAACTGGGGATAGGAGAGTGGGAGGATAAGAGAAAGAAGACTAGCAGACTAGTTAGAAGACTGCTACAATTAGTAATTCATGTTACAGATTATGGTGACTTGGATGATAGACATAGCAGGAGTGTTAAAAAGTGGTTAAACTCTGGATCTATTTTTAATAGTTTTTATTTTTAAATAATTGTAGATTTACAAGAAACTTTCAAAGGTAATACAGAATTCCCATATACCCCCTTATGCAGGTTTCTCCTATTGTAATTTTATAGTCTATTTCTCCCAACCAAGAAACTAACACTGGTATATTACTATTAACTAAACTCTAGATGCTATGTGGACTTCACCAAATTTTCTCATCTACTTTTAAGATACAGTCAAATAGGATTTGCAAATAAATTGTGGTGCAGTATAATAATGAAAGAAGTGAAGGCTATCTCTAGGGTTTCTCCTGAGCAAGTGAAAGAATGAAGTAAGTTCTTCAATTTCAGCCTTCTCCTAATTCATATTCACATTTTACCATAATTTTCTATAATGAAAGTAAAAATCTCTACTGCCAAAATTGCAGTTAAAATCTTAAAAAATGAACACATTGCAGAAAGCAATGAGTCAGTATTGATATACTGACTCATAAAATAAAAGTTTGAACATATCAAACTTTTCTTGTTAAAAAAACAAAAATTCTTTTGGCAAAATTATAGGACATCACAAAAGCACAAAAATAAGATTTTAAAGTTTACTTGTAAACATGAATAATCCACAGTCTGCTCAGACTGAAATTTACAGCAAGACTTACTCATTGAATGAATTTTAGAAGGGTAAGAAATTCCCCAAAAATAAAATGTTAAAGAAAACTTATCAATAAAATGCAGAACAATCTGCATCAAAATGGAAGACTCGGTCACATCTGTAACAATTCACACTTGACAAAAGACCTGCTGACATGTCTTATTCCAAATGATATGCTTCTAAAGTTCAAATATCAGTATTTTTAGATTTCAACGTTAAACAATGAAAAATGCTTTCTCAATTCAGCTTCTTTCAAAGAGAAGATGAGTGATGAAAACGATCATAGGCCATGACAGAGCATAATGGCAATTTTATGCCCTGGCCTTGCCGGGTAAATGGGCTGGAATTTTACAAGATAACTTTAAAAAAAAAAAAAAAAAAACTGGTTTAAAAATTAAAGAATCAGAGTTTAGAATGCATGTGCATGGCTTTTAATACACAAGAAAATTCATCAAGCAATTATTTGGGTTTTCCTTTAATTCTTCATCTAACTTCTCCCCCTTCCATGTCCATCCTTATCACTATTTCCTGCCCAGGTTTTTGAAAAGGAGAGTTTACCTTAGCTTTTTCTCCTACTCACTGTCAGGCAGTCACGGGAGAAAAAAAAGGAAAAAAAAGAGCTTAATTCTTAATTGTGGCTGGGGATTTACCTCTTTGACCCTCAGTTTTTTCATCTGTATAAATGCAATAGATAGTTCCTCTCACCTTCATCTCAAGATTATTATGGGTAATGAATTAAGTAACATATGTGAAAGTTATTTACAAACTGTTAAGGAGCTCTGCTAGGGTATTATTGACATATTACAGTACTGGCACAAAGACATAGTTATGTTAGCAACCTGACACAAATTCTTCAAGGACTTTTGTTGCCTAGATCAGAGAACATTGGCACTGGAGAACATTTGGAATATAACCACAACATACCCCTCTAGCTTTGCCTCTCCATAAAATAATCCACTTTCAACTAATATTAGACCAGCGTCATTAAACTCATTAGAGTATCAACTCAGTGTATCATGAAGCCATCAGCAGATTGTGACCATCATTTTATAAAAAGAAAATAGAATGAAATAGAAAATTTTGAGCACGTGGCACATAGTAAGGGTATGTTATCATTTTGTGAAATTTTTCTTTTAATGTTGTGTGTACATGTTACCAGGAAGTGATGAAAAATGTATTTCTTACTCTAAAGTGTAGCCCCTCCGCCCCCAAAATGTGGAAATCCCTACACTGAACTCCCTACTCTTCCACAGCCATACCTTCACGGTCTTCAATCGTCCAGCCATACTGATAACGTTCCTTGCACCCAGAATGCCCTTCTACCTAAGCTTTCTGGATCTCCTTTCCTTATCTGAAAAATGGAGGTAACACAAACAGCATTTCACAATGCTGCTATGAAAGTCCTTTGTTATTAGGTATTAAATGACATAAGGCCCCCCAAAATTTTTTTCTGCCCCTTCTTTCCTGACTGCAAATCTCCATGACAAGGTAAAGAAATATAGTCAGTAGTCTTAAGAACTGGAGGCAAAAGAAAAATGAATCTGGTTCAGTATATGCAAAGCTATAATATCTAGAAAACTAGGAGTTTCCTCAAGCTACCATTCAAATGAAAGAGATCTTTAAGTCAGAGATCTTAAGTCAGGAGGGCTGCCTGAAGACAGATCACTAACTTATTATTTCCTTGATGTCGGAGGAAAAGCATTATAATCATCAGTGTTATAACAAAGTAGTGCCCTCTGGGTCCAGAGAGATTTCTGGGGACTCTGTGCCCCTACTACTGTGTTGTAAAGTCATGATATCTATTTCGTTAATAATTTTCCTATACATTTTCCTTGCTGCCCGTTATCATGTTTCACTTTCTGATAAGGGACTGGCCTTTAACAGACTACATGTTCTAATTTGCTATTTATCTTCTGCAGTGTTATAACTCACAAAACCACGTATGTTAGGACCGACTAAAATGAAAATTAGTGTGTATGGGTGTGGGCCTTGCCTGGAGGCAGAATGAATGTACTCCATACACACAGGTGTCATCACTTCTATGTTGACTGACAGAGGCATTTTGTTCACTTCCAGGTTCTTGACTATGGTAGTTAATTTTCAAAACAGTGTTATATTTTATCATGGATGAGACTAGATCTCAGTTTTTAAAATTATTGGCCTAAATTGAACAACCAAAATTTCCCAAGGTAGAGTGTCAAATAAAGTTCTGGCTTGCTCTTCAAACTTCAAACTTTCTACTCAAACTAGTGAATAAATGCATATGTGCGTGAACATACATTCCTACTTCTCTCAAGTCTTCAGTGACTACTGCTTACTCCATATACCTCAAACTACTTACTATAATTCTTAATATTCAAAGCCCTCTATTTTAACTTGTACTGCTCCACTTTAAGAATCTCTACTTTTCAGGTAAAATTCTGCTGGTAATAACTTGTGACTTAATATTTCCTTTTGTTTGATGTTAACCTAGCACATTTGATCCCACTTATTGTTACTATAATATTTCCATGGTTCATTACTATGAAAGAACTTTCACGAACACTCATCTTGATTTATGCTTCAAGGCCTGACTCAAATGCCCTCCCTGGGATGCTTTCTTTTGTGAATCCTACAAGTCAAAAATAGTCTCTCCAATGTCTGAACTGTCTTTATACCAGTCACAAGTGGTGCTTCTATAACGATGTCCATTATTTTATCTTTTACTGACCTGCCTTACAGAACAGAAGCTAAATGTTAAGATTTTGGAGTCGGTCACTTACTAAATGTCAGTCCTTGAGTAAATTTAACTTACTTAAGCCTCAGGTCCCTCATCTGTCAAAATGTGTTGATAATACCTACATGTGAGGACTAAATGACATGCCTTAGCACAGTGTATGGTACGCAATAGTTCAATACTGGCAGCTATTAAAAATTGTCCTCTGTTATAGATCTTAGTTCTTCCTAAAGCATTCAGCACATGATAAGCGCCAAGTTTTGGAAACCTCATCTCTCCGAATATCTCCATGTTCCAGTCAGTTACTGATATTTTACAGGTATACTTATTGAATAAAATGCCCTTTCCACCTATTCACAGTCCTGCCCAGGACTTAACATCTCAACTACTGAAATGGTCTCCTATCTGACTTTCCCAGCTGCTCCAGCCCTCCCCATCAAATCACACAGTGCAAACAAAATTGATCTTATTAACATAAAAATAATACTCTCATTGCCAAATCCTATGTTTGTTTACAGTTCTCAACCTACTTCATCTCCTTGTGGCACTCCTGTCCAAGTCCTCCTTTAAATTCTCTTTTCATACTTCCCTGAAAAATATACCAGTTTTCCCAGCTGCTTTTCATCTGCCTGTTCCTTAACTGTTGCTATTCTCCAGGATTTGTGACCTGGCTCTTTCTCTCATTCACTCTCCAGAGTCCAACTACCAAACTGGAATTCGGAATCCACTACACACAAGGAGGTATGCAACCTTCTATACTAAAATTTCTTCTTCTGTTAAATGGGGATAACATTATTACCTATAACTTCAAGAGCTGAAGTTTGTACACTTAAAATACATTACTTAAACTCTCCCTGGAGTTAGCACTTAGAATACTACCCGACACAGGCCAGGCGTGGTGGCTCACACCTGTAATCCCTGCACTTTGGGAGGCCGACGCGGGTGGATCACAAGGTCAGGAGATCGAGACCATCCTGGCTAACACAGTGAAATCCTGTCTCTACTAAAATATACAAAAAATTAGCCGGGCATGGTGGCGGGTGCCTGTGGTCCCAGCTACTTGGGAGACTGAGGCAGGAGAATGGCATGAACCCAGGAGGTGGAGCTTTCAGTGAACCAAGATCGCACCACTGCACTCCAGCCTGGGTGACAGAGCAAGACTCTGTCTCCCAAAAAAAAAAAGAATGCTACGCAACACATGGAAAATACCAAAGAGATGTTTCATTATTTTTTTTCCTTTGGATTTAATCATTACATATGTAGACAATTCCCAAAACTTCTCTATCATAGTATTAATTACATTGCTCTACTTACAAATTTCCTCCATTAGACTGTGGGTTCCTTAGAGCAGGCTAATTCTATCGTGGCATTATGAGGGGTAACACATAGTAGGGTACTCAAGAAATGTGTGTATGTGTGTGGAGAAAACAAATGAATCCTTCTAGGGTCATCCTACCACTTATACTGCATTCCCCCACCAAAATCTCAATGCATCCCGCACACTCTCCTGAGTCAGCCCAAATCTTCAACTTGGTGTTCAAGATCCTCTATGATTCACCAATTTCTCTAGCTCCAGCTCCTGTTATTCCTCTTGAGTGCCAGTAAAAAAAAAAAAAATGATAAGACCCTCCCCAATCTTACACTTTCCAAAAGCCCCAAGGAGACCAATCAAATCCTTTCTACTGAAATGGTTAGTCTCCTGCTGTATTTCAACCACTGGTAAACATACTATTCAGAATAAGTGACACACCTCAAAAATATTACATGGGAAGGTTAGAAAGGATACAAAAATGATAGATCATCACCTCCTGAAAAACAGAAATCAGAATTGTAGAGCTGAAAGGATATATAGTCCTGAACACTTCAAGCAGCATAGTTAAGAGATTTTTCTTAAGACCACACAGTGATCTACTGCTACCACCAGGATTAGAAATCAGAGTCCCAGACTGTCCGACCCTCTATGTCAGCACTGGTTCCACCTAACGCACCAGGGCCACTCTCTCCCAGTGTGGTCACTTGAAGCATTCTCGCCTTCTTCCAACACTGAGCTAAACACAACAAGATTTACATGTATACCCACCAAGGAGAAACCAAATCCTGCTGCCCCTTGTGTTTTACAAGGCTCTTGGCAATGTATCTCTCATATTCTGATGCCCTTATATCCCAGCATTGGTTTTAGATGGTGTCGAAAAGAGTTCGGGCTAAGAACAACAGGTGCCAGACTGCCTGCAATCAGGCACACTGAAGGACAACTAGAGCCTGGTCATGCTGAGTTTGTAAATAATTTAAGAGACTGGGCTTACATTTACCCTCGTATCTTCTAGTAGACATTCTGCCATGGGGGTGTAGCCAAACCAAAAATGGAAAAGGTCTAGCACCTCAGGGTTGTAAGAAGTATACAAGTTGCCAGGCATGGTGGCTCACACCTGTAATCCCAGTACTTTGGAAGGCTGAGGCAAGAGGATCACTCAAGTCCAGCCTGGGCAAAACAGAGAGATCTCATCTCTACAAAAAAATAAACAAAATTAACCAGGTGTGGTGGCATGTATCTGTGGTTCCAGCTACTCAGGAGGCTGAGATAGGAGAATCACTTGAGCCCAGGAAGTGAAGGCTGCAGTGAGCCGAGATCACGCCACTGCACTCCAGCCTGGGCAACAAAGTAAGACCCTGTTACCAAAAAAAAAAAGTATAGAAGTTGATTCTATATATGAATATAGACCACTGGTTCTTAATGGGGTGGTAGTAGTATCTTAATTATACATATATACTGCATGAACACACGTAAATAAGTCCCCTACCCCAGTGATTCTGATGGGAGAAGGGTGAGGACAGAGGAAGCTAGATATGTGCATTGTGAGACATCTTTCAGTGATTCCCAGCCCTGATTGAACCACTGGTTCAGATCCTAAGTATCTGAGAATGAACCTGCCTAAAAAGGCAACATATACTAATGCTGATTAATCATGGCTCACATTTTTTAATGTGATTCATAGCTCACAAAGTTCTTACACATGTATTATCTTCACAAGAACCCTGGAAGGTTGGCAATGCAGGTAACACCACTACTGTTATTCTAAAGAGGAAACTGAGGCTCGGAGGGAACATGACTGCCTTGGATTCCAAAGCTTACTGGCAAGAACTGAATTTGGACCTCCTATGTCTCAAACCTAATGCTCTTTTAGGAGAGCTCTAACAACCTGGCAGTAAATGATAAAGGCTGAATGAATTGAAGCCCAAAATCTGATCTAGCATTACTGATGAACTCACAATATGGATTAGAGTCCCATTCATTCTCATTTTTCTCTTCTGCTTAGAGAGGACAATATTTTTTTTTTCCTTCTCTCACTTTCTGTTGTCCTCAAAGCACCAACCACAAAAACATCATGTACTACTAGCTCTACTGAGTGGGGCAAAAATCTTATGGTTGGATGGATGCCAGGAGGCTGGGATCAATAGCAGTCGAGTTTAGAATTCAGACATGTACGACTCATGTTAAAAGCAATTAAATGAGGCTGAAGCCTTCCAATAATATACTTTCCAAAGAAAGCTGTGCTAATATAAATAAATGGATGAGCTTGAGAATATATATCATTTTCAACTGAAGGAAGTGAGATAATTTTATGAAATAAAAATCAAATGTGTCTGTAGTAAGAGGGAAAACTAATGTACACAGCTGAAAATCAAGATAGGTAAAATAAAACAATTGGTCTTAATTCTAGCAGTAATCATCTTATAATCCAAAGACAGATAAGCAATAGAATTCTTGATAAAAGAACTTTTAGATCATGTATATACCATTTCTGCAGCATTTTCCAAGCTTAACATTTTATCTGGAATCTTATAAAAGATTTATTCCCTCAAGTAAAGACAAAAGTGAGCCTACATGAACAAAAAGTGCCTACTTCCCCCTTAATAATATCATAAACTCTTAGTACCAGACCAGACAGAGTCCAAGTACATTACAGATACTAAGTACCTTTACTCTGTAGATGGTGAAAGCAAAGAAATAAATATTTAATTCACATAAGATGTACATGGAAAAATAAATAAGGTACATTACAGATACTAAGTACCTTTAGCCTGTAGATGGTGAAAGGAAAGAAATAAACATTTAATTCACATAAGGTGCACATGGAAAAATAAAAAATAACCAGAATCTATGGTAAGAATGAGGTAAGTCAAATGACTATGCCTCCTCATGGGAAAATAGTCACTTCTTTATCAGATGATCTTTCAGGCTTTGTATGTTTCTGAATTTCTATGGTCAGTTACTATTCATCTATTTCAATTTATAAAGTTACAGTAGTCACATATAATGATCTCTCAGACCAATGTCCCTTTCATCACCCTTGTGTTCCTTTATTCTAAATAAATGCCAATTCAACAGCTCTTAGTGTCCTATCAGACAGCATGAAGAGTAGAGATCTCCAGAACATTCCAAGGCCACCACATCACCTCATAAGTTTAGAGCAAAAACTAAAACTCACTGGGATGTGGAGGAGGTTAAATGTCTCTGAACAGCATAATGATGACCACACTCCTCCTTATTTAAAAAATACAATTTTTTCATTTTAATTTACACCAGAGTCAAAATAAAGCTCATTTTCTCATTTAGGGGAAATTGTTTTTTAAGTTTTAGGAGGTCAAACACCACACTTCTTGGAACAAGGGGATTTTAAAAGAAATGTGTATTTGAAGAATATGAATTATTAATTGTCTTTCATAGCTTTCATAAAACATGAATGACTCCAGGGACTAACGCTCCTAATGCTTCTAGAATTACAAGAGTTATCCATAATATATTATTTTCCTGAATCTACAGATTAAAATATCTAGGCTGAAAGCATATAAAGAGATCTCATCTTCCCCTACCATTTTTAAAAAGTAATCTTTGCCCAGGCTCAGTGGCTCATGCCTATAATTCTAGCACATTGGGAGGCCAAGGTGGGAGGATCACTTGGTGTCAGGAGTTCATGACCAGCCTAGTCAACATAGAGATCCTGTTTCTACCAAAAATAAAAATAAAAAATTAGCCAGATTTGGTGGTACATTCTTGTAGTCCTCGCTACTCAGGAGGCTAAGGCGGGAGGATTGCTGGAGCCCAGGAGGTCAAGTTTACAGTGAGCTATGATAGTGCCACTATACCACAACCTGGGCGACAGAGTGAGAGCTTGTTGATTAGATTGATGAAAGAGAGAGTGAGAGAGAGAGACAGAGAGAGACAGAGAGAGACAGAGAGAGAGAGAGAGAGAGAGAGAGAGAGAGAGAGATGGGGTTTATTAGAGATGTGGTTTCACCATGTTGCCCAGGCTGGTCTCAAACTCCTGAGCTTTAATTGAAGTATGGCATACCTCCAAAAAAGTGCACAAACCATAGGCTTATAGCTTGCTGAATTTTCATAAAGTAAATATACCCCATGTAACTACCACCCAGATTAAGAAATTAGAACACTCTCAAGTTCTTTAGGAGCCCCCCTTCATGCTCCTTCCCAGTAATCACTCCCTCTTCTCCTCAAAGGTAAACTCTAACCCCAAATATTAGTTTTGCTTTTACAAAAAAACCTTTATGTAAATAGAGTATCATAGTATTTACTCTCCTGTCTGGCATCTTTTGCTCAATACCATGTTTCCGAAATTTGTCCGTTATTGGATGTAGCAGTAATTCCTTCATAGCTATATAACAATTCGTCATATGACTATGCCACAATTTATCTACCCTACAATTTAGGTTATTTCTAATCTTTGACAGTGATACTTAGTGCTGCTGTGAGAAACACACTCACCCGTCCAAACCCAAAGAATGGACTTAGAGGCACAAAGAATAGCAAAAGTGAGACTTTAATAATGGTCTTACAAGATCAGATGTCTGGTAGGCAGGCACGTCCTGGGCAGTCACAACAGGTAATTTATCTGGGTAGGAAGCATCCAGCAAGGGAGAAAGATGTAGCCTGAGAGACTAGGCCAGTCTCTCCTTTACACGTTTTTCTGCCTGCTTTATATTCGCTGGCAGCTGATTAGATTGCGCCCACGAGATTAAGGGTGGATCTGCCTTCCCTAGTCCACTGACTCAAACATTAATCTCTCTTGGTAACACCCTCACAGACACACCCAGGATCAGTACTTTGTATCCTTCAATCCAATCAAGTTGACAAGCAGTATCAACTAGCACAGTAGGAAACTTAGGTCTGTTCTTCTTCTGTGTTCCATCTCTGTTATTTCCTTTTCCTACTGACTTTTTTCTCCTTTAAGATATGGAAGAAATGGAGCCTTCCCTGCCATTTAAGAAATAGTGGTGGCCGGGCACAGTGGATGATGCCTGCAATCCCAGCACTCTGAGAGGCCAACGTGGGCAGATCACTTGAGGTCAGGAGTTCAAGACCACCCTGGCCATCACAGCAAAACCCCGTCTGTACTAAAAATAGAAAAAGTAGCTGGGCAAGGTGGCATGTGCCTGTAGTCCCAGCTACTTGGGACAGTAAGGCACAAGAATCACTCCAGCCTGGGAGGCGGAGGTGGCAGTAAGCTGAAGTCACGCCACTGCACTCCAGCCTGGGTGATGAAGTGAGACTCTGTCTCCCAAAAAAAAAGAAAAAAGAGAAAAAAAGTGGCATCCTCCTCCTCCTCCTCCTCCTCCTCTGCCCCATCTTCCCCCTCTTTTCTTCCTCCCTATGACTGACTGTCTTCAATTTTGACTAAGTGTTAAGAGTATGGTTGTTTCTGCTTACATACCATATGGCAGTGCTCTCAATCTTTTTCAGTAGAGGAAGACGTTTAACATCAAACTATTTACAAGATGATAATTCTACAGTGATATATGTCATTTAAGAAAACACAAGACAGAAAATTACTCTGAATTTAGCAAAACAAACAAGTTCATATTTTGTTAATCTTAATATAGCCTTTACATACTTTTAAGGAATGATAATATATATGTATGGTATAGATAACTTATTCACTGTAGAGTCAATGCTGAGAATTTTAGAAATTCCTAGTAATAACATGGAAAACCCACACAGATTCTTGTACCATAGGCTGAGAATTACTAAAAGCAAGTCTTACAATAGTTCTCTAGCCCTGCCTTTATTTCTTCACATAAGCAACAGGATTCTGAGTTATGAAGCAAAATATTAGGAAGAAGAAGAAAGGAGGAAAGAATCTACATGTTTTTTCCAACTTTGAGACTTTTGTGTACTATATCAGAAATTATGATGATATAATCTTACAACAGCCAGTAATGACTACTAACAGTCAAAAGAATTCCCATCATTTAGACCATTAATGAATGCTAATACATACAAAAATATAGGCAAATGATTGTAAGTATCAGTCTCCACAATCATGATGGTCACATCCACACATACCCACATACACAGTTCTCTACATAGTAGAGCATGTAACCAGTGGAATAACAGACTCAGCCACATAATGAAACTGACCACAATGATTCAAATACAGTTAATTTGTTCTGCTAGATGTGCCTATAAATCCCTAACTCAAGTATATAAATGTCAAATTATCTCTAACTTGACACAAGCTGAATAAACCATGATGAAGTATAAAGGGCATCACCTGGATTGATTTACTGTTTAGGCCGTTTCATTGGAAAGGATCTAAATGACCACCCAACTGAGCAGACTATTAATAATACAACTATTTTCTACAACATAAACAAAGGGATATATACACACATAGCCCTTTTTTTCTAACACCTTACTCAAATTTATTATGAATCTGTTTTCCTCAAGTTTTATCTGGTTAGTACATTTTGCAAGTTTAATAAAAGAAACAGTACTCTGACTCTAACACCAAACATTAGTTCTCTAAGAAGTATTAGAATAAACACATTCTGACAAAGTCATTAAAATTCTGCCTTAAATGAATCTCGTATAATACTCCAAGTGTAACAACAACAGGTTTGACTTGTTTCCTGAAAAATTTCCTCTTATTCTCAGAATTAATGGCTGCCCTGAACAGGTTTAAGATCATCCTTAACACCCACTGCACAGTCAAGGAGTGCAATCCGACCTGGATCTGAGTGCTAGCTCTCCTACAATCTAATTACATTTGAATAAGGTCACAATTATTCAGGCTACTCACGTTCAATGGCATCAAATGCAACATTCACCATGATACTGTCAACGAAGAAATTTTAGCAGGACCCACTTTTTCGGTCAATCAACAGATATTTATGAGCAAGGAATTGCATTACAGAGTGAAGTCACAACTTCCATGAACATTCAGTTCCAAAGTTGACAGGCAAGGTGAAAAATCAACATATCAAATTACCCTAGACTATCCCTTTTACCACCCAGAGTACATATGTATTGCATATGGAATATACTCAGTTTTCCATATGCAACTTGAGGAGTTCGAAGTTAGATAAAAGGAAGGAAGAAAGGCAAAATCAATATGCACGTCTTAGGACAACTCATCTTTTAAGAATTCATTAAATTCTTCGCAAATAGGACATGTGTAAAGTCTTCTAATGGAATTCTGATTGCCTATAGAGTTTACTACATTGTTTTAATATTAAGAATCTATCATCTTAATACAAATTCATGGATTTGTTTAACACAAGATGGGGTAGAAGGGAAGTAGCAACTTGGAAAGGGCTGAGTGTGTTAGATACATCCAGTCTGCAGAATGGGAATTTACTGTATAGCATTAACATGTAAAATGTTAACTTTAAGAATGAATATAGTTGCATTTCACTGCTTCAGATATCTACAGAGCATTTATTATGTGCCAACCATGAAAAAAATTCAGCTGCTGCTCTCAAGGAGTTTATAGCCTAGTGATGAGAGACAATCACCAAGTAACACAGCAGAATGATGTACACGAAGTCCGGTGGTCCGGAAAGGAAGAATTTCCCGAGTCGGCCTGAAGGAGGCAGAAAAGGCTTCAAAACGGAAACAGTTCAGAAGAAAAAGCAATGAAGGAGAAGATATCCTAGGCAGAGGGAAAATGCGTATACAATTTAAAAATCAATAAGATACGAGAATATGGTATGTTTAACTGGTCTTCATGGGCTGGAAGTAATGGTAAACGTTTCCTAATATTTCATCCGTAAGAAAAAAATTAAGCTGCTGGGATTCCAGTGAGATTTTATAGTAACTAATAGGAGATGCACAATAATCTGTATCTGCCTACGGTTCTGTTCTATTTCTTAATGTTCTGTTTCCTAATGTAGCCACTTGTAAAAGAGAACTAATTGTGGATAAGGAGAGCAATTTCAGGAGAAGAAATATTTACTTGCAACTTCTGCTTCAGCTTTTAAGACTCTCGAATGCGAATATTCTTGACTACCTCGGAAATGACCTATGGCCCTAATGCTTCAGAGTCAAGGCTTCAGAGTCATATAAAGCAGATTTGCATCCCGGCTCTGCCATTTCCTAGCTGGATATTCTTGGGAAAGTTACTTCAACTTCCTAAGCTTCAATTTCCTCATCTACAAAATAAAAGGTAAAACATGAGTGACCTCAGCCCTGTTTACGAGGAGATGGCCAACTATGAGCCAGAAAGCCTGCCCTCAGCCGACAAGCACTGTGATGAGCGATAGGAATACAAAGGAAAATAAGAGCCAGAGCCAGAGCCAAAGACAGAGAGAAGTGCAACCACATCAGCGCTGTAATGATTGGAGGTGCTCTACACAGGGGACCACGGGAGTAGTTCCAAAAGCAGGAGCCCGTAGGATGTGAGAGAGTCAGAAAAACCTTCATGAAAGGGGTAACCTTTTCCACATGCTGACAAGAGGCCCAGAAAGATAAATGGCATGTCCCCAGCCACCCAGAAACTGTAAGACATAGCCTGCTTTTTAGACCTCAGCCCAGAGTTCTTTCCTTACTAAAGGTATTTGCTATTAGTAATTTTCTACGACTAGTTGTTAGACCATGGATCATGGATGACATTTGTTTTTGCATAGAAAAAGAAAAAAAAAGCAACATACAGAAAGAGCATAGGACAATAAACAACAACAGGGAATGAAGATTCAGGAGACCTGAGGGCATATACCAGTTCTGCCACCAAAGAAGCTGTGACATCAGGCAAGTCATTCACTTGCTTTCAGCCCTTATTTGGGTACTTTAAAAGTATTAGCTATGTATGTATACATTTAAGGAAAACAGTATTTCAAACAAAATCTTCCCTGGAAGCTCAAAATGTAAAGAGGAAAACAAAGTTGAGCTGGTCTGGATGAGGACTAAATGGAACCCTAGAGCCCTGCCCAAATAACTCACGCGGGGGTGGTGGGGGGTGGAGAGCAGAGTCCATAGGTCTCTCAATATAATACTGAAAACCACTGGAGTAGATCAGTGGCTGCCACACTCGCTCTTCAATTTCATGGATCAGAAAAAGCTCAAAAAAGATTTTAAAGGGGTGAAATGGGTTTTTACTTTGCCAAATAATAAGACTTTTTAAAAATTATCAGTATTATTTCCTAAATGAAAGGATATTTTAACACCGAAAAAGTAGGAAGAACAAAATATCAAACGAATAAAGTTAGCTTTGCTTTATGAAACTACTGTTCGGTCAGAGAAAAAGTCATTGAAGACCAGTAGATTAGAGAGTCAATCCAGGGCATCTCTCAAGTCTATTAGAGTTTTTCAAGTTTTTTTTTTTTTTTTTTTTTGGTGTTTTGTGGGGTTTTTTTGGTCTGTTTGTTTGTTTTGTTTTGTTTGAGACAGCGTCTCACTCTGTCACCCAGGCTGGACTGCAGTGGCATGATCTCAGCTCACTGCAGCCTCCACCTCCCAGGTTAAAATGATTCTCCCACCTCAGCCTCCCAAGTATGCTGGGATTACAGACGCATACCACCACGCCCGGCTAATCTCTGTATTTTTAGTAGAGATAGGGTTTTGCCATGATGGCCAGGCTGGTCTTGAACCCCTCACCTCAGGTGATCCACCCGTCTCGGCCTCCCAAAGTGCTGGGATTACAGGCATGAGCCACTACACCCAGCCTAGAGTTTTAAAATTAAATAACTACTACTTCTTCAGACCTCCTATTCTGAGAGCTCTAACTTCAACACTACTTTTCTGTTAGTACAGAGATTACTTTAGGTATTCAAGAAACTGTTACCTAAAACCACTATTTGTTAAGTATAAATAAAAACACAATACAAACCAGAAAATAAAAACAAGTGAAAATGTACAACGTCTATAAAACTTCAACCTCGAAATGTATGGCATCATATTAATTTTCCCCACACCTAAAAACTACGAACTATAATCATCATTTTTAATACAGTCAAAGCAACTTTTAACTATTTTAAGTATTTTGAGTTCTTTCCTACTCTTTGCTCCTTCATAGTCAGTGTTCAATTTCATCAGACTCAGACTTTTGTTTAATAAATCACACTTTTGGCCAGGTGCGGTGGCTCATGTCTGTAATCCCGGCACTTTAGGAGGCCGAGGCGGGTGGATCACGGGGTCAGGTGATCAAGACCATCCTGGCTAACACGGTGAAACTCTGTCTCTACTAAAAATACAAAAACTTAGCTGGGCATGGTGGCGGGCGCCTGTAGTCCCAGCTACTCGGGAGGCTGAGGCAGGAGAATCGCTTGAACCTGGGAGGCGGAGGTTGCAGTGAGCCAAGATCGCACCACTGCACTCCAGCCTGGGTGACAGAGCAAGACTCCATCTTAATAAATAAACAAACAAACAAACAAACAAATAAAAATCACACTTTCTTTTCAAAAGTAGCACAGTACTGAGATATTTCTGAGGATCTATTTCCCCAAGTTTTGGCACTGTTGTTCCTTTTCCTTACATTTCTACAAAATCATTCCAGCGACCAAGGACTCCTACTGGCACTTGCGACCCTCAAAGCAAAAGGAAATTTAGCTAGATAATGAGGTAAAGCTGTATTCCAGGATTATGTAACCTCCCTGAACCCAAAAAGCAATGTGGTCTATTGATCACTGCTACAAGTATTTTTCTGGATCTTAGTTTAAAATCTCTAGGTCATAAGAATATACGACATCTTGTTAGCTAAAGTAAAAACAATTCTGTTGTGCAGTTCAAAGATTTCTCTGCTAAAGAAAGTTTTGATACCCAAAAGACCTATATTTCCCAAACCACTATTAGGTACCCAGCAAACCTTTGTAACAGTTTCAGCTCCGTATTTATCTTCCATTTCCAATTCTGCACATAACATAATCTAGGCAGAACTTAGGTCTATCTTTTAACAAAAAGTCGTATCAGATTCCTGAGAGGTCCATTCCAACTTTAGTTTATCCTACTCACACTTTAAAGCAATTTTTCTTAGAAATACTTTCAATATGCCAGAGAAGAGATTACCAGTAATCATCATTTCTAAAATTGAAAATTTACATTATCATTAAGTTTTCTCTTTTCTGAGAAATAAAGATAATTCCATTAAACTTCACTCAAACACTCCCCCCCACCACACACACACACACACACACACACACACACACACACAAATACTGTGTCCTTTATATCCTTCCTTGCATAATAAAATGATGTTTGCTGCACAAAACACAAAACAAGGTAGAAAGACAGCTATGTGAGTCCTCCCTTTCTTACACTTTCAGTTTCTACGCAGTGATTGCTTAAAATAGCTATAAACAGCTATGACTACATTTCCTGGTAAATTAAGTCTGCAAGTACCACCTTCTTTGACCATTAAAATACCTTCTGGATATCTTGTAGGTTCAGGGATCAAAGGGATGCTCTAGCTGGAATCTGACTGAAGTGATTCAGAAGGCAACATCCTAAGTAACACAATGATTAGGTTTACATAAGAGGATCAACGAGAAGACAAAGTTTACTCAAAAACTAAGTCACATCTGTCATTTGAAGCACACACACTGAGAGAAACCTGATAATTTACATCATATTTCTCCTTACATATCACAGAAATTTGTGCCATCGTCCCTTTACCAAATGTTTCCAAATAATATCTTCTGGGTCTGCTTCCAAAAGGCACCTCAAAAGCCATGAGAGCCTTCATCCCCTGTCACTTTCATTTGAAAGGAAGCTAGGTGCAAAAGGTTGGTTTGAGCTCATTCCTTGGGCTCTGTCAGTCAGCCTGAACCTGTCATTGCTGGCAGTCCTCAGTGTCTTAAGGAATGTTTGAGTCCTGGCTGCAAACCAGCCACTGATCCCTCTGGTAATATCACTCTTACAAAAGGGCTGCCATCTCTGAGCACTCAGACAAGTGCTGTGAAATGGAGGTAGCTAAACTATTCAGAGCAATAATAAAACACAGCCTCTGTCTATTTAAAGCTCCTGGCTGAGCTGTAAAGCCATGTCAGCTCTTCTTTCTGTTCTTAGTCCGATCCTTAGTGGTTATACAGAAATGAGACCTTCTCTTGACAAGAAAAATCTTCTTCCTTTTTTAGATGTCAGGAAATAAACACACAGGACAAACACGGAAGGGGAGTGGGAAATGGAAGGGAGAGTCTGGCGTAAGGAGTTCACTTCAGAGATCAGTCCCCAGTGAAAATGCCTGATTCTCACGACTTTACCATTTTTTCATTTCCCCAGCAGACACAGTATTAAAACCAAATATACACATCAATTTATGGGGGAATAAAAGAAGAGGTTTCCAGGAGGATAGCTCAAGGGTGAGAGCAATTTCTTACAGCTTAAACCACCATGGAAAAAAAAAAAATTGAGCATACACCATCAGTAAGTATAAAAAATAAACCATATTTAGTGATATATACAAATATGCATGAATAAAAACAAAGGAAATACAGTAACAGGGCTTTCTTTGGCTCTAGATTATATCTTTCATCGTACATTTATACATGCAGAAATGAGAGCTTCTTAGTGAAATAAAATAGGTTTATTTTTATGCTGAACATGCAATATTCATAGATATCAAATGCTTTTATTAGATTTAAGATTTTCTTCTTAAATTTCAATCCTTCCCACCACAGCCTCTGAGATCTAGTGTCCCTGCCATGGTGGTTCATGCCTGCACTTTAAAGCATACGCAGAAGCCACCACCTTAGTTAGCAGTCAGGCTGCACACACTGGAGCTCTCGTTTTCGGGCACCTTTGAAGACAGAGTGATATTTAATACTGAATATAAGCAGTCTTTTCATCTTACACTGTAGAATAATTGCTTCCCACTTCAGAACTATAGCATGAGTTATCATCTCTGACTTGCTCTCTAAGTGCTATGGCCAGCATGGAAAAAAAAAATGACAAAGAATATTAAGGGCCTCCTCAAGGGAGTTGGAGCTGTGCTAACTGCCAAGAGGAAATCATGGCTAGTCAGAAACTGCACAATGAGATACAGCATGAGAAATGACATACGTTTTTGGGCCCTAGTTCTAGGAAATCATTTCTACTAAATGTCCTCAGAATGCAGAAGCTGAACACTTCTCAGTGACAAACACATTATATAAAAATCATAGCTGCATGTGGACGGTGTTTATAATTATACATACATACTTGAGGAAAACTGTACATATGTATTTGCTGAAAAGTATCAGCTACAGACTATAGTAAAAGTGGGAGATACAGAATGCTTTTCTCCTAGATTCTAAGAGCTGAACTGATGCTTTCAGAGTTACCTGTTATCAGGTTGGGTTCACACGGGCTGTCTACCTGAACATGATACAGATGAAAATTCTATCAGGCCTGGCCCACAGAGTCAACTGCCTTTTGTATTTAATAGACACAAAATATAATGGGAAAAAGTGGTGGAGTAAACGAGGCAAACTCAGTAACAAATTATCTTAGGTATTTTTCAGCCTGCACCAGAGAGGAAACAGATGAATACAAGAAAGTGAATAGAAGGCCCCATGGGCTTGACTACAACTAGAATATCATGATATACAAATGATATATAAAATCCATACTGAAAAGAAGAGGATTTAAATTCCATTTTAACATTACAAGCATTGTTCTTGCCAAAATATAAAATGCTTTTATCAATTCTACCTTAATAGAGCTTGGAAAAACAAATGTATATAAACCCTTACCTTTGCTTGCCTCTTGTTGGCTTCTCTTCTGGCTTCCCTTTCTTTCAGTCTTTTCTCCTGGAGACAAGGAAGAGGAGAAAAATTAGCAGCATATAATTGGGTATAAAACAGAGTACATATTCATTACAGTTTTATTCCCTAAAGCTAACTAATATGTGACATTCATTTTTCAACAAATATTTACTGACTATGGGATTGGCACAGGTATTCATGAATCATTAAGAATGTGTCAGACAGATCTGAAATCAAATCCCAGTTCTATCACTTACTCTGGCTATGCAATGGTTAGTACTGACTTTCAAATAAAACACACACAAACAGGACAGGTAAAACATAATGTACGATTATACAAGAGACACATCCTAGTGATTACTTGGAGGTTCTAGAAACCAAGTTCAGTGGAAGGAAATGCAAAGGAGAAAAAATAAAAACTCAGAAAGCTTTTGGCTTGCTTATTATCAAAGAGCTTCTTTAGAAAATGACCGAACTCAAACCTGGGTCTTCATGTGCCAAATCTAGTGCTTTTTTGCGATACATTCTAATAAAAATAAAAATGTTAATATTTGGGGGTTAAACATTAACAGATGTGACTTTGAAAACAGAAGAAAATAATAACTAGTATTATTTTAGCAAGCAGCCAATTAATGCAATAGTGATTATCAAACTTTATCCCTGAATTGGTTCTCTAATGAGATTATAAGAGATGTTCTGCCACTAAATTAGAATAATCTCAATGCTTCCCCAAGTTGTGGGGAAAAATGATGGCAGTTTCTAAACAATTTGTTCCTAAATTAAGTTGGCACCAATCACAGGCTTTCTTTGAGCATTAGTAGACTACAAAATACATGAAAGAAGCAAAACAAGATTAAAGAAAAAATGTGATATAACTGATCATAATTAACACTTCATTTGAGCTGGCTTTAGCTTGTGGATACACGTATTTGTAACTTTATCTCCCTTCTCTTCCCACCCCACCCTCCATGCAGAGTTTTCCTGTGTTAGACATTCATGTTATTCTACGAAGACTGCACAGTGACTTGAGTGTTTTGCTGCTTACACTAATGTTAAGACTATAGCTCTATAAATTATCAAGTAACTGCAGAGAGGAATAAAATTGTACTTTCATAAAAATTTATTTGTCCATTAGCACATTACTATGCTATTTTCTTACCAACAGAAATAGCTCAGAATTATTAAGTATCAACAATGTGCTAGGCATTTCATATAATAATTTGATTTTTTTATCTTTTTAAACCTATGTAACAGAACTTATAAGGTATTACTATTCCCATTCTGTAGATGAAAAATGGAAGATCAAAGTAACTAAGTAACTTGACTGATGTCACACATAGTAAGTGATGGACTTGGGATTAAACTAGGCCTGCAGAGCCGAAGTTCTCACTCCCTCAAATCTAGCACATCACTACACTTCATACTCCTCCACTGGAATACTGACTTCACTTTGTAGGTTCGTACGTAGTATTTGTATCCGTATCAGCATGTTTTAGACAAATGTTGCCACTTCCTTTATCATTATAAATAGTCCGCTACCATACAGGTCTTTTCATCCTGATAGCATTTTTTATTTTCCTGACAGCATTTTATAGACATTAATTAATTTTTTTCAGTCTTCTGCGCAGAAGAAACAGGTAACTGATCACATTTAAAAGCCATACAAATTTTTGTTGTAATTATTCAACAACTAGTCTTCTTTCAACACATCAGCGTCTGAAAATGGCACTTCAAAGTTGCAAAGAATAAATTCGATATATTCACATCAGAAAAATCCTTTCTACTCAAGCAAACATAACCATGCTGAGGTTTTCCATTTAGTCATTTTAATCATAGCAGAAAAAAATGGACAATTTTCTACTTTTACTGAATTCCAATATTAATTCATTATAGTCACTAAAAGATATTTTAAATTTCAGCTTTAAATTGGCTATCAGAATTTATATGTGCATGCAAATAAGATAATTTTCCCTTTTAAATTTTCTACCAAAATTTTCAGACAGATGAGATATCCAAAGACTTTTACAATATGAAGCAAATGTTACCAAGATATGAAACAAATGCACTAATGACAAATTTTTAATACTGAGTAAAACTAAAAGAAAATAATTTGAAGTGAATCATTAGAAAATGTTTCTTTCTTATCTGAAAAAGCTTTATTAGTACCCTGTCTGAAAAGAGCCAAGAGTAAACATCGAGAGAGAAGCAAAAGAACTGAAAGTAGATATGTCATAATTCAAAACTTAGAAAATGAATATATTCTTTGTGGGGGTAAGAAAAAAATATTTTAAAGACAGTTTATGACATATGACAAAACATAAAGATAAAAGGCTGGAATACAGTCACTTCAAGAGAAAAGTATAAGTGAATTTCATTAGATTCGGTAACTGAAGTCCTCCTCCCCTTTTCATTAAGTGTGGCTCAAATGTTTTAAATCCTTTATTTTTCCTATTTTGTTTTTGAGGACATCCTGGTACCAAAAACTATTTTATGCTACAAAAAAGAAAGGCAAAATGTTATCTTTAGTTCTGCCATGCGACAAATGATTAAGTATAAGGGGAGCATGAAATTCAATAATGAAAATCAAATTCACAAGGGACAGAAAAACAGAAAATCAAATTTCAAGGTATAAAATACTCCCTTTATAGATATTATATTTCTTTTGGATTCTCACACACTATAGGTCCTTAGCTTCCAGAAAAGAAAGTACCATGAAATATGAATTTCATGAGCAGTCAGGACTACGAATTTAAACTTTTTCATTCTAGGGTGATACTTGAAAATTTGTAATTTGAAAGTAAGACTCATTTTTGGAGGTTATGGAAGTATAATCCATTTGCATGACTCTCGGGCAAGTGTCAGTTTGGTAAGGAACTGAGTCCCCAGCTACCACATAAGGAAGAAGGGGACATGTATCTTTACTTCAGTATTATAATAACCTATTTTTCAAAAAAGAAAACTGGCTTAACAAAAGTGAACAAAAGAAAGATCATGAGAATTGTTAAGTCCCAAAGATATCCCCTGCCTCTAAGAACAAAATTCCAGTAAACCTAAATCCTTGCCAGGAACTTAACACGACAAGGTTCTCTGATCTGTTACCTATTTTACAGAGTTTTGCTTGAACGACATTAAAAAGTGGACTTCTATGAATAAATCTGTAACAACTATAACAAGGATATGAAAACAGAATGAGAAAAACAAATTGATGTGGAAACACTGAATTCACTAGTTAAATCCTTTGAATATTTACCCAACCACATGGTAGGCTCTGGATACATATAATGGGCAAAACAGATATAGACCATTGCCCTTTGCAGTTTATAACTTAATCCTATCAGACTCCCTGATTCCACTGGCAGCAAACTGCTCCCTGCTCCTCAACCCCAATCTCTAACTACTCACCATCAACCTAATACCCAACCCACCTCTCCAACACCATATAGTTTAAAAAAAAAAAAAAAAAAAAAAAAAAACAAAGAAAGCATGAAAATAATCAGATTTATGTAATTCTGAATATTTGTCTCATTTTTGATGCTGGATATAGAGCCCAAACACCAAGATATTGAGCTAAATGTCACTAGATGGTATAAGCTTGTGAGAGTAAGAACAGAAACCTCCCCAGGCAGACATCTCCAAATGGTAGGCAAAGATTCTGTAGTAACAGGTTGGCTTCCATTTTAATAATAAACCTGGTTGTGACAGTAGAAGGGCTGAAACTAGAAGGAAAAAGGGTTGTAATGAAAAGGATCTTGTATTCTCTTCTATAAATAAGCTTCATTCACAACATCCATTTTAGAATTAGGCACCAGATGCTGAGTCCCTTGTCCTCAAGATGACACTTCTGATCTTAGTAAAATTTCGTAAGGACCATGTGAGCCAGACCAGTCTCTGGTTCTCTTTCTTTAGACTCTTAAATGGCCATAGCTATGGAAAAATGGATTCGGGCACTAGTGTATGTACACATACAGCTATACAATGAACATTCAGGAAAAAGTGGTATTAGTATAGAGTCTTAAACTATACTACTAACCACAACATTAATTTATTCTTATTCTTTTTTTTTTTTTGAGACGGAGTCTCGCTCTGTTTCCCAGGTTGGAGTGCAGTGGCAGGATCTCGACTCACTGCAAGCTCCGCCTCCTGGGTTTATGCCATTCTCCTGCCTCAGCCTCCTGAGTAGCTAGGATTACAGGTGCCTGCCACCATGCCCAGCTAATTTTTGTGTTTTTAGTAGAGACAGGGTTTCACCTTGTTAGCCAGGATGGTCCCAATCTCCTGACCTCGTGATCTACCCGCCTCGGCCTCCCAAAGTGCTGGGATTACAGGCGTGAGCCACCACGCTCAGCCTTAATTTATTTTTAATTTATTAGAGATCAATGACCTTGTTCTGGAAACATGAAAAATTTCCATTATTTGTCATTTCTTCTTCAATACCCTCTACTCTTATGATCATCCTCCACCTTTTACCTCATTGCTTCAGAGTTACTCTGCTATAAAAGAATGTCTGATGGCTTGACATAGGTAGCAACACAGCTGAACAGTTAAAAAGCATAAAGTCTGAACAGTAACAAAGACTTTGGTAAGAGTCCCAGGACTGCTGTTTGCAAGCTGCAGGGTTCTGGACACATTACCTGACCCTTCTAAGTCTTAGTTTTATAATCTGTAAAATGCTAGCTCACTGATTTCAGAAGTTAATTATTAGCATATAATATGATGGTACATGTAAACTTACTGCAGGGTCCAGTTAAGTAAGTGTTACTTGTTACTGTTAATATTCTTGTGGCTACTATTCCTCAGATGCCTGATTACAGTTTCCCTCTTTCTTGACTATCACACAAATTTATGGTTAAGTCAACTGGATTCCATGCCAACTTAATTATGTGTCAACAACAATAAAACAAGATAGATTTTCTAAAGTCTTCCTTTAATACTTTCCTAACTTTCTAACATTCAAGCTGGTAGTAAATGGAACATAGAGTAATGCTGTACCATCTCGGGAAGCAGTCCAGAGCCACATCTTGACATGTTTATGTTATCTAAATTCATAATCCGATATAGATAAAGCACTAGAATTTCAAGGGAATGAAAGAGCTTCATAATGAATTGTTTTTCTCTATTCTCAGCTGTGATAGCAAATATTATCACCTGAACTACAAGTCATCTTTCAGAACTAAGAATGATGACACAACACAGAGCAGGTTTTCACTCCATTAAAGTAAAAATCATTCAAAAATAGGATCCATGGCCTATCTTTCAACAGTTCAGACTCAATTATTAAAAAACACATTGGCCGGGCACGGTGGCTCACGCCTGTAATCCCAGCACTTTGAAAGGCCGAGTTGGGCGGATCATGAGGTCAGGAAATCGAGACCAGCCTGACTAACACAGTAAAACCCCGTCTCTACTAAAACTACAAAAAATTAGCCGGGCATGGTAGCGGGTGCCTGTAGTCCCAGCTACTCGGGAGGCTAAGGCAGGAGAATGGCATGAACCCGGGAGGCTGAGCTTGCAGTGAGCCAAGATCGTGCCACTGCACTACTGCCTGGGTGACAGAGCTAGACTCTGTCTCAAAAATAAAAAAGAAAAAGAAAAAAAAAAAAAACATTGCTTTCATGTGAGAGTAGCATTTTGTCTTTACAGTTTACTAGTTTACTAATGGTTTCATATGCAAAAGTTACAGCTTTTGCTATTTTTATTTCCAATGATTGGTTTCAAGAGGTTCTAAAGAGAAAATAAAAATAACAGACATATTTAAGCACAGCTACCTATAAGTGCCAGACAAAGCTGAATGGCGGGGTGGTCTCAGATGAAAGCAGTGCTTAAAGGCTAAAACGACAACTCATGAAGAGCAACTAAAGCTGCTAAATGACCCAAGGCAGTTACAGAAGGGTCCCTGAAGTCCAGAGTAGCCGCTGTGCATTTCGGCAAGCAGGCAGCTTGAATTCTACTCCCAGTGATGCCATGAAACTATATAGTTTGGTTTGATTTGTTTTGTACTTTAAACCAGTTAGGATCTTTAGATCTCTTATATACAAGGGAATTGAAATTCGTATGTCAAATAGATGTCTACACTCTCACATTTATTGCAACATTATTCACAATAGTCAAGGTATGGAAAAACTGAAGTGGCCATCAACAAACAATGGATTAAGTAAATGTGCTGTACAGATGTACAATGGAATACTATTCAGCCTTAAGGAAAACACAGAATTCTGTCATTTGCAACAAGAAGACTTTTAGAAAAGGGAAATAAGCCAGGCAGAGAGGTAAATATCGCACCATCTCACTTATCTGTGGAATCTAATTCATAGAAGTAGACTTCATAAGAGCTCACAGAAGTAGAGCGTAGAGTGGTGGTTACCAAAGGACTGGGTGGAAGGGGTGCAGGGGAGATGAGCAAAGGGAAGATGTTGGTTATAGTGTACAAAGTTTCCATCTGACAGGAGGAAAAAGTTCTGGTGATCTATTGCACAGCTTAGTGACCAAGTTAACAATAATGTATTGTGTATTTCAAAATAGCTAAAATAGTGGATTTTAAATGTTGTCACCACAAAGTAATGATAAATATTTGAAGTGATGGTTATGTTAATTAGCCTAATTTGATTACTGCACAATATATACCTGTAATGAAACATCTCATTGTACCCCATACATACAATTATGTGTCAATTAAAAATAACATAAAACTTTAAAATAAAAAATAGATGTAAAAAATCTTTATAACTCAGTTTTCTAAATCTTTAAAACAAAGATTTACTTGAATCATTAGAAATTATATAGCTTTCAGAATCTGGTAGATGAAAATATGATTCAAAGACAGGTGTAATAGTATGAGGGAAAAACAAGTAGGACAAAATGAGTAGCTGAGTCCTACTATACTAACACTGAGTGCATATGCAAAGCTGTGATTCAAGGCTGTTAACTTTTAAATGCAAGAGCAAACAACTACTTCCAAACAGAATCATTAAGACTAAATTCACTTACATATTAAATATCCTATACTTTAAACCAAAAATATAACATTTTGAACACACTGAAAAAAAATGCCAAGGCTTACAAAATCTTCTACAACTGATACACATTAAAAGAAATGTATTAAATACAGAAGCATGTGACAGGTTTTGTGAAGTTTTTTTCACATGCAAAATCCATTCAGGTACAACCCTTATTCGTAACTTTGGGTCAAAAGTTTCTTCACCTTCTTCTATCTTTCTGAAGTAAAGCTTCCCCTAGACCCTGTTGTTAGTATTGTCAATATTCTTTAGGGACATATAGTTCTTCTCAATATACTTTCACAAAAGTAAAAATTATGAGTGACAGCCTCAAAGGGAAATAGAATTATATTTGCCCAAGGCAAAATTCTACACTAAAAGAACTAAGAAGCGTTATTATAGTAGTAGTATACTCAGGAAAAAAATGTGACTTCAAAAACCAACAATATGTTCAAGTAAAGCAATTAATTAAAGCACAGTAATTTGTGCAGGATTAATAATATATTTAGTTTTTAAAGTTTTAATGGTTACTGGAAATATGTAAAGAAGAAAGTCTTTTTTTTTTTTTTTTTGAGACAGAGTCTCGTTCTGTCACCCAGGCGGGAGTGCAGTGGCGCGATCTTGGCTCACTGCGAGCTCCACCTACCAGGTTCACGCCATTCTCCTGCCTCAGCCTCCTGACTAGCTGGGACTACCGGTGCCCGCCACCACGCCTGGCTTTTTTTTTTTTTCTTCTGTATTTTTTAGTAGAGATGGTGTTTCACCGTGTTAGCCAGGATGGTCTAGATTCCTGACCTCATGATCCACCCGCCTCAGCCTCCCAAAACACTGGGATTACAGGCATGAGCCACCACGTCCGGCAAGAAGAAAGTCTTTTCATAAAGTAAAGCAAGCAACCTGACTTGTCAGGGAGAAAAAAATTACAAATTAAAATTCTATTTTCCAAACAGTAAAGGATGATTTTATTCCCACGTCTTAACTAGATCTACGGAGCCAGAGATCTCACTGACATCTGGCATTAAGTCCCACTCCTACTCCCTGATTTTTCAGATTAGGAAAGCAAAGTCCCAATCAGTGACTAGTAATCCAAGCTGGACTGGGTATAAACTGTAATTACTGCACCAACGTAGTCATTCCACACTCAAGTACAGGTTATTCCGCAATACAGCACAGTATTCTTCCCAAACATCACTGCTTCACTGTCCCAAATGTGAAGATGTGCCACTTAAGAAAATATTCCGTATTTCCCGGGTAGAAATCTACTCCATAACAGCTTGGTGCATAAATGATGGGAGTACCTATATTGTGTCTTATGTATGCTATTGCAGTAAACATGCTAATGCTACAGTACTCACAAATGCAAAGTTTTCTCTACTTTAATACACACAAATACATGTATGTGTTTGCCAATGAAAATACTACAAAATCAATCATGTGAGCATCAGGTAACATTTATATTAAAGTTGAAGAGAGAGAACTATTCTAGTTATTTCTTTGTGCTTTTTTTTCCAGGTAAGATTTTCAAAATCCTATTTGGAAGGCATGTCTTGTACAGAATACACATATTTTACATAAAATAGAACGTTGTCACTTTTTTAAAAAAATACTGTGACTCTTGTAGTCACAGAAGTATTGACTTCAAAACCAGCTGTATGTAAAGTTCAGGTGATTTCTCTCACAACTTTGTCAGCTCAAAACTGTTCTGTTCAGCCTTGCTATGAGATAGTCACGGAGACAGTCTAAAAAATCACATGCTATGTTCTAATAATGATGCAAAGAAAATGATTTACAAGCTCAAAACTAATTGAAAATGGAAAAGTGTATGATACACCTTTCACATAAGAAAAGAAAAAAATACGTATTCCTACTTATTTCTATTTGCATAAGGAAAGTGAAAGGACAAGTTTAAAATTAAAAGTAGTTAGCTATAAGGGTGTAGGTATGAATAAGATTAGGCAGAAGCATGAATTCTCAATGTGTGTGTGTGTGTGTATATATATATATGTATTTTTTTTTTGGAGATGAGTCTCACTCCTGTTGCCCAGGCTGAAGTGCAGTGGCACGACCTTGGCTCACTGCAACCTCCACCTCCCAGGTTCAAGCGATTCTCCTGCCTCAGCCTCCTGAGTAGCTGGGATTAGAGGTGTGTGCCACCATGCCCAGCTAATTTTTGTATTTTTAGTAGACGGGGTTTCATTATCTTGGTCAGGCTGGTCTTGAACTCCCGACCTCATGATCCACCCACCTTGGCCTCCCAAAGTGCTGGGATTACAGGCGTGAGCCACCACGCCCAGCAATGTGCAATTTTTTATCTTGATTTTTGAGTCATGTGATTATTCATGCCAAAACATTTTATGGAAAAAAAAAAAAAGGATGTGCAAGCAGCTTTTGTGAAGTAACAGCATGTCCACAGTTAACTAAGACTTAATTATAATCTTCCTGAAGATGGAGGGACCCATGTACATATGTTAGTTTTTTCTTATTTTTCTTTTTTAAAGAGACAGAGTCTTGCTATATTGCCTTTTATTAATGAGTGGCTATTCACAGGTGCAGTTATAGGACACAGCCTCAGGTTCCTGGGCTCAAGTTATCCTTCTGCCTCAGCCTCTTAAGTAGCCAGAACTACAGGTGTGAACTGCTGCACCCACTCAGCAGCACCGGGATATTTTAAATATTCTATGTTCACAGCCTATGGCAGAGCCTAGCAAACAAACACTGTATAAAACAAGTACAATCTGCCAATTTGAAATTAACTTTCTAAAGGTTTCCAGAACAATATTCAGTGATCTGGTATAGTAATAACTTCCACATGGGAGAAAAGAGATGGCAAGGAAGGGGAAGGGGGTGAACTTTATTTTATGTAAATCCTTCATATTTCTTTTACTGCTGGCTACAACTTAGAAATACAGTACATTCTTGCTCAGTTGTCCCCTGGATAAATAAGTAGACTGCAAGCTGAAACGTGACAAGCTCCTGATACTCTTAATAGTAAAGATTTTAACAAATTGCTAATAATGTCAAATTTCAATTTAAGTACTGCACTAAGAGTAGCAATGCAAGAAATGTTTAGTTCTCTCATTAACATAAATATCCAACAATTGTAACCAGTATATTTCAGGTTCATTTGTTCTCCATATTTTTGGAACGTTTTTCTCAACATTCATTTTCCATCCCTAAAGCTATCTCCAATATCTACTTTTTCATCAAATGCTACTCTGAAGCTACATCAAATATTAAAATAAAGAAATGAGAACTGCTGTTCTATTTTTATAAAAAAGTGTGTACTGGTCCATGAAAGGTCAAATAGGAGTGAAAAGCTCTAAGAATCCTTCTCAGAATGTACTTAACAATGTCCACATCCAAAGGTATTTTGTTCTTAATACAAAATTTAATATTATAGCAGTGCTTCTCGGGTGTTTCTCACTGCATTACCTTGAAATCACTGCGTCAAAAGGGTGCTAAAGAAAGTTCTTTTAAAAATGTAAATCTACTTTATTTCGTTAATTCATTTTTTATCTAGTGAAATGTTCACTTCCAGGGAATGAAGTAGTATAACGGCATAACAATATCATGTGTGACCACTACATCAAGGATGACAGAAAACTGCCAAGTTCAAGGCCACAAGGGCACATGCTAATTTTTATAGAAGTGTTACAAAGTCTCCAGTTTTAATACAATAAATTTAACATATTATCAAGTAATTGATATGGAAAGAAATTTATCAAGTTGAATCTGGAAACACCATCAGTCTTTTCCAATGGTTGAATGGTGAAACAAACCTCAGTACATCCATACCATGGGACACTACTTAGTAATAAAAGGAAGAAAGCATTGATGCACACGACTTGGCTGTATCTCCATAGAATAATGCTGAGTGAAAAAAGCCAATTCCAAAAAGCTACATACTGCATAGTTTTATATAAAACATTCTGGTAATGACAAAATTATTGAAATGGAGAGCTTGGGATATCTCTATCAACTACAAGTGAAACTACAATTATCTCAAAATAAAAACTGTAATAACAACAACAAATCCACTAATACTATTTAGATCACCTCAGACCGAAGACAGATTTAAGTGGCATTCTCAGAAACCAGTCAATATACAGACTCCCCCAGCAGAGGAACAAATGAACAGAAAAAAGAAGAGAGTAGCCACAGAAAAAAAAGTGTCAGAGAAAACAATGAAGAAAATAATATACTTATTAATGAATAGCTAATGAATATTTAGATATACTTAGGGACATTAAATTTCACTCAGTATGAATTCAAGATGGAAAGCTTACCCGATGCTTTGCCTTAATCTTCTTTCTATATTCTTCTTTGTCAAATTTGTCCTCTTCCTCAAGTCTTTCCTTTGCTTTATCTAAGTTGATACCACCGGTGTCATCATCTTCCTCAGCATCCTTGATGGCAGATTTCTGCATCTGTGGCCACTGCTGAACCAACTACAGGCAGAAAAAAGGTCAGTGTCAGCAAGAAGTAGGGGACACCCCAGAAAAGCACTTCATTTTGTCTGATGATTCCGAAAAGGTGCAGACACCCACTTTCTGCCTTACAATCTGTATTCTTAAATCTTTTAACCAACTTCAAGCCACAGAAGAGACCGCCCTAGTCAGAGTAAAGTAACACTGCCAAACCCAATGAGAACAGGATTAAAAGAAAATTTCACCAAATAATTTGGAGAAGACAGTCACAGACTAGTGATGCTCCAGCATCTTCCCAAACAGCATTCTTAGTATCCTATTCTCCACACAACTCAGCTCAAAATTATCTGCACACAGCAGGAGTCGGGCTGAGTAGTCAGGCTGTACCTCCTTTGGGCTTCCATGGCACCCAGTGTGTTACTCTCACACAAAGTTCATTGCACCGCATTGTTTTACGATCCTGTTTCTCTCACTAGCATTAATCTCCTTGAGGGCAGTTGTATGTGTTGTTTACTTATCCTTGGAGCCCAACATAGTATCTGGCACGTATTAAACAGGTGCTCAAAATGGATCAATGAATCACATATCAACTGACAATACATATAATGACTGAAATAACTAACTGAAAAGGAGAAAAACAGTTTGGGTTTCACAGGCTTGCTCAAACCCACATGATTTTACACAAACAGTTTAGGGTAAGGAACAAGGTGACCTAGAAGATGGGGCACTGATCTGGGAATGAGGGGACCTGGCTAAATGTCCTGGCTTTTTCATTACTACATAATGCTAAATAAATTAATCTCCAGATATCTATGTCCCTTCCGGAAAAATAGAGGTTTATTTAACTCAGTAATTTCTAAGTCTAACACCACAAAACTCTATAGACAATTCAGACAAAAATAACTCTTATTTTAACTAATAATTAGTTGCCCGAAAGATTTAAATAACTGCCATTGTTTTGAAAGACTGCTAATTAACCTGCCAACAAATGGAAACTGCAAGCACACACATCGCAGGTTTTATTGTCTCCTCTCTCCTCTGTGGCCACCATAACCATTCTTCAAGATGAGATTCCTACGGAGTCTCAACCTTTAGCAACCAATGGGATTGATAAATATCACTGAGCAGCCATGCTAGCAGTCACTGACCCTAAAGAGGCAATGTGAGGGATCAGTTGTAATAGTATGAATATCATGATACTTGGCTCCTCATCCCCACTGCAATCAGAGGGCAAAAAGTTTATCCTTCTATGAGCTAGAAAAAAAAAAAACAGTGGCATTTCTTTCAGAGCATTAAGTCAGAAGTTTCAGTATGGCTCACATCCACAAACATCTCCTATTAGCACTAAGCACACACTGAAACATTTTATACTTGAGGATTTACATTCGTTTTGGAGCTAAGTGGCATAATTTGTGCAGTTAAACTTAGTAGCATACTAAGGAACCTCATTACGCCAACAGCACTCATCTCATTTTACAGTGAACATCAGATGTCATATGACTATTCTAGTTTAGTCTGTTTCTCAGGTGCTGACCTCTTTTTCGTAATTTCATAAAGACTCATTATCTGTCATTTAGATAAGCTTCCTCTTCAACTTCCACCACCTTTGAATGACACACTATTTTGTTACTTTTCATGTGATTTATATGCCCCAAAATAACATCCAAAACTTTAACTTCAAAATTAAAAGGAAACATACTCCATTGGGGAGAGGTTGCTTAGCAGTCTTTATGTTAGTGACGATGAATATATAATGTGCTATATTAGTTAATATGAAAAGCTGTTCTTTTATTGAAATAGATGTTTCATTCAATCAATAAATTTTTCTGAGGGTTTATTACATTAGGTATCTTTCTAGGTGCTGGGGATAGACTAGTGAACAAAATCAACAAAATACCTTCCTCGCAAGAAGAAATGGAGTGGAAACTGACAATAGTCAAATATAGACTGAAGTCATAAAGTAAGTGCTGTGAAGAAAAGTGAGGCAAGGTGAGAGAAATGAGGTTATGATGGAGGTAGGGTGCTCTGTGCTACATGAGGATAGTCAGGAAAACCTGGGCTGGTGAGAATGAGGCCATGAGATGATATTCAAAAGACCCTACCTACTATAACCACTCCTCAGGTAAGTCACTTGACATACTGGCTCTATTTCATCATTTTAAAATGAAGACAACAGTTATGTAATAGCATGAACTTTCATGAGTAATCTGTGAGTGGTAGCCCCTTCCCTAGACTATGGGTATGTATTTACAATATGGCTTAGGGAAAGTTGAGATTAAACAAGGCACCTCTGTGTCTTAGGTTACTTTATAAAGCAAAGAATTCCCTCCCATAGCCAGCCCAGCAAGATATATACAAGTACAGCATTTAAAATGGAGGACGTGCAAAGCAGAGGCCTGAGTGAAGCAAAAGCAGCTGTGGTACGTAGCTGTATTAGTATTCTCATGTCTGTTCCATAGAACATAATGTTCAATACCATGAAGAGAAAACCTTAGCTTTAATAAAAACATAATTTAGAAAGTTCAAAATCAACTCTGTGTCAGTATTACCAAGAAGTATCTCGGTTCATTGCCAGTAAGGCATCCTTGTTCACAGCAGTAGAGCTGATGTACAGCCTACAGTAACAGTGAAAGGAACGGCCCAGCATGCTGTAGAGAAACATTTACTCTATCATTAATGAGTGGTAAGTAAGCAAGAGAGCCAATCTCTCCTAATACTCCAAATGTACCTCAGAAACGAAATACTTCTAAAATCTTACCTCCCCTTCATCAGTAAATGTTATCTTCTTATTCACTTTGAAATTTCTCTTCATTACTTTTTTTGCTTCTGCAACTTTGGTCACTTTTTTCTTGATGCTGGATTTAGAAGGTTCTTTCTTCTGTGTAAGAACATAACAAAAAACACAGATGATTAGGGAAATGGTTGCTCTACATTAACAATCCAACTCTGGCAATATACTTTTCAAAACTGGGTGCATTTATTACTCATTGGCTAATGAGAAGCGTTAAAAACACTGTCCAGGAATAACATTATTTGGCTTATTAACTATGAACTCCTCCTAAAACCTAAAAGTTTAAACACGAATAGGAGGGCTAGTAGACGAATAACATTTACATTTTCTCTATTACTAGAACTGTGCTATTTGATAATATTTAAGGACTAAAAATTACATAAAGTAATACATGAGCATAAGATAAATAAAGCTATCTTCCAGTCAAAATTTCATACATATCTTAAAATGTGAAGTTGCAAACTTAAGTTCTTAGAGTAGGAAAATGTATACTTGGAAAGCAAAATGATTGCAATACATTGTTTGCAACCAACATTCCTCCTCCAATTATAGTAATTTACCATAGGAACACAGTAAAATATCTGATGACAATTAAACTGTGTCCAGGCCGAGCATGGTGGCTCATGCCTGTAATCCCAGCACTTTGGGAGGTCGAGGCGAGTGGATCACCTGAGGTCATGAGTTCGAGACCAGCCTGGCCAACATGGTGAAACCCCACCTCTACTAAAAATACAAAAATTAGCTGGGCATAGTGGCGGGCACCTGTAATCCCAGCTACTCAGGAGGCTGAGGCAGGGGAATCACTTGAACCCAGGAGGCAGAGGCTGCAGTGAGCTAAGATCACACCATCGCATTCCAGCCTGGGGACAGAGCGAGACTTTGTCTCAAAGGAAAAAAAAAAAAAAGCTGTGTCCAAAGGTGAGATGGAGGCAACACTTAACAGGATGTGTTGATTAGGACCTAGCTTACAACCTAAAACCACTATAGCAAGATACTAAAAATTCAAAGCCACTGCTTACTTATGCTAAGTGAACGGTGAGCGGACCCTCTGAGACCCTTGGAGAGGTCATAGCATAACCTGCTTTGATGAGAAAGTGACAAGACACAACCCGTGTCTAAGGATTTGGATTATCCTCCTCAAATTAGAGCTAGTATTACTATTGGTGGTACTTAACCCAATGCAGCTTCCATTAGACAGAATAAGAAGTCTTTGGTGCAGTAGTTAAGAACGAAAATGTATTTGAGCTCAAGCTCTATCACTGATACGCTATATGAGAGTAAGTTACCATTACCGAACCTCTGGGTTTAGATGTAAGTTGAAGACAACAATAGCATCTATCTCATACGGTTATTGGGAGGATTGAAAAGTAAATGTAAAACATATGAAAAAGTATTCAATAAATCTCAAATACAACTTTTACATGTTGATTTTGTGCTACACAGAGAGATCACGCCAAGTGCATAAAGGCTGGCTTTGCAAAATACCAGACTTGCAGTCTCCCTAGTTGATTGATTTTTAACTCTGTACTATAGGGAATCACACAAGGAAAAAAGAGGAGGGACCAATCTAGAACATTATCTATAATTACCAGAAGTTTTGGGAAGCAGTGCATTGGTTACAACTGCTACATTATGGTAATAAGTACACACAAAAAAGGCAAATCTTTTAGTAGGAGATACTAACAATGATGAATACATAAATGCTTAAAAATAAACCACCAAGGCCGGGTGCAGTGAATCACACCTATAATCCCAGCACTTTGGCAGGCAGAGGTGGACAGATCACTTGAGGTCAGGAGTTCAAGACCAGCCCAGCCAACACAGCAAAACCCTGAGTCTACTAAAAATACAAAAAAAATTAGCTGGGCATGGTGGCACACCCCTGAAATCCCAGCTACTCAGGAGGCCGAAGCATGAGAATCACTTAAACCTGAGAGGTGGAGGTTGAAGCGAGCCGAGATTGTGCCAGTGCACTCCAGCCTAGGCAACAGAACAAGACTGTCTCAATAAATAAATAAGCAAAAAAAAAAACCCCATGCAATTAAAAATAACAAATCCACTAAAATAAAGGCCTGTGCCAAGTTATCAACGTATTATATTTTTAGATAATGGTCATAGTTATGAAAATCTGCTAGTGCATCTGCAAAAATATTATGATTTAACTACAAGAAAGTTGTTTTGACAATGATGGTTCTACTACATGGGTATTACTAAAACACTGACTTTGTATTTCCGGTTCAACATGAAAGTCATAGTATCTAGTTACATTTATTTCTCAGACTACAAATTACATCATTTTATAAGTTACCGCCATCTTCAACCCATATAAAGCTAATGAAAAGATCAATTGCCTCTGAGGTAGCTTTTATTATATCAGAGACACTTCGTATGCTATAATTGAGGCAGGAGAATAGGGTCTGGAGGCAGGAAACTTAAGGCTAATTCCTGCTGAATCAAGAAAAACACCAAGGTCTGGAGGCAGGGAACCTGAGGCCGGTTCTCCTACTTCCCATAGCTGGATCAAAAGGAAAACACCTGGGTCTGGGGGCAGGGACTGTAAGGCCAATTAACACAAACTTCCTAAAGCTAAACCAAAAGGAAAACCCCCATCTCCCAACATGGAGTAACAAAGGATCAAAGGCTACGCTCCCTACAATCCCCCCACCCCCATCACACCTCAGATGGAAAGGAAAATACCCTGGATCGGCCAACCAGGGACCATCCCTTCACCTGCACATGGTGCCAATTCACCTCAGCCTTTAATTAGGCTTGGACCAAATCCTTCATCCAGATAAGGGGTAACTGATAGGAACCTCAAAAGAAGTACTTAAAACTCAGAAAACTTTGTAACAGGACTTTGAGCCACTTGCTCAGGCCCACTTCCACCCCGTAGAGCGCTTTCTCGCCTTAATAAATTCCTGCTTTTGCTGCTTCTTTCCTGTGTTTCACTCCTTTGTTATTTTGTGCATTTTGTCCAATTTGTTCAAAATGCCAAGAACCTGGACAACTTACTCAAGGCCCTCCTTCCAGTAATATAATCACTATATACACATCACAAGACTTCTATGAAAACAGATTAAGTTTTAGATTTCTTCTTCCCACTGGATATTCTCCACTTCCTCCACCTCCCAGGGGTCCGTGACTCCACAAATATCACCAACTGGTGACAAAAGGCTCTAAATTGCTGTGCCTACCCTCTCTCCACCACTATGCTTATTCTAAGATGTGTGACTATTGTTCTTCCTCAGTTAATATAATCTTCATTTCCTTATCTCACTTCAGAGAGTAACTGAGTAAGTTGTGTGGTAGTAAAACATCTAATAAGCTTGTTCACCTAAAAAATAACCTGTAGGACCCCTGTGAACACAAGGGATTAATAAGACCCCCACTTCTGTCAGCCTAGTCAGTATTCCTACACCTCCTTTTCCTCACAAAGGCTTAGAGACCACCATCAACACAACCACCAGGGCTGGTGACTTTGTTACTGACTCCTACTGCATCTTCTTTGTTTTAGGGCTGGGACAATTCTTAAGGACCTTGGATCTCTCATCAGACCTCATCTAAAGACAGAGGCAATGCTGATCAAACAGTATAAACTTAAGGGATCATTGTAATATAAACATAACATAGTAAATTATAATCACATAAACCAGTAAACAAAAAGTACTAGGAAAGAACCTGAGTAAACTTTCTGGGGTGATGGCAATGGTCTAGATCTTGGTAAGTTTGAGTTACACAGGTGTATATATTTGTCAAAATTCATCAAATGTTACATGTAAGATTTGTGTATTTTATTGTATATACATTTCTATCTCAAAAAAGAGTACTGTAAACAATATTGAACTGTAGTTAATGCCATACAAGCTGAAGTATATGGAGGAAAGTGTAATGATGTTGGCAACTTACTCAAATGCACTAAATAAAAAAGGATGGATAGATAGATGGATAGTTATGTGATAAAGAAAATATGGTAGATAGGTGCCTAATGCCTGTAACCAGCATTTGGGGAGGCCAAGGCAGGAGAATCTCTTGAGCCCAGGAGTTCAGGACCAGTCTGGGCAACTTGGTGGCACTCTGTCTTTACTAAAAATTAAAAAAAAAAAAAAAAAAAAATTAGCCAGGGTTGGTGGCACAGGCCTGTAGTCTTAGCTACTCAAGAGGCTAAGGTAGGAGGATCACTTGAGCCCAGGAGGTCAAGACTACAGTGAGCTATGATCACCCCACTGCAATCTAGCTTGGATCAAAGAGCAAGGTACTGTTTCAAAAAAGCAAAGAAAGAGAGAAGTATGGTCAAAGGCTAACTGTAGAATATGAATGGTGGAATGCTGGGCGTTTGGATGTCCAAAAGTATTACTTCTTACAACTTTTCTGTACGTTTGAAAATGTTCATAAAACACAATAGCCCAGTCTAGAAACAACGGGGGAAAAAATCAGAAAAATGTTACCAAAAATTGTCAATGGAATAAAGGTCAGAAAAAACAATCCTGCAGAGTGGATCCTTAAGTGAGGTGGGTCAAGTTGAAGAGCTTTAGGGAAATCCATGAAACCACTAAAATTACATGACAAAATGTAGAAGCATTTGCATCTCTGCCTTCTATGGTTTACATTGGTTTCTGAAAGAGTTCTGTGTCCTGCCCCCTTGAAAAAGTAAAACTTTTAGTTTGTTTTAGGGAAGTCACTGGAAGAAGGAACAGAAATGCCCACGTGGGTGAGAAGAGGCTTGTTTATCATATTTTCCTGTTAGGCTCTGGCTTTGCTCTGATACTCTAGAATTATTCTTCACCCATTCAAAGATGCTGTGAATGTCAATGCCATCCAAGGCATCATAGTACATAGTGAGGATGCAGCAGTGCAAGAGGGGTGGACTCCCAGCCTTCACAGAGCCCAACTCTCTCTATGGAAAAAGATATTAAACAACTAGAACAAAACATTAATTACAAATATAAGATCTTAGAAAAAATATATGGAATAAATCAATATGACCACCCTAGGTAGTCACGGGTGATGAAAGCAGGTCAAGGAACTTCCTTTCAAGGAAGAGATGTTTGAATTGAGTGGCAAATACTAACACACTGTGGCAGTGCCAGCACATCAGTGATGTGCTAAACACCTGTGCTGTCCACTGATGGTGTATTTTACACATGGCTGACAAGACAGTCTTAGTTCCACGGCATTCTTTTTAATATTAACTTTAGCAGGTAATACATGCACATGTATTCTGTAAATTGTACTTAAGTTAAAAGGTTGTTTTTCATGTCCTCTTCAGCAACCTCAGTTTCTCTCCTAAGGATCAAGTGCTGTTAGCAGCTTCTGTATCCTTCCAGAGAGATTCCACTCACATTCAAGTACAAAGGAAAAACATGAAGTTACTAAAAGAATTACCTCCCGCAATTAAAAGCCTTGATTTTATCTATTCTTACACATGCTTTTATATATCCAGATTAAGTTTCTAAAAGTGAAAGTGCTCAAAGAGTATGTATAGTTAAATTCTGAAATACATTTCCAAATAACCCTCCCAAAGTTATACAAACTTACAATCCCACCAAAAATTTATAAGGAATTGATTTACCGCATCTGCAGCTAAGCATATTATTACACTTTATGTTGCCAGTCAACTAGGTGAAACAGAGTACCTCGGGGAAGTTTTAAGTTGCAGTTGTATTATTTTACGTATGACAGAACATCTTTTCAAAGGCATTATTTTTCTGTGCACCATTTGTATTATCTGCCAGTATTTCTAATGAATTCCTGGCATTTAATTTATCAAGTTGTGAAATCTCTTCATTCGTTAACAATGCTTCAGTAGTTTTCCACATCTCATCATTTATATTTAGACTTTTGCCATACAAGGTAATCTTGTTATTTTGCTATGATTTGGTTTTTGTGAAGGTGACGTGTTTAATTTTTTACATAATCAATTTTAGTAAATGTTTTCTGGGTGTGTACTAAACTTTATAGTTTTCCAACTAGAAGAATTTTTAAAAATAAATTTAACTTCTTAAAATGCAGATTTTACTTTTTTAGAATTTAAAAAAATGGCTCTTGGACAAGAAATAAAGTGTTAATACTTTTTATACTTCTATTCATTAAGAAAAATATAAAATATATCTACTGTTAGGTAGGAGTTATATTTTTTGACAAGATTTTGTATTATCGGTACAAGAACAAAATTTATAGCAGCCCTAAGAAATACAGTGAAACATTAGCTGACAATATGTAAAACATCAAAACATGACTTTCATTTATATTTGCACCTCTTCTACAACATGTATGCTAGACTTTAAACAGCTAAAAGGAAAGTATCATAAAATACAAAATTGATAGTTACTCTCAATGTCCTGTGATCGGTGTAGAAAGTTACTAGAAATAATCTGGAAGATAAAAGAACTACTGCCACCACCACCAGTCACAAAACCAATAATGGTTCTTATCATAAAGACCATGTTAGCTAACACTGGCTACAAGAAAATTCAAAATATAATCAATGAAAAAAAAGCTACTTTAATACAAGCATTACTACTACATATCCTACAAAAGAAAATAAAACTATTGTTAAAAAATGGTATTTTAAATGAAAAGCAAAAATCACAGGAAAATAAAAGTTAGAATTAAAGACAGTCCAAAGAAATGCAATTTTTATGTTTTCTTAAAGTTGCTCCCATTTGGGCCAACTAATAATTTATAATGAAAACCATTATATCTAAAAGTGAAGTAAACCAACAAAATAAATAACAGTCAACACTGGAGGAGACCTTTAAGATTACCTATTATAGCTGAAGCCACTCCTATGAAAGATAAGAGCATTTCTTTTTCTTTTTTCTTTTTCTTTTTTGAGACAGAGTCTCACTCTGACACCAGGCTGGGGTGCAGTGGGGTGATCTCAGCTCACTGCAACCCCCACTTCCCGGGCGATTCTCCTGCCTCAGCCTCACGAGTAGCTGGGACTACAGGCGCATGCCACCACGCCCGGCTAATTTTTTATTTTTTGTAGAGATCGGGTTTCACCATGTTGGCCAGGATGGTCTCAATCTCTTGACCTCGTGATCCGCCCACCTCGGCATCCCAAAGTGCTGGCATTACAGGCCTGAGCCACCATGCCCGGCCCGATAAGAGCATTTCTTAAGATTAATAAACACTGTTTCCCAAAAGTCCAAACATATTTAAGTATACACACTTCTATTGGCTAAATAACCAAACTCTAATAGAACTTGTTTATGATTTAAAAAAGAAAAAGCAAGCCCACCTGCTATCAAAGCATAATGCCTCAGTCATCCTAAATCAAATGAATTACAGTAATTCAAATATTCTCTAACTTTATGGTATAAATTAAGAACATACTATTTGATATTTTGTTTTAAAGTCATCTACAAAATCTTTTCTTAATAAACTATAAACAGAACCAAAAACAAAAATCACATGATTATCTCAATAGATGCAGAAAAAGCATTTGACAAAAATCCATCATCTCTTTATGATTAAAACCCTCAGCAAAGCCAGCATAGAAGGGACATACCTTAACATAATAAAAGCCGTCTACAACAAATCCACAGCCAACATTATACTAAACAGAGAAAGTTGAAAGCATTCCCCCTGAGAACTGGAACAAGACAAGGATGACCACTTTCACCACTTCTATTCAACATAGTACTGGAAGTCTTAGCCAGAGCAATGAGACGAGAGAAAGAAAGAAAGAGCATTCAAATCAGTAAGGAGTAAATCAAACTGTCGCTGTTTGCCGATGATATGATTGTATACCTAGAAAACCCTAAAGACTCATCCAAAAAGTTCCCAGAACTGGTAAATGAATTCAGCAAATTTTCAGGATACAAAATTAAAGTCCACAAATCAGTAGCACTGCTATACACCAACAGCGACCAAGCCAAGAATCAAATCAAAAACTCAACCTCTTTCACAATAGCTGCAAAAACATAAAATAAAATACTTAGAAATATACCTAACCAAGGATGTGAAAAACCACAAGGAAAACTACAAAACACTGCTGCTGAAAGAAATCACAGATGACACAAACAAATGGAAATACATTCCATGCTCATAAATGGGTAGAATCAATATTTTGAAAACGACCATACTGTCAAAAACAATCTACAAATTCAGTGCACTTCCCATCAAAATACTACCATAATTATTCATGGAGCTAGAAAAAAAAATCCTAAAATTAATACGGAACCAAAAAAGAGCCTGTGTGGCCAGAGCAAGACTAAGCAAAAAGAACAGGTCTGGAGGCATCACATTATTCAACTTCAAACTATACTATAAGGCCATATTCACCAAAATAGCATGGCACTGGTATAAAAATAGGCACATAGACCAATTAAACAGAATAGAGAACCCAGAAATAAAGCCAAGTACTTACAAAGGTAACAAACATAAAGCGAGGAAAGCACACCCTATTCGACAAATAGTGCTGGTAAAACTGGCAAGCCACATGTAGGAGAATGAAACTGGATTCTCATATGTCACCTTATACAAAAATCAACTCAAGATGGATCAGAGACTTTAACCTAAGACCTGAAACCATAAAGATTCTAGAACATCAGAAAAACCCTTCTAGACATGGCTTAGGTGAAGACTTTATGACCAACAAAAGCAAATGCAACAAAAACAAAGATAAATAGATAGGACTTAATTACACTAAAAAGCTTCTGCACAGCAAAAGAAATCAGCAGAGTTAAGAGACAACCCACAGAGTGGAAGGAAATCTTCACAATCTATATATCTGACAAAGACTAATATCCAGAATCTACAAAGAACTCAAACAAATCAGCAAGAAAAAAAAAATCCCATCAAAAAGTTAAGGACATGAATAGCTAATTCTCAAAAGAAGATATACAAATGGCCAATAAGCATGTGGAAAAATGCTCAGCATCACTAACTATCAGAGAAATCCAAATCAAAACCACAATGCAATACCACCTCACTCCTGCAACAATGGCCATAATCAAAAAATAAAAAATAATAGATGTTGGCATGGATGCAGTGAAAAGGGAATGCTTTTACAGGGCTGGTGGGAATGTAAACTAGTACAACCACTACAGAAAACAGTGTGGAGATTTCTTAAAGAACTAAAAGTAGATCCATTTGATGTACTTTTTATCCAGATGATTTTATCCAGCAATCCCACTACTAGGTATCTACCCAAAGGAAAAGAAGTCATTACACGAAAAAGATACTTGCACACGCATGCTTATAGCAGCACAATTTGCAACTGCAAAAACATGGAACCAACCCAAACACCCCCCAATCGATGAGTGGACAAAGAAGCCACTAAGCCAGGCACAGTGGCTCACGCCTGTAATCCCAGCACTTTGGGAGGCCAAGGCAGGTGGATCACCTGACGTCAGGAGTTCAAGACCAGCCTGACCAACAACATGAAACCTCGTCTCTACTAAAAATACAAAAATTAGCCAGGCATGGTGACAGGCACCTGTAGTCCCAGCTACTCAGAAGGCTGAGACAACAGAATTGCTTAAACCCAGAGGCGCAGGTTGCAGCGAGACAGGATCACACCACTGCACTCCAGCCTGGGCGACGGAGCTATAGTCTTAAAATTAAACTGTAGTCTTAAAATTAAGACCCACCTACAGAGTTTCGGATCTGAAAAATGAAAAGTTCTGAAGATTGGTTGTACATCAATGTGAATATACTTAACACAACTGAACTGTACATTTTAAAATGGTTAAAATAGTAAATTTTATGTTATGTGTCTTCTACCACAAATAAAAATGAAATTTTAAAATTAAGAGCCAATGAAAATACAGCAACTTAAAATGTTATTACAGAAAGAAAGTTTGTCTTTTCAGAATTCCTACACAAATATTAATTTGCTAAGACAAACATACCTGCTATAGCAATAGTCCTAAAATTACACAACACTAAAGGAGAAGAAGTTTTGGCTGGAGGATGGGGAGCAGGGTGGGCAATGCAAGGGAAGGGTAGCAAGGGAAGTTGAAAGCATTCCCCCTGAGGATTGGAACAAGATAAGGATGTCCACTTTCACCACTTCTATTCAACATAGTACTGGAAGTCTTAGCCAGAGCAATGAGATGAGAGAAAGAAATAAAGGGCATCCAAATCAGTAAAGAGTAAATCAAACTGTTGTTCCTTTGCTAGACACAAGGAGGATTAAAGGCCCACAATAGAAATCAACTAAAATTATATGAAACAAGAATACTTATAAATTATGAATTGTGGAAATAATTTATAATGGTTTAAGAAATCTCATAGGATTTTTCTTCTAAAAAAATCCATATTTATCAATCTTATGTTTTAAGATTTAATAGAAGGCACATATAGTAAACCTTGACCATATGCATAAGTTTGAGAATGTGGAAATTAAGAGAAAAATGAAAATCAGATCTGCCTCCACCACCCAACTGTTACTGTAATTTCTTGAGTGAACGGCTACTGCATTAGCCTGTCACACAGACTCTCTGCGTTCACTCTCACCCCCATTATAGTAAGCCCTGTGGTAATCACTTGTTTACTTCTGTGCTTTTTCCTAACAGATTGTAATTCCCAAGAGGGTTAAGACCATTTTTATTCTATTTATATCCCCAATGTATCACAGATAGGCCAGCATATAGGAAATATTCAATAACGACTGAAATAAGAATTAGTGAATAAACTACATATGGACTACTTCATTTACCGTTCAGAACAACTGTGAGTCACATCTTGTTCCTACAAATTTTTAATTAGAAAACTAAAGCTTAATTCAGCAATTTGTTCAAGGTTATATAACTTCAAAGTATTTGACTCTGTTCATATGCTACAATGCATAGTTTCATTTCTGTTCAAACTGCCTTAGAAGACTGTAGCATCATAATTTGACTCAATATTTGCCTTTCAAATTTCTATCAATTTAAGAATGTTTGAGAATTGCTAATTTGAGAAACTCCCATAGCTTTTTTCAACTTTAAATCCATGACCCACTATGAAAGATTTTCAGAGAGCAGAGCATGGCAGCTGAAAGCCAATGAGTTAGAACTTGAGTGTTCCGGATCAAGGGCCTCTCAATGACGTTGGAGGACACAAAATGGAAGATGCGTGTGGATGTGATCTCCTCCTTACAGAGCTTCCTCATCTATGCGGCCCTGCTGCAAGTCACCGCTTTTATCTTAAAGAAATTGGGCAGCATATGAAAATTGGGCATCACATGTGACTGCCAGATATGAAGAACTTGGTTAGAGTTTCTACTCCCACCTGCAAATAAAGAGGCCCAGAAAGGTGTAAGAGACTCTTCAATTCAATGGACATAAAAATTCTACTTGTTAAGAACAAGTTTGGCTCTGGTAACTGAGGTCCATAGCTAAAATATAAAACTATTTGGGAAGTACGAAAAGATGTCTCATGGTCATGGTGTGCCCTTAGGCCTGTGATATTCAGCCTTTTGTGAATGTTAGAATAATAGTAAACAATGTCACGCTCCATTTTCTGGCAAGTATTAATTATAAGGGAATTATGTCCCTATGACAGCTATGTCTGTTTACCCTTATACTTCTATCTACAGTGTATTTGTGAACAGTCCCTTAGTTACACTGTATGAAAGTCAGCACACAACCACAATGACATTTAAGCACAGGACCATTCATCTATGTTTTTAATAAATGTACCAATTAAAAAAAAAGATTTTCAGACTTTATACATAGCTTGATTAGTTTTAAAAATAATTGTTTTCACATCCAAAAACCTTTTTAAATACTAAATATACTATTTCAAACTATAAGACCCCAATCCTAATTCTCTTCTGATAAGAATCACAGCTATTATGAAATTAATTTATATGAAATACTTGACTCTTCATCTTGACACTTCATGAATTATATCTAGAAAATCATTTAGAAATGCTTCCAAATGTGTATATCCTATAGATAATTCATATTTACTCCAAAGTCCTACAGATGACTGCCTATATTTCCTATCAAAGTTACTCATTTGTCAAGGCTTGATTGGTCCTGATTATATTAAGACAAACTACCAGTAAATGTTAATCTTTTTTCTGCATGATTAATAAGGCCATGCACTACTATTTTCCTTGTGGTTTATAAATTGCAATTCTAATCTACAATGTGATGAAAGAATACAATGATATATTGAGCAACAATGACAACTATTTACTACTAAATATCCATGATTCATTTTTAAGTGATCTTAACAGGTGAACATGAATGAGAACAGATGATTATGTCTTGCTTGTTTCCTCCCCACCCCAGACCAATACTACATGGATATGCAGTGATCTTGGTTTTGTTCAAACTTCCTTCTGGTTAAGGAGGACCATAAGGCAAAACCTCTACTGATACTGCCAATATGAACATTCTATACAATGTTTTTTTGATTGCTACATTCCTCCTTCAGGATTTCTGGTGCCTCCTTCAGGTTTAACTTCGAATACTTTTCCAGAAACTGCTTTTTAACCTAACAAACTCTTCCCGAGCATGTGTACCTGTCACCTTAACTAATATCTTAAGGAAAAAAACTTTCAAATATATCCCCTATACAGTTTCTTTCCCCTCCACTGTTTCTCTCATTTTCCAGATATACATTCCCCAAAACCCCCATTCCAATGCCTACAACATACCTGTCTTCCTTTCCTCAATTTCTTGTTAGAATTAACATAAGTTTCTTAATTTTAAAACACCTCTTTATAGCATTTTGGCCTAATAATTATTTAAATTTTTCACTGTGCCTACAATTAGTCTAAATAACATGTAAATTTCTGTTCTTGACCCAAGCCCTATCTGACTTTCCTTTCATGCCATTTTCCTTACTTAAGCCTCATTCCCAACTAAGTCTCATTCCCAGTCAAGTTTTATGATCATGTTCATTTATTTACTGTCTTAAATGATTCCTTCTACCTCTTTGAACATTTACAGTGTTACAATATTTAAGGGAAAATCCCATAATTTCCTATTTACTACCTTAGGACATTTTCTTTGGTTTGTTTAAATTGTTCAGGCCATTTACTGTTCTGTTTTGCTGGCTGGGAAATATGTATTTGCTCTACACCATGACCCTTGAAAAAAAACAAAGCCACTATAGTGACAAAAAATCTCAGATATTTCCTGCTGTTTAACAAAATTATGAAACCACTCATATTTTGCTGTAGGAATCCAATTTTTAACCTGCCACTTTTAATAAATATTTCCATATTAGGAAGCAAGCAGCTGGAAGCAATTTAGAGAAACGGTGCCTGATACATTTTTCCCCTCTCCTTTTAGATTTCAAGAACGACAGTATTGATTTCATTTTTAATTTGTGTCCAAATTGGCTATATAAATTTCTCATCTCTCACAGCTTTTGGAATTCTTCTAGAACTCAGAAATTTTATAAGCCACATAGCAAAAAATAAAAATAAAAAATAAAAAGCAGTAACATTAAAAGGAAAGGTAACTTGTGTCACATGGTCATTTAGCTAACAGGGTTAAGGGAAACTGACCACATAGGGGAGGCAACAAGGCGATAATGAACTAAGTTAAAAGTCCCAGGACGGGACAGGTGCGGTGGCTCACGCCTGTAATCCCAGCACTTTGCAAGGCCAAGGCGGGTGGATCACTTGAGGTCAGGAGTTCGAGACCAGCCTGGCCAACACAGTGAAACCTCATCTCTACTAAAAACACAAAAATTAGTCATGCATGGTGGTGAGCACCTGCAATCCCAGCTACTGGGAAGGCTGAGGCAGGAGAATCACTTGAACCTGGCAGGCAGAGGTTGCAGTGAACCTAGTTGCACCATTGCACTCCAGCCTGGGACACTGAGAAGACCCTGTTTCAAAAAAGAGTCCTGGGACAGAAATCATGAAACTATTTCAAACAATATGACACTATGATATACTTCTCTTACGGGAGTGTCTCAGCTATCTACACTTCTACCACCTTCCTTCCAAGTGATACCAGAGACTCAGCAAGAATGTGCCAGTAGCTAATTTAATCAGAATTTGTTTGAACAAAATGGGAGAGCATCAAAATAACATTCAAGATGTTTCACTGTACATTTGACTGAGAATTCCACAATTGGCTCCAACACCTATAAGAAAAGCGTATTACTTGATGGTCTGGCTAGTGTGGCTTAAAGCAGAGTTTCTGTAAATTCATTCATCATTAAAGTCTAAACAAACAAATGCCATATAACACTAGCTATTCAGTGAACCATCAATTTTTACAAGTATACAAAAACACACACATGCATGTGCATCTATACTATCTATAACCCTGTTAGCCAAATCATAGAGAATCTCTCTATGATTTAAAGCCTTCACAAAGAACTACAATAATGGAAGAAAGATATATGCTAAATTCAAACTGGGTTTGGTACCTGGTTGCCATTTGTTGGTACCATTTTTAACACAGTATTTTAAGACATTTAAGAGATGTTAAAGCTGTCCTCTTGGCCGCCCAAAAGGAGATCATCACTGTTACGTCTGACATTTTTCTATAATGACTTATGTTATTAAATCCCAATACACACATGGGCTGTATGTTAACAGCAAGTGAAACAAGTATCACTGCCACAGCCAAGCTATGTTCACAACTACCATGTGCAGTAAAGTTTCCAAGTTCTACCTTGTATTGTATACAAATATTAGCTAAGCAGACAGTACCAAGTGAAAAGTCAAAGGCTAGCCTATGTGTACTATGTTTCAACAAAAAAGTGCCCGGATGATGTCCAATATTATTCAAAATTGGATATTCTTACACATACCGTTTGTAAAACTGTGGTGTGCAAAGCCACATAGTGGTGATTAAAAAAAAAAAATACTGGAATCATTACAGAACTTGGAAGGATAAAAGGACCCTCCAGGATCACCTAGAGAAACACCACCTACCCACTCCCAATCCCTGGAAAGTCAAGAGAGAAGAATTTCAAGATCACATAGACAGTATCAGCAAAGTCAGGGCTAGAACCCCAAACCCTCCAAAAACCTAGTCTGTGCTCCTACCCTGACACTGTATGTAAGAGTATCTTATATTTCATCTTAGCCAAATGGCCAAGAAGCAATATATAACAGTATCTCCAATGGAAACACCTTAGAGCTAGACCTTCCTCTGTGAATCACAGTTTTCCTAAGCAATACTGAGAGACCTCATAAAATAAGAAGAGTAGATTGACAGCAAATGTTCTCTTTAAAATGAAAAGAATCCTTGAAGGAATTCATTTTTAAAAGTGTAATTTTCAAGACAGCGGGACATTCCGCTTCACAGAGGGAACCTTCATAGTGCTAGTGATGGAAGAGAATTAAATATGGGTGATGTTGAGAAAGGCAAGAAGATTTTTGTTCAGAAGTGTGCCCAGGCCTACACGGTGGAAAAGAGAGGCCAGCACAAAACTGGGCCTAATCTCCATAGTCTCTTCGGGTGGAAGACAGGTGAAGCTGTTGGATTCTCTTACACAGACACCAATAAGAACAAAGGCATCACCTGGGGAAAGGATACACTGATGCACTATTTGGAGACTCCCAAGAACAACATCCCGGGAACAAAAATTATCTTTGCCGGCATTAAAGAAGAAGGCAGAAAGGGCAGACTTGATAACTAATCTCAAAAACGCTACTAATGAGTAATAATTGGCCACTGCCTTATTTATTACAAAACAGAAATGTCTCATGACTTTTTTATGTGTACCATAATTTAATAGATCTCATATACCAGAATTCAGATAATCAATGACAGAATATTTTGTTCGGCAGTCCTGATTTAAAACTAAGACTGGCTTGTGGTTAAATGAATATGTCTGGTTTTTTGAATTTTAATAGTAATTAATTCAGTAAATGCTAACACTATTTACCCATTCTAAAGATATGATTCGATTTCGTTAGTAATGTTCAACTTCTCACAAAGATGAATGCCATCTTAAAACTTAATAGAGATTGGTTTTATATTTAGATTTATATAATGGTTATGTGAATATATTGAAATACTGGGGAAATTCCTTCACACTGTCTCAGAACCAAGCAAGATTCATCTGTGTTTCATGTTCATTTGCCTCTTAAAGGCAAGAGTTGAAGATAAGGTAGCAATGTCTACTTTATATTTTTGGCCTTAACTATGCCAATCTAATTAGATTCCTTGTATCTAAAATGATTCTTTTTACTTATTGAAAGGCATTTTAGTGTGGTTTATGTGTAATATCAAATAAAGATAACTTAACACTTCTCACATTTTTTAAAAAGCGTTTTCTTTTGTTCCTAAAAGGACCATCAAAATGACTAAACCTGACCTCTAATTTCTTCTCTCTCAAAAGTAGAGCATATGACAGAAAGAAAAAATACTCTATCCCTCAATGCTCTGCACTACTTTACAATTTCCATCTGTCCCATTAGCAATTAATCATTAAAAAAAAGTTTGACAGCCATTTAAAGTTGTTAGCAGATTTTTGCTTATTAGTTTTTTTCCTATCTCCTACCTTAGAATGAGTCCCCGCTTATTCGTTAGTAAATCATCACACTAAAATGCAGTATTTTCAGAAATATAACCTCCAATAAAAACAAGTGTAAATCAATTCGCAAATACTAATTTTAATAAAATTTTTACTAGTCCCCAAACTCCATGCTGCATAATCAGCGTTTTAAAAATCATTCTCCTTCCTACCATCCCAGAGAGACTAGAAAATTTAAGACCTATCGGCCAGGCACGGTGGCTCACGCCTGTAAACCCAGCACCCTGGGAGGCCGAGGCGACCGGATCACAAGTTCAAGAGATCAAGACCATCCTGGCTAAGACGGTGAAACCCCGTCTCTACTAAAAATACAAAAAACTACCCGAGCGAGGTGGCGGGCACCTGTAGTCCCAAGCTACTCGGGAGGCTGAGGCAGGAGAATGGCGTAAACCCGGGAGGCGGAGCTTGCAGTGAGCTGAGATCTGGCCACTGCACTCCAGCCTGGGCGACAGAGCGAGACTCCGTCTCAAAAAAAAAAAAAAAAAAGAAAGAAAGAAAAGAAAAGAAAATTAAAACCTATCAATATGTTTGAAATTCTTCCCCTAACAGCAAATTTATGTGAAGATTCACCACTGAATATCTTAAGATATTTGAGACTTCTTATCACCTTCTATCCTCAGCCCTTTGTTGATGTTTCTCATGATATTTCTTACACTCTACTTGTGTTTTTAAAACCTTCTTTTACTTCATCCCTCTGAAACACCCAACTCCCTGAGGGAATGAGCTTTGTCATACTCATCTTGTAATGCCTTGAGCAAGCACACACACCACGCTTAAACAAATCAATAATTATTTCTGGAACTGAGTTGAGCTTGGGCTAATCAAGATCAATTTTCTTTGAGAATAACACTCAAAGACTCTGAAATGCATTCTACTGTTACCTATTCTGATACCAGTTTGCTTAAATAGCATAGAAATAAGCATATTTCACATTTAACTTGACATTTATTTGTTGAGAAAACGGATTCACAGGCTCTAGGCAATCAAGTCTGATGTGAGAAGCAGACCTGTCTGAAAACACCGGGAGTCACTGTGGGCAGCCTAGACCATGAGCTGGAATCACTCCATCCTCCTCTTTCCCAGCCAGTGAGGCTGCAACCACGCTCGACTTCTGACAGGACCATGGCTTCCTCCCTCAGCAAGGCAGACCCAACTTCCCATGAACCTCAAAGTCTCCACAAGCCTGACAGCTTAATTTCTCAGATGACTGCAGGCATCCACAAGTATAGTGTCTGGTTTGTAGGATTACACACTGATATGTTTGATCGGCCACTTATTCTAAAAGAAGGGAGAACAATAAGGGAAGGGATATCTCAAGTGGAACGAAAATCTATGCTGTGTCTAGCAGATTGGCAACACTCTGGGAACCTGCTATGTGGAATAAGAGGGAAACAGGGAAACCACCTCCTTCCCCTACTTCATCCTGGCTTTGTACACATTCCCTTTTCCCAACAAAGTGTATTCCTTAATCCATGCCATATGCCATTGTGGAATTTCTCCGGATTTATGATGACAAGTGCCAATCCAGATGGGACCTACCTGACAAATCTAAACCTTTCAGAGTTTAGTGAACAGTAGTTAATAACAGATGCCACGTGCCAAACACCATGCTAGAAGTTTCGTATTTCATTTACTCAGCACAACCATCCTTTTGAGGAACTGCCTGTATTTTACAGATGATGAAATAATTATTCAGCTAAAAAGACAGAAGCATGCTCTAAACTCAGGTTTATCAAACTTCAAAATTTATCTTCTTGAGCTTTGAAGCTGTACTCTTCTCAGGCCTCCACAATACCACTGACGGAAATAAACTTTAGGAACACTGCTTGTAGGAAGATTAAGTCTACTCCCTAAATGTTGAACCCTATAATCTCCCTCAGAAATAGGCGTACAGTTTCTACTTGAACAAACCCTTTGACAGAAAATCCACTAAATAAAACATGTTGTACTGGGACACCAATTCCTATTCTTCTTGTATATTTTTTTAAATAACTGTATCAACGGAAAACTACTGTTTTTACTTTTTTGAAAAAATGTGTCATTTCCAAATGAAACAGGCAATTTATATTGGTCAAAATGCCAATCTAAATGTTTTCTTCAAGTTCTAATATTACCCTCAAGAGGGCAATGCTGGTACTGAAAGCAAAGACTAATTGCATTTTCTTCTGTTACTCTAGGAATAAGACAATAGTAATTACAGGTAGAGGTAAAATAAAGCTGGGGGGAAAAAACAGGAAAGGTAATACGAGTTCTGTGACAAGCTTCAGTGATAACTATGGGCCAAAAGATAACATGTATAGAACAAAACAGATATGGAAAAGGACAGCTGTACAGAGCTAAGACAGTTATAGTGATTAAAAAGAGACAATGTGAAAACAAAGTCAGAAGAAAGGAAGGAACAAGGAAGAGCCAAAACTCTATGAAAACAATCTCCTCTCATGTGTTGCAAAAACATCGCACCATACTGCCAAGTCACTCTCCCCACCAACAGAACCCCAAACTATCAACTTTAAATTGGGAAAATAGAATAATTACACCAACAATGGTAAACTTTGAGAATTTCTTAAACAGATACTAACAAGATGCAAAAAATTGCCATCCATCTCCCAAATATATTCTCTTGTACACCAAAAGAATGTCTGAGATACAAAACTACAAGTGATAAGTCCCCCAAAAAGGGGCATACTGGAACATAAAATCAATCTTTGGCATTCACTGTGGTCATTTCCAAGTTAGTATGTTATTCCTAACCAGTACCGTTCACAGCATATTCTACACTGTTTCTTCTCCAAGCACTTTGGTTATTTGCACCATACAATAATTTAAAGGATTCAGCTGACTCACTAATAAATGAAACATTAAATAACTTAATGATGATCCTAATAAACGATTTTCCTCAACCAATTTTGAATACATTCAACTTCAATCAAATGAAGTAAACAGGTTGACTAAAATTTTCTAGTAAAATGCAATTAATACTCTACTATTAAGATTCCTGGAGTTACATTATGAAACTCACTCATAATTTGCCTCATTCCAAACCTAAGAGGTTAAATGTCAAAACTTCCTAATAAAGACCACAAACTACCAAATAAGAGCATGGTCACAATAGTTACTGTGGTCAGCTATTTGAGAACCTCCAGGAAGCCTCATTTGACTAAAGCACGCTATATAGTTAATTTTCAACTTGCTTTGGAATGAGCCTCACATTTTAGGAATAATTAATAAACTGCCTCTCACTGTTCTGTCACTAGAAAAAGACCTTCACCTTGATAATGGTGTTGAAATAAACTCTACCTTACTCAGAAGCATGCATGTCCATTGGTGAGGGTAGGGGACACTGACAGGAGGAAATAGGAATGTGTGTGAATATCTAATCAGTTTCCAGAGTTGCTTCCTTCAGTTTACTTTAAAGACAGGTATTAAAACACTGCTGTATAAAATTCACTATTTTGCATTTCACAGGACAGTTGTTGAAATAAGAAAAGCTGTGCCTCTCCAAAGTAGCAGAATGTTGTCTCCTTATAGACAAGATGTTCTTTTTGTTTTCACAGTCAAGACTTCAGAGGCAAATGCCTGATCCACATTTAAGAACTATGTAAAATCTTGTATGAGCTGCATATTAAGTTTCCCACCAGTCATTCCTATTCTATCTGTACTTTACATGCCCTGCTGTTTTCTATTTTAATACATTTTAAAGCACTTTATAAGCTACTTCAAATTCCTTGTAGGATTAGGAGGGATAAAATACGAACTACAAAGAATAAAGGAAGCTCGGTCATTTATTCAACGAACACTGGCTATCTACTCTACTCTAAGTACCATTCTAGGCACCTGGGGTACAGCAGAGTTTGCATTCTAGTGAGAAGACAGACAAATATGCACATATGTCAAGGAGTTTTTAAGTGTTAGAGACAACGGTAAGGCGCTAGGGAGTAACTGGGCAGAAGGTAACGATTTTAGAAATATAGGGAAGGCCTTTCTAAAGAAGGTGCAAAGATCTAAAAGAAATGAAAGATGAACTCATGCAATGATCTAGATAAAGAGTTCTAGGTGGAGAAAACAGTAATGCAAAGGCCCATAAATGGAAATTAGTTTGTTGTTTTCAAGAAACAAAAAATTCAGGATGACTGGACTAGAGTGAGCAGGGTGGAAGGCGTTAAGAGAAAAAGACACACAGGAAGATTCTGTATTATATAAGGCCTCATAAGACAGAGTCAGGAGGTAGATTTCACCCTGAATGTGAAAGAAAGAATACAGCAAGTCCTCACTTGACACTGTTTATGTTGATAAGTTCTTGGAAACTGCAAATTTAAGTGAAACAACTACTGTATAACAAAACCAATTTTGCCATATTGATACAAACCAGAGTTCATTTCCTAAGACATAAAGAATACCATTTTTCTTAAAGTCAGAGTTTCCAGTAACCCATTTATGACGTTAAGTGACGACTTTACTGTGCGCATTTTGACTGAGATACATGATATAATCTTGTTTATTTTGGAAGGTGGGGGTTGCCTGCTATGAAGATTTAATAGGACCAAGGAAAGTGAAAAAGAAAACCAATTAGAAGGTTATTTTATTGGCCAGACGTGGTGGCTCACGCCTGTAATCCCAGCACTTTAGGAGGCTGAGACGAGTGGATGACCTGAGGTCAGGAGTACGAGATCAGCCTGGCCAACATGGTGAAAACTTGTCTCTACTAAAAAATACAAAAATTAGCTGAGCCTGGTGGTGGGCGCCTGTAATCTCAGCTACCTGGGAGGCTAAGGCACGACAATCACTTGAGCTTAGGAGGCAGAGGTTGCAGTGAGCCAAGATCGTGCCACTGTACTCCAGCCTGGGTGACAGAGCGAGACGAAAGAAAAGAAAGGAAAGGAAGGAAAGGAAGGAAAGGAAGGAAAGGAAGGAAAGGAAGGAAAGGAAGGAAAGGAAGGAAAGGAAGGAAAGGAAGGAAGGAAGGAAGGAAGGAAGGAAGGAAGGAAGGAAGGAAGGAAAGAAAGAAAGAAAGAAAGAAAGAAAGAAAGAAAGAAAGAAAGAAAGAAAGAAAGAAAGAAAAACAAGGAAGGAAGGAAAGAAAGAAAGAAAGAAGGAAAGAAGGAAGGAAGGAAGGAAAGAAAGAAAGAAGGAAGGAAAGAAGGAAGGAAGGAAGGAAAGAAAGAAAGAAAAAGAAAGAAAGAGAGAAAGAGAGAAAGAGAGAAAGAAACAAGGAAGGAAGGAAGGAAGGAAGGAAGGAAAGAAGGAAGGAAGGAAAGAAGGAAGGAAAGAAGGAAAGAAAGAAAGAAAAAGAAAGAAAGAAAGAAAGAAAGAAAGAAAGAAAGAAAGAAAGAAAGAAAAGAAAAGAAAAGAAAGAGAGAGAGAGAAAGAAAGAAAGGTTATTTTATTGGTCTACACACAAGATAGAGTGTTTGAATTAGGGCAGTAAGTGAACGATGTGGTAGAGACTGGATATATTTTCAAGTACACTAGACTCCTTAAAGGGATAGATCTGGGAGATAAAAGACTTAGAGAAAACTCATGGGTTCTTGGTCTGAGTCTGAGTGAATGAATAAATGGTGTTAAACATCCAAGAGATATTAAATAACTGGTTAAAAGAAGTTTACAAAAGCAGAACAGGCTCAGGACATATACTTGGATTAGCATATGATTTTTAAAGAAAAGGTCTTACTAAATTTGCCTAGGAAGCATATGTAGATGGAGATTAGAATATAAGGCAAAGCTTTGGGGGTATTCCCCATCATTTAAAGATGGGAAAAGAAGGAGGAACCAGCAAATACAACCAAGAAAGAGCAACCAGTGAAAACTGGAACAAATTCAGGAAAAGTGTGATGTGCCAAAAGCTAAGGGAAGAGGGCAATTCCAAAAAAAAAAGAAAGTATGTTGCTAGGATGTTAAGATGAGTCCTAATAATTGATACTTGAGTTTAGCAAAATGCGAACTGTTCCAGACCATAGCAAGAAAAGTTTCAACAGACTGGCAGGGACAAAAACCTGATGTGAATAGATTCAAAAGAAAATGTAAGATAAGGTAGTGAAAACTATTTAAGCTACTCATTAAAGGAATTCTCTTCCTCATCCTCTGACTTTCATGATGAAGGTCCAGATTTCAATCTAGTGTTATTGAGTCTAAAATTTAGCTATATAATGGGTTACTTTAATATACTAGAATGAATATCTAGTCATCAATTTTTACATTTTCCAGAAAATTAAGGATTATAAAGAATTCTTATCACAGTATATATTAGGAAAAAAATCAAAAGGAATCCAAAAGCATTTTAATAAGCATTCTCTGAATAAAATGTTATATATCCATTCATACAATGGGACACACGACAGCATTAAATTTAAGCTCTTAAGTATGATATTATAGAAGTATACAGCTGACCCTTGAACCATATGGTTTTGACCTTCGAGGGTCCACTCAGACACAGATTGTTTCCAACCAAATCATACGGAATTTGCAGGATGTGAAACCTGTGTATACAGGTCAACCTTTCACTTACATCAGGTTCTCAGCGCTGACTGGACTGCGGAGCTTGAGTGTGCACAGATTTGGAACCAACCCCCTGCATATGCCAAGGGATAACTGTATTTACTCACTAGACAGCTTTCCCTAGTATTGATAATTTTTTTTTTAAAGGCCACAAATCATAATATCATGTCTGCTCTGTAACTTAAAATGTGTTGGGTAAAGGAGTATGTATGTTTGTATACATAGGGAAAAAAGACCCAGAAGTATATAAACTAAAAGGTAATGTTACATCAAAGTATATGAGAGGAATATGCTTGATTTTTGTTTTCTTTGTATTTATTTTTCAAATTTTCAGCAGAAGAGTAAATGAATGGCAACAATTACTATTCATAATAAGATTTGCTGATAAAAATGTTAAAAATAAAGAACATTCCTACTTATACTTCTAGATTAGCTCTAATGTCAATAAAATAAGACTTTCCTGATTCCACTTTTCTGCCTTATCTCTAACAAGCTGGGCAATGAGCCCTCGTCTATGCTCCCGAGACTGTATCATTAAACTGTCAGTTTCTTAGGATTTATAATCCACTAGATTATTTAATCAATGGCACTAAACATGAGTAATTTGTGGATATTCAGATAAATATTAGCTGATTTCACTTATTCCTATAACAAATATATTGATGTATTATAATCTTCCCCCTAATGATTATTAACTTAATTACAAAGGATCATTTTTCTTTTTAAACTGACATTTGAATATAGAGTCATTCCGAAAGTTTGACTGATTTTTTTTGTTACTCTAAGATTCAAGATTTTAAGCTCAAGATTGTATGAAGCAGAAAATCTCTGATGCTATATTAGTTTTTATATAATGCATTTTACATTTTTATTGCATTCAATCTCCTATGGTAATCTATGATACATAAAAAAGATACGGATACTGGTATGACGGCTTGTCATCCAAAACTGCTAGAGATCAGAGCTGAGAGTGAATTCTCTAAACCTGGGGCTTATCATGCTGTAAAGCTGTAAAATAATAATCACATTTGATTTAGGACCTAAAGTAAAAATCAACATTTCACAAATTATGTTAATTAAAAATGAAAAATGCCATGGTTACAAATAGAGACTAATAAAGGGGAAGAAAAATTCACCCTTTAGACTGCAAATAATCTTTATACAAAAAATTAAAACTGGACAAGGCCATGTTTCATTTACAATACAAAGACCTACCATCTCTTAGTCTATGCCTATACCATCTGACTAGCTAGAGAAATGTAACCTTTCTGGAACACATATTACTCTATACTTCCCGATAAAGCTTTGGGTGGAAGGTAAAGAATAGGGAGAAGGAGACGAAAAAACATCCAGAATCAACCCTTACGGTGGACTGCCCAAATTTACACCACCAGAAGTCTCCAAGTCAAGAAACAAACATAAAAACAGTTTAAGTTCAGAATTTCAGCAAACTCTGATGAGAAATAAGTATGAGTAACACTCTAATACATTTAAACATTATAAACAAACATATACAGATCAATGAAACAGAAAGACCAAAAACAGACCCAAAATACATAAGGTTTTCAGATAAAGTTGACAGGTTAAATCAGTAGAAAAGATTGACTAATGAGCAATATTGGAATAATTCGGTAGTTATATAGAAAAAAATAAAGCTGGATCCACACTTCACATCTTGCAACAGAATTTCAAATGAATCAAAAGCTTAGATGCAAAATATTAAACCATAAAAGTACTAGAATTCTCCCAGGGTTTATTCTTTTATAATATTAGAGTAGTGAAGGCGCTGTTCAACTTTAACATGAAATTTAGAACACACACAAGACAAAATTGGCAAATTCACCAACATAAAAAGTTTAAAAACATGACACAAAACAAATGACAATCTGAAAAACAAAACAAAATCAAGTAATTTGTATGTCCTCAGATTGGAAGCAAAAGATAAATTTTCACAATACAGAGAGCAAATAAAGAGTAAGAAAATTAAGATCGTCAGCCCAATTGGGTAAAAGATATGGACAGTTCCCAGAACAGTCAATATAAATAGCTCACTCATAAAATAAGACATGCAAAGGTAAACTTCACTAAGATAAGAATTCCTTCTTAACCAGAAAAGATAAAGTATTTGAAAAGATGCTGTGTTTGAAGAAAAAGTGGCATCAGATATTGAGTAGAAATGTGAATTAGTGCAACTAACAGTATCTACCGACATTCAAAATTTACATACCCTTTGACTTAGTCATTTCACTTCTAGGAATTTATTCTATAGGTATTTTTCTTAAACAAATATGTGCTCTTAATTTTTTTCAACATCAGAAAGAAAGTATATTTAGTATTTGTTTCCGTTTTCAAAAACATACATCATGAATTTTGTACCAATTTAGGAGCAACTTGGTACAAATCTGTTCATAAACAGTAAATGTTCGTGGCTTTTTTTCTTTTTGAGACGGAGTCACTCTGTCATCCAGGCTGGAGCGCAGTGGCATGATCTCTGCTCACTGCAACCTCCGCCTACTGGGTTCAAGAGACTCTCCTGCCTCAGCCTCCTGAGTAACTGGGATTACAGACATGAGCCACCACGCCCAGCTAATTCTTGTACTTTCAGTAAAGATGGGGTTTCACCATGTTGGCCAGGCTAGTCTCGAACTCTGGACTTCACGTGATCCACCCACCACAGCCTCCCAAAGAGCTGGCTTACAGGCGTGAGCCACCGCACCAAGCCGATGGCATTTTTTTTATGGCTGCTTTTTTACAATTTCAGAAATCTCCATTTTACATCTTTTAGCACATGCTAAAATCAATCTAGTCAACAGTTACGGAAGAACATATATAAGTTGATAAAGAGTAATAATATCTAAGAACTACAAAATTGCAATTCAGTGTTTACTACTATAGCTTAAATATATTAGTGCAGGCAGAGACGTGACATGTCTAATTGATCAGAAATCTATGAAATACTAATACTCTCCTTCAATTGCACGTTGTTGAGAGATATAATACCATAAAAAATACACAGAATGAAAAAAGTCAACTGAAAACAAAGGCAGTTAATTAACTGACTACATATGTCAATTGTAGCAAGATTCACTGGTGCTGTGTGGCAAAAATTAAGCTTATTTCAAAGGCATAGTATTCAGTGTATTCATGATTTAACAAATCCAAGGAGTTAACTAGATTTTCTAAAAATGTCTTAGTTATTGATTTTGTTGTCTATTCCACAAATAGCATTTAGTTTGCTGGGCAGAGTCTCTAACAACAGCTATATGGAAATTAATGAGCAGGCTGGCTGCAGGCTATCAAAGCAAAGTGATCTATACTTTTCCTAGAAGAAAATCAGGAACATAGTAACATGCTTATATCTAACTAGTACCAGGATTTAAAAAAAAAAAAAAAATTCAAGTGAACATTAACAAAAAAGATCAAGATCTTCTACATATGTATAATTGCAATACATATAAGAAAAATATAACAAGTGTCTAGCAATAATTAATGCCTATCATGCCTAACTACTCAGCTCTCTTCCCCCCCAATATTTATAATTAATTCCCCTTTCCTGTGTTTCCCTTTTATTATCATCCTTTGATCTATTTGTCCCAACTAACCAAAATTCAGTAGAATCACTTATCATTTCTAGAGTATAAAGCAATGGGAAACTGGTAGGCAGTTAATGACAAAATATTAATTGTACATAGAGTCACAGTCATAGTTTGGAAGATTCTTTCCTACTCTCTGAAAAGGCAAGCATGTTAGGTGATCACTTTTAAACAAATCTCTCTAAGGTTATATAACATTATGTTCAACAAGTTTTCTGAGTTTTTTTGTTTGTTTGTTTTGAGAAAAAGATACTATACAAATGGTTACATTAAAAAATATTATTTAAATTTAATTATGTGTGATATGCCAGATCACGGCAGAGGATGGTGAATAACTTTTTAATTTGTTTCCTTTTCAAAAATAAATCCTGAGAGATGGGAGTAAGATGAGAGAAAGTTCAGAGAAGAGGTATCATGAAGGCTGTTTTCCTGGAGTATCCTTCCTTACTTGTACCCCAATATCCTTTTACAAGTCCAGTTCAAGTTTCACCTATTTCATGAAGGCATTCTTTTGCCCATTCCAATATGCTGACCTTGGATCAATTCCTACCATATAATTTAGCCCTTAACTTTGCAGGTCTTATCACATTTCCTAATTTTTATACATACCATATATCTCCATAAGGTGACGACTGAATGTACATACAGCCGAAGTCATTACTGTCATCCCCAATATACACACACACTGTACTGGGTACACTGCTGAGTACAAAATGATGGTCAATGTATACTCATACCGTGTATCAAGTGGTCAGCTACGACTGATTCAACAAAATCTAGTGATCTCCTACAAGGGATCACTATGGAAGGTTAACAAAACAAACATCTCCCTTGGAGAGTTTATATTCCACTGGAGATAGGCAAGGAAAAATGGTAAGAATGTTTAAGTGCTATGACAGTAAGTATACAGCAGAGCAAAGAAGAATGGTGATTGTGTGGTGTGTGTCTAGGGGAGATGGAAAACGGGTTGGAGGTGAGGTTGGAAGATTCTTTCCTATTCACCGAAAAGGCAACATGCTGGGTGCTCACTTTTAAACAAATCTCTCTAAGGTAATAACATTACGTTCAATGAGTTTTCTGGGTTTTTCGGAGAAAAAGAGGGTTAAAATTCCTAGGATTTCTAGTTGTGTGTGTGTGTGTGTGTGTGCGCGCACGCGCGCGCGCGCGCGCACACACGCACTTATCACTGACATGTGGGACTAATCCAAAACAAATCACAGGTTCCATGGAACCATAAACATTTATATTTTTGATAAAGCTTGGCTATTTAATCCAGCACCCTCATTTTAGAGATGTGAACCCAATCAATAGGTTGTAAATAAATTTCGCACCACTTTCAACACTGTCACTACTTGTCAACCTCTTCCCCTCATCTTTCTCTCTCACACACACACCACCCCCCACCCCGAGTCCTCCAAACCAAATTTGTAATCTATAAATACAATTGGGTGAAGCATCTCCTATTCTTCTCCACACAGATTGTCATCACGGCTCTCATGAAACATAGTAAGATCAAATAACACCTAATTAAAAAAAAAAAAAAACAATAGGTTCAAAAGGAAGACTGTAAAAACGAACCATCTTTATCCACCCCTCCTGGGGCCCAGCATTCAGGCTAATATAATTTGCAAGTTCCACTGCATTACAAATACAACAGATGTATATAGATTAGGAAGGAAAACAAATAGCCAGTCCTAATTAACTTTCTCCTTCTCCATGCCCATACAACTTTGAACACTCATTATATTATATCTTGCAGTGAAATTGTGCATCTGTTCAGATGGAATTCAGCCTTAACTCATGCTCCCCAACAAGTACTTTCCACATTAAGAACACTCAAACATTTATGAATGACCTAAGAAACTATGTATTCTAAGCTGCAAAAACTTCTAACAGTAACCATACATAACAGAAGGGTTGCAGATAATGTTGATGGTAGCTTTTTAAAAAATCTTCATGTATTTTTTATATATTCTTCAAAGCTCATTATTGGTGTATAAAAACCTATCAATTTTTGACATGCCTGCTATACCAAAGATAAGACTAAACCAAAAGGGTAGAACAAATAGATGCAAAAGAGATTTGTTGATTCATTTTGTGAGTGACTACTATGTATGCCAAGCACCATGCCAGACACTGCTGCATATCCAGTGGCTCATAATACTGTGGAGGATACATGCATTAGAATGTGAGCTCCATGAAGGCAGACGTCATCAAGTCTGTGTCTCCAGCCCTTACACATTGCTTGGTATGAGCAGGTAGCTCAATATTTTCTGAATGAATCAAGCAAATTGAGAGACAGCTCCTCCACACCCCACTCTTACATTCTTACCTTCACCTTTACTGGTATTCACTCCTATTCTTTAATTTTGTTCCTTCCCTTCCCTTTCTTATCCGAAGACTATTAATACCACTGAAATTGAGAGTGTTTCACACGTGCAGAAAGGCTTTACAGAGCACAGCTTGTTCTCTGTTTCCTGTTTTCACTGTCAGGATACGTATGCTTAAAAAGTCAACCAACACACAAGGAGGGAAGGGGCAGAGTCCCTAACACCACATTCCCTTTATTACCTTATCATCCAAGCCAAACTACCTCTGAGAGTCTACCTAAAATGTCTCGCATTTTACCGTCTTATTCACCTCTCAATCCAGTGCGATATGGTTTCTGATCCCCACTACTCCACTGAATCAGTGTAATGGCCTACTAAATGTTTGAGTGAATGCATGAAGGACATTTGAACCGGGTGTTAACAGTTATATAAGAGCTTGCATTCTCCATTATTTTAATAGATCGACTAATATATCACTCAAAATTGCCCCAAATAATTATTTTAAGATCAGTGCTAGTAAAAACTAGCATTTCCTGAGGGAAAAAAAAAAGTTATTTTCCACTATTACAGTTAGAATGAAGTCAAAACCTTTGCCTTCCTTTTCAATTTGGACATCAAGAATACTACAGACAAATTTCTAAATACTATGTTCAATTATAAAAACTACATACATGCCCTAATTGCAAGCACATGAACGTTCTTTGTGTGTGTATACATTCTTGCCCTTGCCTTCATATTCAATGAAATGTATTTTCACTATACCAGATTTTCACTTTTCACATTTTTGCCATTTTGTTACTTTTTTTTTTTTTCTTCTTTTTTTTTTTAAGGTGGGCCACCTCAAATCCTTTGCTGGTGAGAGACATGAGCATGGCTGACAGGATGACTGGCTGGGTAGATGAGTAAATCTTTTTCAAAATGTAGCCTGTTGCTTTGCCAAATAGCACATTATCACTGGGATACCAAATGAAGATGGAAACAACCTTAAGGAGTACTGATCACTTATTTTCTGATTTGCAAAACTGGATTTACATACTCCCACGACAGGACATTTCACCCTTATTTCTACAATGTGGATAAAGGATCTCAAAGGCCAACATCTTTATGGTACTTAAAATTGCTCTGATCTGGTAGCCCAAACTATGTCTAATCATCCTAAAAGTAAGTATTATTCTATTATCAACAAATCCATAAATAAATGTATAAAAGCTACTATTATCCAATATTTGCCCCCCCCAAAACAAATCAATCCTAACCTGCTCAGCATTTTTTGACTTAGAAGTCCAATTACACAGGTAGTCTACATATTACATTCCCAAAGTATCCCCCAACACATGGTTTTCAACAATAGTCACTAGAAGAAAAATTTGTTAAGAAACTCTACATACTCCCATCATTGAAACATTTCTCTTGCTATGCTTTCTCCTTCCCACTTTAACTAAGCTTTTTGTAAAAATAGTCTTCTCCCCTCACTCAAACTAATTAAAATTTCTTCTCATCACTCTATGAAATTAGTCTTTGACCATACTCAAATACATGAGGATGTATCAGAAGGATATTTGTAACTAAAATTTTCTTACCTGACGTATCTACGGCTTCGCACTGTGCCTCAATGCTTCATCCATGGGTTTTCAGAACATGACTTTTGTAATTTACCTTTCACTTTGCCAGTAACTATGGATCCATTTCTTTTCCTTCATACTATTCCTACTAAAAACCCTGTATTTTGTATTTCAGAAGGTACTATTTCCAGCCTTCTCGCCCTACATTCTACTTTTGTAGAAGATATTTTTATATGACCTCACCTATTACCTACACAAATTACTCTCAAATCCCAAACTCTCTAGTGTTCCAGACCCAGAAAAGTCCAGCTGCCTAACAAGCATTTTCACCTAGATGCCTAGAAGGCATGTCAACCTTACCAAAATATGGAACTCATTATTTTCTCCATAAATATCCTGATATGATTTTTCCGTTCACCACAGTCTGCTACTTTCATTCACATGTTTATTAGACATCTATCACATATGAGGCATTGTCACCACATCTAGTCAATTCATTTTCTTATCTCTCAAAACTTCCCCTCACAACCCACCACCTAACATCAGTCTCAAATCAATCCTTCTTAACCAATACAAAAAGAGTCCTCCAGTACTCTCTAACCTGGTTTCCTCTTCCTCTCAAGTCTCTCTCACCTGGCTTCACATTGCTACCAGTCACAGCTTAAAATATAACTTTGAACATGTAACATCCTTCCTTATGTTTGCCTGTCACTAAGCAATAAAACCCAAGCTCTTCATAAGGTTTGACCCCAGCTTACGTTTTCCACTTCAATGACTTCCACTATACTCTACAAATCTTTAATTCTCAGACTCAGGTCCAAAACTTAGGAGGCATGCTGGATTCTTCTCTTTCCCTCATCATTTAATTCATTAGGAAATCCTATCAATTCTATCTCAGAAATGTATTTCTGTTACATCCCAGTATCCAGTACCCCAGTCCAAGCTACTGCTTGCCTAACCTAGGACACCTGCTTCTCTTATCCCCAACAGCAGCCAGGGTAAACAGACCAAGATCATATCTTTAACCTGTTCAGAATCCTTCAACTGCTTCCCAAATTAGAGTAAAACACAAACTCCTTACAATAGGCACACAGCCTCATCACTGCTTACCTCTCCAACCTCATCTGACGTATCTATTGCTTCGCACTGTGCCTCAGTGCTTCATCCATGGGGTTTTCAGAACATGACACTTTTCTAATTTACCTTTCACCTTGCCAGTAACTATGGATCCATTTCTTTTCCTTCATACTAGTCCTACTAAAAACCCTATTATTTTGTATTTCAGAAGGTACTATTTCCATACTCATCACTGTCTCTAATCTCTTCACATTGGCCTTCTATTGCTAGATCATACCAATTTGTCTCCCACTGTAAGGCCTTCCCACAGTCTTCCCTCTGTTTAGAATTCTTGCCCACCTCTTAGATGGCTAGCTCCTCCCTAGGCTTCAGTTGGTTCCTTCCCAGTCTTCAGGCCTCAGATCCAATGTGCCCTCTGAGAGAGGTCTTTGCTGGCCACCACATTTAAAGGATCCTCTCCACCACAGTTTGTCTTAGTTACAGCACTCTGTTTATTTCCTTCACACTGCTCACTGTACTGTGGTTTACCTGATTTACTTACTTATTTACTATTTGTGTGTATGCGGCTAACATGGAGCTGCCTTGACGACTACTGTGTGGATTACCCTCATTCTCTGGCTCTATAGCAGAGGGTGTGGCACATAATAAAAGCTCAATGTCGTTCACTACCTGAATGACTGTATGGATATCCTATGTACCAAACAGAATGCCATGAAGTTCGCCATACACACCACACTCTCATGTCTCTATCACAGTATCGAAAATACTTCTAAGGGAAAAGACGTATCTGTTAAAGTCCCTTCCATCCTACTTTTTGTTGTTTTTGTTGCTCTTAATAGAAAAGTTTAGGCCGGGCACGGTAGCTCACACCTGTAATCTCAGCACACTAGGAGGCCAAAGCGGGTAGATCACCTGAGGTCAGGAGTTCAAGACCAGCCTGGCCAACATGGAGAAACCACGTCTCTACCAAAAATAAAAAAATTAGCTGGGCGTGGTGGTGGACGCCTGTAATTCCAGCTACTTGGAAGGCTGAGGCAGGAGAATCGCTTGAACCTGGGAGGCAGAGGCTGTAGTGAGCCAAGATCACACCATTGTACTTCAGCCTGGGCAACAAGAACGAAATTCCGTCTCAAAAAAAAAAAAGGAAAAAAAAGTTTAAAATGTGTAAACAATTTTTAGGAAGATTATGGTTTCTTATAAAAACTTAACATTCGAAAAGATCTGAGTATCAAGGTTTTTCTTCCTTCATTATTAAATAAGTACATTTATTTCAGGAATATAAGTAAATTTAACCCAGAAGTATTTAAAATTAAAGCATCTGTCAACTGTTGTTCATACTGGCATCAACAAACCAAGGATGTAGACACAAGACCCCAAGAAATTTGATATCTCTGATTTTAACCTATATCCAAAATTAAAGGTCACTCCTTTAGGTTGTTAAATTTGTGGTATCAACTCACCAATGTAACACAAGGCCTAGTATTAAGTAGGGGAAAAAATAAAAAATGAAAATGTTCAATGGAAATAAGCAAATAGTCTTGACAAATTCAAGTTAAACTTATTGTGAAATTTAAAAATATCATGTTGCTAAGAATGTATAAATCTGAAAAAATAATTATCTTCTGTATATGCTTATTCTTTTATTGAGACTTTTATTCTAACCAGAAATTTATCTTTGTACCACTTGCTACTTTAAACAAAAGCAACGATATGAATAATTTTATGAAAATCTTAATGAATAGTGGTGAAGAAAGTTCTGGCTTCCACTGTGGAGGCTCAAACATGTGGTTCTGTCTCACAGAGTGGCAGGGCACAGAAACTGCTGAGTCTCATGAGATAGACCTCATTCTTGGCATGTACACAATCCAGTCAAAATAGCAGCCATGCTGTAACATACTGTTCAATCTAGTCCTCGCATGAACACAATATACAAGCAATAAAATATACCATTTGTAATCACTTGAAGTTTATCTACCATCCATTTATTTCCATCTTGCCTATGGGAGAATGACCCTGAGGTGATGCCCAGCCCCTAGGATCCTGTCTCCTTGTGCTAATGCCCTTGTGTAATCACCTCATCCTCGGTGTGGGCAGGACCTATAACTATCTTCTAATAAACAGAATATGGTCATGGTGACTGGATGTCACTCCCACAATTAAGTAACATTATATGGAAAGGTGATTAATATATAATACCTCCTCTTCTATATTCCAACACATTGAAGATTAGGGCTTCAACATAAGAATTGGTGCAGGGGGACATTCAGTCCATAGCAAGTGGCCTCCAGCCAACAGCCAGCAAAAAGTGAAGCCATCAGTCATACAGCTGTCAAAAACAAAAATGCATTCTGCCAATGATATGAATGAGCTTGAAAGCGGATTCTGCTCCAGTCAAGTTCCTAGATGAGAAAGCAAACTGGCCAACACTTAACTGCAGCCCTGTGAGACCCTCAGCAGAGGTCCCAGCTAAGCTGGGACCAGACTTCTGATCCAAAGAAAACAAGAGATAATAAACACGTGTTTTCAGTTGAAAATTTTATGGTAACTTTTTTTGGAGGGTTCTTTTGTTTTTTTGGTTTTTTTGTTTGTCTGTTTTGAGACAGGGTCTCACTCTGTCACCCAGACTGGAATGCAGTGGTGCAATCGGCTCACTGCAGCCTCAACCTCCCAAGCTCAAGAAATCATCTCATCTCAGCCTCCCAAAGTAGCTGGGAACACATGCAAACACCATCATACCTGGCTAATTTTTTTTTATTGTTTTGTACAGATGGGTTTCAATATGTTGACCAGGCTGACCGCAAACCACCCCTATGCTCAAGCAATCCTCCCACCTCAGCTTCTCAAAGTGCTAGTATTACAGGCACCAGCCAACATGCCTGGCCTTTTGGTAACTGTTTGCACAATAGGTTATTAGTAAGTTGACTAGGAACTGCTCTCTAGTTTGATTTGTTATTTTTTTGTTGGACTGATGTACAGTGCCCTCAATAAATGCTTATTGAATTAACTACAAGAACCAGGTCTTTCTAGCCACTTACTTACATTTCAAACCTATGATAACAAAACAAGCAAAACTAAAAATAAGAGAACAACTAGAAACTGCCCTGGAAACAGGCCTATTTCAGCAGTGCCTTACTCTAAAAGGGATGAGAGAACCCAAAAGTGAAGAAATGTCAAAGAAATGGGATTGTTTCATGTAACCCTCATAGGACAGCAAAAGGAAAACAGTCCAGAGGCAACCAAAGGTACTCATTTCCAACACATGAGCATTTGCTTTATTTTTCAGATTCCTTTACCTACAGATTACTTTATAAACAATAGATTAAAAAGTGTTTTCTGATAAAATACCAGAAATTGACTTATCTAAAAAAAAGAACAAAAATTACACATTAAGTATATTTTACATGAATTCAATTCAATTTATATAGATATGTCTCAGAGATATAATGAAGAAAAACAGCAATGATCAGGAAGAACAAAGGTTTTTTGTTGTTTTTTTTTAAACAGAGTTTCGCTCTTGTTGCCCAGGCTATAGTGCAATGGCACGATCTCGGCTCACTGCAACCTCTGCCTCCCAGGTTCAAGCGATTCTCCTGCCTCAGCCTCCTAAGTAGCTGGGATTATAGGCCACGCCCGGCTAATTTTTTGTATTTTTAGTAGAGACAGGGTTTCTCCATGTTGGTCAGGCTAGTCGCAAACTCTCAACCACAGGTGATCCAACCACCTCGGCCTCCCAAAGTGCTGGGGTTACAGGCGTGAGCCACTGCACCCAGCCTGAAAAAACAAAGATTAAGGTTCCAAGGTTCTAAAAAAAATACTGCTGTTAAGTAATATTGTTCACCTGGGTGGAAATGACCCTGAGTAACAAAGGTAGCAGCAAGCTTGCAATATTGAATAAAGTCTGATATATTGAAAGAATGCTGCTGGCAAAGGATCATTAATTTGAAAAGTATGAAAAAAAGAAATTGTGAAATAAGCAGCCAAAAAAACAAAACAAAACAAAACAAAAGCTGCTGGAGACAGCATGTATCTGTAATTGTAGAGTATAAGGTCTGCAGAATACATTCAACTCCAATTGCCTTCTCTGGGAACTATGCTTTTTCCTTGTTCCTACATTGGATTTAGAAAATGGTGACTGCAAACATTTAGCTTTATAGATTGCTTGGACTGATAGTTCTTCAGAGTTGTATCTACACCCAAGTCTGGGAGATTGGTATAATTAAATTTACTTTCTATATGTAAAATTGGTTCTGGTCAAATCTACAAAGATAAATTCATGAAACAGGTATCATGGGTTAGGATATTTTCATTCAGAAATTCACTATGTTAACAGGAGGGATGGCGGATTTTCACCAAAGCATACATAGGAAAAAAATAAGAGTACATACCTGTCTTTTTCCATGCAATGGAAACAACTCACTCTGGGAAACTTTTTTGTTTTGGGAGGGTTTGTTTGTTTTGGATAACTTAGTCTCAGAGAAAAGTTTCAGAAAATTACAAAAGAACAGCAACTTATTGTAAACATGACAGAGCCAGAAAAGAGAAATGATATACATCTGAGGGAAAATAATAGGCTGCTATTGTAACCATAAATTTTGTCAAAGATATCAGACGCCTCACCTTTCTTATGCATAAACGAAAGACTAATAAAAACATAAATGATTGCTTCAAAGAAAAATTCCAACCACCTGACATATTTTCAGTCAGTTTTTGTTGGATTTCATACATTTTCAGTTACATAAACTCACTCTTAAAGGTTAAGCATCCCAAATCCCAAATCCAAAAGTCTCCAAAACGTGCAGGATACTTGAAGGAAATGCTCATTGGTGCATTTCAGATTTCAGATTTTTGGATTCTGGATGGTGAACTGGTAAATATAATGGAAATATTCCAAAATCAAAAAATCCAAAACCCAAAGCACTTGTGGTCCCATGCACATTAGATAAGGTTTAATCAACCTGTACATCCTGTTCCAGACGTACTCCTGAGTTTTCTGGACAAAGTAGTGATGGATTCCACCTGATCAGCCACAAGACACACACACACACACACACACACACACACACACACACACACACACACACACAGACACCACTCACTTTCTCTCCCCCTCCCTCTTCCTCCCCCTTCTCCTCCTTTTTAAAAAAAAAAAAAAATTACAAATAGGCTTACTGGAACAGTGCTATGTTGAGAATTTCTATACTTTTCTTTTTCCAGTGTTGTATTTTAAAAAGGAGCTTCCTTTGAATTAATAGTTATCCCTAAAGAAGATACTCAAGATAATCATTCTATTAATTGTGGTGAAAGACAGTTAATAGCTGATAGTATATACCTCGATTAAGAGCATAGATTTTGGTGTTTAAAAAAAAAAAAAAATCTGGATTTGAATTCTAACTTTACTATTTACTAGTTTTTATTTAGCACAGTGTCTAGCACACAAAACCATCCCCAAATTCTTTATGAAGAACAGGGGAAGAGGTCACTGCTTTCTGGGGACAGATGCATTATAAAGTGGTGAAAAGAAAGGAGGAAGGAATTGGGGAGATACGAGGTTAGGAAATTTGCTTATGATCAGGATATAGCACATAGTGTAGTCAGGATTCACAGGTCTTCTGACCTCTCATCTTGCAGACTTTTCTTTACACACGACAAGCTACTTACAACCTTGGAACAGTTTAACATTTCACAAGTTCAGAACTTTGAAAACATGTTTCCAAAACATACTCAAAAGTACACAGATACCATCTCAAGCATTAAGGAGGAGAGAAAGACAAGCCAACAGAATAGAAAACTACTAGCTGATTCTATGACAGTTTACAAAATATCAAACCTGTTGTTTCTCTTCACAGGTTAGGCAGGTAAGGAGATATAATGATAAATTTTTTTGTTGTATTCTAATATTGTTAGAATACTACAGTCCAGCTAAGTATTTTCTTGACAAAACTGAAACAATCATATTCTTGCATTCGGAACACCCATTCTAACACTCCAAAGCACACACTCTAACTACAGGGCCTCTTCTATGAAGACAAGATACACTATCCTCATCCTCCCGAGTCTGAGAATGAGGAAATTGTATCTGAGTAGTCTGGTTCTGCCAATTTAAAGAGTCACCTCTTTGTGAATTTACGCATATATTAATACTTAACAAAATGGCAGATAACAAACAACAACCAATATGCATTTCCATCTCTACATACTGGAAAGATAGGAATACAAGAAGAATGGAGAAAATTCTTCATCACCTAGGCAAACAATCATTTGTAGATCAAACACTCAAAGGATAAGTGAAAATCATAATATATAGTGAAAATCATCAACTAAGAAAATGGAAATGGATATCTATAAAGGCAATAACATATTATTCAAATAAATAGTTCAACAATACGTGTGCCCAATGAAATTAAGCAAAAGCATCATCTCACACAGTTTCCCATATTGATTGTCAATTAATCAACGAGTTTGACTTACAAATGTGGCACTGGAGGTTCCAAAAGTTCATAGCAATAGGTTGTCATTAGGAGCTTTAACTCTGTTCTAGGCAGGTAAAGCACCTACACAGGTAACAAGAAACAAGTGCTGGAGTGTGATAGATACACAGCCAACTGGAGAACAAGGCAGTATATGTTAAGATGTTCATTTTAAGGAAGAACATAATGTAAAAATAAGTTAGGAAAGGAAATGAAGCTGGGAGCAGTGGCACGCACGCCTGTAATCCCAGCTGCTCGGGAGGCTGAAGTGGGAGAATCATGTAAGCCCAGGAAGTGGAGGCTGCAGTGAGCTTTGGAGGCTGCAGTGAGCTATGATGGTGCCACTGCAGTTCAGCCTGGGTAAGAGCGAGAGACAGACTCCATCTCTTAACAACAACAAAAAAAGGGAAATGAACAACTTGAACTATAGTCATGCTGAACTAGTTTTAGGAAGTCAGCATAATCTATTCCACTAATATTTACTGAACATCAACTCTGTTTCAGGCACGGTACTGAATCCTGGGATATAAGAATAAATGAGACAAAGTTCTACAGATGCCCAGTCTGATGGAAAAGTTGATACTACAAACAAATAGTTACAATAAAACAAATGTTCCAGAGGAGGATGAAATCTCTGCAAGGTCAAAAGAAGGAAACACTCAGACTAGACCTTTCTCAATGGGGAGTCTGCAAGAAAATGAACACTTAATGCCCTAAAGCATGCACTGAAGGTCATGAATTAACTTCTTTCACATCTAGAATGTTAATATTCATGTACCAACCTTGGGAAAACTAAGAAAATAGTCACTCAAATAATCATTGTCTGAGTGAGGTTCAGATGAAGAACCTGGCAGACAAAGGTTGCAATCAACTAGTCAGATTCCACTCAAAGAAACAAGAACATGGTATTCCAGGGAGAGAGAATATTTGTTACGTTAGGACAAGGCCAAAATATACATGCCACGTCTGGAAAATTATCGTCATTTGATGGGGATGCAGGGAGGGGTGAAAGTGAGTGAGGAGTCAATTAGAATCTGGTGAAAGAGAGAATAAGAAATTTAGTTTTCAATCAGATCATAAAGCACGCTAAGGACTTCGGAATTCACATTTAGGAAAAAGGAGAATACTCTGTGTATGTGAAGTGATCAGAGTTCTTCTAAAGAACTTCTTTGGATGGTTCAGATCACAAAAGCCAAGACCTAACCCCTTCAGGAGACTATCATATCTACCACTCAGGAAACAGAAAAATAAGTGTTCCATCCAAATTAGAGCCTCGATTTTATTACATTAAAAAAGCTTCATTAAATAATCAAAGTAAACTTTGTCATTCACATTTCTATCAATAATTAACAGAACTCCAAAAAAATACACATTTTTCATATTGACTGGTTTATCACGATTTCAAAAAATATTTACATTACAGTTTTAACAGGCTTTCGGTGAAAAGATAGATATCATGAAGACTGTAAAGAAAAAAAATGATTCCAAAAATAAGTTATTGAATCACCATGCAAAGTTAAAACTTAAGAAGCCCCAAAACCTTTTCTCCCCTACCCTACCTGCAACCTGCAGTAATCCTTCTCAGACACCAAATACACTAACATCCTCAACCCTCTTCCCTTAAAAACAAAAAGCAAAAGCAAACAAACAAAACCGCTCTTAAAAAGAGATTTGATATTCAACCTTAAAAAGGGAAGAAATTCCAATACATGCTACAACAGGGAGAATATGATGCTAAGCGAAACAAGCCAGTCACAAAAAGACAAATACTGTACGATTCCATTTTATATGTGGTATCTAGAGTAGCCAAATTCATAGCAACAGAAAGCAGAATAGTGGCTGCCAAGGACTGACAGGAGGAGAAAATCAGGAATTACAGAGTTACTGTTTAAAACGTACAGAGTTGCAGTTTTGCAAGATAAAAAAATTTCTGGAGATTGGTTGTACAACAATATGAATATATTTACCTATCGAACCACACACTTAAAGACAGTTAACATGGTAAATTTTACATTACATGTGTTTGACAAAACTTAAAAAGATCAGAAAACTTCATTGAAATTGAAATGATGAATAACTGAGGATGAGCACATGTCCCAAGAAGATAAAACCAAAAGAACGTTTATTGAAGACTAAGAGGTTAAAGTTCTTTCTTCTGTAAGCATTGAATGTTTAGGGGCAAAATGATACAATCAAAATGCTCATTAAGGAAGATTACTGTGAGAGCAATACATGAAAATAGATGGAAGTGAGAGCGGAAGACAGGGAGTCAAGTGACAGTTTTAGAAAAATGGAAAAACATAAGAGAATTAAAAGGTTGAGTTCAAAGAGGAGACTGCGGTTTCTAGCATGGGTAAGAGGAAGGATGCAGCCTGCACTCTGCTCCCTTGGGATCATTTTTGAGGAATGGCTGAACAAGCAGACAAAGGGGTAACAAACTGTACAAGGTGCAGAATGAGGCCCAGCTTACTGCTCTTCAGCCCCCAGGCCATTTGTCAGAAATCAAAGAATTGTTTTATTTATTTATACCTTTCCTCATCTGGGAAAGATTTGAAAAGGTCAGCAAATAACCACTTTTGTGTTACTTGCTGTTGGTCAAGCACAATAGAAGTATTTACACTCCCTGGAAATTTAGCTGCTGCGATAAAGACATGGCTCTCCTTACAAATTATATGATAGATGCAATTCTGAAAGATTTTAAAATGAAATTATAACTCTGGTCATATGCTGAAGGTACTAAGTAAGCCCTCTTTACTAGATAGAGCTCTATCTCCTAGAGTGAGTCTTTTTGTAATACAAATCATTTATTGGCCGGGCACAGTGGCTCATGCCTGTAATCCCAGCACTCTGGGAGGCCAAGATGGGCAGATCACGAGGTCAGGAAATCGAGACCATCCTAGCTATCACGGTGAAACTCTGTCTCTACTAAAAGTACAAAAAATTAGCCAGGTGTGGTGGTGGGTGCCTGTAGTCCCAGCTACTTGGGAGGCTGAGGCAGGAGAAAGCCGTGAACCCGGGAGGCAGAGCTTGCAGTGAGCCGAGATTGCGCCACTGCACTCCAGCCTGGGTGACAGAGCGACTCTGTCTCAAAAAAAAAAAAAAAAAAAAAAATCCATTTTGTTATATCTTAGGGTGGATTCCTCTGCATTCATCTCTACTGCAGCTTGGGAGAAAGATTTGGAGTAAGGCTAAAAGAATGCCCTAAATCAGATGAAAGTATTGTCTTACTCCATTTTACGCTGCCATAATTGAATACCACAGACTAATGTATAAAGAACAAAAGTTGAGGCTGGGCACGGTGGTTCATGCCTGCAATCCCAGCACTTTGGGAGGCCAAGGCGGATGGATCACAAGGTCAAGAGATCAAGACCATCCCCAACAATGGTGAAACCTCGTCTCTACTAAAAATACAAAAATTAGCTGGGTATGCTGGAACGCACCTGTAGTCCCAGCTACTCAGGAGGCTGAGGCAGGAGAATCACTTGAACCCGGGAGGCGGAGGCTGCAGTGAGCTGAGATTGTGCCACTGCACTCCAGCCTGGCAACAGGGCGAGACACTGTCTCAATTTAAAAAAAAAAAAAAAAGGAAAAAAGAAAAAAAAAGAAGAAGAGGAGGAAGAGGAGGAACAGGAAGAGGAGAAGGAGGAGGAGGGGGGAGGAGGAGGAGGTAGAAGAGGAAGAGGAGGAGGAAGAAGAGGGGCAGGAGGAAGAAGAGGAGGAGGAAGGGGGAGGAGGAGGAGGAAGAGGAGGAAGAACAACAACAACAACAAACAACAAGAACAACAACAGTAGTTTATTTCCTCACACTTCCAGAGACTGGGAAGTACAAGATTAAGGTGCCAATATCTGATGAGGGCCTTCTTGCTGCATTATAACATGGTGAAAGGCATCACACAGGTGAAAGAGAAAGCAAGAAGAGGCCAAACGTGTCCTTTTACAGGAAACCCACTCACACAATAGTAGCATTAATCCATTCATGTGGGCGGTGCTCCCATCACTGAAACACCTCTTAAAGGTCCCACCTCCAACCCTTCCCTCCACATCAGAGATCAAGTCTCCAACACAAGAACTTTGGAGGACACATTCAAACAAAAGCATGCATTAAAAAGGCTATGCTCTCTTTACATACCAAAGGAAATAAGACCAGAATTCACTTCAAGTATATTAAGAATGTGAATAAAGTTCAAATATTTATACAACATTATAAAGACAGCTTTTAGATTAAAAAGGCAAGATTTGTCATCCCAGATAATAAAAATCTTTCTGTGCCATTTTAGCTATCGAATTCTATAGGGGATAGACATAAGAATAAATCAACTTCTGGTAGTTTCTTACTGAGTACAATTTAATTCAAGACTCAGTGGAAGAAAAATAATAACAAATTTGTCCCCAAAAGCATATGTCTGCTGGAAGATGAAGGGATAAAACACAAGCATACAGTCAATTAGAACACAAGAGTTCTGTCATCACAGAACAAAAATGTAACACAGAAGACCAATGAAGCCACAATTGGCTCTGTGAAATGTCAGTAAACTGAGGTCTTTTCTTCTGAATCAGGAAAAAAGACAACAAAGACAATTAGCAATATCGGGGCGGGGGGGAGAGAGAGAGAATCACCACAGATCATACAGGCATTAAAAGCATATTATAGGAACACTATTAACAGCTTCATATCAACAAATTTGGTGATTTAGATGGAATGAACAAATTCATTGAAAGGTATAAACTACTGAATGTTGTTTAAAAAGAAACTGAACACTTCTATACTTATTAGAAAAAAATCAATTTGTTATTTAAAAACCCTCCTACAAGTGTTAACTAGTTCAATCATTGTGGAAGACAGTGTGGCAATTCCTCAAGGAACTACAACTAGAAATACCATTTGACCCAGCCATCCCATTACTGGGGATATTTACCCAAAGGATTACAAATCATGCTACTATAAAGACACATGCACACGTATGCTTATTGCAGCACAATTCACAATAGTAAAGATGTGAAACCAACCCAAATGTCCATCAATGATAGACTGGATTAAGAAAATGTGGCACATATACACCATGTAATATTATGCAGCCATAAAAAGGATGAGTTCATGTCCTTTGTAGGGACATGGATGAAGCTGGAAACCAACATTCTGAGCAAACTATCGCAAGCACAGAAAACCAAACACCGTATGTTCTCGCTAACAGGTGGGAAATGAACAATGAGAACACTTGGACACAGGGCAGGGAACATCACACACTGGGCCTGTTGTGGGGTGGGGGGTTGGGGGAGGGATAGCATTAAGAGAAATACCTAATGTAAATGATGAGTTAATGGGTGCAGCACACCAACATGGCACATGTATACATATGTAACAAACATGCACATTGTGCACATGTACCCTAGAACTTAAAGTATAATAAAAAAAAAAAAAAAGCAAAATAAAAATAAAAAACCCTCCCACAAAAAAAAAAAAAAAAAAAAAAAATCGGGCCCAGACAATTTGGAAAAAAAAAAAAAAGAATACCACTACACTAACTTTTGTAAAACACAGAAGCAGGAATACCTCCCAAATCATTCTGAGTCAAACATTACCAAGAACAAAACCAGACAAAGACATTACAAAAAAAGAGAAAACTAGGCCAGGTGCAGTGTGGCTCACACCTGTAAATCCTAGCACTTTGGGAGGCCAAGGTGCGCAGATCACTTGAGGCCAGGAGTTCAAGACCAGCCTGACCAACATGGTGAAATCCTACCTCTACTAAAAATACAAAAATTAATCAGACATGGTGGCACATGCCTGTAATCCCAGTTACTGGGGAGGCTAAGGCAGGAGAATCACTTGAACCCGGGAGGCGGAGGTTACAGTGAGCAGAGATGGTGCCACTGCACTCCAGCCTGGGCGACAGAGTAAGACCCTGTCTCAAAAAAAAAAGAGAAAACTATAAAGGAATGGTTTCACAAACATAGGTGTAGAAGTCCTTAAAATATCTGCGAAGTGAACCAAGCTACATATAAAAAGAATCATGGTCAAGAGGGGTACATGCCAGGAAAGAAAAGTTGGTTTAACATTCAAAAACCAGAAAACACCATTAACTACATTAACAAACTCCCCACTAAAAATAAAGGATTGTCTTAATAAATGTAAAAAAGGCATTTGACAAAATTCAACACCCATTCGTGATTTTAAAAAAACTGAACAGAAGGAAATGGAACTTACTCAACTTGATAAAGGACACCTCCAAAATTCTACATGTAACATCCTAGGTAACACTGAGATACTCAGTACTCTAAGATGAGAAAAAAGGCTGTTGCCATTTCTAGTCAACATTGTATTAGAGGTCTTAGTGCAATAGGGCAAGAAAAAGAAACAAAAGGCATAGAGATTGGTAAGGATGACCAAAAACTATCCTTATTCAAAGATTACATAACTGTCAATTTGAAAATTCTTTAAAAACCTACAAAAAAGCTACTAAAGCTAGTATGGAGATCTCTCCAAAAACACTAAAAATAGAACTGCTACATGATCCAGCAATCCCACTAGTAGGTATTCATCCAAAGAAAAAGAAATTAGTTTATCAAAGGGAAAAGTGCACTCCAGTGTTTATTGCAGCAAGCACTATTCACAATAGCAAAGATATGGACTCAATCTATGTGTCTATCAAGGGATGAATGGATGAAGAATATGCGGTATACACAATGGAATTATTAGTACTATCCAGTCATTTAAAAAATGAAATCATATCATTTGCAGAAACATGGATGGAACTGGAGGTCATTATGCTAAGTGGCATAAACTAGGCACAGAAAGACAAATATCCCATGTTCTCACTCGTGTGAGAGTAAAAAAAACACTTATCTCACGGAGGTAAAAAATAGAATGACAGTTATCAGAAGCAGCTGGGAAGGGTGTCTGTGAGGAGAGAGGGAGATAAAGAGAGGTTGGTTAATGGGTGCAAACATATGGTTAGACAGAAGGAATAAGATAAACGTACTGTTGGAAGAAATAAGTTCTAATGACTAGAAATACCATCTGACCCAGCCATCCCATTACTGGGTATATACCCAAAGGATTATAAATCATTCTGCTATAAAGACACATGCACACATATGTTTACTGCAGCACTATTCACAATAGCAAAGACTTGGAACTAACCTAAATGTCCATCAATGATAGACTGGATTAAGAAAATGTAGCACATATACACCATGGAATACTATGCAGCCATAAAAAAGGATGGGTTCATGTCCTTTGTAGGGACATGGATGCAGCTGGAAACCATCATTCTCAGCAAACTATCGCGAGAACAGAAAACCAAACACCACATGTTCTCACTCATAGGTGGGAACTGAACAATGAGATCACTTGGACACAGGAAGGGGAACATCACACACCGGGGCCTGTTGCGGGGAGTGGGGAGGGGGGAGGGAATGCATTAGGAGATATACCTAATGCAAATGACGAGCTAATGGGTGCAGCACACCAACATGGCACATGTATACATATGTAACAAACCTGCACGTTGTGCACATGTACCCTAGAACGTAAAGTATAATAAAAAAATAAAATAAAATAAATAAGTTCTAATGTTTGATAGCAGAGTAGGGTGATTATAGTTAACAAGAATGTATCGTGTATTTCAAAATAGGTCACAAGATACAAGGTTAGTATACACATATCATGTTTTTATTTCCATATAGAAGCAATACACAGTTGGAAACTTGTTTTGTTTTGTTTTGTTTTTGAGACAGTCTCACTCTGTCGCCCAGGCTGGAGTAAAGTGGCACGATCTCGGCTTATTACAAGCTCCACCTCCTGGGCTCACACCGTTCTCCTGCCTCAGCCTCCCAAGTAGCTGGGACTACAGGCGCCTGCCACCACGTCGGGCTAATTTTTTGTATTTTTAGTAGAGAAGGGGTTTTACCGTGTTAGCCAGGATGGTCTCAATCTCCTGACCTCGTGATCTGCCCACCTCGGCCTCCCAAAGTGCTGGGATTACAGGCATGAGCCACTGCGCCTGAACACCATTTATAACAGGATGAAAAATATGAGTTAATTCCAGCACACTTGAAATTTACCTGAAATGTTTTTGGTGAAGTAAAGGTGTACCTACTTGGCACTAGACCCCTGGGTCAAGTCGTGAAATATATTCCTTAATAGTGTTGCTTTGTACTAATATATCCAAGGCGAGTTTTAGGGCAGTTTGTACCAGCTTGTCAGCAACGTTTACCGATAAAAGTGAGGATTTGCTGATTTGCATCTGATCTCATTGAAATCTACCAGAGGGCTGTACCACTGGGACTCATTATGTGAAAGAATATGCCTATTTGGTCAACAGGGTATAATGAGTCCCAGCTTTGAATCCATTTTGCACTTCCAGGTTCTGTGCACATATCAGTGGATTGTCACCTGAGAGAAAAAGAGTGGCTGCATGGCCAACAAAGAGAATAATTAGAGGTCATGCTCAGTCCCTCTAGACCCCTTGCTATTAGGGAGCCTTTGCCTATGACGCATATCTTTAATGCTCTAATCCTGTTGCTGTATTGCATCCTTTTCCTATAATAAGCCATCGACTTCTAGACATGGTCATTTTGGATCTTTTGAGTTTTCTTTAGTAACTGAATCCCACTGGTTGCCAATTAAATTTAACAAACTCTGTACATGACACATACAATGAAAACAACTAAACACTGCTTTGAAAAACTTTTAAAACCACCCAAATGAATGGAAATATAGGATCAGCAAACAGTATTTTCAAGATGTCAGCAACTTGATCAATATTATTAATTCCCCAAGAATTCTAGCACTTTTCATAGTAAGTAAAGGTTTATTACAAAATGTATATGGAAGTGAAAAGAACCTAGAATAACCAGAACAACTTTGTAAAAAAAAAAAAAAGACCAAACGTTGAAGGACATACACTGATTTCAAGACTGATTATAAAGCTACAGTAATCAAGAGAGTATCAGCATAAGGATAGACAGATAATCAAATGAATAGGATATATACTCCAGGAAGAGAAGTGTATTCATATGAATATGAATATGAAGTGTGGGTGGGTGGGAAGTGCCTTAAGGTAAATTGTAAGAGTCAAAAAAAAAAAAAACTAACTAAAAACTAAAAGAGAGACTAAGTATGAGAGAAATGTCTTGGCCACAAATGCATGCATCTGAGTACACCTACATCCACTGGAACAAGGTGATACCATTAAATGAGACAAAGTTCAAGAGGGACAATAAATTCTTTTTGGCACATGTTAGTGAAGGGAGAATGCATCTGAAAACAGAAAACGAGAGAGGAGAAAGTCACAACAGAGAGCATATTTGATATAATTTGTGAAGAACGGAATCAATTTTGGTAAAGAGTTGGCTACAATCCACCTGAGACAAGGCAATATAGATTATATTTACCTTAAATATTATCATTTATCTGCACATAAAGTGACTGAAAAGTATGCTTTAATACCCCTGCTTCCTTCCTGCCCAAAATATTCTCTTTGTAGTTCATTGGGTTAATAAAACCACTTATCCAGAGATTTGCCTCTCAAGTGAGGGAGCAGAAACCATTTACATAGTTCTTTTTTAAGTAATAACAGTGAACATACGTGAAGTCAAAGAATAAGTGAAATTTTTTAAAACTTTACATCATCTGGAGTAGGGCAGATACTTTTGGTTGAATTTCTCTCCCTTATTTCTTGCTACAAGAACTGATTTATTTCGTTACCAAATGACCATGTGCTTTAGGGGGGCTAGGTTTATAATCCCCTGAGTGGCTCTTAGTTGATGTAACTCAGTGTTCTCAATCCTAGCTAGTTGCACAATAAAACCACCTGGGAACTTTGAAAAGACTAATGCCTGGTCCCCCTCCCCAGCTATTCTGATTTAATTGGTTTGGAGTTATAGGGTCTTTTAATCAAGAGGGGACAAGTCTGAGGACAAAAGCCAAATCAATGATGAACTAAGATTGTCAGAGCAGAAAGATGGATAAAACCTTGATCTTGACAATGTTATTGAGTTAACTGGCCCTAGAATTTCCTTTCATCCAGGTTTCTCATTATGTAAATAATAAAGTTTTCCTGGTTCTTTAAGCCACCTATGGTTGTTTTTTGTTACCTGCAGTGAAAAACATCCTACATGTTATCCCTGTCAATACAATTTTTGGGATATAAGTTTGGCTTTATAAACAAGTAGAATTTGAGTCATTCTGCTGACAAAGGACAAGCCAATTTTACATGAGCCAGCCAAGAATGATGTCACTTTACTGCATACGGAAATAATTTTCCACAGCTTATACAATATATCTAATTTTGAATATGGACAGATAGGCAGGTATCACGTACCTACTCAATTGCCTCTCAAGATAGCTGCAGACTTTTCTTTGAAACTGAATGATGCAGAGTATATACAATAATATCTTATGTGCACGTCTTTCAAAAGTTTTTAAAGATCTATTTCCTAGATAGATTAGTCCGAAATAAATAAGGACATTCCCAAAAACCAAAATGAAACAAATAGGTGACATCTCCTCCTTTGTCTCACTCATCAATTCTATACTTAAACATAGTAAAAGCCACTGCCACCAATCCTCTGCTGCCGGGGCACACTATTCATCTCTGGCTCTGATGGTGTGACAAGAACAGGAAGTACCTGATTTAAAGGATTCTGCACCCAGATTCAATTCTAAGTCAATTATTTAGAACTTCCTTTGGTCTCAAAGGAATGAGGACAGCTTGTCACATCAAAATCTAACCTCTGAGGGCCGGGCTCACAGACCGGCAGGGGAGTGGGGTGTGTCTCACTCAACAGGGCCAGCCCAGAAAGGGTACGCCTATCTGTCCCTGCCTGAGAGAGCCCCATGGACCAGAACATCTAATAAAGGAAATGCGGGCATGGAGCCAGTGATTGGACAGGACCCCTCCATGACCTAGAAGTGGACCAGGTGAAGGGGTCATCTCTCTCTCCCACCTCCAGACACTAACTGCCAACAGAACCAAAATACAAAAGAGCTGTAGGGCTAAGTAAGAGCCTATCTGCTGACCAACACTCTTAAGCACCACCTACTGGACTGCAGCCCAAAATATACCACCAAAACATTTTGCCAGTATACAACATCAGCGAAAACTTTTAAAAATCTAGCTACAGGGCAGGGCGCCCCAGCTCACGTCTGTAATCCCAGCACTTTGGGAGACCAAGGCGGGTGGATCACCTGAGGTCGGGAGTTCGAGACCAGCCTGACCAACATGGAGAAACCCCACCTCTACTAAAAATACAAAATTAGCCAGGCGTGGTGACACACACCTGTAATCCCAGCTACTCAGGAGGCTGAGGCAGGAGAAATGCTTGAACCTGGGAGGTGGAGGTTGCAGTGAGCTGAGATCGCACCACTGCACTCCAGCCTGGGCAACAAGAGCAAAACTCCATTTCAAAAAAAAAAAAAAAAAAATCTAGCTACAAATAAATATTCTCTACAGAGTCATGGCCCTCTGTAAACACCCAGAAACAAAGCCAACTACCTATACCCAACTTACATCACAGTTAAAGGAACACTAGCCCTCACACACAAGAAAGAATCAGCACAAGAACTCTGGCAACTCAAAAAGCCAGTGTGTTCCCTTATCTCCAAAAGAACACACTAGTCCCCCAGAAATGGTTCTTAACCACATTGAGATGAATGAAATAACAGACACAGAATTCAGAATCTGGATGGCAAGGAAGCTCATCAAGATGCAGGAGAAAGTTGAAACCCAATCCAAGGAATCCCGTAAAATAATCCAGAAGCTTGAAAGACAAAATAGCCATTTTAAGAACCAAACTGAACTTCTGGAAGGGAAAAATTTACTTCAAGAATTTCATAATACAATCAAAAGTATTAACAGCAGAATAGAACATGCCGAGGAAAGAATCTGAGCTTTAAGACCAATTTCTCAAATCAACTTAGACAAACATAAAAAGAATTAAAAAAAAAAACAAAACACCTCTGAGTAATATGGGATTATGTGAACAGACCATGTTTACAGCTCATTGGCATTCTTGAAAGAGAAGGAGAGAGTGTAAGCAACTTGGAAAACATATTTGAGAATATATTCTATGAAAATCTCCCCAATCCTGCTACAGAGGAAGACATACAAATTCACAAACAAACAGAGAACCCATGCGAGATACTATACAACATGATCATTCCAAGGCACACAGTCATCAGATTCTCCAAGGTCAATGCAAAAGAAAAAACCTTAAAGGCAGCTAGAGAGAAAGGTCAGGTCACCTGCAGAGGGAATGCCATCAGGTTAGCAGCAGACCTCTCAGAAGAAACCTTACAAGCCAGAAGAGATTGGAGGCCCATTTTCAGCATTCTTACAGAAAATAAATTACAACCAAGAACCTCATATCCCACCAATCTAAGCTCTCTAAGTTAAGGCGAAATAAAATGCTTCTCAGACAGGTAAGCACTAAGGGAATGCATTACCACACCAGCCTTACAAGAGGTCCTAAAGGGAGTGCTCAACATTCAAACAGAAGTTTAAAACCTGCTACCACTAAAACACACACAAGCACGTAGCTCACAGACAATATAAAGCAATTGCACAACCAACTCTACAAAACAAACAGCCAACAACATAAAGACAGGATCAAAATCTCATACATCGTACTAATCTTGAATGTAAATGTTCTAAATACCCCCACTTAAAAGGCACAGAATGGCAAGATGAATAAAAAGGCAAGACCCAACTGTCTGGTGCCTTCAACAGATGCATCTCACATGTAATGACACAAACAGGCTGAAAGTAAAAACAAAGACCTACCATGCAAATGGAAAACAAAGAGCAGGAGTAGCTAGTCCTGTATCAGATAAAACAGATTTTAAACCAACAACAATCAGGGAGAACAAAGAAGGGCATTACATAACGATAAAGGTTTCTATTCAACAAGACTTAACTATCCTAAACATATACACACCCAACACTGGAGCACCCAGATTCATAAAACAAGTTGTTCCTGACCTATGAAAAGATTTACACCGCCATTATTACATAACAGTAGTGGGAGAGTTCAACACCCCACTGACAGCATTAGACAGATCACTGAAGCAAAAAACTAACAAATTCTGGACTTAAACTCAATACTTGAACAACTGAACCTAACAGACATCTACAGAATACTCCACCTAACCACCATAGAATATACAGTGCTCTCATGTGCACACACAACATATTCAAAGATCAACCACATGCTGAGTCTTAAAGCAAGTCTCAGTAAATTTAAAAAAAAAAAAAATTGAAATAATTCCAAACACACTCTCAGACCACAGTGCAATAAAAACAGAAAACAATATCAAGAAAATTTCTAAAAAATAACACAAAAACATAGAAATTAAACAACTTGCTTCTGAATTAACAATTGTTCATTAGATTGTTTGGGTGAGGGAGAAAGGACAAGATGGAGGAAAGTGAACAAGGAGGCGCAATCCTTGTTGCTTCCGGGTTCTTCCTCACCAACTTTCCCGCTCGCAGGAAAATGCAGCCCGCGCCCAGGAAGATGCAGATCAACCGAGCATGCGCCAGGTGACATCAATCCGAAGAGATCGAAACTTACCTGGCCACGCCTACGGAGATGCCCCTATCACGCCCTTATCCCACCCACTGCCCTCCCCCTTCCAGTACCAATGCATAAAAGTCCGCCGGCTCAGCGGCGTGACTTCTTCGGCCCCCGCATTCGTGGACCGGAGAACCTCACCCGAGAGCGCAGGCGCGACTTCCCTGGCCCCTCACACCTGAGGACCAGAGTGTGACCACACTCACCCGAGAGTGTGCGCGTATTTGCAATAAAAGACTGCCACTTTCTTATGTACTTCGGCCTCATGTTTAATTATTTAGCTCTCCTAAATTAAATTAAACAAAACAAAACATAGATGAACAATGAAATCAGGACAGAAATCAAAATTCTTTGCAATTAACAAAAGCAGAGACACAACTTATGAAAATCTTTGGGAGGCAGCTGAAGTGATGTTAAGAGGAAAGTTTACAGCACTAAATGCCTTCATCAAGAGGTTGGAAAGATCTCAAGAATCTAACATCACACCTAGAGGAACTAAAAAACAAAACAAAACAAAACAAAAATTCAACTCTAAAGCTGGTAGAAGAAATAACTAAAATCAAGTAAGAATTGAATAAAATTGAGACCCAATTAACAAAAAAGAGAAGATCCAAATAAGCACAATCGGAAGTGACAAAGATGATATTACAACCTATCCCACAGAAATATAAAAGATCAGAGACGATTATGAACACCTTTATACACAGAGAAATTAGAAAATCTAGAGGAAATGGGTAAGTTTCTGGAAACACAAAACCTCAAGATTGAACCAGGAAGAAAGTACAGCTTTCAAGTTCAGAAATTGAATCACTGATTAAAAACCCACCAAGCCAAAAAAGCCCCAGACCAGATGGATTCACACCTGAATTCTATCAGACGTACAAAAAGGAAGTGACATCAGTCCTACAAAAAGGAAGTGACATCGGTCCTACTGAATTCCAAGAAAATCAAGGAGGAAGGGCTTCTCCTTAACTCATTCTACAAACCCAGCATCATCTTGATACCAAAATCTAGCAGACATACAACAACAATAATAACAAACTAAAAAATTTAAAAAAATTTTTAAAAAGCTTCAGGCCAATATTTCTGATGAACATAGAAGCAAAAATCCTCAAAATCATCAACAAAATACCAGCAAATCAAATCTAACAGCACATCAAAGAGTTCACTCACCACGATAAAATAGGCTTTATTCCTGGGAGGTAAGGCTGATTCAACATATACAAATCAATAAATGTGATTCACCATGTAAACAGAATCAAAAGCAAAAACCATAAGATCATTTCAATAGATGCAGAAACACCCTTTGATAAAATCCAACATCCATTTGTGATAACATTACTCAACTTCAAACTATACTATAAGGCTACAGTAGTCAAAACAGCATGGTACTGGTACAAAAGAGACACACAGACCAATGAAACAGAACAGAGAACCCAGAAATAAACCCACACACCTACAACCATCTGATTTTGAACAAAATTGACAAGAATAAACAATGGGGAAAGGGCTCCTTATTCAATAAATGGTACCAGAATAACTAGCTAGCCATATGCAGAAGAATGAAACTGGACCCCTCATCGTATACAAAAATTAACTCAAGATGGATTACAGATTTAAATGTAAGACCTCAAACTATAAAAATCCTAGACGATAACCTAGAAAATACCCTGCTTGACACTGGCTTTGGCAAAGAATTTGTGGCTAAGTCCCCAAAAGCAATTGTAACAAAAACAAAAATGGATAAATGGGACCTAATTAAACGAAAGAACTTCTGCACACCAAAAGAAATTCCCAACAGAGTAAACAGCCTACAGAATCGGAGAAAAAAATATTTGCAAATATTTTGACATTTGACAAAAGTCTAATATCCAGAATCTGCAACGAACTTAAAACAACAAGCAAAAAACAAACAATACAATTAAAATATGGGCAAAGACCTATTCTGGAGACTAAGGCAGGAGGATCACTTAAGCCTGGGATGTCAAGGTTGCAGTGAGCTGAGATCACACCACTGCACTCCAGCCTGGGCAACAAAGCAAGACCTTGTCTCAAAAACAAGCGGGTGTTCAGGAGGGCAAAGAAATTGTAAATCAAAACCACAATGAGATACCATCTCACACCAATCACAATGGAGGTTACTAAAAAGTCAAAAAAAATTAACAGATCTTGTAGAGATTTTCAAGGAAAGGGAATGCTGTTGGTAGGATGGCAAACTAGTTCAGCCACTTCGGAAAGCAGTTTGGATATTTCTCAAAGAACTTAGAACTACCACTCAACCCAGCAATCCTACTACTGAGTATATACTCAAAGGAAAATAATTTACAGTATCAAAAACATACATGTACTTGTATATTCACTGTGATGTTATTCACAATAGTAAAAACATGGAGTCAACCTAGATGCCCTTCAATGATGGACTGGATAAATAAAATGTGGAACATATACACTACAGAATATAATGCAGCCTTAAAAAAAAAAAAAGGTGGCCAGGCGCGGTGGCTCAAGCCTGTAATCCCAGCACTTTGGGAGGCCAAGACGGGCGGATCACTAGGTCAGGAAATCGAGACCATCCTGGCTAACACGGTGAAACCCTGTCTCTACTAAAAAATACAAAAAACTAGCCGGGCGTGGTGGTGGGCGCCTGTAGTCCCAGCTACTCGGGAGGCTGAGACAGGAGAATGGCGTAAACCCAGGAGGCGGAGCTTGCAGTGAGCCGAGATCCGGCCACTGCACTCCAGCCTGGGCGACCGAGCGAGGCTCCGTCTCAAAAAAAAAAAAAAAAAAAAAAAAAGTATGTCCTTTGCTGCAATGTGGATAGGCCGTTATCCTATGCGAATTAATGCAAGAACAGAAAACAAAATTCTGCATATTCTTACTTCTAAATGGGAATGAAAACGTTGAATACACATAGACATAAAGATGAGAACAACAGACACTGGGGACTACTAAATGGGGGGAGAGAGGAAAACAGGTGTGCACTTATTGGGTACTATGCTCACTATCTGACAGGATCATTTGTACCCCAAGCCTTAGTCATGCAATACATCCATGTAACAAACCTGCACATGTATCCTTTAATCTGTAACAAAAGTTGAAATTATAAAAAGTAAGAATAAGCATGATTGAGATTGCTATTAAAAAGCTCATCTCTGTCCCATACTCTGGATTTAACCCCTCCCACATCCTCCTGAACCCCACTCTCTTCAAGGGCTTCTTCCCTTAGGCTATATACATGTTCATATCTCCCAGTTCTTACATCCAGAATAAGACTGCACCATATATATATTCCTGTCCTGCCAGCTACAAGCCTCCACTATCCACCCTGCTGCCTTTTACAGCCAGCCTTCTTGAAGTGTGGCCCACTCATCCTCTCTTCTATTCCTTTATCAACCCTCTTCAATATGGCTCTCCACCTCTACCACTTGAATAAAACCTTCTGGTAAAGATCACCAATTATTCCCTCATTGCTAAAACTAATGGCCCATTTTAAGTCTTCATATTTCTTTCTTGATTACTGTTAAGATTCCATTAAAGCTAAATTCTACATTAGGCGCTTGATGTATAAAGATGATTAAAACAGTCTCAGATCTTTAAAAAGCTCACAGTCTAATAGGAGAAATAGTCACAGAAACAATTCTAATATTGTGGTAAGTTCAGAAACAGACACCTATACATGACAAAGAGAAATCATAGGGAGTGGGCACTAGGAAATGGTTTCAAAGAGGCGATGAATAATCTGAGTTTTACAGGTTTAACGGGAAGGCATAACATTGTAAGCAAAGAAAGAAAAGATACTCCAGACAAAGCATATATGGGTGAAGAATAGAGAAATGACCCAAACTCAGACCATGTCAGTGAGCACTGAGGGGAGGGGAGGGGATGGACTGCAGAGAAGTTAACCTGTCAAGCCTAACTTGATACAATTGACTACTCTTTCTTGATTCAGTCTCTGACTTTCCTCCTACTCTTCTTTCTTATTGGATTCTATTTATACTCCCAAGAGTCTTGCTCCCAATCCTCCTCACACTCTAAATACTCTTGATTTGACTGAAGCTTACTACTGGTTAGTAATATGGTAGACACTGCAAACATGGTCACTATAAAGGGAAGATAAAAAGGAACATACTCATTTGTAACTTTACTGATAGTACCTGTGAGCAAAAAGAAATATTTATTTCTCTCCACAGGACCTGCCAAGCTAATTGCTAAGTATTACACAAATTAACATTAAAAAACAGCCACTATAAGGATATGGTAGATGAGTATTGTCTAAGGTGCATTCCAACAGATTCTAAGGTGCATTCCAACAGATTACTAAAATGTATTTTAAGTGCAGCTTACAATGTGGTGACAGAAGCAAGCAGAAAGGGATCTGGAAGAAATGAGAATGCAGACTCTAAAGTGATGAAGAAATAGTCTAGAATTTAATTGCAGCTGAGGAAAACCTATCATAGGGATTCTAACCATACCCAGAGATATTCAAGGATGATAGCTAAATGAATTGATAGAAGAAACTGAGGCTGTGTTTTCTCTGAAGAATACAGGGTCCTCTATTTCCAAATTCAATTCTGAAAATACTCTGCAGAATTGCCTGTGGGAACTACAATTCATAAGCAGAAACCTAAGAAAAGAGATGGTTTCTAAGGCAACCAAGGCCTATAGCATATACAATCTGACATATCAAAGTCATCACCTGAGCATGTCAGAAATTAATTGGAAGAACAGATATGTTGTAACCGTGCCCTAGGGCTGCAAGCCTTTAAACAAATGAACACCATGCTCTGCATTAGCTGAATTTGCAAGCAGCCTTCTCAAGGAGAAAATTTACTTCTGTGGAGGTGAAAGGTGAATATCCCAGAAGAATCTCTTCCAACGGCTGTGCTCTTAACTCCCAATGGCCAAAGGAAACAAAGTCCTTACTTACAATGTTACAGAAGCATTTTTAACACTTTTAAAGTGAAATTCAAAATAGAGCAATTCAGTTGTCCTATTCATTATCTTGCTAATTTTATTTCTAGCAGAAAAACAAAACAAAACCAAAACTGCAAATTGTTCCTTCAAGAAAGGAAACAATGGGGGTGGGAGGGCGATTCTTTGGTTTACAGTTTTAACTACACTTTTTAGAACCTCTGATAACCAAAGCTCAGCCTTTTAGTTTCTTTTAAAAAGGCATTTCAACTATTAATTGGTAGAACCATTTTGAAAAACAAAACAAAACCTCTTTCTTCTTTGACCTTCTGTGGTTAAGAAGAGAGAAACGAAGGGGTTGATAGGAATGGAGCTAATCCCTTCGTATAGTTCAATATTATGAATACTATTTGGCATATATAACAAACAATTATGTTATAAAACTACTGTGTAAAAGCTACCATTCAACCCAGCAATCCCATTACTGGGTATATACCCGGAGGAAAATAGATCATCATCCCAAAAAGACACATGCACTGAAATATTCAATGCCAAGCTATTCATGATAGCATAGACATGAAATCAACCCAGGTCCCATCAATGGTATACCAGATAAAGAAAATATGGTACATATACACCATGAAATATGACACAACCATAAAAAAGAATGAAACATGTCCTTTATAGCGACATGGATGGAGCTGGAGGCCATAAACCTAAGTGAAATAACACAGCAACAAAAAACCAAATACCACATGTTCTCACTTATAAGTGGGAGCTAAACACTGAGCACACATGGACATAAATGGGAATAAGAGACACTGCAGATGACTAGAAAGCGGAAGGAAGGAAAAGGGTGTGGGCTGAAAAACCACCTCTTGGGTACTATGCTCACTAAAAGGTCCAATATATATCCATGTAGCAATCATATACGTGTATCCCCTGTATCTAAAATAAAAGCTGAAATTTAAAAAACTACTGCATAAAGTTTTTTTCATTTAGTCCAATTCCACTAAACGAGCTTGTAAGTAAATCAGCTGTCACCACATTGTAAGTTGCATTTAAGATTCATTCCTCTTGAGAATTTCACTTAATAGGCTTATGTAAATTAAGTACCTTTATTTACTACCCCATCCAAATAAAAAGAACAAGTTGTCAATAACAGAAACATTCTGCAACAATATAACCTAAGCATCTACATTAATAAAGTGCTTAAGTGGAATACTAAGAACCTATTATTTCAATGTGTTGTTATAAAATAGCATCCTTTAGGACACAAAGACAAGTATATTTATAGAGGATGTGGTACACTAGGAAAGTTACAATCCAATTAGCACTTGAAAAGGACCTCCAGTATAGAATTCTTCGAACTCTGGATTATTCAAATGATGGCTATACTGGAAACAAACTAGGCAAAGGTGTTTTCTGGCCTAAACAGACAGACTACACCTATACGGAAGCACAGAGAAGAAAAAAAGTCCAAAAACTACCCCTCTAAAGTCATCTCAAAAGGATTTCCTTTAGACGTGCAAACTCGATAATTAATAATAATTACAAACCTTTTGGAGCTCTGATCTGACTCAACAACTGATATGTAAATATTAAACTCTGTTCCTTCCTCTTTAACTTCAGTCAACCTATCCTGTGCTCTATTTGTAGCCATCTCCGTTTCATTAGTTATTCAGAAGATCTATTTAAAGAAAGCAACCCAACCATAAATTGGCATTTTACTTTTGGAAAGCAAGGTGGCAAAACACATCGATAGCTATGGTCCTTATCTTCATCTCCTCGTCTACCATTAAATGTCCATTTCTTTGCCAATGCTTTCTAAAAATTGTATAGTTTAATCCTTGATCAACCATGAAGGATAGATTTTCTTATCCTTTCCCATAAGGAGAAAATGGGGCTAAAATAGGTTAACTAACTTGCCACAGTCTCACGGACAGTTAAGTAGCATACCGGAAGGCAAAATACTAACACATCTCACTCCAAAGGCTTTGTTATTTTCTCTAATCCCTTTAACTCAGGAATTTTGTTCCAGTTTACCTCCAAGTAAATGAAACAAAAGAGCCAAAAAAAAAAAAAAACTTTCAAGGATCTCTCTGCAACTTTTTTGCAGCAAAATTCAGAAACAATCAAACAGCTAAGATTAGGAAAATGGTACTCCAAAACAATAAAATGTTACGCAACTAACATGAAGCTCACGTAAATAATTTCTAAGTGAAAAAGGAACCCTTGGCCAGGCATGAGTGGCTCACACCTGTAATCCCAGCACTTTGGAAGGCCCAGGTGGGTGGATCACCTGAAGTCAGGAGTTCGAGACCAGCTTGGCCAACATGGTGAAACCCCGTCTCCACTAAAAGTACAAAACTTAGCTGGATGTGGTGGCACGTGCCTGTAATCCCAGCTACTCGGGAGGCTGGAATTCGCTTGAATCCGGGAGGCAGAGGTTGCAATGAGCTGAGATGGTGTCACTGCAGTCCAGCCTGGGTGACAGAGCAAGACCACATCAAAAAAAGAAAGAAAGAAAAAGAAAAAGAAAAGAGGAAAAAGAAAAAAGAACCCTCAAATTACATGGAGACAGAGTTCTAGCTCCAGTAATGGCAGGATAATTTATATGAAACATTCTCATAGCAACAATTACAAATCCAACAAAGAATATATAAAACTACTATTTGAAGGACTAGAGAATAAGCAAAATCAGGCAGAAACTGAAGGACAGCCTTACGAAAGAAGAAAATCATGCTGCAGGAAATCCTTGTTATGTTAGTTTTCTGTTGCTGCATAACAAATTACCACAAGCCTAGCCACTTAATATCCATTTATTCACTCCCAATTCTCTAAGTCAGAAAGCTGGCATAGCATGGCCAAGTTCTGTGCTCAGGGTTATCACAAGTCTGAAATCAAAATGTCAGCTGAGCCAAGTCCTCTCCTGGAAGCTCTGGAGAACACTTGACTTCCAAGCTCATTCAGGCTGTTGGCAGAATCCACTTCCTTTCCAGTTTTAGGACTGAAGTCTCCATTTTCTTGCTGGCTGTCAGCCAGGGACCTCTCTCAGTTTCTTTAGACCACCTTCTCACAAAGTCCCCGGCAACAACACGCCAAATCTTCCTTGTGCCTCAAATTTGAGCTCCTCTTCTGCCACCAGCCACAGAAAACCCTCAGATTTTTTAAAGGATCTCATGTGAGTGTTGGGCCCAGCAAAATAATGCCCCATCTTAACGTCAACTAATTATTTAACATACTCATGGGAGTAATATTATATTTACTGGTGCCAAAGATTAGGATACAGAATCTTGGGGGGCCATTTTTGGAATTCTATGTACCGTACCCACTTTTTCCCTGAGGACACTCCCATGCTACCTGGTTTGGACTGCTAGCACTGAAACAGAAAGTCACTATCTATTAGTCTAAAGAGTCAGAACATGCACCACAGGCCCAGAGAATCTAGAAATTACGAATCCCAAAACAGAGTGAGCCACAGAAAGGGTAGCTCAGATATCTGTATAACCCGCCTCAAATTCTTGGCTGACAGCTGAAATGCACATACAAGTGGCAAAACTCCAAGGTGGCTCAGATAGAAATAATAGTTGGAAGAAAGAGCAGAAAAGAGATTTCGGCTGACCCTCACTGACAGGAAGACAAAGTTTGGAGTCTGAGTTCCACCAAATTAGAAGAGCTTTGATGGCACCTTGGATTTTCCACTGAAATCCCAGAAAGTTTCCAGGACTGATGAGTGTTCCTCAAAACTAATGGTGAAACCACAACACATCTGGAAATAACCCAAATGTCCATATACAAGTGAACAGCTAAACATACTGCTGTATATTCAAACGACAGGATACAACGCAGCATCAGAAATGAAGTACCTACTGATACATCCAACATAATGAATTTTTTAAACACTACGTTGAACTAAAAAAACCACACATAAAAATAATACATGTTGTATGATTATATGGAGTTATTAAACAGGCAAAGCTAAGCTATGGTCAATGAAATAATAGTCACATAGAAGGAGGACATGGGGCTGGAAAGGGCACAGAAACTTGCTTAAAATCTGTGGCTATGCTGCATGTAAAGTATGCTTTAAAATGTAAAAAATAAAAATTTAACTTATTGTACTAATAATATGCAGATTTATGCTGAGAAAGTAACAAAAAAATAGAGAAAAAGTATCTGAAGTAACTTTTTTTTTGATATCATAGTTATATCTAAATTTTAAATAGTATTGAGGAAGGAAAGTGAGAAAGTCCACGCATTCCCTGTTCTCACATGCTACCTGAGCTAACCAGCATAGTTAGGCATTGCTTTGAGATGATGCAATTAATCAAATAGACACTTAGGTTTCCATAACTTGACTCAGATACCAAGGCTTAGCATAAATTCTTCCTTTCTATTCTTTTCAGGTAGCTCGTCACCAGCTCCTGAATTGAACAGCCGGGTATGTCACTCATTTTTTTTTTTTTTTAATACATTCACTCAATTGTCAAATAACTGTGTGCTTTCTTGTGAAGGTCAAAGTCTTCATAGATCCTTCTGCCAATGTAAACCTGACACATTTAAAAGTCAGTATGCAGAGCAAAATCTATTTGAGATTAACATTTTTTCAATTCCATTTAATTTCCCATGACAAGTCATCCTGATATTCACAATGCTTCCTTCATTTCACTAATGAGCTAAAGACAGCTTTCACATTTATTTCACTTCTTTCAGAATAGGATGCATTTGGCAATACCAACCATTTAAACAAGCAAATGTCTAATTCTGAATGGGTTTTGAAAATGTTTCACCATGGCCTGTGTCACTCATAAACCTAGTTGGTGGTGATTCCTTTCAACAAGAGCACAGACTGGTAAGAAAAGTTGTTACAAATTACCAAAGGGCAATATGCTGCCAGCCACCCAGTCATATAAACTGATATGTCTTCTGGTTCCAGCAAGTTAGAAACTCATTAAAAGCAGAGACAGGAATTTCTTAACAATGAGCAGTATGTGATTTTTGCTGGAGAGGAGAGAGGCTGCATGTGTGCCCAAATCCATCCTCAACGCATACCAGAGAACGGTATGCAACAGCATATTTAACAGCCTGTATTTCTCCACCATACAGGCTATCAAAAGTAAAGCTGAAAAGTCCTCTTGGCTGGGGAAAACACAGAATACAGCATAAGAAAGACTATAGGGTTACAGGTTTGGAGGGGATAAAAGAAATGCCAAACAGTGTTCTCTAAAGTATTCTAGTACAGGTTCCAGGAATTGGAAGGAAAGAAAAAAAAGATACCTCAGGTATGTTTCAAAACCAAGGGCTAAATCAAGGCAGGTATTTCCAGCTAAAAATAGCGTACTGAGTATACCCAACTCTACTTCCTCCAGCAAGGGATAAATTTTAAACCATGCAAGAAATAATTTAAGTATAAGCCTCCAAGGACCAAAAGATAACAGCAAACAGATGTTAACAAAATGGTATACTGCATTAAGAGGATGAACAATGGTAAATAACTCAGCAGTGTAAAGAAAATTGCAACCTAAGTGCCTGCCAAGGGCAATGCCCACAAGATGCCAGCCTAGTCGCACTGCCAATGAACAAATGATTCTCACTTTCCAACGTACAATAAACCAAGGCAAAACTTACTTCCTTATTGTAAACAGAATACAGCAACAATTCAGTTACTCCACATTTCCTTACTGGAAAGTAAGACAACAAGCCTGATTTCTCTTTCTGGTTGTCTACTGCTTACACAGTACTAGTTTGGGAATAGTTCGCTTTTGTTGTTGAAGTTTGTCCCAAGAACACTTTGCTCTAGTCACCAAGTGATTTCATGTATGCAGCCTTGCAGCTATGACACACTTCCTAGCTCACCATTCTTCGTGTGTCTCTGGGAACCAGTATTTTCTATCTCATCTAATACAAGCAAGACATCTTTTATGTTTCTCTGGACCCAATATTCATCTTCCTACTAGCAGTTGAAGGGCTAGGTCTCCCTTCTCAGCACTATGGTACACTTCGAAGCAATTAAATGAGTTTTTTTAAAACATTAGTAAGTTTTACATTCCTTTTTATAGGGAACTCTAAGATACAAATTAAATGCCCTTACTATATTTTGTCCTCAATTTGGCTGTAGACTAATGCCAACCCTTAAATATCTGTGGAAATTAAAATTTATCAATACAGTTCTGCAATGATAGAATCCGATTCCAGGAAGAGCTGACAACTAGATAACTAAGTAAAAGGTGCATTTGAGTATGTTGCATGTGCCCACGTCTGTACACACAGTGGGAAGCAGAAAACGGACAGAAAAGGCTCATGGATTTCCTAGACATCATTTGGTAGAAGAATAGAACAATAAATAAAAAAATTTATTATTCTCAAGAGAGAATCATGGCAGTTAAAGAACACAGGTAGATAGGCAGACATCACCAAAAGACAAGACATCAACAGTAAGTGCAGCCACCTTGACAGGTAAATCTCTAAAATCAATAGCCAATTGGCTAAGTAAGCAGAAAACAAAGTTAAGGTTGAGTTTGCTTTCTGTCACTTAAAAGATCTACTCTTACATGTAGATTTTACTCGAATGATGAGAGAAACCATTCTTACTCCTCACTTATGCCAGTATCATAAGTTCATAACAATAAGTAACAAGCTCTAATTCAACAAATATCATATGTATTAACAAAAGGAACTCTGCTACATTTTATATCTGAGTTGGCAGTGAGAAAGTAGTTACTATATCCTGTATTCCAAAGAGTCTCAAAGAAGAAAGTTCATTTTCTATTCAGGTTCTTCAAATACCCTTTTAAGAAGTCTGCGTGGTCAAAACTATGTTCACAATAATACCAACGTTTTACCATACTGACATTTTCAATTATGATACAAAAGCAATCTTGGGTTAAACTGCTGGTACCTTAACAACAATCCCTAACCTTTTTGGCACCAGGGACTATTTTCGTGGAAGACAATGTCTCCACAGAGAGGGGATGGTCAGAGTCTCATAAGGATATACAACCTAGATCCCCCACATGTGTAGTTCACAACAGGGATCAAGCGCCTATGAGAATCTAATGCCACTGCTGATCTGACAAGAGGCAGAGCTCAGGCAGTAATGCTCGCTCACCCGTCTGCCGCTCACCTCCTGCTGTGTGGCCTGGTTCCTAACAGGCCACAGACCTGTAGGCTGCCATGAGAAATTCCCACAAACTTCATGGCTTTTCAACGGCATTTATTTTGAGTTCTAGAACCCAGAAGCCCAAAATCCAACTATCACTAGCAAAGCCACAGTCCTTGCCAAAGGCTATTAGGGGAGAACCAATTCCTTCCCTCTTTCAGCTTTTGGTGGCTCCAGACATTCCTTGGTTTGTACCCACATCACTTCAATCTCTGCCCCCATGATCGCACTGCCTCCTCTTCTTCTGTGTCTTCTCCCCTTCGGCCTCTGTGTCTTCCCTGTGTGTCTCTCTCCCATCATGACACTTGTCATTAGATTTAGAGCCTACCTAATATAATCCAAAATCACCTCCTCATCTCAAGATTTTTAATTATGTCTGCAACAACCCTTTTTCCAATTAAGGTAATATTCGTAGGTTGCGATGATTAGGGCATGGATGTATCTTTTGCGGGAGACATTATTCAACCCACCACTAGTCTTTTTAACACTCTGTGTGACCACCTGGCAACTACACATAAAGCACTTCTGCTGCATAGTGAAGTTTAATAGTTACCTTGAGGAAAAACACTTGAGGAAAAACAAGATCAACTACAATCTTTTTGCTGGGCACCATCTTTACATGCAAGAACAATGAACAAACTACAATGAAAAAAACAAAGCAGCCTAAAGGCTACAAAACCAGTTCCATTAGCAAAGCCCTGATGTTGCTAAGACCTGACCCTCACAGCAAAGACTTGATGTCCTCCTGTTAGAAGAACATCAACATCAGACAAGACTACTGACCATGATGGATCAAGACAAAAACAAGCAAACATGTCAACATTGCCCAAACCACAAAAATAACCAAATATCCACCTTTCCTAGCTAATAATAACGACCACAACTTCCGTACCAATTAAAGCTATAGCCTCCATTTATTCCTTTCTCCTGAAATACAAGACTCATTAAGATAAACAATAAGAGAACCATCCCACTGATTCCGTAACATCTAATCCAGAACAAACTCTCCTTCTCATAACCCTCCATCAAGTTAAAAAGTTTCTGCATGGCAAAGGAAACAATCAATAAAGAGACACCCCACAGAATGGGAGAAAACATCAGCAAACTGCCCATCTGACAAAGGATTAATAACCAGAATATAAAAGGAGCTCAAGAATGCTATAGGAAAAAAATCTAATAATCTGATCAAAATATGAGCAAAAGAGTTAAATAGACATTTCTCAAAAGAAGACATGCAAATGGAAAACAGGCATATGAAAAGGTGCTCAACATCACTAATCATCCGAGAAATACTAATCAAAACTACAATGAGCTATCATCTCACCCCAGTTAAAATGGCTTTTATCCAAACAACAGGCAATAGCAAATGCTGATTAGGATGTGGAGAAAAGGGAACCCTTGTACACTGTTGGTGGGAATGTAAATTAGCACAACCACTATGGACAACACTTTGGAAACTCCACAAAAAAAAACAAAAACAGAGCTACCATATGATCCAGCAATCCCACTGTTTTGGGTATACACCCCAAGGAAAGGAAATACATCAAAGAGATATCTGCACTCCCAATGGTTGTTGCAACACTGTTTACGATAGCTAAGATCTGGAAGCAACCTAAGTGCCCATTAACAGATGAATGGATTTTTTAAAAAATGAGGTACATATGCACAATGGAGTACTAGTGAGACATAAAAAAAAATGATATCCAGTCATTTGTCACAACATGGATGGAACCGGAAGATCATTATGTTAAGTGAAATAAGCCAGGCACAGAAAGACAAACATTGCATGTTCTCACTTATTTGCGGGATCTAAAACTCAAAACAATTGAACTCATGGACATAGAGACTAGAAGGATGGTTACCAGAGATTGGGAAGGGTGGGGGGGGGTGGTTGGTGCGGGGGTGGGAGGTGGGATGGTTAATGAATACAAAAAAAAAAGTAGTTAGAATGAGTAAGACTTACTATTTGATAGCATAATAGGGTAATTACAGTCAATAGTAATTGTACATTTTTAGATAACTTAAAGTATGTAATCAAATTGTCTGTAACTCAAAGGATAAATGCTTCAGGGACTAGATAGCCCATTCTCCATAATATGTCAATTTCACATTACATGCCTGTATCAAAACATCTCATGTACCCCACAAATATATGCACCTATGTACCACAAAAATTCAAATGAATGAATGAATAAATAAAAACACTCCTCCTTTTCCCACCACATATCTGTGTGAGGCCAGATTTTCTTAATACCTTTCAAAGAAACATGTTGCAACAGATTGAACTCTGAAGCTGTTATTAGAATCCTGCTGTTTTCAACTCTTCAGCCAGACGTTAAAGAGATTTGCAAAACTAATGCTGTAACTTTCTCACTAAATTTTTTTGAGACAGTTATTTTTCATTAACTGTTTTATGCTAGCATGTTATGAGTTCATTATTTAAATTAACAAATATTGAATAAACATCTCAATGTTAATGTCTAATATAGTAAATATCAATAGGTAAAACATACAGAAACAAAAGCTCTTTGGGACCCCTCAATAATTTGAGAGTTTACAGGGTTATTGAGACTAAAAAGTGTAAGCAAATGAAAAACAGGACCTGGAGGGACATGTTTTCAAACTAGACCACACAAAATTCCCACAGTGGGAAGCAGTCTAAGGATGAGTTCATAACCTAAAATTACACACAAAAAAACGTTAACAACCCATCATTGTGAAAGTCAAAACACAGGAGTTTATACTTCCAAGACATTTAGAAAACAGAATTATGTGACAGATACTACAAAATAAGTTTAACATTTACTAAACATATAAGAATAAATCAGAATCCAAAAATGAGATAGTACTTTTTTTTAAGAGCAGATTAGAAAAAGAATCAAATATAACTTACTGCAAGAAAAATGGGCGGCATTGAAATTTAAACACCAATGGTTGGGTTAAAACCATAAATCAGATACAGAAAAAGACATCAGAGATGAACTAGAAGAGGAATCTGAGCAATTAAACAGAAGAAAGCAGAGAAATAAAGGAATAAAAAATACGAAAAAGAGATTACACAACATCAACAAAATAAAAGGCAACATACCAAGTTCAAGTCGTGAAGGGAAAAAAAAAAGTTGATAATTTTCCAGTACTGATGAAAGAGGTGAATCCTCAGACACAAGAAATATGAATCCCAATCAGTGACTATGCATACAAAATTTTAAATGCAATCAGAAATTCAAATTACTTCAGGAGAATGACAATTAGACGAGTCCAAGCTACGGCATATGCCAGAAGACAATGGAATGATATTTTCAGATTAACAAAGATAACTGTCATACCCAATCAACATTTCAGAGCAAAACAAAAACAAAGCATACCCTCACTGAAGTAACTACTAAAATATGGTATTTTAAAATACCATATTAAAAATCAAAACGCCATTTTTAAAATGAGGCAAAAAAAGATGAGCAAATAGTAAATGTATAGCTGTATTTTTATAAAATATATATTTTATAAGCATTGCTATCTGAGGAGGAGGATAACAACTAATGTTGGAAGTACTTTAAAAAATGAAACCAAAATATTGAATGCAGTAACATTTGAGTTGGAAAAGTGAATAGTGTTCCAAGTGTCTTAAATTGTACTTGAGGTAGAAATATTGCTTAATCTTAGACTTTGTGACCTCAAGTATGCTCTTATTACATCAAAGATAACCACAAAATTTGGATGTTTAAGATAACCAGACCACAAGACAAAATACGCTGCAATATGCAGAAAGCCAACAAATAAGTCAGGATACCAATATAAACTCTTCTGTTTCACCAACTCCCACTCTTCCTCAGGATACTTCTCATATTGTATATAATAACAAATGTCCACTTGACATGACACAAGAGTGACAGTGTTAACCCAACTAATAAACAAGAGAAAACCTTTTCTCCTCTCAAGACAAATGTATAGATAGAAAAATCGAATTCTTTCTTTTATCCCAAAGGAACATCCTGCTCCTCGCTTTGGAAGCCACAGATACACAGCTGACCCTTTAACAACGCAGGGTTTAGAGGCGCTGACCACCATCATGGACAGGCAGTCAAAAATCCACATGTTGACTCTCCAGAAACTTAACCACTAATAGCTTACTGTTGACTGGAAGTCTTATCAATAACAAACAGATTAACACATATTTTGTTACATGTATTATATATCACATTCTTACCATAAAGTAAGCTAGAGAAAAGAAAATGTTATTAAGAAAGTCATATGGAAGAGAAAATATACTTACTATTCACCAAGTGGAAGTGGATCATTATAAAGGTCTTCATCCTGGTTGTCTTCACACTGAGTAGGCTGAACAGAAGGAGGAGGAAGAACAGGTCTGTCTCAGGGTAGGAGAGGCAGAAGAAGTGGAGGAGGTGGAAGGGGAGGCAGGAGAGGCAGGCACACTTGGGGTTACTTTTATTGGAAAAAAAAAAATCCACATTTAAGTGGACTCTCACGGTTCAAACCTATGTTATTCAAGAGTCAACTATATATGCCCAGGATTGTTTTTTTTTTTTTTTTTTTTTTTGAGACGGAGTCTTGCTCTGTCGCCCGGGCTGGAGTGCAGTGGCCGGATCTCAGCTCACTGCAAGCTCCGCCTCCCGGGTTTAGGCCATTCTCCTGCCTCAGCCTCCGGAGTAGCTGGGACTACAGGCGCCCGCCACCTCGCCCGGCTAGTTTTTTGTATTTTTAGTAGAGACGGGGTTTCACGGTGTTAGCCAGGATGGTCTCGATCTCCTGACCTCGTGATCCGCCCGTCTCGGCCTCCCAAAGTGCTAGGATTACAGGCTTGAGCCACCGCGCCCGGCCATTTGCCCAGGATTGTATAGGCAGTTCGTCATATAAAACAACTCTTAATGTACTAAATCATGAGTTAATTCAGCAAGGAAAAAGCTAAGTAAAGGGTATTTGTAACAGGATGAATAAAGGACAAGTGATAAAATAGCAGAGTTTAAGTAGGAAAACTAAAAACAGTTTGAAATTTGCAGTTGTGAACTGCTAGGGCATAAAGCACATCTCTCTGGGACTGACTCCTAAAAAGTAAGAGGAGACAACCTTTTTTTTTTTTTTTTTTTTTTTTTTGAGACGGAATCTCACTGTGTCTCCCAGGCTGGAGTGCAGTGGCGTGATCTCGGCTCACTGCAAGCTCTGCCTCCCGGGTTCACACCATTCTCCCGCCTCAGCCTCCCAAGTAGCTGGGACTACAGGCGCCGGCCACCACGCCCGGCTAGTTTTTTGTATTTTTAATAGAGACGGGGTTTCACCATGTTAGCCAGGATAGTCTCGATCTCCTGACCTCGTGATCCACCCGCCTCGGCCTCCCAAAGTGCTGGGATTACAGGTTTGAGCCACCGCGCCCGGCCAAGGAGACAACCTTATCTCCACTGTAGGTGCTAATGCTGCCAGTGGATCTCAGTGAAGGCAGTCTAATCTTTTCCACCTTCCTCTCCTCATAGTAATCAACGTCTTATACTCATTGCATGTTATCAAGTCTCCAATGCCTGAATACCTTTATTGGAATTGGAAAGGAGACAGGGTTTTATTGTTTGGTCCCAGAGGAACATGAAATCTGACTTCTACTTCATTGGAGAAAATGAATTTCCTTAGCACAGATGCACTTTTATACTGCCTTTTCTCCAAAAGCATCTCAGTATAAAACAAGTAATCCTGAACCTGACTTACAATAATCAGTAAGGTAAGTCCAGAGATGAATTGTTTACTGGCAGCTGAAATCATATGAAGATGCCAAAGATAACTGGCGATATGTATGATGAGACCCACATCGCTTAGTGCCTACTACTGCTTTTTCTTTTGATTCTCCAATATAAGAGCTGAAACAGCTGGTATCCCAAAAGTGGAAGAGTCCCTTGCCCCAACAACCACTTAAAAGACATCAATTAGCATCTATTACTTAATAAAAAGGGCTCTCAAAATAATTAAGTTTTCCATACTCTTAAAGCCAACCTGAAAGTTTTTAATCAACAAGCCACCTAAAGTCCTGATGGCTGCACACCAGTCCAGCCAGTTAATTACTCTACCAATCCTGTGTAACAGTACTCAGTCACTCAGTCAGCCCTTCAAATACTCAAGGCATGTTAACTATGTACCAGGCACTGTGCAGGAAATACTGTGACGAAATGATGATCCTTCCTAATATGACACAGCACTTTCCCGGCTTATTACAACTTAATCTCAAAAACCGCAACATTCATTAAACTACAATTTTTTCCATATCGTTTTGTTAAAAATTTTATGGATCACAAATAAAACTCACTCCCAAGTTACTACATCACAAGTTTACTCCAAAGCTAAATAGTAACAATGAGAAAACAAAACATGTCACATAGTGCGTGTTCCATAAATGTTTGCTAGTCATCAAGATAATAAAAGATCTAAAGAATACAGCATTTACAATGGTTTTCAAGCAAGAGTCTCCAAAGTCACCAGGGCAGAGAGTTTAAATACATAGGCATGCACTTGAGTGAAGTAAAGAATTTTAAAAATCCTTTGCTACCTTATTCTCATGATGACAAGACAGAAACAAAGTTACAGATAAGATACTACAAAGGAAGAACTGGGAATACCTAACAGTCGATATGACACAAAATGAATTGTATAACCACAGGTTAATTTAGTTCTTTCTGAGGAAAACTGCTGGATTCTGTGAGGGATATAAAAGCAAACAAAAAAATTATGCTTTCATTAGGGTATCATACAGTGAAGGAGAGAGAATACAAAAACAGAAACAGGCCGGGCGTGGTGGCTCACGCCTGTAATCCCAGCACTTTGGGAGGCCAAGGCGGGCGGATCACGAGGTCAGGAGATCGAGATCATAATGGTGAACACGGTCAAACCTCATCTCTACTAAAAATACAAAAAAATTAGCCGGGCGTGGTGGCGAGCACCTGTAGTCCCAGCTACCCGGGAGGCTGGAGAATGGCGTGAACCTGGGAGGCGGAGCTTGCAGTGAGCCGAGATTGCACCACTGCACTCCAGCCTGGGAAACAGAGCGAGACTCCGACTTCAAAAAAAAAAAAAAAAAAAAAAAAACAGAAACAAAGGAAAATATAATTAGAACTATAAATGTAGAAGCCTGTAGATAATACGGGAAATCTACCAAAATCAAAATCTTTTTTAGAAGTAAAACAGTATCAATAACATTTAAATAAGGCTTTGCAGAAATTAGGAACACAAGTGTGGATAACCTTGGTCACTGAATTTTGTAGGCAGCTATGATTCAATACTTCAAATGAATGAGAAACTATTTAAATTTCCTTAAAACATGTCCAAATTCAACAACAATTTAAGGTTCTTTACAGCAACATCTAACCTAATCTTCTATTTCATTTAATACTTTCTCACTTCACCAAGTAATATGCAAAACACACAGTGAAGAACTAAATGATTGTTGAATTGCTGCACTGGCTTAACAGAAAATCTCATTTATTTCAATGCAGATAAAAAAATCATTTTGTGATGGTCCTGTGATAAAAAGTGCATGAGCAAGTGTCAAACACCATGGTTAGCCACGTGTTTTTGCAAGGCAGAAGTAAAGTGACACATATTAAATACAGGCTAACTCTTGGATTTCATATGAGGTTGTCAAATTTCTCAAACTGCAGTCAAAATATTTTATTGCATTTTGGCAGCTGAAGTGAAACTAGGGCTACAAATATTTTTCTGGGCCAAATTTAAAGACGGAGCACCTAATTTACCTTAAAACTAATAGTCTCTTGTCATCTAGTCTTAAGTAATGTTTCTGAAAGAGCTGTAAGTAATCTTCTAAAACTACTATAGTACGTGAAATTTTAAGGTTAATGCTTTTTCTTATCCCTATTCAAATACTATGATTAATTTTATATAGGTTAAAGAATCCAAGGGAGGGACAGGATGGGGATTTAGAATAAACTGAAGGAGCCTACTTTTTAAATTTAGCCCCACTACCACTGCTGTGACACCTCCATCATATTTTAAGCAAATAATAGACTGTCGTATTTGTTCCCTCAGAGTTAGGGTACAAACCTGCTTTAGGGAATTGGCAAAATAATGTTACTGTAGATTACTCTGCCTCTCTCTGAGGTCTATAAAGAAATTTGGCTTCTTCAGTATATTATTTAATAGAAAGGTCTATTAAAATCTTGCACAAAAGTTAATATCTTAGTTAAAACAAAGAAATAAATTTTAAATTGCCATCAATGTAAATTTGTTTTCATTTGCATGACCTAGTAGTCTTATATAAGAGAACATACTTTTGAAGAACAGGTTTTTTCATTCCGAAGTTTTAATTTTATGTCATAATTTATTCTAGAATCAGTGCAGATGACAATTCAAGTCATTGTATTCAAATAGTTATTTTATGATCAGTTTTCAAATCTTTATAGATTTTTAAGAGACAAAATCGAAACACATTCCATGCTAAACCTCATTCCATCTCAAATTATACTGATTACTTATATTCACAGTATCAGGGTAGATATTTTGTTCTTCCCCGCCCTTGAGAAGGAGTTCTGCTCTTGTTGCCCAGGCTGGAGTGCAGTGACACCATCCCAGCTCACTGCAGCCTCCACCTCCTGGATTCAAGAGATTTCCCTGTCTCAGCCTCCCAAGTAGCTGGGATTACAGGCATCCACCACCACACTTCACTAAATTTTTGTATTTTTAGCAGAGACGGGGTTTCACCATGTTGGCCAGGCTGATCTCAAACTCCTGACCTTAGGTGATCCACCCGCCTCGGCCTCCCAAAGTGCTGGGATTATGGGCTAGAGTCACTGCACCCAGCTTGGTATTTTGTTCTTAAGTGTTTTTTTTTTGTTTATCCTTTAAAGGTCCTCCTAGTTTACAATGCCCAGTTGCAAACAGTGAAAGTGATGTGCCTCAGAGAGAATTTTATAAAAAATAACCTCAAGATGTTATTATCCCCAACATCAAAATTAACTAACAACATCTGTCACCATTTCTTTCACTCTTCATCATGTGCTCTATGTGGCTAAACCCAAAATTAACTGGAAGATGTTACATTCCTTTTATGTCATGTTTAATGACTCCATGCAAGGAAGCTTTTAAAAAAATAAAATAAAATTGAAGGAAGCAAACTTCATTTTGCTGCTATCTAACACAATATATACTGCCAGTAAAAGTAAGTTACAAAGATTTTCCATTCAGGTTTGCCTCAAAAAACAAATGGCCTATTTCTACAATTCTCATTATTTTATTCACTTGGCCAATCACATAATGAAAGCTCTATATTTGGAACAGCTAACCTCTGTCAATCTGTATTTTCTGTAAATAATTTGAAACCTGTTAGAACACAGCTTATTCTCTTTGAATATCAGCTATCCTTACATAAAAATTTTAAGCTTGAACTATTTAATGCATTATTATTAGATACGGAATGTTTATTAGGAATAAAAACTCTTTGCTTTTTGTTACACATAAATTTTGAGCAGAATCAAATTCTCTCCAACTTAACCCCCAATTAAAATAGCATCTATTACCCAATGAGTCACAATTCAATTTAAAGATTCAATTAAGAAAGTCCACTTTTCTTTCACCAAATGAGTTTAGTTATATCACAGTACAACTATAAAACGCTCCTGAAATAAAAAGCTTTCTAGCCCATTTTAAAAGGAAGCCCAGTAAATTCAACACTGGAAAAAGCCTGGTGCTAACTGATATAGTAAATAATATATATGCATTCTGAAATGTTAAGTATCCCCCCCACATCTCTGGCCACAGATCTCCTGTGGATTATTCAGACTTATTTGTTATTGGCATATTGTTTCTAGTAATAGAACGCCTTTTGGATAGGGTTTTTTAATGTTTATGTTACTATGGATTCTTATTAAACCAAGAGGAGAGAGACAGTAAAAATAAGCCCAAGTGAGGATGACCTTCAGGAAGGCTTATGAAATTAAGACAGCAATGGCATCCTCCTACATTAGAGGAGCTATCAGCTTCTCAATATTACTGCTACAGTGCACAGTCTGATCTGGCCACAGTGGAATGTGAAACCAGAGGAAGAAAATGCACCAGACCCTTCTCTGCCTCTATTAAGTGAGCATCTATTCTGCCAAGGACACCCAGCTTCCCCTCTGTGGGGAGGTATGTGCTGTAGTGAAGCCTGCTCGAGGATCAATGAGAACAGGGAGTAGCAACAAGTTACAAGAGAAGAGGATCTATATGTTCCATCATCACTTTGTGGCTGCAATTTCTTTAGGGCAAAATAGGGAAACTCAAAGACGCTCTGACTAAAGGGAATCAAAGAGTTCTACATAGAGCGAAGGAAAGCCAGCACAGCCTATGGGCAACATTTTAAGAAATGCTCAGAACAATATTATTGTTCAAGAAAGGAAAGAAGGAAAGGAGTATTCACTGTCAGCCAAATAGACAAGCACTCTCCATGGGGACGTGGAAGAAAAATATTGTAAGTGTGAGGGTAAAAATGTATATAATTTTTACATAGATGAAAAAACTTTGAGAGCGTGATCTAGACTTAACTTTTGCCTTCCCCTAACTTTAATCAGGATCATTTACTTAGCCCCAATGAGATCCACCTTGCCTACACAATTAAGATGTTTGGAGAACCTCTGTCTCACAGGATCTTCAATATCAAGTTCCCCCTTCAACTACAAGATAGCTTCTAGTTGCCTAGTAAGTTATGTTTGGCTTTCAGGAACTCCTTCTTAGGTTTTTGGTCTCTACTGCCTAGTTTTTAAACCTGGGTTGCTGATCTGTACTGATAATGCCCAATTACCATCATTTCAGAGCTATCAACAGTGGAAAAGGATTTATTTATTATCCTGTAATCCCTGGTTTGTGTGCTTTGTTTTCATAAGCAAAACACAAATGAGCCACACCATTTACCTGACAGTACACTGGTCCTAAATGGGAAAGTAACTCAAAGAGGAATAACTGCCTATTTCCTCAAATATGTTACCTACATAGGGGCCGCTTACCTGTTTCTGCCTCGCTAGTAGATGCCTGTTTTGTCAACGCTGTATTTGAGCATTTCATTCAATAACACAGGAATCATATCAATCCATAAAGAATAAAAATACCGCCAAGGCATCAGAATTTTAGAGCAAGGAAGGGAGTTAAGAGATCCTAGTTCAACCTCCTCCTGTCAGCTATCAGATCAAAATAGAAATTAAAAGTTTAGAAGCTTAAATAGCAATTTGATCAAGGTCTAAACAATAAATGTCAACTGTACTCATTTTTAATGAGGACAGTAACTCAAACTTTGATTTTTCATATTTATATTAGTGCAGGAATTATATAAATTTACTTAATGATTTATTATAACTATGCCTTATTTTCCAGTCTTAGTACATCTCCCATGGCAGTAATATATGTTCTTCCACATAATGTACACTACAGGAAATTAAGTATACAGTATAGCTCTCCATGCTACCAGTAAGTTTTACTTCTTATGATGACCCAAATGGCAGAGGCCAAAAGATATGTAAGTTGGAGTAGAAACACCATCATTAGGGATGCTGAAAAGTCTTACAAGGAAAACAAATTCAAATTTATAACTGACACTTTTTATGTAATCCTTGTGTCCGTAATACAGTGATCCCCACATGTTTTTCTGAGCTGCCCAGCTAACAAAGGAGTTCTAATCAGTAATCACTGAGGACAACACAATGATAGGAAAACCGTCTCACCAGGCCAGAAGCAACTGCATACTAAACCAAAGGAATGTCATAGTAGAGAAGATTTGAAGTGTAAAGTCTTTAAAAGCCATTTAGAAAGTCCTGAATCAAAGAGGACCACAAATAGTTACTGCCACACAAAACGAACTGTCTCATAGACGACAAGAAAAAAAATTGAGAGGCTCTGCCTCTAGACTGCTATTGTTCTCCAAAAGGAAAAACACAATCCTATAATTTCATAACATTTAAAACAGAGGCAGGCTTCCTGTACTTCCCAGCTTTGGTACTCAACCGAGTTGAAAAAGATCCGCTCGTGCCCTGGTTCTCATTTTTAATGGATGCTGCACTGTTGCTGTTAGGAAAAGAAAAGGCAGAACACTAACCAGGTCCTTGCAGGTTATAACACACTCCGTAATAAAAGCAGAAGTGAGGAGAACTCGAAAATTATTTTCATTTTATTCCTTATATTTGTACTATAATGTAGGCTGCAGTTACAGTATTATATGTTAGGTTAAATTTTGTTACACTGTTAGAATTCCAATAGGTGTGCTTAGTGACTGAATTACTGTATTTATTCAGTATTCTGAAACCTTTGAAAATTTTTTACATCACTTCAGTGAAGATATAAGTGAACAGCCCTGCCAATCAGAGAAAGAATACATGGTAATGACTAACATCAAACTCAGAACTCCTTTTTGAGAACAGCATAAACAGTTTTCCCATTTCTAAACTCCAGGCTTTTACTTCAACAGGTCACTCATCTCTAAGTTACTGAGATACAAAACAGGATAAGGTAACTGTCTTTCCTATACAGGCCCTGAAGCCCAATTTTTTGGGGAAAAAAAAAACGTGTTATGTTGTACATGAACGTTACATTCATGTGTACATAAAAACACATTAAATCCCAGTATGATCTTATATCTTTCCAAATAAAAACATATTTACATATATATTTAAAAACAAAATAGCAAGGAAATTATTCACCAAATGAGGCAGCTCCTAAGTTGCCCAAATAAAATTACCATACATAATTCTGAAGGATCAATGTTGAGAATGTTCCCGTAAGAACTAATATGAAAGCATGCATGAGTTTGAACAGGTTTGGGTTTTGTAAACATATCAGATGTAGAGGTAATTCTTAAAAATATAAAAAGTGGAAAAGAATTTAATATTTCCATGTCCTTCCGTGCCTCCTCCTTAGTCCTCATGTGGCCACCCATAACCATGCTACCTCATACACACACTAACCCACCAAGGAATCTAGGAAACTATGCCAATTTTCTGTAGAGATATATATTTTGTTAAGACAAATAACATTCATCAAAATTCAATCCAATATACAAAATAACACTCAAGCATACTGAATGCTAAGAGGTGGAGAAAATCAACCCACATACACCATACAGAAAACACTAACAAAAAGGAAAAGATGTAAGTGAATGTTCCAAATTCGAAGAAAATGAGAAACAGAGGAATTGATAGGAGTACCCTTCACTAACAAACACAATTTATGTCTAACTCTTATAGTGTGAGATTCTTCTTTTTTTTAAACATGGATCAATGCAGGCAATTTCTTAAGACATATCAAAACCGTTTCTTTCACAAATTCAACACAATGAAGTAGGTAAGAAAAACACATTCCACACAAAAATACCTCCTTTAGCAGAGCATGGATGGCCATAAAATTCCCTCTTTACTGGGTAATTTTATACTACTACTAAATATTCCTGATAAAATATACCTGGGGAGGCAGCATCTTAAAACAAAAATCTATTGCCACATCCTACTCTGAGTTATTGGATTAAAGGAATGCACAGCAAATCTAGTCGTGATATATTATCCATGAAAAAAAAGTGATGCAGCGCTATGAGACACAAAACCAAATTCTGCCATTTTAGCATTTGTCAAGTTCAGAGTCTTTAAAAGCCCTGGAACAGATGTAGTGTCAAGAAGTCTCAATAGTTGGCTATAAGAACTTCTTAATTTTGCATTTCTATGATAATCTTAAAATCCATATGCACATTCTAGATCAAGTAAATGACTATCTTACAACCATATCTACCACCTGAGCTCAGTGGAGCATTGAAAACTACACTAATACCAAGCAGCACCCCTGGAGCTGTATGAGCGACGATTAGCGCAAGTTCAAATGGAGGAGGAACACTGAATCGTCACACAAACCAGTGGAGTGCCCACATGGCCAGCTAAAAACAGCATCATCCATCTCATAAATAAATGCGATTTATTTGAAGTTTATTGGTATTTAGCTTTGTTATTTTGTTTTGGTCATATAGGTATATGAGAGCTGTAAGTAAAAGAAACTTAAGCACGGTTTTATGTTGTTATAATCAAATAATTAAAAATAATTAAATAGCATCTGAGATAAATGGGTTAATTATTAAATTATCCATTTCTAATTTCCCTTATTAGCCATACTAGTGCCAACTTCTACTAGTGCGGAACGCAGAATATCGATCATATGGATTGTACTATAATAGCACTGCTATAGGTGGTCTATTCATTGGCATAGATACAAAAGCAAATAACAAGGACTACTTCCCACTTTCCTTTTGGCCACCCTAAAGGCAGCTTAGAGGCATCATTATGACTTAACTAGAGCAACTGAATGGAGCTTTATCATCAGTTACTGTAGCAGCCAGAAAAATGACCCCAAAAAATGTGCACATGCGAATCCCGGCATCCTGTGAATATGTCAGGTTACATGGCAAAAAAGAATTAAGGCAGCTAATCAGCTAACCTTAAAGTAAGGAGACTGTCCTGGATCATCCAGATGAGTCCAATGAATCAAAAATCAAAAGGATCCTTAAAAGTGGAAACAGGAGGCAGAAGGGGGAGGTCACAGTGATGTGATGCAAGAACAACTTGGCACTTGACCCACTGTTGCTGGTTTTGAAGATACAGAAAGAGGCCAATGTGGGTGGTTTCTGGAAAAAGACAAGGAAAGGGTTATACCCCTAGAGCCGCCAAGAAAGGGACACAGCACTATTGACCCCTTGCTTTTACTCCAGAGAGATTCATCTGAGACTACTAACCTTCAGAACTCTAAGATAGCTTTGTGTTGCCTTAAGCCACTAAGTGTATTACAGCAGCCACAGAAAACTAATACAATTCCTCTATTATTCCATTTTCTCCATGATAGAGATCCCCTTGTCCTAACATTTTACCTAGGCCAGAAGTTTCCCTGTTAAGTTTATTTCACTATTTGGTATGTATTTCCTGTGAGCTACTTCAAATCTCGTATAGACTGAGATGGTAAAAATTCTAAAAATAAATGATAGAAGCATCTGTCAAACATCCTGAATACCCAATGAGCATGAACCTGTAGTAGAAGATGATGAGAATACAAAAAGTATAACCTATAGCTTCACCCCTCACTTATCACCATGAACCTAAGTCTCTGCCACAAATGTCTCTTGGAGGACATTTGAAAAAGCTGAGCAGGGGAATGACTAGTTAGGAGGGTTAAGAACAGTGAAGACAATGCTGCCACTACAGCGTAAAAGAAGCACCCAAATGAGGTTGCTGGAGCAGTAGGCAGCCCAATCATAAGCACAGGGAAGTTTGACAGTCAAATTAATTCTGGTTTAAAGTTTGCCAGGTTGATGAACTGGAAAGAAAGGAATGCAATTACATTCAAGGTAATGATAAAACCAAAACAAAAAAGGAAAAGGTTGAAGAGATAGATCACAGAGTCAATAGTAAAAACAGAAGGCAATAACTGAGATTGACAGATGGTAAGATGATGAACCGAAGGTCAAGGAAAAGCCAGAAAACAAGTACAGGGAGAATAACAGATTATAAGGGTCAGAAGATTAAGAAATTAGGGTCAGAGGGAACAAAAGTTTTCAAGAGGACAACCAACAAGTAGTTCTGGAAAAAGGTAGTCGAAGGGTTTGATCACATCTAAGCATAATCACAAGACTATGGAGAAATGCTTGATTATTAAGGTGGCTTAATTTTTAAGGCTGACACCAAGGAAGTTAACTGTGCTTTTATAGGAAATCCCTTGGGAACACTCCTGGCCACAGTGCTTCTAGCTATTGCAACCTAGGAACCTTGATAAGTATGGAAATTATAATAAATAAAAGTATGACATGTGCACACAACGGTCTCCAAATCCCATAAGTAGTCTCCAAAACTAGAAAAATATGGTTAACAGTAAATATTTTTAACTGGATAATTACGCAAAATTAAAATCAATAGGTGTAGCTTATGTTACACAGACAGATACACAAAAGTTGACAACAGAGTTTTCATAAGTCAGAAATTTTGAAACGCAACGTGAATCTTGGAAAAGAGAACAAACATTTCTTGTAGAGAGAGAGGAAATAAGGAAGAAGACCGAGGTGAAGGAGATTACAGACAGGTTGATGATTTGGTTTGAGGAATTATTTGTGGGGAGAGAAAGGAGACTTCTGCTGTGAATAGGTTGCTAAAATTGTGCCTGTGATACCCAATGAACCCCAGACCAAAGGCTCCAGAAGGTCATCCAGTTTCCCCATACAGCACCTTCCTCAGCAGCTTTGCCCTCTGTCCACTCCACAGCAAGAACCTATTAAACGGAAAAATTTAACACAGACTCAGACTACAATCATCTGTTCTGGGTTTACTGCATTTGTTTTTCAGATCTTTCCCAGGTCAGGAGAGATTGTGTGTCAGGATGTCTGAGGAATTATAAAAGAAATAATTCTACCCAAATAACTTTATAATGTATTAGCCTTCAATTAAAACCAAAAGGATGTGATAACAAGACATGACTCGATGTTGACTGTAATTTACTAAAACGTAAGAACTGTATTGTATTCACCATAGGACTAGCCAAAAGCCTAATGGGCATCATGAACCATCAAGGAACACAGACAGATGTTCTGAAACATGAGAATACTGCCTTATTTGCTTTAGTCAGGCAGCAATGAAGAGGACTTTTGAAAGAAGCCAACCTAAAATCTGCAGAAAATTATTCACAGCTCTAGCACACTTTCAGCTTTAACAGCTGACCCACAAAGACATTACAGAAACAAAGTTACTAACTAGTTTAGTACTATATAAACCAAAGGTTAGGTAAAGTCTATAATATCTTAAATCAACAGACAAATTCAACTACACGCAGCAACCTAAAAGCTAAATAAATAGCTAAGTGGAGTAAATTAATTTGAGTGAAAATAGAGGGTCAATTTAAATTTAGCTCTGATCTATTCAGTGGTCTTATTCTCTAGGCAACTATAAATTTAAACTCCATTACGTTTGCAATCTGAGTAAAGCCAAGAATGCCATTTGATCACAGTGAGCTTGACATCCAAATGTATGTGGTCTCGCAGCACTGGTAAATTCTTTTCCATATAAGACTCATACAGGACACCACAAGCAATCTAATGACAACCTCGAGCTGAATTTCACTAAATCAATGTATGAAAAATAAATACAAATATACCAGCAAAAATCACATTTGATAAAGTTTACTGCAAACTAACATTCCTATGGTTTGAACAAACATCTTTTAAAAAGAAAACTGTAAGAGCACTAACAAAATCAGTATAGCCAAAAGCTAAGCATAAGGAAAGATTCAGCTGCTGACATGACACATGACTTTGGAATAGTTCCTTTTACCTTTTCCTTTACAAAAAAAGAAAGAGAGAGAGAGAGAGAGAGAGAGAGAGAGAGAGAGAAAGGCTCAAGTGAAAACAGCCAATACTTAATTGTTGAGCATCTGTTATGTATTAAACACTTCACTTTAACTCTCAGAACAACTTTTTGGGCAAGTACTATTATTAGCCCTATTTTCCAGAAGAGGAAAACTAAAGTAAGAAGTAATATTTCCCAAGTTACACAGTTTACAAATGGCTGAGGCAAGGTTTGAACTCTAAGTTTTACTCCAGAGCCAATGTTGTGAACCATTTCACTATATTGTCTCATAAAAGCTTCTCCGTGTAATCATCTGAAAAGCATCTAACTGGGAAAAGAGAAAGAACCATCCATAAAATATCTGTAAGCTCAAAAGCCTCAGAGGTACACAATTCTTTTTCTATAAAGGGCTAGACGGTTCAATATTTTAGGCTTTATGGCCCACATGGTCTATCACAACTACTCGATCCTGTGGTTGTAGCCTGAAAGCAACCCCAAACAAATGACTATGTCTGTGTTCCAATAAAACTTTATTTACAACACAGGCAATAGGCCAGATTTGTCTCAGGGGCCTAGTTTGCCAAACCCCGGGCCACCTCATAACCAAAAAGATATTTTAAAAGTTTGAGTACACAATAAAATTCATGACTCTCATAAGTTAGAGAAAAAATCATGCAGCTATAAAAAGTAACTTCAAGGATTTTCTCCAGGGCAAATGCTTTTATTTGCAGGAAGCATTTGTGTTTTTGCTTATGTTATTAGAATGCACTGCTTTCGTGTTAACAGCACGTTCTCTCTTTGAGGCTCTCATGGACACCTCTAGGTTTTTCTAAGTCCCCAGGGAAAGCAACACCTCCCGCCAAGAACAAGCCTTACAAAACCACAGCAGTTTGCACCATAATTGCTACACAGCCTACATTCATTCCTGTCCCACATTTATTCCCCATTGACAGCATCTGTTGTGTCAGGGTCGGGGGCCATGACATTCAGTCAACAAAATCAGGTTTCCTCAAATAGTGAAGGCAGGAAATATAAGAGAGCTCACTTGAGTTAGCATATTCAAATTAAGCAGATGTAAATGTAACAGTCTGAAAATCCAACCTTTTCTGATGTTCTGACTTTCTGGTTTTAACTGTTATGCTCCTGGTCGCCCATCCAGTTAAGTACAAAGGATAGAACAGTGAAAAAGGTTTGCTCTCTGTTCTCATAGATTTCCCAGGCTAACCGAAGTTATGAACAAGAAAACAGAATCTTTGTTCCTTCTATTACCCATAGATGCTAAATGTGCAGTGTGTCTTGAATTACCATTCTTCCTCTCATATACCTAACGCTATACTCTAATTTTGACCCTTACCCATCTATTTCATTTCCAGGTGCTTTTAATCACTTATATCTTTTCGTAGGAACATTTTAAATATGCACCCAATGTATGCTTTTATTTATAATAAATGAATCTGAGTATACATAAAATCAAGTATACACAGAAAAATATGAAGGATTAAACAAAAACAAGTTCTAATATTTTCTTCCTATACCCCAATGGATTAAACTCATTCCACCTGAAAACTCTATTATGGCAGTAGGTTCTAAACGTGACACTACCAACATAAACCTTAAAAATTAAGTGCTGCCCTCAAACATATTAATGAATAAATACTATGAGGACACTGATGAGGAAATAATTCACGCTACTTAGACAACCCAGATGGAGGCCAAGCAAAGCTCATATTAAAGGCTAGGCCTTTGGAATCTATACTGTATACCAGAAACAGTAAATGACTCACTTAAATGAATCATTCAGCTAAACGATTCACTTCAGACAACACAGCAGTATCAAATCTGAACAGAAAACCAGGCCATTATAGAAAGCCTATTACTTTGTTGCAACATAAATCAGCATCAAAACTAACTGTCAGAAAAATTCTTTAATTATGAGGTGATATCAACACTAAATGCAAAAGATAAATCAGGAAATTATTACCTTGGATTCACTTTTTTAAAGAGAAAAGACAGCCAATAATAATAAATGTAATATATGTTACTTTATATATACACACTCAACCCTGTATTCAGCACTTCACATTCCTAAGGCATCTCAAGAAAAGCCTAAGAAATTTTAAATTGATGAAGCCTCTCAATACTACTAAAGCAAGTACCACGTGGCTCAGAATAGCACCAAATTAAAAATGAAACTCACTCATCTAATAAAATTTCACTAAAAATGTCTAGATCCATTTCAGAATACTTTTGCTTATTTGCCATTGTGTCCAATACTTGCAATTTTTCATGATGCTTTACAATTACCAAATGAAAATACACCACAAGAACTGTATGCCATAAATGCTTGCTTTAGTTTCCTATTTTGTTCTGAACCAGGAATTCGTGAAGAAAGAATCTTTTCCATTCATGATACATAAAATGTGTAACCCACGAAAACATGATGGACAGAGGGAGAATGGTCATTGGGGAGTACCTTTAATGCTTGTCAAAATTTTTTGTTTCATAAATTCTTGTAAACAACATACGTACATGATATGTACCATGCTGTTGCTTCTTTTCGTAAACATTTATCAACATTGGAATGGATGACTCCATTCTGTAGATTTGTCTGTATGTTTATAAACAACCTGTATTTTAGAAGGACTGTTATTTATTTTAATCTAAAGCTAAGCAAATGTGAAATCACAAAACAGTGGTTATTTTTAAAGTAGTTTTAATCCAACCAAGGATAAGCATTCAAGTAATTATGTAAGGTTTGCGCCTTAGGATTAAGACACAAGTTTTTAATGAGCACTCAGTCTTGCTGTTAGTTCATCTGTAGAAAACAATTAAACACACATTTGGTTTGCAGAAATTTTATGCATTATAGAGCTCACCCTTCTGAAATAAAGACTCCTACTAGTCACTGGTAATAGATACAAAGCACATTTCCAATTTATGATAAAGACTGGTACATTTTCCAACATTACAGCTTGGCTAGCAGAATTCAATTCAGCAAACATTTATTTAGCACATATTACATGCTAGGCTCCAAAGGAGAAGAATGAAGCTCAAATGACATTCACTGTCTAGTAGTGGCTCGAAATCTAGCATCAAATCTCCTAGAATATTAATCTCCTAAGAATATAAAATCGAATCACTTTATATTCCTTTATCCCCTAAGGTGTTAAAATCTAAGGTGTTCACAGTGGCAAAAATGGTAGGCTATGTTTATGGTTTGCTGTTGGAAAAATCCAACTTTAAAGGTATATGTAACATGAATATGACAAATACAAACCACCTCAAATAAATACCACTGTGATTATTCCACAATAAATCACTACCACATGGCATGTGGTAATCCAATCTGGCTGTTAGACCAGAACAACAAAATTGTTCCAACTGATTCATGACATTCATCAGCTACCTACTCAGAACAGACATCCATAAGTACACAAAGATGGATCCATAATAGTGATGCGAAACATGCATCACTGGTTATCAGATAAAACACTATTGCATGTTCTTGCTATTAGGTGACAGTTGCGAATTTAATCAAGGCTCTACCTGAATTACTTGGTGAACCACCTCCACCCAATTCATCCCACAGGAAAGAAAGTGAAAAGAACATCAAAAAATGCAAGTAGCAACCCAAAACACTGCATACACTGACAGAAGCACTAGGACACCATTTGTTTTCTCTATCTTGTGTTAAGCATCAGAAGCAAGAGGAGCCCGGTAGGTTTTACCTCAGATTAAACTTGGAGGACCCCTCACAAATGCTCTAACACCTCCACAGAAAAGCCAGTATCTATGGTCAAACTACCATGACCATCCTCAAGACATAACTTCACGACGTCAGTACCTTGTTCTTACCACATGCCCCATTCTTCACAATCCATATAATTCTGAGGCGTCTTCCTTCTCCACCTACCCCATGGAGAGAGAGCTCTAGAACCAAAAATGGATAACACTGATTGGAAACTTCACCATATATTAAGACCTGGCTGACATGGTGGAGAGAACTCTAGCTTTGGAGTAAAATATTGCTAATTCCCATCTTGGCTCAAAACTGTATTTTCACTGGTTTCTTAATCTCTTTAAAGCCTTCCGGTGGCCCCAGTAGCACCCACTACCAGCTTACTTAGTACTAAATAAGCAGGTGTGATTTAGACTGAAGGACAGTTATATAGCTGACTTAAACCAAATATTGACTTGCCAAATGTAGTAACAGAAAGATAATGGGAGATGTGAATCTCAAGTTTTCTACTAACCAGTTATCAGATTATTGAACTACTCACACAATTATGCTGTACATCAATTTCCCTTTTGTATGTACAGAGGTTTCCCCTAACTCACTATCTTTCACTCTCACCCTCTTCCTCTTGTCATAGGCCCCCTTCGGCAGTCTGATAATGCCTCTTCTCAGAGTAATGCTTCAAATGCATAAAATATACACTGGATTAGTTGGTACCACATTTATGGACCCCTCCCACTCGACTTTCATAATATATTAACTGCAGATTAAGAGCTTTTATCATGGAAGGAATTGAATTAGATGGACTCTTCTACTTAGTCTTTGATTCCAAACTCATGGAAAGTTTCATTTGATTGTAACGAAATCTTGCAAATAAAGTAAAAATTATTTGCTTTATAACTTATTGTGATTCTTTAGATACCTATACCTACTCTATCCCCAAACCCTTAATTTTTTATGTTAAAGTACATGGTCTGTGATAGGTTTACTTACATATTTACTTATAAATGTTGAGACATTTATACCAGGCAATGAATATGTTTAACTCTTCTGAGCATCTATGTGATCAAAATACAATGCTAGAGATACTAGGAATAAAAAGCAACAAAATAAAAAGTCCTGTCTTTTATGGAAATTTAAAACATAATTAGGGGCCAGGAGTTGAGACTCATGCTGTAATCCCAGCATTTTGGGAAGCCAAGGCAGGAGGGTCACTTGAGGCCAGCAGTTGGAGACTAGCATGGGCAACATGGTGAAAGCCTATCTCTTAAAAAAAAAAAAAAATTAACCAGGTGTGGTGATGCACATGTATTATAGTTCTAGCTACTCAGGAGGCTGAAGTGGAAGGACCACTTGAGCCCAGGAGCTTGAGGCTTCAGTGAACTATAACTGCACCACTGTACTCTAGCCTCCTAGGCAACAGTGAGACCCTGTCTCAAAAAAAGGAAAAAATTTAAACATATAATATACATATGAAATATATATGAAATTCATATATATAAGAAAAATCTATCTAATTCAATTCCTACCATAACAAAAGCTCTTAATCTGCAGTTAATATATTATGAAAGTTGAGTGGGAGAAGTTCATAAATGTGGTACCAACTAATCCAATGTATATATCACACATTAGAAACATTTCTCTGAGAAGGGCCCTATAGACATTATCAGACTGCTGAAGGGGGTCTGTGACAAGAGGAAGAGGGTGAGAGTAAAAGAGTTGGGGGAACCTCTGTACAAAAGGGAAATTGATTTATAGCGTAATTGTGTGAGTAGTTCAATGACCTAATAACTAGTTAGTAGATAACTTAAGATTCACATTTCCCATTATCTTTCTATTATTACATTTGGCAAGTGAATCTTCAGTTTAAGTCAACTATATAACTGTCTTTCCGTTTAGATCACACCTGCCTATTTAGTACTAAATAAGCTGGTAGTGGGTAATACAGCATCACTAACTGCTAAATATACTAAAATAAAAAATCTTTGATGTGAGCTTTCCTGATTGTTTCCCAAAGAAGAAAACAATGACACTCTCCAACAACCAGTTTCTCAAATGAAATCTTTCATAACAGAATCTTAATATGGCTTCTTATTTCCATCAACTACAACATTCATTTTGTTCCTTGCAGCTCCAGCTCAAAGGACAACCACGACATTCAAAGCAATAGCTGTACTTTATACAGATTTTGCAATTTAATTTTAGCTTTGATCATACTTGATTCTAATCATTTTCTTCCTTAGAAAAGGAGATTACAAACCCAAGACAAAAATCATTTTTACGGAGTACTTACAGGATTGCTCATCAAACTAGAAGTGCCAAAAAATTACATGTAAAATTTCAGTAAAATACAATTCTTAAACACTTGTTTTACCTAAGTTTCTTAAACAACAAAACAAAAAGCTTTGCAACAAGAGGATAAATGGCCATTTTAATAATGTTTGTAAATAATTCTACTTAAATCAAAATAAACAGCTAGTTAAAATTCTGCACTCTTTAAATGATCATTAAATACTTAATTTTGATATGACTTCTTTCATGACAAATTATTCAACTTCACTGACAAATTTTACACATTAAATGTGATTCATCCAACTTATGTCTTACAGATGCTATATTTATTGACATTTACAGAAAAACTCACAGCAATGACACCTCTAAGAAGCGTCAGGAGAGAAAGCCAAGCAATTAAAGGAAGTGTTTAATAGGAAAGTTGTATGACTTCTTTCAAGCATAACAAAAAAAGGATCAGCTCCTTGACCTTTAAGTATCGAAAGAACTTTAAATTTAGACCTGATAAAACATACCATCTTGTCAGTAAGCTAATAACCTTGAACAGTGAAATAAATGTTAGTACTATCCCACTCCTTGAAAAACATTCCCATCGATAACAGTGTAAACACCTATTTGGGAGAATTATAGTACCATGTACCAAATTCCTATTTCACAAATGGAGCATAATGATGAATTTTTATTTCCATCGCCACTCTACACTTCAAAAATAGAGATGCCTTCAAAAATCTAGACATGCGGCCGGGCACGGTGACTCATACCTGTAATCCCAGCACTTTGGGAGTCCGAGGCGGGCGGATAACAAGGTCAGGAGATTGAGATTATCAAAGAAAAAAATATATATATATAAAAATATATATATCTAGACATGGTCGTCTAGATATTTACGGCTGTCAGTAATTCATATCCAGCCCACTCTCTATTCTACTTCTCCAGTATTTAAAAATGAGTTTAGGCCAGGTGTGGTGGCTCATGCCTATAATCTTGGCACTTTGGGAGGCCAACGCAGGAGGATTTAAAAAAATAAAAGTTTTAAAATTTAAAAATAGTAAATTAAAACATTTAAAAAAACATTAGGCAGGCACGATAGTGTGTACCTATAGTCCCAGCTGCCTGGGAAGTTGAGGCAGGGGGATCACTTGAGCTCAGTTCATGGCTGCAGTGAGCTATGATTGTGCCACCATACTCTAGCCTAAGTGACAGCACAAGACTCCATTTCTTAAGAAAAAAAAATTAATGAGTATAAGAGCTGACCAAAAACAGGTAAGTGGCAAGAACACTATCTTCAGACCCTAATTTCCCAATATTTAGGGTCTCCCTAGATGTCTTACTGATTTCTATTTTAATTCGGTTGTAATCAGTACATTCTGTCTTCAACCCTTATTTCATGACCCAGTATATGGTGCATTATGAACATACCACGTGAACTAACGAATGAATATTCCGCAGTTGTTGGATATGGTGTTCTACAATAACATTTTGGCCAGGATGGTTGATAGTGTTGTCCAGATTTCCAATGTCTCTATGTCCACTGATTTTTTATCTAATTGTTCCATCATTTGCTGACAAAGGAGAGTTAAAGTCCCCTATAATAATTTGGAGCTACCCTTCTCTGGCACTTTCTCTCGTTCAGAAGCCTCCCCTCATTCTCTGATAGACGTGATCGCCCTAGCTTCCTATCTCTAGGGTCCCCATACCAGAAAGACTGCATACTTTCTGTAGCAGCTTTCCACCATGTGAAACTGTGGTCCATCCTTAGGACAGGTTGCTAAAACAGAAAATCCTCCCTGTGCCAATTTTTTCTTGTGAGTTTCAAGTTCCTTCTAAAATCTGCTTAGTTTTGCTCACACTCTAGAGTACTTAGATTTTATATTGTGTCCAAAGTTTGTAATTATTTTTTGCAGATACCTCAGTCTATTAGCTTATTTTAACATATCAAAAGTCCCTACACAGATAAATTTTTTTCCACTCTTACTGTATATGTGTGTGTCTGTCTCTATCTGACATACTGTACCTAGGAAGACAAGGATCTATAAAAAATTTGATAAACATGGTACCAACAAGAACAATTTCATGAATCGGTAACTTCAGGGTCATAATGTATCCAGCAAGAGGAAGGTCATTAATAGTAGTGGTTAAATGTTTATTTAAATAAGACTATTTCAGTAGCTATGCTGGAGGATGGATTTAAGAAAGAAGATCAGTTAGGGCACTAATTTAACAATCCAAAGGACAGACTAGGAATAGGAGGCATAAAAGAATGGGGATTAGGCCAGAGAAATCAGCAGTATACAGGTAAGTAAACAAGTTCCACGGAAATTAAGGGGACTGTCAAGGGAGAAGCCACATTTTGCTCCCACAATCTGCAGTCTGAAAATACTAAGGCATTAACTCTTCTCTCCATGTTTCTTACATTCACTGCTATCACCTCAGTCTACCCTACAGAAATGGAAAATAAGCAATGATCATGTCAAAACTCTTCCATCCCATGCTAAAATCACTGCAGTCTGGCCAATTGAGCCAAACTGAATGTCTCATTTAATAATATAAAAGTTCTACTTCTATATTATTAAATATCACTACCAACTGATCAGTTAAGCATATGGTAGGACAACTATCTGCTATCCCTAATTTACATATTGACCAAACTAATCTACCTTAATTTATTGCACATATCATCACACTAAACAAAAAAAATTTTAAGTGATCCCTGCTTATACTGTCAAGCTCAAATTCATATACTGGGACTCTTAATCTAGCACAACCCACATTCAAATTCAGCTATTCTCTTATATATATGTTCAGACCCCTTTACATATATGTTCACAATTCCACCCAGTCCCTTCTTACAATGTGACATATACATTTCTATCTGCAAGCCTTTGTTTACATTATCCCCTTGCTAAAAAGCCCTTATAACTACAATTCTTGGCTAAGTTCTTTTCTTCAAGATTCAAATCTTATCCTCATAGCCCCTTGCATTACCTTCCTCCAAAATATTTCTATAGCAAACCAAGCTAACAGATATTATCTTTAAGGCTGATGCTTTCTATACCCAACCAACCCACAAACAACATGAGAATAAAGCCCTTATTGATCAGTAGGGAAAGGCAAATCAGAAACATAAAGATACTATTTCCTATCTAGTGAGATGGCTGTAATCAAAGAGACGGATAATGAGTGACAGTGAGGATGTGGAAGAATTGGAACACTCATACCCTGCTAGTGGGAAATGTAAAATGGTACAGCCATTTTGGAAACAGTCTGATAGTTCTTCCAAAATATAGACATACAGTTCAAGTTTTACCATTTGACCCAGTAACTGCACTCCTAGGTATATATACTCAAAAGAAATGAATAATTATGTCCACTGAGGAATTTGTATATCAATATTTGTAGCAGTATTATTCAAAATTGCCAAAAAGATAGAAACAATCCAAATGTCCATCAACTGATGAATCGATAAACAGAAGTGATATATCCATACAATCGAATATTATTCAGCCATAAAAAGAAATGAAGGCCGGGCGCAGTGGCTCAAGCCTGTAATCCCAGCACTTTGGGAGGCCGAGACGGGCGGATCACGAGGTCAGGAGATCGAGACCATCCTGGCTAACACGGCGAAACCCCATCTCTACTAAAAAATACAAAAAACTAGTTGGGCAAGGTGGCAGGCGCCTGTAGTCCCAGCTACTCGGGAGACTGAGGCAGGAGAATGGCATAAACCCGGGAGGTGGAGCTTGCAGTGAGCTGAGATCCGGCCACTGCACTCCAGCCTGGGCGACAGAGTGAGACTCTGTCTCAAAAAAAAAAAAAAAAAAAAAGAAATGAAATACTGATACATGCAACAACATGACACTTAAAAAAAAAATGCTAAGTGAAAGAATCCAGTCACAAAAGACACTTATTGTGATTCCATATGAAGTCATTCCATATGAAATGTCCAGAATAAGTAAATCTATATAGAGAGAAAATAGATCAGTGGTTACTTATGTCTAAAGGGAATGGAAGAAAACAAGTGAATTTCCTTCACTTGTTTCATTAGCCCTCATTATTTACTTATGTCTAGAATAAGTAAATCTATAGAGACAGAAAATAGCAGTTATTTATGTCTGAAGGGAACGAAGGGTTGTGAGGTAATAGCTTAAAGGGTGTAGAGTTTCTTTTTGGAAGTGATAAAAAACATTCTAAAACTGATCATGGTAATGGCTGAACAAGTTTGTGAACATACTACAAACTATTAAATTACATACCTTAAATGACTAAATTGTATGATAGAAATTACATCTCAAGAAAGTTATTACCAAAAGGAACAAGACACACAAAAAGAAAAAAAATGGAATAACATGATGCATTCATTTTCAACATATCTAACCCTATGTCCTATCAGGTCCTCAAGGTCTAGAACACTTCAATATCTGAATAATTTACTTTCTTCTTGCCAATAAAAATTCAAACTATTAAGGCTAGTTAAAATGTTTAGTATCTAAGACTTCAGAGAATTAATTATAAAAAGGAAGACTCACTTTTAGAAGTCATGCTTTAAGATGGATCTGTATTAACTTTCATTTACTTAAGGTCATGATCAGATTTATATTTAAATGGCACTAAGTGGTCACAGTAGTAACACTGGATAATATTAAAATGTAAAATAGAAATTTTCCAGCCAGACGTGGTGGCTCATGCCTGTAATCTTAATACTTTGGAAGGCCAAGGCGAATTGCTTGATCCTAGGAGTTTGAGACCAGCCTGGGCAACATGGCAAAATCCCATCTCTGCCAAAAAATACAAAAATTAGCTGAGCAGGGTGGCAAGCACCTATAGTCCTAGCTACTTGGAAGGATCACCTGAGACTGAGGAGGTCGAGGCTGCAGTGAGCCATGATCGTGCCACTGCACTCCAGCCTGGGTGACAGAGTAAGACGTATGGAAAGGAAGAAAAGGAAGGAAAGAGAGGAAGGGAGGGAAAGGAAGGGAAGGGAGAAGGAAAGGAAGAAGGGAAGGAAGAAGGGAAGGGAAGGAAAAAGGGAAGGGAAGGAAGAAGGGAAGGAAGAAGGGAAGGGAAGGAAGAAGGGAAGGGAAGGAAAAAGGGAAGGGAAGGAAGGGAAGGGAAGGGAACAGGAAGGGGAAGGGAACGGGAAGGGAAGGGAAGGGAAGGGAAGGGAAGGGAAGGGAATGGGAAGGGGAACAGGAAGGGGAACGGGAAGAAAAGGAAAGGAAAAAAGAAATTTTCCTTCGCTTGTTTCACTAGCCCTTGCTATTTCCTACAGAGCTCTTCTACCCTTCCAAAATTGGCCACAACACACTTTGTGCTCTTATATCCTCTTTCCCTCTTTCTTCACCTATGACATCTAATACAGCCTTAGACACTTACTAAATCTCCACTACTCCAGAAAGATCTCCCAAGACTCTAGCCCCAAAGTTCAAACTTCTAGGCCAAATTAAAAATATTTCATTACTGCAGGTAAATAGTTTACATTGTCTTTCTTACACTGCTATCTTATATCATTTCACTTAACATTTCCACATAAATGTCCCGTGTCACTATGTAAGTTTATTGAAGGCTGACAAGTCTAACTTTTTCATATTTGGGACAGTAATATATCCATAATAAATGAGTAAAAGAACACTTGGTTAACTATTGGGGATTAAGAGGGGACATGGCAGAGGGTATTTAAGGTCAACCAACACTCCCAAATGCTCAGGCTAACCCACTCTGCATAAAGGCTTAATAGTATTTTTAATTCTTTCATCGATAGACTTTTGGGTGTCTACACTACGGACTTTTCACTGGAAGAATAAACGAGTCCCTGAACTGGCTATGGATTGTTGTTTTTTGTTTTTTAACAGAGATCTCAACAGACTATGAATAAAGTTGGTGCTCTAAGTAGTCCAGCAGAATCTTTCAACCTGAGAAACCAGGGACATAAATGGCCTCATTAAATAATCATTTTTAGGCATCTGCTAAGGTTTTACATTTCATACAACGTATGCAACTCAATATATGGATACCATGGAAGAAATGCTTCCTGTGACGAGACTACCCTCTCTCTCAACTTACAATGAGGGATTCCTAGAAAACTATATAAAGCCACTCATATTAACGATATTAATGGGAATATAAACATAAATGAGTTGTAGGTCTGAATTTGAAAAAGCTTATGAATCATTTTTCTCTGTTATACTGCTAAGTACACTGTTGGCAAGAACATATAAACCCAGCACAGATGTGAACACATAGGCCTGCCAAAAAGCCTACTTTCATTTCTAGTTAAAAATAACTATATAATTTTGATTACTAAATTTACTTAAACGTCTCAAAAGGAACACAAGTATTACCTGGCAGTTTTTATATTGCTTCTCCAAGATTCTCATTTATGGGGACAACAGGGCTCAAGTGGCATTGCGTGTGTGTAGGAGCACTTGTGCTGGCACTGAAAATGGGACACCTGCTTCCATTTGCCACTCCCTCTACCAAGGTTATTTTCAAGCTGAAGAAGTACACAGCCATAGAAAAAGGTCTTGCAAAGTCTTCTGGCAATGGTAATTAGCATGCACACCCTTTATCTTACCCTACGCAAAACCATATAAACACTTAGGTCCAAAATCTAAGTGTGGGACAGCACTGGGATCTCACTGATCTCTACAGTGAACTCACTCTAAAATAAAATTACTAATAGTTCAATACAGAAGTTAATTTTTCCAAGCATATTTAAAAGAAGGTGGAACTTCCAGTAGTATGTTGAATAGGAGTGGTGAGGGAGAGCATCCTTGTCTTACTCAAGTTTAAGGGGAACGCGTCCAGCCTTTGTCCATTCAGTATGGTATCAGTGGTGGGTTCTTCAAAGCTTGCTCTTATTATTTTGAAGTATGTTCCTTAAATGCCTAGTTTGAGGATTTTTAACATCAAGAGATGTTGAATTTTATTGAAAGCCTTTTCTGAATATATTGAGATAACCATGTGGTTTTTGCTTTTAGTTCTGATTATATGATGGGTAACATTTATTGATTAGCATATGTTGAACCAACCTTGCATCCCAGGGATAAAGCCTACTTGATAGTGGCAGATTTGCTTTTGGATGTGCCACTGGATTCAGTTTGCTAGTATATTGTTGAGGATTTTTACATCTACGTTCATCAAGGATATTGACTTGAGGTTTTCTTTTTGTTGTGTCTCAACCAGCTCTTGGTATCAGGATGATACTGGCCTCATGAATTAAGGAGGAAGTCTCTTCTCCTCCATTTTTTGGAATAGTTTCAGCAAGAATGGTAACAGCTTTTCTTCATACATCAAGTAGAATTTGGCTGTGAATTCATCGGGTACTGGGCTTTTTCTGGTTGGTAGGCTTTTTATTAGTGATTCAATTTCAGAACTCATTATTGGTCTCCTCAGGGATTCAATTTCTTCCTGGTTCGATACCAGGAGGATGTATGTTTCCAGGAATTTATCCATTTCTTCTAGGTTTTCTAGTTTGTGTGCACAGAGGTGTACATAATAGTCTAAGGGTTTTTTGAATCTCTGTAGGATCAGTGGTAACATTCTCCGTCATTGCTGATTGTGTTTATTTGTATCTTCTCTCTTTTTTATTAGTCTAACTAGTGGTCTATCAATCTAGTCAGTTCTTTCAAAAAAGCAACCCCTGGATTTACTGATCTTTTGCTTTTGTTGTTGTTGTTTTTTGAAACGGAATTTCACTCTGTCACCCAGGCTGGAGTGCAATGGTGCGATCTTAGCTCACTTTAACCTCCACCTCCTAAGTTCAAGTGATTCTTCTGCCTCAGCCTCCTGAGTAGCTGAGGTTACAGGTGCACATCACCACACCCAGCTAATTTTTGTATTTTTAGTAGAGACAGGGTTTCACCATGTTGGTCAGGCTGGTCTCGAACTCCTGACCTCATGATCCGCCTGTCTTGGCCTCCCAACGTGCTGGGATTACAGGCGTGAGCCACCGTGCTTGGCTTTTTTTTTTTTTTGGAAACAGAGTCTCACTTTGTTGCCCAGGCTGGAGTGCAGTGATGCAATCTCTGCTCACTGCAACCTCCACCTCCCAGGTTCAAGTAATTTTTCTGCCTCAGTCTCCCAAGTAGCTGAGATTACAGGCACGCACCACCACACCCAGCTAATGTTTTATATTTTTAGTAGAAACAGGATTTCACCACTTTTGGCCAGCCTAGTTTTGAACTCCTGATCTCAGGCAATCCACCCACCTCGGCCTCCCAAAGTGCTGGGATTACAGGCAGGAGCCACTGCACTCAGCCTGTATGGTTTTTTTGTGTCTCAATTTCCTTCAGTTCTGCTCTAATTTTATTTTTTGTCTTCTTCTTCTAGCTTTGGGGTTGGTTTGCTCTTGGTTTTGTTCCTCTAGTTGTGATGACTAGGTTACTAATTTGATATCTTTCCAGCTCTTTGAAGTCCTGGCCAGAGCAATCAGTCAAGAGAAAGAATAAAAGGTACCCAAATAGGAAGACAGGAAGTCAAACTATCCCTGTTTGCAGATGACATGATTCGATACCTAGAAAATCCCATAGTCTTTGTCCAAAAGCTCCTTGATCTGATTAACTTCCACAAAGTTTTGGGATACAAAAATCAATCTATAAAAACTAGTAGCATTCCTATACGCCAACAATAACCAAGCTGAGAATCAAATCAAGAATGCAAGCCCGTTCAAAACAGCCATAAAAATAAAATACCTAGGAATACAGCTAACCAGGGAGATGGAATATCTCCCCAAAGAGAAATACAAAACACTGGTCAAAGAAATCACAGAGGACACAAATAAATGGAAAAACATTCTATCCCCACAGATAGGAAGACTGAACATTAACATGGCCAGACTGCCCAAAACAATTTACAGATTCAATGCTATTCCTAACTAAACAACCATTAATATTCTTAACAGAATTAGAAAAAACTAATTTAAAATTCATATGGAACCAAAAAAATAACCCAAATAGACAAGGCAATCCTAAGCAAAAAGAATAAAGTAGGAGGCATCATCTAACATCAAACTATACTACAAGGCTACAGTGACCAAAACAGCATGGTACTAGTACCAAAACAGATGCATAGGCTCATGGAACAGAATACAGATCCCAAAAATAAGGCCACACACCTACAACCATCTGATCTTTGACAAAGTTGACAAAAACAATGAATGGGGAAAGGATTCTCTATTCAATAAATGGTACTGAGATAACTGACTAGCCATATGCAAAAGACTGAAACTGGACCCCCTTCCTTACACCATAAAGAGAAATCAACTCAAGATAGACTAATGACTTAAATGTAAAACCTGAAACTATGAAAACCCTGGAAGATAACCAAAACATTAACAAGCCATGCATCCAACAATTGTCTAATATTCAGAATTTATAAGGAATTTAAATCAACAAGCAAAAACCAACTCCGTTACAAAGTGGGCAAAGGACATGACCAGACATTTTTCAAAAAGACATAGTGTGGCCAAAAAGCATATGAAAAAATGCTCAACATCCCTAATCATTAGAGAAATGCAAATCAAAACCACAATAAGATAGCATCTCGCACAGTCTAAATGGAGATTAAAATGTCAAAAAAATAACAGTCACTGACAAAGTTGTGGTGAAAAGTTATATACTGCTGGTGGGAATGTAAATTACTTCAGCTACTGTGAAAAGCAGTTTGGCTATTTCTCAAAGAACTCAAGGCAAAATTACCATTCAACCCAGCAATCCCATTATTGGGTATATGCCCAAAGGAATATAAATATTATAGCCTAAAGACACATACATACATATGTTCACTGTGGCACTATTGACAACAGCAAAGACATGGAATCAATCTAAATGCTCATCAGTGGTAGACTGGATAAAGAACATGTGGTATATATACACAATGGAATACTATGTAGCCATAAAATAAGAAAGAAATCACGTCCCTTGTAGCAACATGGATGGAGCTAAAGGCCATTATCCTAAGCAAACTAACATAGGAACAGTAAACCAAATACCACATGTTCTCACTTTTAAGTGCAAGTTAAACATCACTGAGTACGTATGACCATGAAGGGAACAAGAGACACAGGGGCCTACTTGAGGGTAGAGACAGGAAGGTGGGTGAGGGTAAAAAAAAACAAAAAAACAAAAAAACTACCTATCGGGTACTATGCTTATCACCTGGTGATGAAATAATCTGTACACTAAACCCCCATAACATGCAATTTACCTATGTAACAAATCTGCACATATACCACTAAACTCAAATTTTTTCAAAAAAAGAAGGTGGGTAGCCAAAACTTCTCATGAAAACAAAACAAGACAAAACAAAAGAAAACCCTAAAACCTAAAATTTAAGATGACATAAGAGGACCATACAAAGAAAACAGGTCCTAGAGATCAAAGCAATCTGAAAAGAAAGGGATGGTGGGTGGATTAATTTAGGTTTAGGAATGATTTCACACAAGATACTTACTCGGCATCTGACCAGCTTTTCAAAACGAACACAGGAGTCTATCTAAGATTAACCCATTCAGAAAACTAATATTTACTAATCCTTTATATTCCTGATACTTTTTCTACCTGATGGTACAGACTCAAATTGGGGTAAGGAATCTGAATACGCAAAGATAAAAGAAGAACCAGACTTGCATTGAAAAACTTCTAATCATTTACTCGTTCATTACACTCAATGGCCAGCTACTAAGAAGGTATTATAATGACAGGCAAACCTGACAGATAACCCAAAAATTAATAATATATATTCCTTACCTTCATGAAGGTATATAGTATAGTGGGGAAAACAGGTATGACAGCAGTATGCTGAGTGCTTTAACAGCAGTGAGTGCTTTAACAGCAGTAAGCACAGATTGTTCAGAAAGCACACTTTGGAGTACTTAGCCCCAGAAAAGTTAACTGCCCACTAATTTAGGGTCTTATAAAACAAAAGCAATGACTTTCACATGGAGGAATCTGTGTCTCTCTGGAATTCATGTTGATCATTTCAAGTAACTTTTCTCATTTGGGAGAAGCCGATAAAAACAGAAAAATGGAAAGAGTTTTGCTACATTTTGCTACTACCTAGCTTTGAGAAGCCATCATCCATGGGCCCCTCATGTTTCTGTACATCTTGTGTCAGCAACTTTTCCACACTATTTTATGGATGTCTGGATAGCATACAGCCTTAGGAGAGACAAACAGTGTCTCCCTGTGGGGGGAGGTGGGCAGATTGTTTCCTGACCAGAATAAAGACAGCTTCTCCCTCAGGGGCCAAAGTTGTCCAGGTTTGCTAGCAGCCTTTTAGTAACAATAGGGGTCTCCTAAGCTTGAGCTTGTACACCTAGAACATAAACCCACTCTGTGGAGAGCACCAACCCAGGCCTGTCTCCATGTGGCCCCTGTGGGACTTGATGGGCAGGGGAACCAATGCAAACTTGAAGCTTATACTGCCTGCTGTGCCATGAGTTGTCCAGCAACATAAGAAAGTGTGGCAGGCTAATACGTGAACCTGCAAGTAGGGTAGAATCTCAGACTCTTCATAATTCTTGAAACCTAGAGAATCTCTTTCGTCAGTAAATAAATCAGAAAAGCCAAAGAAACCTGAAATTTCTGTCATAAAACAGAGGTGATGGGGCTTGAGGTAGGCAGGGAAAAGGAGTAACTTGGTATGCTATACCTAATCAATTAATTACAAACTCATTACAAGTCTGGTTAGTTAAGCTGGTGCTAGTAGACACGCTGGAAACTAGAGAGGTAGGCTCCAGGATATTGACAGCATATTCTTGCACAATAAAATACCTCTTCTTCCCTCCTTTTTATGAAAGAGAGAGGATTAGAAATAAGTATTTCTAAAAAGATTCAATAACCAATAGTTTATTCAAGCTATTAAATAAAATGGCTCAATAGCTACTAAAACATGTATTAGTAAGTACAGTAAAATTCAGCCAACCTAAAAAACCCTTAATAGGAAATAGTAAAAAGAAAATAAGACTCACTGAAAGCCAGATTTTCATAGATTCCTTTAAAAAAAAAAAAGAGTTCAGTCTCAGAAGATTTGAGTGAGGAGTACAAATACAGCGCTTTAATAGTAATTTACCTACTCTTCGACTTGCAAAATCCTACTTTATGAATATGTCAGCAAGTAAAAGACAGTTCAGATAGATGAAAAGATGCGATGAAAACAAAACAATGCTGATCCAAACCACAGGAGAGAGCATTATTTAGCAGGTTCGTGCTAAGTGTTTTTGGAATATGCAACCATTTCCTACATCAAACATTTTGAAATTAGTGTGCCTTCCAAAATTAGGTATCACAGCAAGGAAGAAAACATTCCTCTGCTTTGTTCCTTTCCATGACAAAAATCAGTACATATGAAAATGCATGCAGGTAGAAGAATTATGCTAATCATGATCATCCAAAGATATAATAGGAAATATGTCTTTTTAATTTTAAAAACAAACTTGGATGAGAATTATTAGGTGTAGGCATGCCTTATGGTTGTCACTGAGAAACTGATTCACTGAGTCTAGCAATGAGAGAGGTAGAGAGAGAACAGACCAACAGGAAGGAAAATGGCACGAAGACAGATCATCCCTGAAAATATTAGCTTCGTCCTAATTTACGTATGTTTCCAAAAGTTGCAATAAGTGATATCTATTTCATGCACATTAATGCCAGGAAATTTCTTCTTAGATAGTCCAGGGACATTTACAGTGCCCAGTTTACTAAGGCACTTGTTTCTAGAGCCTAGAATTTATGCACCATAAGAATCACCACCATGTTGGCCTTATTAGAACTGTAACAAAATATCACTGTTTTCAATCATTTGTTATGCCAAATAAAAACGAGCAGATTCTCTGCCCAACAGTATATCAAGACCGTCTGTCACCTCTATTCTAACAGCCAGCAGGCAAGCTAAAAGAAGAAGTCAAAAACAGCAACAGCCTTCTGGAGGGGAAAAAATGTCCAGAGATTGATGATCTGCTACCTGCTTAATAGAGAGAAACTTTTTTGTCCTATGGCAAAACACTCCTAGCTTGAAAAATAAGTTTTAAAAATTTGGTTTATTAAAACAAAAACCATAGATGTTTCTGATCATAATGTGTTGAGGAAGAACTACATTTTATTATTTTGATACTAGGGATGAAAGTGCTGCCAATGAATGCTGTGGAAGAGGCTCAACTGAAGAAAAGGACTCTATGCTACAAACAAGCATTAAGTGCCTAACATGTGAAAGATGCTGCAGCGAATGCTGAAAAAAAGCAAGAAATGCTACCTGATTCAAAGAGATTACTTACTTCATACTTCATTACACACTTCATTATATCTTACTACACACTTCATTATATAGACAATGTGTCTACAGATGCCTATATATTAATTCTTCTTCTTAATCTTCCTTCCCTTTAGGGGTAGAAGGTGGACAATTCAACTAGAGAACCTGCCTTAGTCTGCTTTGTGCTGCTACAACAAAATACCTGCAACAGTGTAATTTATAAAAAAGAGAGATTTCTCAAAGTTCTGGAGGCCGGGAAGTCCAAGACCAGGGCACCAGCATTTGGCATCTGGTAGGAGCCTTCTTGCTGCATCCTCACATGGCAGAAGGCAGAGGATAAGAGGGAAATACACACCTCACACATGCACAAACACCCCACAACACTGTATAATTTTAGGGCAATACAAACAGAAGAAACAAACAAAAGAATACAGAATGAGGTTTTATTATTAAAACATAAAAATAAAACAATCTGACCTAGAGGGAGACAAAGGAAGAAGCAAAAAGGGGAAAAGAAGAAGAAGAATAAGAAGAAGAGGAAGAAGAGGAAGAAGAAGAAAAAGGAGGAGGAGGAGGAGGAGGAGGACGGCAGCAGCAGCAGCAGCAGCAGCAGCAGCAACAACAAGGGAAGCAAAGGGGTTCATTTTTCATTATTCTCATAATTTAACTTTAATATATTTTACAAAGTCATAGATCTGTGATTGCTTCAAAATTAAAACATTAACCCTTCAGCAAAGATGGCTTGAGAAACACTGCCCTAAAGACTTAAGATTTAGATCATGAAATCTGTATGCTAATCTTATACTTATTTTATAAGTAAGTTTATATTTATACTTCACTTTCACTAAACAATAGGCATTTCTTAATATATAGACATCCCTGTTCCAATTAACGTGCTAACACCAGGTTCAAAGAAGGTCTGAATTATCTTCACATTCCCCCTAGAGTGCCTAGCTCTCAGTGTTCAGTTAACCAAGTGGCAGCTTACACATATGCTCAGAGAACCAGTAAAGCTGGAATATCTTTTTTTTTAATGTTCTTGAAATAATTTATTTCAACAAAAGCAGTGAAGTAGCCATCATGGAGAAAAGAACTTCAGGACTTTCTTACTGTTTTCAAGTTTCATACTGTTTTCATTTCAAATTACCTATGGGGGAGGAGGAACAATAATCTTTTCAATGCTTAAAACCTCTACAGGTCATGATCCAGCAATGATGGAAGAGTGCCTTATACACCCTCCATGGTGACTACCTCTGACCATTCTATTTGAAATTGCAGCGTGCCACCTGCCTTCCCTCATCTCTTCATCTTGCCCCTACCATAGCACACATATTCATTTTTTGCCCATCCCACCTGTTAATGCACAGGGAATACTGTTTGTCTTGCCAACAGCTCTCAATGCCTAGCACACAGCAGGTGTTCAAATATTTGCTGAATAAATTTTTCTAAAAACTTCATGAAGCCTTCACTTAATAAGCCAGCATTTCACCTAAAATGTACACTTTTATAGTAAAGAACAAAGCTTCGCATCAAAGCAAAAGTGATTTAATTCTACCTGTCACCAACAGATGGCACTAGCCTCAGATGTTGCCTTGGACTTGAAGCTGTGTTTCAAGATATGCATCGAAAAGAACAAAGTCAAAACAAAAATGCTTTGACAATTTAAAAATGTTGAAAAGAAACGTGAAAGTTGAATGCAGTGCCATCACAAAGATAGTCCTCCCATTAACAAGTTCAGGTACAGATACACACACTGACTGCTTAGAGACTTAAAAAGTGGTCTTATGAACAGCATTTCTGGAAACTAATCTGCCATATTAGCAGTGTTGTACAGTTATATTTATGAGAGCCATATAAACAAGCAATTGTTTATGAATTTGAAAACTCCTTATTTCTAATCATTTAACAATCAAGTTCAAGGGCAATTCACATGACCTTCAAGAACAACCTGTGTCCTATTTCACATTTCTTTCATTACCTGTATGACTACCTTAAAATAAAGATAAATACGTCCTGTAAAAGTAGCTGTTGAAACTTCAACCACAAAAGTAGATTCAAAAATTCAGGGTCAGCAGATGCTATGAATATTGAGTATTGTATAAAAGGAGGAGATAAAGGAAAACAAGTCAATATTTGATATAATGATCCAGCATGTTACAGAATAAACATCAAGCCAAAACCAGCTTTAAGCTTTTCACTGAAAATTTACATCCTCAGGAAGTCATCTGCATACCAAACTCAAATAGGAAAAAAAATATATAAAGCAACTCAATATATGCATCTAAGCTTCATGTTACACAATAACTACTCCTTTTGAATTGGAACAAAGCTTAGAATACAAAAAAAAGAATTAAGCACAGGATGCAAAAAAAAACAGAAAGACACCTATAAGACAAATGAGCATGTATACCAAACTATCTCAGCTGGCAACATTTGAGATCATCCTACCATTGTTTCACTTCATGGTAGCAAAAACTCGGGGTACAGTAGTCTTGACTTTAGAGTTCTTCCTTCTGTTTAAGTCAACTGAACATTATATAAGGCCCCTGAACATAAATCACCAGGTATGGAAGAGAGAGAAATTAAGAGTCATGTGGCTACATTATGAAATGCCACGAAAAAAAAAAAAAAATACTAGCAAAATAGACAATTGGAATCCAGAGGTCAGTGTGTTGAAGAAGTAAAGGATGGTTTCAAAGAAGCGACAAGATAAGCACTGAATCTTGAAAGATGTGAAATGCTGGAGTGGGAAGAAAATAATCCAGGAAGGAATCCTTCACTGTTTAAGTGGAAACTGGGAAGAATGGTCTCACAGGACAATAGGATAGGGGCTAGCTTACAAAACCCAACTGCAAGCGTGAACTAAAGGGTAGCACGGAAGGTAAACCACTTGAAAAAAATACTAATTTGACCAAGGTTCACAGGAAGATGACTCAGAAAACACTGAGAACGAATTATGAAGCTTATACCCCCCAGCCAAGAATGAGGTAATAAGAATCTGGGGGCAGAATGGCAGTGCAAGTAGGAAGTGAAAATGGAACACTAAAAGCCACCACTAAATGTAGAAATGACAGGAATCAAAGCAAGCACAATTATACTGAGGCAAGTCAGAGGGGCCTAAGTACAGACTCCAGTTCTAGCACTTCACTAACTATGGAACATTAGGCAAGGAAGTAAGTGAACCTGTCAAAGCCTGCGTCTGAACTTGTAAAATGACAACACTACACACAAAGCTGTGGTAAGAATTTAAATAAATGAGATATGATAGTCAAAGTGCATGGTAAGTTATAAAAAAAATTGATAGACGTTAATCTTTTTCCAGCACTTATTTTACAAATACATAGTCTAAGCTCCTAAAAGTCACTAAGTACCTAACACAGTCCCTGGCATCTATTAGGTAATTGCTGCTGAAAGGAGAAAAAAAGAAAAATGGGAAAAAGAGAAAAAGTGAAGAGACAAGAGGCAGAAAAATCCTAGCTCCCACATAGCAGAAGCTTGATTTGGAACTTGGAATCTTTTTCTAAGAGTATACTTACAAGCTTCAAAGTTAGCTAATCTGTGTTTTAACACCAACAGTGAGTTCTTACGGTACTAAAAAAAGAAAAAGCTACTTAAAAAAAAAGTAGGATTAAATCAATGTAAACAGGATCTGGAATCAACTCTAAGGCACAAAGTATAATCTATGGGTATCATTCAAATCTTAATTAAAACTGACCTATGTTTACTGTTAAGAAAGCTTTAAAAGGACATTTGTTGAGCTAAAATGGAATCTACCCAGTCTCATTTCTAAAAAGGTTTAAATTGAAAAAGAAAAGAAAGCATATGCTTAGAGATTTCATGTTCACATTTAAGGAAATAAATGTTCCAAAAATAAATTTTAATTTAATCATTTTAGTTATATGTTCATGCTCTTCTCTAACACTGTCTCCCTGGAGGTCAACTTTCTAACACACAACAAGACAATCGGCCAAAACAAGGCTCTTCCCTATGGCGGGAGGTCAGTCAGCCGTCTCTTACCGCCTTTGTGCCTGATCACTCCACCTGCACTCTCTCCTGCACATGTCTTATTGCTTCATCACTCGTGGCACCCTCTCCACGGCTAAGAAAATCTTATTGTCCTTCACTGCATTGATCTCATCAAACAGAAAAGGATTGTGACAAGGCAGCACCTGGCACTCAATGCCTCTCGTCTCCATTCACACCAAAGTCTAAAGGCAAACATTCATTTTATACTCCAAGTGTGTGCACACAATGAGTAGCCCAAAATTATTTACAATACTGTCAATTACACTGACATTACCCAATTACAGAAGGCAAACTACACACAAATAATGGTAGGCATGATAGGAGAGAAAGAAAATGTGACTTGGCATCACAAACAGGTTTCACTGCTAACTTCACCACTGTGACCTTGGACAAGTCACTTAAAAGCTTTCCTTTCCTCCCCCGAAATTTTAAATAATAGCTACCTTTCTTGTCATGAGGAAAAATGAGAACTTATGCAGAAAGTGTTCAGTATATGGTAAAATGCCAAATAAATAATTATGGTTTTAATTATAATGATATGATTATTAGACATATTCCATACAATCTACAATTCAATGGGTTCCTACTGGCTCCAAGTTTCAATGTGGTTCTTGTACAAATCTCCTTTTTCCAGAAAGATAAGAAAGGAAGAAAAAGATAATCAAGATAAAGAGAATAAGTTATAAGTAACAAAGCCAGTTCACTCCTGTGTCTGGTATGGTGTCTACAAAGACAATTCTAAAACATGAGCAACAAAAATTTCAACAAAGTCAGCAGTGTCTGGAAAAGTGCTTAGTCTTCCCACAGGGAATATAGTTAGTTATATGTGCAAATGATAGTATTATTCCCACTTTATGTATAGTTTGATTTCTCTGTATCTGGTATATCCTTAAAAACAGGTAATAAAGGAAAAAAGTAGCCTCCAGTGACTGATGGACGCATATAACACTAAAACATAAAATGCAAAAGTAAAGGATAAAATGGAAAGCCAGGCTGGGTGCAGTGACTTATACCTATAATCCCACAACTTTGAGAGGCTGGGGCAGGAGGATGGTTTGAGTCCAGGAATTCAGGATCACTTGAGCCCATAAGGTCGAGGCTGCAGCAAGCCATGATGACACCATTGCACTCTCCAGTCTGGGTGACAGAGAGAGACTCTGTCTCAAAAAAAAAAAAAGGAAATCCAATTGAGATCATGGATGCAGAGTCACATTTAAAACCAGTTGCTTAAAAACATGGAGAAGAATCAAAAGATATTAATATGAGTGAAAATAAGTATTAATTTTTAAAATTCAAAAGTAGGTAGCAGGTGAAGTTAAGGCTAGGAGAGGTAGTTCAAAAAAGGGCTGGGTGCGGTGGCTCACGCCTGTAATCCTAGCATTTTGAGAAGCTGAGACAGGTGGATCACCTGAGATCAGGAGTTTGAGGCCAGTCTAGCCAACATGGTGAAACCCTGTCTCAACTAAAAATACAAAAATTAGCCACCTGTAATCTCAGCTACTCCAGAGGCTGAGGCAGGAGAATCACTTGAGCCTGGGAGGCGGAGTTTGCAGTGAGCCAAGATGGACCACTGCACTCCAGCCTGGGTGACACAGCGAGACTCCATCTCAAAGAAAGAAAGAAAAGGCAATTAGCCTTTCTATTTCAACTGGAGAACCACGAACTTCAACTCTACTGTTTGTGCACAGTACTAGGGAATGCACAGGAAGAAACAGCAAAACATTCCTGGTTTAGCATCAAAAATCCTATCAACTGCCCCAAAATGTTCCTCATATTCAACAGACATGACATAATACTTTAAATTTATTACAGTAAAAAAAAAAAAACATGCAAGTACATGTGTACTTTAAAGATAGAACTTCTTACAGTATAATGCAAATGTAGTCTTAGTAAACAGAATTTTACAACACTATAATTAGATACTACCACTTACTATCTAAATTAAATTATAAAGCTCGGCCTACATAAGTATATCGTTTAGAGTCAAGTTTTTTATGCTCACATTTATAGAAAGTTCAACAATACCTTTTGAACCATTGTAAGTCAATGAGGTGAACTTCACAAAATACAGGTTTTCCAAAAATAAACCCTAACTATGAGTTCTATATAAGTCACAGCAAACAAAACCAAAGTGAAGGAATAAGAAATTCAGTAAATTCACTCCCTCATTCACAAAGTATTTGTGAAATTTGCACTAGTCATTGTACCAGGCCCTGGACACACACTGATCAGTAAGACAGTATTTTCCTTTTGTTTGACTGCCCTGGATTATGTTTTCCCAGGAAGACAACTCCCTACCACTGAGACATATGTTAGGGGAGCACGAGTTGTCACTTTTCTACAAGCCTCTCAGTTATAAGGGAAAATCTGTCTAGGTCGTCCTCGTTGAGAAATCTCTAAGATGTGAAGCTGAACCCAGAGCTACACATACAGCTAATCTTATCAAAATGTTTAGAAGTAAAGCAATCTGAAGGAAATTCAGGACCACAGAATTTACTGACTGAAATACATCCTACTGTTCATACCAAGAATAAGAGTGGAGAACGACTATTGTTTTCCTGGTAAAATTATAATGGAGGCAGAAGAGCATTAGCCATGGAAGACAAGCTTTTACTCTGAATTGCCAAAGTGGAACTTTCATGCCCACTTGAATTGATCCATTAGTTCTAATACCATGAAGAAGTTCTTCATGGTAACAAGTTCTTCTTCTCCATGAAGAAGTTCTTCATGGTATTAGAACTAATGGATCCAGAATCTAGATCTTACAATCCACTATTAGAGGAAACTGTGATTGACAGGGGAAAGAAACAGACTTTAGAAGAATGTTTCCAGATGTTCAGAATAATTCATCAGCTTACTAGTAGTTGGGAAGGTATTTTAATGGTCACAAGAGATATTAAAGAATGTGCAGACCAAATCTTCTCTCTGGTGTACATTAATGCTGTGCCTTGTGTTGTTTTAGAGACAGGGTCTCTCTCTGTTGCTCAGGCTGGAGTGTTGTGACTCAATCGTGACTTGCTGTAGCCCTGGACTCCTGGGCTCAAGCGGTCCTCCTACCTCGGGGAGATTACAGGTGTGAGCCACTATGCGTGGCCTGATGTACAGTATTAACAAGTGAGTTATTCTTAATTACAAAGTGGAAAATCCAGTCAGGTATTACCTGTTTAATGCAGGGGAAAAAAAAGGCCTGCAATAATTTCTTTTGTTCTTCCTTGTTTCGTTTTTTTCACTCTGAGAAAAGGATATTTGCTCTGTCGAGCTGCACTGTCACAAGCAGAGACTGATTACTGCTCCCCCCATCAAGGGCACTTGTGAGACAATGGTACTAGGTGGATGCAGAATCATATTTTATGGTAGTTACTGAAATGTGGGTTATTCAATCACTCCTCAGGGACTGACAGTTTATCAGGCCAGGAGCAAGCTGTGATGTGGCAAAACCTCTCTGGATGGAGATGAACAGATCTGATTATGGTCTGGAGGAATCTGTGACCCTCCTTCATTGAGAGCGGCATCAGGAGGTACTATGTAGTGTCACTGGGGCCCTCTTAGAATCTTGTTGGTAACCCAAAGAGACCTAGGTCATCTTGTGCCCTAATATGTGTAAGCTCGGTAATCATTTGGGGGTAAAATTTTTGAAACAATTATTGTAAAGTAAGTGTTTACATGAGATAAGGAGAAGACTCCTATCTTGTATTTTTGAACTGTAGAATCAGTTCCATGTTATGCTGGTGACAGTAGTGAAAGTGAAGGAGAGAAGAAACCTGTCAATTAGAAGAACTCTTTAAACAGAGATTCAAAGAAAGGATATTAACCTAAGTATCCAACAGCAGGGGAATGGTTAAATAAAGGTTAATGGCATATTAGACAACCATTAAAAATATTTGTGAAGAAAACTTTAATGACATGGGGAAATATATATACCTAGAAGCATCTTTTATTTAAAAATGGATATATGAGCAGGGCACAGTGGCTTACTGCCTGTAATCTCACACTATGGGAGGCCAAGGTGAGAGGATCACTTGAGGCCAAGAGTTTGAGACCATCCTGGGCAACACAGCAAGATCCCATCTCTATTAAAAAATTTTTAAAACTTATCCAGGTATGGTAACATACACCTGTAGTCCCAGCTCCTCACAAGGCTAGGGCAGAAGGATTGCTTGGGCCCAGGAGTTTGTGGTTACAGTGAACCACGATCATGCCACTGCCTTCCAGCCTGTGTGACAGAGTGAGACCCTATTTCTTAAAAAAAAAAAAAAAAAATGAACAAATGTGTATATGTACACTTAAAAAAGCAAAGACAGTTGTTATCTCTAGGTGGTGAAATTACAGGTTATTTTTATTTGTAATTTACTGTGTTTTACTAGAGATTTTTCACCAAAAGTAAGCATTTTATAATCTGGGTAAAAGGGTATTTTATAGGAAATTTTTCTTGAAACCACTCTTGCAGAGTCCCCCGCCCTGCCCCTCGAGAACAGGGCACTCAACCTTGGAAGAACATCATCTCTGGTGCCCTGGATGTGAGAAATACTAAGTCTGAGCAGGATTGAGAGGAAAGGAACCTAAGTTAGGAAAAGGGCTTGTTGTTTTCTAAGAATGAGCATTTGAAATTTTTAGAGCAATTTTCCAAAGTAATTTCATGTCTCTTGAATTTAAAAATATTTTTCAAATGGGCTTGTATACTGTGTGTGCTTTTAGGGTTTTTTTTTTTTTTTTTTTCATTTTTCTAGGACTTTTTCCCCCCAATTTAATAAAATTTGCATTTACTAAAATGTACCCATAAGGGTCATGATTTCACTCATCTTTAACCATGCCCTTGTCACAGCATAAAATGAAAATGTAGTTGTTCAAATAGGAACGCTAAAGTTGAAGGATGAAATAGTTGATCTCTTCACATATATTTTCTATGTGTCCTTTCTAGGAATGACTAAAAAGACTTAATGTGGAAACTATACTTGAAAGTATAAAACAGTGCAAACAAGAAAACTTAGACACTGACGTTAGGTAAGGAGACTGTACCTTAGTTAACATTTAAAAGAAACCAGAATGAATTGTTACTGTTTTGATCATGGATGTAATGGATATTTTAAAATTAGCTATTAATTGATTTCTAAAATAAAATCAAGAACCCTCCTGTTTAAAGTGAGAATACAATTCTGAATTTATTCATATGGCAATAAAATTCTGAGTATTTTTACTTGAGTAAAAAAAAAGACAATATTTCAAGGAATTTGGAACAAAGTAGAGAAGGCAGGCAAATGAACAACTGTGTGTGACAGGGGACACAAAGGAAAGTTAAAAGCCAGAGGCAGTAACTTTACCATTTGAGGGCATCTTACAAATCAACAGGAAACAGACTAATATCGTAACAGGGAAAAATATGTATGAACTATATATACACAAATTAAGAAAGAAATTTTAACTGTCTAAATAATTGTTAATATTAATATAAATTATTCATATACATATTAGAATCAAAAAGAGATTCAAACAATACAGACACTAGTAGGACAACGATCAACATGACCTCTATGCTGGCAAAATATACAAAAAGCTTTCAAAATGTGTCATATTCCCAGTCATCACAAAAAAAGAAAACTGCAAACCAGTATCCCTCACAACAACAGAAAGATCCTTAACAAAAATACTAGCAAATAGAATCCTATAATATAAAGAAATATTGCTTAAATGGAGTTTTCAAAGGAATTTAAATTTGATTCAACATGTAGCAGGGGAAATCAATATACCATAATCAAAAGGCTAAAAACCACCACGTCATCACCTTAATGTTTACAAAAAAAGCATCTGGCACAAGTCACAATTCATTTTATCATAAAAACACTAAGTCAGCTAGGAATAGATGGAAGCTTCTTAACCTCATAGGTATTTACAAAAAAACCCACAGCTAACATCAGATGTAATGGTAAAAGACTGAATGCTTCCCCCTCAGTAAGATCAGGAACAACACAGCAATATCTACTTTTACCACTTCTATTCTACAGATCCTACACTCGGTATAATCAAGCAAAAGGAAAAGAAATAAGAAATACAAGGCGCACAGATGATAAAGGAAGAAATGAAACCATCTTTATTCACAAATCTCATCATCAGCTACACAAAAAAATCCAAAGAAACTCCCAAAAAGCCACAGAAACTAATAGGTCAGTTTAGAATGATCAGTCTACAAAAACAAACTATTTCTATATACTGGCAACATATAATTGGAAATTGAAATTTTTAAAATACCATTTATAATAGCATTAAAAAATATCAAATAGTAAGAGATGACTCTAACAAAATATGTGCACATTACATGTGCTTAAAGTTATAAAGCAATGCTAAAAAGACACTAAAGAAGGCCTAAATAAAAAGGTATTGTTACAACGTCAATTCTCTCCAGTTAGATTTACAGATTCAATGCAACCTCAGTGAAGTCATTGGCAAGCTTTTTATATGAAGTAACTAGCTAATCCAAAAACTTATATGAAAATGCAATGGTCCAAAAATAACCAAAGCAATTTTAAGAAAATATATATCAGTTGACAGACTCACAGATCTAAGACTTACTATAAAACTACACTAATCAAGATTGGTGTTATTGGTCAAAGGACAGACCTATAGAATAGGAGTCCACAAAGAGACCCACACATATATGGTCAACTGACTTTCAAAGAGTCAAGGTAGTTCAACAGAAAAAGCATAGTTTTTTCCAAACAAATGGTACTGAATCAGTTGGATACCCACACGCAAAAGAAGTGTACCTTGACCCTTACTTAGCATTATATACAAAAATTAAGGCAAAGTGGATCCTAGCCCTAAATATAAGTGCTAAAACTGTAAAACCTCTAGATGAAAACACAGGAGAAAATCTGTGACTTTAGGTCAATCACAGATTTATCAGATATGATGCTATATAAATTACCTAAAATGTGATAAATCAGACTTCAAAATTTAAGATACCTGCTCTTTGCCAGACACTTAAAATAAAAACAAGCCATAGATTGGGAGAAAGTATTAGCAAAATATATCTGATTAAGGATATGTATTCAGAATATATAGACAACTCTTAGAATTTACTAAGGCAACACTATTTCAAAAGAGAGACAAAAGACTTGAAGACATTTCACCAAAGAAGATATATGAATGGCAAATAAGCACATGTAGAGATGTTCAGTCATTAGGGAAATGCAAATTAAAACTGCAGTAAGGTATCACTACATGTCTACTAGAATGGCTAAAATTAAAAAGACTGACAATACCATGTGCTGGCACGATGGGAGGCAACTCGAACTCCTATCCACTGCTGGCAGGAACATAAACTGGAAGAGCTGATTTGGAAAACAACTGGGGAGTTTCTCAAAGTTAAATATACACTTAACATATGTTCCCAGTAACTCTATTCCTGGAAAATAACCCCACTTGTTTTCCCGAGAAATGAGAAAATTATTTACATAAAAATATATATTTTTATAATGACTTTTGTCATAATCACCAAAAACTGGAAACAACCAATGCCAATTTAAAGCTGAAGAAAACCTATCGTACATCCATACAATGAAATACTCAGCAAGTAAAAGGAACAAACTACTGATACATGCAGTAACATTAAGCTAAATGAAAAAAGCCAGACACAAAAGGCTAAATACTGTATTATCCTATTTATATATCGTTCTGAAAAATGCAACACTACAGGGGTAGAAATCAGATCAGTGGTTGCCAGAGGCTGAGTGAAGGGTAAAGTAATTGCAATGGGAATAAGAAATATTTTGGAGTGATGACGCTGTTCTATTCTTAATTGTGGTAATTACACAACACCATACATTTGCCAAAACTCAAACTGTAAATATTAAAGAGTTAGGATAATTTAGATAAGTGATATACAGTAAAACTTTTTTAAAAGTTTAAAAAGTTATTTTGCTATATACATTTTTCAAATGCCAGATGAGCTATTAGTACTTAGACACATGTCCTACTTATGTGAACTCATGGTATTATAAAATTATATCATTCCTTCTCATCTTAACTTGATGCTTTGGTTATGTTCATGATTCTTAGAAAGTGGTATACATAATAGTTAATACAGTGGCTAAATTATTTAAAACAAAAATCTAATTTCTTGTATTTAACTTTGCTGATACTTATTACAGACTTAAAATGATCTAATTTAAAGCAGGATGAGACAGTACAGGATTATTGGACGACAGCAATGAGAATTAAAGTCAAAATACCTATGTTCGAATTCCAGCTTTGCCATTTACTACTTGTGTGCCTCACTACTGTATATTGTTTCTGTGCCACAGTTTTTTTTTTCCGTCACCTGTATAATGAGATAGTAGTAACGACCTCTGCAGTTATTTCAAGCACTAAATGAGGTAATGCTTAGAAAATGACTAACACATAACACATATAAAGTGTTCAATAAGTACATTTTCTAGGTTTTTAATTTTTAGTTACTTAAACACTTTTCTAAGTTTCAGTCAAAATCTATTATGTATTTCCTACTGTGAGTCTTGAAATTTTATTCAACATTGTATAAAGAGTAAGAATCAAGCTCATTTTTTACTCAATTCCCTTTTAAAAAGATGATCAAGACTAAAGGCATAGAAAGTAGAAAGGGGAATAAGAGAGAAGGGGAAACCCATTTACTGTGCACCTACAAAAGCATCCTAAAAAACAAGTGCTTTATCTAAATGGATTATTTCTTTTGTTCCTCCTAGAATACGGCTACAGAGAAACAAAGGATTTACATGAAAATTTTTCATAAACATTCATAACTAGCCTTTAAAAAAGAACTGTTCAATTTCTATTTAAGATACTGGCTTGGTTCCCATAAACAAATGTCACATTAAGAGTAAAACTTATGTTTAGAAAGATTTAAATAATTACAACTGTTCCTTATAATTTACTCAGAAAGTAGTATCTTAAGAATTATAACGAAGGATCCTCATGCCATAAACCAAGAAACTTCATTGCCTTCCTTTGAGACGTAATCGGGACTTTGGCAGCTTTTAAAACACAGCATCAGAAAACCAGTAAATAAGATTAAAGTTGTTAACCTCTTAGAGCTCCCAAAGTTATGAAAAATATGAAAAATTCACTGGCACTTACTCTGTGCTTAAATATGGGGGAAAGGAGGAAGAGTTCATTGCAAAGAAACCCGGCCTCAGTTTCTCTTAGTTTTCACTTTCTCTCAGTCCCCAAAAGGCAACAATAAGCACACAGTAAGACAATGTAATAGAAGACCCTCCATTGGGAATAAACTTACCTGTAATGTTTTCTCCTCTTTAAGGTCCAATCCAAACACATTGTGCCGTTTCACCTTCAAGAAATCAGCATCTTCTTCCTCCTCATCTCTGTCCAGGAACTGCGTAGGAACTTCCTTGATCTTCTGTGCTTCACTGGTGTTAGGAAGAGATGGAGCTTGAGATCCTTTTGCTTTTGCCAGCTTCTCTTCCATTTCTTCTTCATTGTCTTCCTCTTCGTCCTGTTCTTCATCATCAGTATCATTATCCAGTCTGTGCTCTGTCCCTTCGAGTCTTTTTCCACCTTTCTGAAGGATGGACATTTTCTCATTGAAGTAGGCTCTAAATTCTTCCACTTCGTCATTGGTGAGGGAGGGAGCCCTTGGCTCCATTACTTTATCAGCTTGGCTCATTACCAATTCTTTGGTGGGTTGTTTCTGCATTTTCTGAAGAAATCTTATGCGTGGTGCCACAGCAAGACCAAGAGACCTTAAATATGGAAAAATGTGAAAACAGTCATCTCAACACTGATGATATGTTTATAGGTATCATAGAAGAGTTTCTCAAGAGCAGAGATTTCTAGAGCTTTTTTAAAGAAAATGTTCCTGTGAGATACAAGTCAATACTAACAGGTTAGTTGATACAAAAAGTAAGGCAAAATACACTGAACACCTGTCAGAAAACATTTTAGACACTGTTTTTTCTTTAAGAGGGTAACATGGAATAAGACAAAGAGCACTGAACCAGAAACAAGATAACAGTTCAAGTACTAGACCCGCCAATTTCCAATTCAACTCTCTTAGCTTCAACTTCCTTATAACATGGAAATAACAGTACCTGCCAGGCCTAACTCACATTTGCTGTAAAGATCCAATTAACTAACTACATGAAAGTACCTCATAAAATGTTAAGCACTAAATAAACCAGAGAAGACATGACCATGAAAGGACAAAACACAATTCTCTACAGAGAAAGAACTAGAGTGTGGTCCCCATCTCCCTTCCTGAAACAGAATATGGCACAATCATTGCTATAAAAATGGATTTTATAAACCAAACACCAAAAAAAGAAATTAAAAAATCTTGTTTTCTCCATCAATGATCAATATTCAATTTAATATCATGTCTTTCCCAGCTTGGATCAAAGCTAATAGCTTTCATTAAGTTCTCACTGATCGATGAAAAACAAAATCTTAGATTTTATCAAGGATTGCTCTGAATAAACAGTAACATCATAACATGAATCCACTGCTCTTTTCCTATCTGACATGGTTCAAAGAAACTGAGAGATGTAATGTTGAGAAGCATGGATTCAAAAATAAGACTGCTGAGGTTCAAAATCTGGCTTCCACTTACTAGCTGTGAGATCTCAGGAATATGATTTAATCTTTCTATACCAGAGCTTTCCCATTTGCAAAACAGGATGCTAAGAGTACCTACCTCACAGGGTTGTTGTAAGAATAAATTAGTTGACAGATGTGATGCACTTAAAACTAGTGCCTGGCATATAGGCAACTAATGAAAACTTGATGTCATCACCGTCACCACTGTTAGGGTTAGGATCATGAACTCATCCAGATAATTTCTCTCAATGTATTGCACTTACATTTTTATGTCTCTCTCAGCTACTAAAACAGAGTTTCTTGAAGGTAGCAGTACCTCTTACACATCTACAATTCTACAATTTAACATCTAGTACAATGATTTGCACATATTAGGTATTCAAAACATGTTTCTTTAGTAAAACTTTAAAACCTTTAACATATCTTAAATAGCACTGCTTTAGGTATCAAAGGCTTCTAAAGGAAATTACACACCTCAAGGAAACTACACAGCTAACTATCTACAAAAAGTAAAATACCAAATTCAACTATACTAAAATCTGTTCTCAAAGTTAATTTTCTGCCTTCTCTAAGCACCACAAAAAGCAAAAGTCATCAACTACCAATAGATAAAATTTACTGGAATCTATTCCAACAAACGGTCCCCTAAATATGGCCTACACTATTAAAGACCTGTGCCTTTCCTATCTGCTAATATCCCAGGTAGGTCAAGTCAGAAAACCAGGACAAAAATTCACAGGGAGCCAAAAGTCAGCTAATAACCTAAGCTACAGATCATATTCAGAAATAATAAAACTAGGAACTGGTATATAAACATGAGCAAACAACAACATGTTATCCATGGCACGTGGTTTTCCATCTATCACTTAAATGGAAAGCTGGCAGCCCTACACTGCTATAAAGCAATTTAAAAGGTTCAAAAATGTAATAACTGACATATTACCTGTTATGGTAAACATACAGTCTAACAAAGAATAGAAAACAGCAGCTCACTCAGATATATGTTGTAGTTAGACTCAGTTTAAAGGTAAAGACACTCAAATTCCTAAGAGCAAGTCAAACATACAGACCTTGCCTTGTAATCACATATTTCACCATAGTCTGTGAAATTTCATGCTGATATTCAAAGTATGATTATCTCAAAGGTGCTTCCGTAAGATTATGTCAATGTTTTTACCACTCCCACAGGTAGGAGCCCACTGAAGAATAAACATTCCTCCTTTATAGGTCAAAAGGTTAAAACAAAACAAAACAAAACAAAAAACCTGGCCAGGCGCAGTGGCTCATACCTGTAATGCCAGCACTTTGGAAGGCTGAGGTGGGGGGATCACTTGAGCCCAGGAGTTTGAAACCAGCCTGGGCAACATGGCGAAACCCTGTCTCTACGAAAAATACAAAAAGACTACCCAGACATGGTAGTATACACCTGTAATCCCAGCTACTCAGGAGGCTGAGATGAGAGGATCCCCCAAGCCTGGGATGTCAAGGATACAGTGAGCCATGATCACACCACTGCACTACGGCCTGGGTGACAGAGTAAGACCTTGTCTCATCCCCCAAAAAAAGCCCTCAAATACTAAGCCAAAACAAAACCAACCATTCTGTTTCATACAATAGTGACCTCAGTTACCAAAAAAGGGGCATCTTGCCATAGTAACCGTTAGTACCTGTAAGAAACACCAAGATAGGAGGAATATTCAGGTAGTAAGCAATAGAGGAAAATAACCTAACTTAAGAAGAATCAGCAAAGAGACTCACATCCAAAGCACAAAATGTCTATGGTAATCCAGGCAAGGGTTTCACAGAACAAGAGAACTACAGAAGACACAAAGATTTCAAAGAATGCTTATTGGTTGCTCTCCATCTCCTTTGAGATCAAACTATAGGAAAGAGCCAATGTCACTTTAAGGAACTGATACTTACAAATAACAAACTGCTCCCTGATAATAAGAACTGAACGCTGAACTAATTTTCTGCCAAGCTGATTTGTTCTTTTCCACTGCGAATCTTTAACAAACAGATTCGTTTAACATAAGGCAGAGTGGTTTAAACTAAGAATCTCAGAGAACCAGGTTTCAAACAAATTCTTTCTGGCCGGGTGTGGTGCCTTACGCCTGTAATCCTAGCACTTCAAGAAGTTGAGGTGGGTGGATTGCTTGAGCCCAGGAGTTTGAGACCAGCCTGGGCAACATAGTAAGATCCCATCTCTAAATTAATTAATTAATTAATTCCCTCTAACTTTGAGGATTCACTATTACAACTATATTATGAATACTTACAGGGCATATTCAGGTATAGGTAACTTGCTCACATCAAATACTTCTTTATCCTTCATTAGATATACCGATCGTATATAGGAGACAAAACACTGTAAATTAAGAGTTTGAAAAGTACAATATAATAGCAATTAAAAATGAGTTTAGACTAAAATATAAGAAAATTAACCAATGGGATAAATTCAGTAGTACTGAAAAACCACAAAACAGTTCAGTATATCTCCATTCCATACACACATGAAAACCTACTTTTTAGAATTGTAATATTAGAAAAAAACTTTGCATTTGGTTTCATAAAGCCAACCTAACCCAGAATATCTTCTTTCCAAAAAGCTACTCTAAAAGTTAGTATAATTCCATTACAATAAGGTCCACCATTGGGAAAATATAGGCTTTGGAATAATATAGATTTGGAATCTATTCAGAGCTCAAATTCTTACTGAGCAAATTTCTTGTTTCTCTCCATGTCAGTATCCTCATCTATCAAAAAAGAGATACATTACCTTCTACTTAGAGTGTTATGAGGATAAAATTAGAAAAATGCACGTAGATACCTAGCATATCTTCTAGAATATAGTAACAAGTGCTAGTTATGGATAATTTTTTTATTGTTGTGTCAAAGGTAAGTTTTTCAATGAAATAAAATTTTACATATTGAGATTTAATAAAACCATGTCAGGAAAAACTTTATTGCTAAAGCTTTTCCTTTTTATGATTTCAAGTAATTCATCTTAACTTGGAATATTTTCTTCTGTTCCTGTTTAAAAAAAAAAAAAAAAAAAAAACTATCTTCATACTAGAGTTACAAAACCAGAATATAAACAGGGTCCTGATCCTTTATCAGTTCGTCAAATAAACAGGTAACAAAACACAACTAGGTAATATTTTATTTTTAAGTTGACTTTAGTAAAGTATATTTAGTTCCTGTTTGCATACTTCCTAAACTTCACATTTTACCTAGCTTTACAATAATCCTTTCTACCCAACTAATCTCCAAACCATTTTCTATCTCCATGGGCATAAAAAACAATGAATGACACCAGTTTAAAAATAATTTTTCCCCTACAATCATCTACAAGCAACCACCTCAGTTGCTTATCACTTTTATTCTATCCAGATTATAATCAAAACCTAGAAAATCACTTCTATGAAACTAGATAGCTTGCTGCTGCTGGCAACACAGTTAGCCATTCTGTTAAACCATGCGTGACAACCAATAAACTACATCATTTATTTCAACGTGCTTTTCTATAATCAGTGTTCTGGAAGACTCATCTATTGTATGCACAAACCAGTGAAAAAACATCTTTCCAATGTTTCATATTTTCTGATAGATAACTGAATGACCTCCTAGGCCTGCAGTAAGTCATGACATACCAAAATTAATCTAATATTTTTAAATGTGTGTACTACTTCCAAAGCTCCTAGAAGATTTTAACTGCAAGTTTGAAGAATGTTTGCTAGAAAAAACATGCACACGTTTGCATGCCCAAAATTTTTAAGAAAAATGAATATTAACAATTTGTTCGAAGATCCTTTAATGAAAAGGTTCTCAGGTAAAGTAAGCTTACAGAAGTCTAACTTGGTATAGCTTACAATTGATGCTCTCATATTTTGGAATGAATTTCTACTGATATAACACAGTAGGTCTCAAGAAAGCTAGAAGAGACCTGGATTTTGGTCTGTTACCCTAGACAATTTTTTTTTTTTTTTTAAGACAGAAACTCACTCTGTAGCCCAGGCTGCAGTGCAATGGCACAATCTCGGCTCACTACAACCTCTGCTTCCAGGGTTCAAGCAATTGTCATGCCTCAGCCACCCAAGTAGCTGGGATTACAGGCCTTCACCACTACACCCAGCTAATTTTCTTGTTGTTTTTTTTAGTAGAGACAGGGTTTCACCATGTTGGCCTGGCTGGTCTCAAACTCCTGGCCTCAAGTGATCCACCCATCTCAGCCTCCCAAAGTGCTGGGATTATAGGCGTGAGCCACCGCACCTAGTCATCCTAGACATTTTTTAATTTTCAAGCTAGCATTTATCCATCTGTACAGTCAAATCAATACCACCTACCTCATTGGTTGTCAGAAAGACTAGGTAACAATGCATGTAAAACAGTTTTGTCATAACTAAGTACCTGGCACACAGTAAGCACTCAAATTTTAGCCTCATCATTAATGTTATTCTAAGCACACCAATGATAATTTGCTAAAATATAAAATAAGTTAGCAAAAAATTTAAGATCTCTTCTTTAAATAAAACTTACTTCTGGCTGGGCGCAGTGGCTCATGCTTGTAATACCAGCACTTTGGGAGGCCAAGGCAGGCAGATCACTTGAGGCCAAGAGTTTTGAGACCAGCCTGGCCAACACGGTGAAACCCCGTCTCTACTAAAAATACAAAAAATTAGCCAGGCATGGTGGCAGGTGCCTGTAATCCCAGCTACTCAGGAGGCTGAGGCAGGAGAATCACCTGAACCCAGGAGGCGGAGGTTGCAGTGAGCCGAAATCGTGCCATTGCACTCCAGCCTGGGCAACAAAAGCAAAACTCTGTATCAAACACAAACAAACTTACTTCTTTGCCAGGAATAACAAGTTTCAAAACCATCACATAAAAGCCTAACTATTGAACGTTTTTCTGCTCAGGCTACTCTATCAACTTAGGGTGAGCTTTCTATAACTCTTCTTTATTTTCTTCCTCCCACCTCATCTATCTGCTGAAATAGAATCCAACCTCTGAGTTCCTACTCTCTGGCTCATTGTTGATATGCTATGGGAGATGCAAAGATCTTGTAAATGCAATAAATAGCAGTAAACGACAGGTAAAAATGATAGGGACTCAAATATCTGTTAATTCAAAGATTAGATAGATTGGAAAGCACAATGAAAAGTAACTTCACATCTTCCTTTACCAAAGAATCTACTGTGGGATATTCTAAAAAACTTTAAAAAAAAACAAAAAAAAAGTTTAACTAAAATAGATTTCTCACCACAAGTATGTGAGGTAATACCTACTCTAGTTAGCTTCATTTAGCAATTACACAATGTATATTTGTTTCAAAATATGTTACATACCAGAAATATGATTTATCAATTAAGAAAAATAAAACTAAATATTGACTTCTTTATGTATCTGCTAATCAAGATCTTTAAGTCCAGAGACGTAATTGGGGAACATAAGTCATATTCATAGGTTAAAATCTCATTCCTAAAGATAATTTCGCTAGAGTTCTATGCTTTCTAGAAATTCAGTCTAATGTAGGAAGATATTAATCTCACAGTCAAGAAAGTACAATCAGGAGTTACAGCAATTTTACAAAAGAAATAAAACTTAATAATGTTATCAAGTATTAGAAATCAGGCCACTGTGCATCCAAAAAATCACATTTGAGAGGATTTTCCATATGTCTTTGACAAAACTAAAGATGATTTTTCCCAATCTATACATAAAAAATATTTTTCAAAATTCTGAAGAATAAGCTAGACTGGCCAGGCATAGTGGCTCATGCCTGTAATCCTAGCACTTTGGGAGGCCGAGGCGGGTGGATCACCTGAGTTCAGAAATTCCAGATCACTCTGGGCAACATGGAGAAACCCTGTCTCTACTAAAATACAAAAAAGTAGCCAGGTGTGGTGGTGGCACACACCTGTAGTCCCAGCTACTCAGGAGGCTGAGGCACAAGAATCACTTGAGCCTAGGAGGCAGAGGTTGTAGTGAGCTGAGATCATGCCACTGCACTCCAGCTTGGGCTACAGAGTGAGACTAAGTCTCCAAAAAAAAACAAAAAAATTATATATATATATATATATATAAAAGCTAGACTTATCTATCAGCAAATTACACTGCTTGAATATCTGAAGCATAAACATGCAACCTAGAAGTAGCAGAAAATGATAAACTTCATGGTTTTTCCATTCAATGAAAGTATCCAATTGAAAAATGACTTACCCGTTGAGCTCTTTCTTTTAAATCTTGATCTTGAGCTAGAAAAGACTCCAATTTTTTCTGGACATCTATAAGTTTTTCTGGATTGATTCTTTGTAACAAAAAGATAAAGATTAAAATAAGACATCTATAAGTTTTTCTGGATTGATTCTTTGTAACAAAAAGATGAAAGTTAAAATAAGATATCTCAAAGTTGGAGACTAAAAACAGTAGGCAGCATTTTCCTATTTTCCTCAGTATTTTTAAATGTATAACTATTTCTCATCTATGAATCAGATTAGATGGAAATTAAACTAGACACAAGTTTGACACTCTTAACTACTATGAGTAACACAGGAGAAAAGAAATGACATGTCAGACAGTTTCTCTAAACATCCCATGCTGAGTGAGATACTTGGATTAACAACACAGTTAGCATTGGCTACTTAACAGATAGAAAGTAGTCTCCCATGAGAGATCCATTCTATATGAAATGGAATAAATGAAATCTAATTTTTTTAAGAGGTCTCACTCTGTTCCCTCAGTGAGGGTGGAGTGTAGTGGTGAAATCATAGCTCACTGTAATCTTGAACTCCTGGACTCAAATGACCCTCCCCCATCTCAGCTTCTCAAGTAGCTGGACTATAGGCTTGCACCAACATGCCTGGCTAGTCTGTTTGTTTGTTTTTTCTTTTGTAGAGACAGGGTCTCACTGTTTTGCCCTGGCTGGTCTAGAACTCCCGGCCTCAAGCAATCCTTCTGCCTTGGATTCCCAAAGTGCTGAGTTACAGGTGTGAGCCACCATGCCTAGCCCTAATGTCATTTTTATAAATATTTCTGTTTCAGTCAAATATCATAAAATCAATTTCAAGTAATAAACAAGTAGCCAAAGACTGCAGTGATTTCCTTATTTAGAAATTAGGCATACTATAACAGAGATGATATTTAACTCTGCCCAGAGAAGCTACAGGAAAAGGAAAAAAAATGTTACAGAGGTCTAGGCTTCACAAGAGACCTCACTGTTTCCCTGATTTTAGGCTGAACCACATTGTTCAGGCCAGGATGGTGATAGGTGGTGGTAGGTAAGATTGTGTATGGTTTTTTTTGTTGTTTTCTTTTGTTTTTTGAGACAGAGTCTGGCTCTGTTGCCCAGGCTGGAGTGCAGTGGTGCCATCTCAGCTCACTGCAAGCTCCGCCTCCCAGATTCACACCATTCTTCAGCCTCCCGGGTAGCTGGGACTACAGGCACCCGCCACCACGCCCAGCTAATTTTTTTGTATTTTTAGTAGAGACGAGGTTTGACCGTGTTCACCAGGATGGTCTCGATCTCCTGACCTCGTGATCCACCCGCCTCAGCCTCCCAAAGTGCTGGGATTACAGGCGTGAGCCACCGTGCCCAGCCATGACTGTTTTTACTTATTTTTATTATAAAAAATTTCAAAATACACAAAAGAAAAGGTAGAGACTTTCACTCAGCTTCAACAATTACCAAGTCACAGTCAATTTTGTCTCTTCTACATCCTCAACACTCCTCCCTGAATCTAACCGCTCTCCAAATTATTTTTAGGCAAATCAAGCCAGGGTGTTTCAACAGCCCCAATACAAGTAAGATTCTGATGGATTCCACTGATGCTGAATGTACACATCCTTAGACACAGGACAGCACAACTCTCTGAGATGGATAGACAACCCCAAAAGTAATTCCATACAAGAGGTTTAATTCTTTCAATCAGCAGTGCTCCTGAAGTTAACAAGTTCTCCATCTCATTTTCTCCACTAATAGTCTTCAGAAAAGGCCATTTAAGACTTAAAAAAAAAAAAAGAGTCAGACTTCTGATATTCAGTACCCTATGGATGGAGCTTGGAAGTCATCACTCTATCATAACAACAAGTAAAAAGTTGAACAGACTGGAAAAAAAAGAAATCAACAACTCTTCTTTTATCCATGATAAAGATGGAGGACACAGGACAAACCAGAGTCCCCTACACAGGAAAGAGAGAGGTGAGTACAGGGAGTCACCGCTTACCTCAGCTGAGTCATGAGCAGAAACAACAGGGGGAGCCAGTGCCTGGGTGGGAGACCCTCAACTGTAATTGATAAAACCTGCTGGAGGCTCGGTGTGGACAAGTCTGAGAAGTAAAAACTCCAGGAGGACCCATTCATAGGGCAGCCCCACACACATGAGTTTTACCCCAGGAGCTCAACCAAGTTCTCATGGTAAATGTCAGAAAAATTCCCTCATGCTTTCAGCAAAACAAGGGGAAAACGAACCACTTTGAAATATGCCTGAGCACTCTGCTCTTAACTAGTTTCTCCTGAGGGTGGGCCTTGTTAACGAGAGCCAAGCTTCCTAGGGTTTTATCTGAGCCTAACTGACCTTGGGGGAGGGAAATGCCCAACTCTAGCCATCCTTTCCCACTTAAGTTGGGGCAGTGGGAAGGCAGAGACTGAAAAGAATTTGTAAAGTTCACAGTCCTGAGGCATAGGCTCACTAAAAGACTGAGACCTACTATAGGTCTTAGGAATGCTTCCCCCACAGTCCCCACCACCTCACACCTTACCACCACAGCACTAACATCACTAAAGGCCTATTTACAGCAATTCTTTTTATAATACCTGGTACATCATATCTATCATGAAAAAAATTACAAGGCATACTAAAAGCAAGAAACATAATTTGAAGAGACAGAGGAAGCATCATAACCAGACATGGCAGGGATGTTGGAAGTATTAGGCCAGAAATGTAATTTAAAATAACAGTGACTCATATGCTAAGGATTCTAACAGATAAAACAGGCAGCATGCACAGATGAGAAACATAATCAGAGAGATGGAAATCCTAAGAAAGAACCAAAAAGAAATGCGAGAGAACAAAAAGAACTGCAACAGAAATGACTAATACCTTTGATAGGTTTATTACTAGATTGGACACAGCTGAGGAAAGAATCTCTGAACTTGATAAAAACCTCCAAACCTGACTGAAAACAACACAACAGAACTTCAAGGACTATGGAACAACCACAAAAAGTGAACATATGCATGATGGGAATATCAGAAAGAGAAGAGAAACAGAAGCAATGCTTCAAACAGTAATGACTCAGAATTTCCCCCAAATTAATGTCAGACACCAAACCACAGATCCAAGAGCTCAGAAAGCTCCAAGCAGGATAAATGCCCAAGTGAGAGGGGGAGAGACAGAGGGAAAAAGAGAGAGACTGAGACTATACCTAGGCATATCATTGTCAAACTACAGAAAATTAAGTATGTTTTTAATCCTGAAAGAAGTGGGCGGGGGGCACCTTACCTATAGAGGAACAAAGACAAGAATTACACCTGATTTCTCAGATACCATGCAAGCAAGGAGAGAGTAGAATGAAATATTTAAAGTGCTGAGAGAGAAAAACCACCAGCCTAGAACTCTGTACCCCAAAAAATTATCCTTCAAAAGTGAAAGAGAAACACTTTTTCAGACAAACAAAATTTGACAAAATTTATTTCCAGTAGAATTGCCTTGCAAAATATGTTTAAAAGTTATTTAGAGAGAAAAAAAATAACGTAAGTCAGAAACTCAGATCTTCATAACAAAGGAAGAGCACATCAAAGGAGTAAATGATGGTAAAAAAAAAATTTTCTTATTCTTAATCTAAGTTTTTTCAAATTAATAGCCCCAGCATGTTTAATTATGTATATTTACATGTATACGCTTATGTATGCTTTACATAAGTGAAATGAATGACATCAATGATACAAGGGACAGGAGGGATAAATCAGAATTATAAGGTACTCACACTACCTGTGAAGTGCTGTAGCATTATGTCATTATTTCAAAATGGGCTTGGATTACTTGTAAACATATATTGCAAAAACATTAGAGCAATCACTAAAAAAAAAGTGAAAACGAAAAAACACAAACTGGTATGCTAAGGAGAAAAAACAATCATTAAAATGCTCAGAATCACAAGAGGCAGAAAGAGAGGAGACGAAAGAATAACAGGGCAACAAACAAAAAACAGTAACAGATACATTAGATATTCATCCAACTATATCAATAATCACTTTCAACATCAATAGCCTAAATGCATCAGTTAAAAGAGATGTTGTCAGAGTGGATCAAAAAACAACACCCAACTATATGTCGTCTACAATAAACCAACTTTCACTATAAAGACACATAAATTAATAAAAGTGGTTTGATAAAAATATCTCATGCTAACACTAATCAAAAGAAAGCAAAAACAGCTATATTAATGTCAGAGCAGACTTCCAAGCAAGAAACTTCTCAGGGAAAAATGGCATGACATAATGATAAAGAAGTCAATTCTCCAAAAAGGCTACAATCCTTAATGTACAGGCTCCTAACAATAGAGCATCAAACTATGTGAGACAAATACTGATAAAATTGCAACCAGAAAGATGAATCCACTGTTATAATTAGAGACTTCAACACCCTTCTATCAGGAATAGACAAATCCAGCAGGCAGAAAGTGTCAGTAAGAACACAGCTGAACTCAACAATACCATCAATCAACTGGACACAACAGACATCTAGAGACTACTTTATCCAACAACATAATACACATCTTCTCAAGCTCACAGGGAACATTCATCAAAATAAAACACATTCTGGGCCATAAAACATATCTTAACAAAATTAAAAGAATATAAATCATACAATATCTGCTTTCACATCACAATGGAATTAAACTAGAAATAACAGAGGCCAGAGGCAATGGCTCACACCTGTATTCTCAGTACTTTGGGAGGCTGAAGTGGGCAGATCACCTGGGGTCAGGAGTTCGAAACCAGCCTGGCCAACATGGCGAAACCCCATCTCTACTAAAAATACAAAAATTAGCTGGGCGTGGTGGCCCATGTCTGTAATCCCAGCTACACGGGAGGCTGAGGCAGGAGAACCACTTGAACCCAGGAAGTGGAGGTTGCAGTGAGCCAAGATTGTGCCACTGCACTCCAGCCTGGGTGACACAGCCAGATTCTGTCATAACATAACATAACATAACATAACATAACATAACATAACATAACATAGAAATAGCAGAAAGGTAACTGGAAAATTCTAAAATACATGGAGATTAAACATACCTCTAAATAACACAAGTCAAAACAAAGTATTTTAAAATTTCTCTTGAATTAAATAAAAATGAAAATAACTTAGCAAAATTTGTGGAATGCAACAAGAGCAGTACTTAAGAGGGAAATTTATAGCACTGAATGCATATACAGTCATGGGCCACATGATGTGTCAGTCAGTGATGGACTGCATATACAACAGTGGTCTCTTAAGACTGTAATGATGGCCAGAAGCAATGGCTCACACCTGTAATTCTAGCACTTTGGGAGGCCGAGGCAGGAAGACTGCTTGAGCTCAGGAGTTCGAGATCTGCCTCAGCAACATAGGGAGACCTTGTCTCTACTAACAATAAAACAAATTAGCCAGGCATGGTGGCACAGGCTACTCAGGAGGCTCACTTAAGCCTGGGAGACTGAGGCTGCAGTGTGCCAGTGAAGCTGAAAAATTTCTATCACCTAGTGATGTCACAGCCATCCTAACACTATGGGGCAATACATTATTCACATGTTTATGGTGATGCTGGTGTAGGCAAACACACTGCACTGCCAGATATATAAAAGTATGGCACTTACAATTACACATGGTACATAATACTTGAAAATGATAACACAACTATTACTGATTTATTCACTATACTTTTTACTATTTTACAGTATTTTCCTTCTACTTATAAAAACACCCTCAGGCAGGTCCTTCAGGAAGTACTGCAGAAGGAGGCATTGTTATCATAAATGATGACAGCTCCATGTGTGTTATTGGCCCTGAAAGCCTTCTAGTGGGGCGATGTGAAAATGCAAGACAGTGATATGAATGATCCTGACCCTGTGTAGGCCTAGGCTCATGTGTCTGTGTCTCCATTTTTAACAAAATGTTTTAAGGCAAAACAAATATTTTTAACCAAAAAAAAGCTTGTAGAGTAAGGATATAAAGAAAATATTTTTGTATAGCTGTATAATGTGGGCTTTTAAGCTAAGTGTAATTACAAAAGAATCAAGAAGCTAAAAGTTTGTAAAATAAAAAAAGTTACAGCAAGCTAAGGTTACTGAAGAAAAAAAGTTTAGTGTAGCCTACGTGTACGGTGTTTACCAAGTCTACAGTTGTATACAGTAATGTGCTAACTCTTCACATTCACGCACCACTCACTGACACCCAGAGCAACTTCCAGTCCTGCAAGCACTGTGGTAAGTGCCCTATGCAGGTATGCTTTTTATCTTTTAAACTGTATTTTTACTGTGCCTTTTCTATGTTTAGACATGCTTAGATACACACCTACCATTGTGTTAAATTGCCCACAGTATTCAGTGTACAGCATGTACAGTATTAATGCTGTACAGGTTTGTAGCCTAAATGCAATAGGCTATACCATATAGCCTAGGTATGTAGTAAGCTATACCATCTAGGTTTGTGTAAGTGTAGTCTATGATGTTTATACAAGGATAAAATTAATGATCCCTTTCTCAAACTTATTCCCATAATTAAGCAACATATGACTATATTAGAAAGAAAGTACCTAAAAATAAATCATCTACAGTTCCAACTTGGGAAACAGAAAAGGGGTAAATTAAATCAAAAGCAAGCAGAAGAAATAAGAACTAGAGTAGAAATGACTGAAATTAAAAACAGGAAATCAATAGGGGGGAAAAAATTAAATCACGAGCTTGTCCTTTAAAAAGAATAAACAACTAAAAGAAGTCATAAGCCTATAACCATACTAAGAAAACAAAAGGACACAAGTTATTATTGGAAATGAGAAGGAATAGCATTACAAATCCCATGGACATTAAAAGCATAAAAAGATTATGAACACCTCTATGCCCACATATTTGATAACCTAGATGAAATGGACCAATTCCTTGAATGACAAAATCTTACAAGAAGTAAACTCTCTCAATAGGCTACTATCTATTAAAGAAATTGTATCAATAATTTATAACCTTCCAAAACAGAAATCACCAAGCCCAGATGGGCTCACCCATAAATTCTACCAAACATTTAAGAAAGAAATACCAATTTCCTATAATCTCTTTCAGAAGACAGAGTCAAAGGGAATACTTCCTAACTCATTCTATGAGGCCAATATCACTTTAATACCAAAACCAGACACAGACATTACAGGGGAGAAAAAACTACAGACCAGTATCACTCATAATGATAGATGCAAAAGTCCTCAACAAATACAAAAAAACCTACTGCTAATATCATACTTCATGGTGAGAAACTGGAAGCTCTCCTGCTAAGATCAAGATGTCCCCTCTCACCACTGCTGTCCAACATCATTCTAGAAGTCCTAATTAATGCAATAAGACAAGAAAACGAAATAAAAGGCATACTGATTAGGAAAGAAATAAAACTGGCTTTGTTCACAGATGCATGATCATCTACGTAGGAAATCGAAAAGAATGGACAAAGAAACTAGACTAATAAGCAATTATAGCAAGACTACAAGATTGAAGATTAATATACAAAAGTTAATTACTTTCCTGTTTTTATCACAAATGAAAAAGGGAACATCACTACTAATCCCACAGACATCAAAAGGATAAAAAGACTACTATGAACAAATTTGGGAGGCCAAGACAGGCAGATTGCTTGAGGCCAGGAGTTCAAGACCAGTCTGGCCAACATGGCAAGACCCCATTTCTACTAAAAATACAAAATTTAGCCAGGCATGGTGGCACACGCCTGTAGTTCTAGCTTCTTGGGAGGCTGAGGCATGAGAATTGCCTGAACACAGGAGGTAGCGGTTGCAGTGAGCCAAGATTGCAAGACTGCACTCCAGCCTGAGCAACAGAGCAAGACTCTGTCAAAAAAAAAAAAAAAGAAAGAAAGAAAAGAAAGAAACTATGAACACCAATTTACCAGCAATAAATAAGTGGAATTTGAAACCAAAAGCAATACTATTTACATTATTAGCACTCCCAAAAATGAAACACTTAGGTATAAATCTAACAAAATATTAGCAAATTGAATCCAACAAGGTACAGAAATAATTATACATCATAACCAAGTGACATTTATCCCAGGAATGCAAGGCTAGTTTAACATTTAAAAAAAAAAAAAAGACCTTAATGTACTCCATCACATCACCAGGCTAAAAAAGAAGAAAAAAAAAAATCGCATGATCTCATCAGATTAAAATTTTCTTTTTTTTTTTTTTTTTTTTTTAAACAAAATCCAATATCCACTCATGATCTTTTTTTTTTTTTTAACTCAGTAAACTAGGAATAGAGGACAATTTCCTCACCTTGATAAAGAATTCATCTACAAATGCTGGCAAGAATGTGGAGCAACAGGAACTCTCATTCATCGCTGGCAGGAATTCAAAATGGTGTCACCACTTTGGAAGACAGTTTGGCAGTTTCTTAGAAAACGAAACATATTCTTACCATCTGGCCCAGCAATCATGCTCCTTGGTAATATCTATCCAAAGGAATTGAAAACTTATGTCTACACAAAAACCTTCACATGGATGTTTATAGCAGCTTTACTCATAACTGCCAGAACTTGGAAGCAATTATGATGTCCTTCAGGGTCGGGCATGGTGGCTCACGCCTGTAATCCCAATACTTTGGGAGGCCAAGGAGGGTGGATCACGAGGTCAGGAGATCGAGACCATCCTGGCTGACATGGTGAGACCTCATCTCTACTAAAAATACTAAAAATTAGCCAGGCGTGGTGGTGGGCGCCTATAGTCCCAGCTACTCGGGAGGCTGAGGCAGGAGAATGGTGTGAACCCGGGCGGTGGAGCTTGCAGTGAGCCGAGATCATGCCACTGCACTCCAGTCTGGGCGTCTCAAAAAAAAAAAAAAAAGATGTCCTTCAGACCTTTGAAAGTTGAACGTTAATCCAATATCCACTAGCTATAAGACTTAAGCAGGATTAAGGGAACTGCTGACAAGAATCTAATTGTGGCTTTTTGGTTTTAATATTACTGATGTGATCTTACATATTTTTATTAAGGGAATGAAAAGATCTTTTCTCTTCCTGATCTATCTTTAACCCTGTATTTAGTAACCTATAAATGACATTCTTTATATAGCACCTTATTCTCCCTGACCCATCAGAATTCAGACAACTTACTAGCTTTTATGGCAATCTGGTTATCTGCATAAAATCAATACAAATCTGTCCTTTTTATAACCAGGCTATAGTTGGTTATATAAACAAGGTCAAAACAAAACAACCTTAAATGCATACTACTAAGTGAAAGAAGCCAATATGAAAAGGCTAGGTACCGTATAATTCCAACTATAATATATGACATTCTGGAAAGAAACCTATGGAGACACTAAAAAGATCAGTAGTTGTCAGAGGTTCAGGGGGAGGGGAGAGGAATAAACAGGTAGAGCACAGGATTTTTAGAGCAGTGAAAATGCCGTATGATATTAAAATGGCAGATATGCATCATTACACATTTGTGCAAGCACACAGAGTGGACACCACCAAGAATGAACCCTAGTGTAAACTATGGACTTTGGTGAAAAACGTCAACATAGGTTCATCAATTGTAGCAGGTGTACTCTGGTGGGGGATGTTGATAATGGCAGAGGCTGTGCATGTTCGGGGAATGGGCTATATGAGAACTCTATCTTCCTCTCAATTTTCCTGTGAACCTAAAACTGTTCTAAAAAGAGCCTTTTGATAAAAGTCAAACCAGGCAGTTGAATAAATTAGGGGGAGGAGGGAATTAGGTGCACATAATTAAGCATAACAATTTCATGCCTTCATTTTCCTAAAAACATAAAGACAACAAGTAGGTCTTACTTGATTTCCTTCACAGGTACTTTCTTCTGAAGAAGCTGCTGCACCATAGCTTTTTCTGAGGGAAGCAAAATTAATAAAGCTTCACCATCCTCTTTGTACCTAAACAAAAAGAAACAAAAACTTTAACACATCAATGTAATCTGCATTTTACATTGTAACAGTGTGATGAATAGATAAACATGGAAACCAGTTCATCTAATCATTAAATATCAGAGACTGGCTTTTAATCTCTAATAAGAGAAAACTAGGACTCTCAACACCTCATATCATTTTCATCACTAGTTATCATTCCTAATGACTTTCAGGCTGTTCCATAGAAGATGATCTAAATTCTAAGAAATAAATCAATTAAAGAGATTTTCTTAAATAGCTCTCTATCCACGTAACAAGGAGACAATTTCTCACTCAAGCCACTAGAGGATCACAATAAAGTTAATCTCTGAATAAATATGGCACCCAATATATACTTTAAAAAAAAAATCAATTCCTTTTCCTGGGGGTTTTATTTACACCTTGGAAGTAAAATTGTCCTGAAGCATTAGTTATAAGAAATAGATCTGTTCGGCCAGGCGCGGTGGCTCGTGCATGTAATTCCAGCACTTTTGGGAAGCCGAGGCAGGTAGATAACCCAAGGTCAGGAGTTTGAGATCAGCATGGCCAACGTGGTGAAACCCCGTGTCTACTAAAAATGCAAAAATTGGCTGGGCGTGGTGGCGGGTGCCTGTAATCCCAGCTACTAGGGAGGCTGAGGTAGGAGAATTGCTTGAACCCAGGAGATGCAGGTTGCAGTGTGCTGAGATGACGCCACTGCACTCCAGCCTGGGCAACAGAGCAAGACTCCGTCTCAAAAAAAAAAAAGAGAGAAAGAGAGAAAGAGAGAGAGAAAGAGAGAAAGCAAGAAAGTGAGGAAGGAAGGAAGGAAGGAAGGAAGGAAGGAAGGAAGGAGGGAGGGAGGGAGGGAGGGAGGGAGGGAGGGAGGGAGGGAGGGAGGGAGGGAGGGAGGGAAGGAAGGAAGGAAGGAAGGAAGGAAGGAAGGAAGGAAGGAAGGAAGGAAGGAAGGAAGGAAGGAAGGAAGGAAGGAAGGAAGGGTTCTGTTCAAGTAAAACACTTGGCTCCAATCCATGTTACTTCTCTTCCCTCACCTAGTAAAATCTTATTCCACGCTGCATCTTCAGAAATTTGTACTGACATGGGCCACAAAACATCCTGTAGTTACTAAGCTTCTTGTGCTACTTGCATACAGATTTTCCCAATACCTTCATGTCAGCCATTACATACAAGCAGTAAAACACAGAACACAATTGGATACTTGGAGAAATTTTTTAAATAAAAAGAAGAAAAAATCTCAAAACACTCTCACCAGGATTCATACTGTACAATGTGAGGAGCAAATAAACCTTTTACTGAGAAACTTTGTTGTGGGCATAAACTGTAAAGAACATAAAGAAACAGAAGATGAAAATCCCTGTCTCCAGTGATCTAATGTTCCTGTTAACTATAAAAAACAAACACACAGGCAAGAGAATCAAGAGAACAGTCACAAAACAGTAAATAAGTAGGTGCAAAAGGACAACCATAGGCAATAAACCACCAACTCAGAAAGGAAAAGAGGCCACTCGGGGTTAGCCAGAGAAAAACAAAAATATGTCACAGAATATGAAATGAAATTTCAGGTGGGCCTTGAAGATGGAAAAGAATTTAAAGCTGTCCCCCTAGGCAGTACTGGACTAAACCATCCATGCAGCCAGAAGTCATTAGCATCTAAAGTAGTGAAGAGAATAAGGTACAGCAAAGGAGGAGAATGGCATAAACAAGGGAGTGGAAGCCAGAAAATACAAGGAAAATGTATTCCACTGAAGCCCAGGGTACACAAACAGCAGGAAGGACTGCTAGAAAGGTACATTAGAGCCTGTTTTTAGAGGCCCCAGAATGTGTCTGCATACAGAGACTGAATACCACCAATATGTAAGTAGAATTTTATCATCAAATTCTGGAAGGAAAAACTGGCTTTGACATACTGAGAGGTGGCACTGCCTGGAGAAACTAACATCTAAACTGAGACCTAAAGAATAATTAGGAATTAATCCGACATGAGGGGAAGGGATATAGATGGGGTAATCGAGTTTTCCATGGGCTAAGGCACCATTTGAGAGCCCATTGGATACTTTCATCTTCTTCATGTCTACTTGCTTTTCTAGTCAACAGAGGGGACAGAGTGACGCTGAACATACAATTTACTACTTTCACCAATTATCTGTTTAGAACTGAAAGACTAGTACCAAATACCTTCCTCATAGTATTTTAACACAGAATAATATGACTCACTTCATCTTTGTTCACTAAAAAAAATTATGAATTTAAAGCAGATCCCTAAGCAGTATGGGACCAGACCATGTGTGAAGGCAGCATTTATTACTACATAAAGCAGTGAGGTGACACACTGAGCAGACAAGATAACGGACAGACATCATGTCTGAAGCTCCCAGACTCCACCAAGGAAAGATTACAGGTCCAAAGAGGACAGGAATCAGTTAATGCTGACTCCTAAGCAGTATACTTCCAAAATGCCCTTGAGGCAGCCAGACTCTTGAGGTTAAGCGAATTACCTCCAGAAGTAGAAAGGCTTATTCTGTCTGGAACCATTAGGAAGGAGGAGAACAGTGGGTTGAGGGCTACGCAACAGTCAACCCTTTTAATACTCTATATTCAAGTTCAGGGATGGCAAGATGAAATAAAAAGGCCCACAAATCTACATAGGGCAAGAACTGTGGCAAAGAGGTAAGAGAACCTAGGAGATCAAAAAGGCATTCACTCAATGTTCTCTCATGTTCCAACTGACTCCTAGAAAGGAATAATAAGGCTAGTCATACCTCTGTTCATCTCATCTACTCATTCCCAGGGAGAACCGGGGAAGATGAGTCAGGACTAAAGTCACAAAGGGCCCATGATCAAACCTTTTAAAGCCTCAGCTAACAGAATATATGTAGAAGGCTACACAAGGTTAAGACAAATAGCAACAGCAGAATTTTAGAAGAAAAAGACTCCCAATGGAAAATGGAAAATACCCAAAGTCAAATCCATAAGGCAAGCACCCATTAAAAAGATCATTGGCCATTTTACCTATTTTACATTACACACATCTTTTCCCTGAAACAACATAAACCACAAGTTATCTCCCACATGCTAATACCAAAAGTTCCCCAGTAAGCTTTTATTCTAGAATAAAAGCACTTTTTAAAAGAAGGCATAAGTACATTTCACTTTTTAAAAAATGCTTGCTAGAATACAGTCTATTTACCCATGAGCGAGCTTTTAGATTTCAAAAGCAATATTCAAGGCCCAAGGCTAAATACATAAGAAATAAGTGTTCTTCACAAGATCTACACTTTACGACAGGCGCGGTGGCTCACGCCTGTAATCCAGCATTTTGGGCAGCTGAGGCAGGTAGATCACAAGGCCAAGAGATCGAGATCATCCTGGCCAACATGGTGAAACCTCGACTCTACTAAAAATACAAAAATTAGCTGCACATGGTGGCACACGCCTGTAGTCCCAGCTACTGGAGAGGCTGAGGCAGGAGAATCATTTGCACCCAGGAGGCAGAGGTTGCAGTGAGCAGAGATCACGCCACTACACTCCAGCCTGCAAACAGAGCGAGACTCCGTTTCAAAAAAAAAAAAAAAAAAAGATCTACACTTCAAAACTACATTTAGACGTATTTGTTTTCAAAACATATTTATTTCAAATTGATAAATTGTATTTATCATGTACAACATGATGTCTTAGAGTATATACACATTGTGGAATAGTTAAGTCTAGCTAATTAAAATATGTATCACCTCACAGTTATCATTTTTGTGTCGAGAACATTTAACACCCACTGTCAGCATTTTTCAAGAATACAATACAGTATTATTAACTAGTCACCATGACAAATTATTTTAAGAGACAGTCTAGCCACCTGATAAAAAGCATCTGAAACAAAATTTCATTTTCGCCATCAGTATCAATACTATACTGAATTTATGCAGCTCTTCCAAATTTATGAATTTTTTTGGATTAATATATAAACTTGCAGGTCTTAAAAGCAAGCAACCAGCAGGAAGTTGCAACACAAAATAGTATTCCTGAGAGCCCAGGAGGTTGGCCTAAAATCAGCTACTTACTAAATATCAGAGACTTTAAACTTCTAAATCCACCACTTTTTCAGTTACATCAGGATTCCCTCCAGAAACAAGAATACTCAACAGATTGGTCATGATTGTCTAGCTGATATCAGGAAGCTTTTCTCCACATCCTGCAGCTCACTAGTATTTCTAGTTAAAACAGGAATCCAGACCATCGGTTTGGGTGTACAAGGTAATTCTTCCACTGAAATAACCTTCAAACAAACTAGAGCCAGAGGCAGGAAAAAAGCCCTGCCATTCTGGCAATAATTTGCCTTCTACCCATGAACCAATAATCTTTAACTACTCAAATTCAGATTCTCCAACACATCAACTCCATTCCAGTTGGGTCTTTAATTGTCCCTTAAACTTTGCTCATTCATCCTTTCCACTATCGTCCTACCATGGTCTGTGATATGCCATTCACAGCTGCCTAGCCACCCTCAGTTCTCTTAGCCTGGTTCTCCATGTTACAAGTCAGGTTACAGAAAGTTTATTTATAACAATCCCATTTTTGTAACTAGAAAAAATATACACACACGTACAAGAAAAAAACATTTCTAAGTAGTCAATTTAGGTGACTTTGTTTTGTCATTATAGTCTAGAATCTGTTTAGTGAATAAGCATTATTTTTGTAATACAAGTTATTAAAAATAAGTTTTTTAAAAAACAATGCTTTTAAGACCTACATCTTTTGTTTCACTCTTACCTCATTTAACATACATCCTAGTACTACCAATATTAGTATATTTCCTTATCTTGATTATTAAATTTGAGGACATGTATACATTTGTCATGTGTCCCTAACACATGCACAACAAATATTTGGTGAGTGAACACTAAAAGCTTTATCAGCAGATAAAACTCTAGACTTGGCCAGGCACGGTGGCTCATGCCTGTAACCCTAGCACTTTGGGATATCAGGCAGATGGATCACTGGTCAGGAGTTTAAGTCCAACCTGGCCAACATGGTAAAACCCCATCTCTACTAAAAGTACAAAAATTAGCCAGGTGTGGTGGTGTACCCTGTAGTTCTAGCTACTCGGGAGGCTGAGACAAGAGAATCACTTGAACCCAGGAGGCGGAGGTTGCAGTGAGCCGAGATCACGCCACTGCACTCCAGCCTGGGCAACAGAGCGAGACTCAGTCACCAAAAAAAAAAAAAAAAACACCAGATTTAGTCAAAAGAACTGGGTTCTAGTCCTGTTATACTATTAGCTGTGTAACTTCAGATAAAATAAATTACTATTTACTACATTTTCTTATTTCTACATTATACAGTTGACTGATTTATGTCCCTTTAGGATCTAAAATTACAACTCTGACTACTGATTTGCTAGCTACTGCTCACAATACAATCATCAAGAGGTGGAGAAAGGGAGACATTTGTTGGTTACACTCTACTATTGCAGAGTCCTCTCTTTTTCCTGCCCTGTATCTCCTTCTATTCTCCCTGTACCTCAGCCTTACCTGTGACAACCATTCCCAAGATTTCATGTCACTGGGGGAGAACAGTACAGTCTGTTATGCACATGCAGAAAGACAGCCATAAGGGATCTGAGTCCAACTGTTCTGTTCCTCCTGCACAACATGGTACAAAGGAGAGCTTATTCCAGGAAAAAGGTTATCTCTGACTTACAGAATGTCTGAAGATTCTACACTAGATTTAAAAAAGGAAAAAAGAACAGGTTTGGAAATATTCTGGGGAAAAGAAAGTCATCTGCACCTTAAGATCTCAAATAACACACAGGTATACCATGTCAGGCCCAACAGTGACAAATGAAGTTCACCGTAAGTAATTAGAAAGAAACCAAGCTGGCTAATACATATTGCATGGAAAGCTTCTAGCAAACTGATTAAGAACAAGGATTTATGGGGTTCACAGAGAAAGGGTAGAAATCATTAAATTCTATCAACTTTGTCTCCAGAAAAGATTTTTTTTTTTTTTTTACAAAAAAAGGCTAAATTGTAACAGATTAAGAATAAAAAGAAACCTCAAATGAAAGTGGTACTGATACTACCTAAAATTATCCTTCCAGGAAATAACAGAGTTAGATACGATTAACCCCATTTTACCAGAGAACAAGCCTCGGCTTAGAGAAGTTAAAGACTTGTCCAAGGGAACATGGTCAATAGGTGACAAAGTCAAATTCAAACCTCAGATTCCTGATTTTCTAAAGGCAGTGATGGAACAACTAACTACAGGATGTCTATCTCTCATAGTCCAAAGAAAGAAAACGCATACACTCTTAGTTTGTCTTCATGACCGCGAATGTCAACAAATTTCAAGACATCTACCTTTCTTCTCCCAGTAACTGGCTCCCATGCATTCTAGAAGCCCCGCATGGGAGCAGCAGGGCTGCTCCATTAGACATAATCCATTAGATGTAAACAGCTGGATCAGGGCACAACTGGCAAGAATGAGTTCTAGAGTCAGAAAGACCTAAGCATAAATCCCAGGCCTGGTACTTACTAAACTGAGAAATCGTAGACATAATCTACCTTAAAGTCTCTGAGAAAGAGTTTCCTAATACGAGAACCTCCTTCATGAGTTGTTCGATGAGCTAAATGAGTTCATTCATACAAATATGTATTGAGTTTGGGAAGTAAAAGGCTAAACCACAGTCTACTCGTTCTCTGTGTAGTACAGGGGTGGGAGGTAGGAAAGAGGATGCCCTGCGCTCTCTACACCCCAATAAAAGTGATATGGTCAAATCTCCTAGAAAACATATTAATGACAGATCTCCAGGGAAACAAACATTTGCTAGGTGAGAGTTCTCACCTATGAGAGGCTTTTAATAGGATGTACCATGGTTGTTCACAATTTATGGATTTGAAAGTATGCTTCTCTGGTGGGCTTTGTAAACAAGTATACAAATAGTCCATCTATGCAAGTGTCCATCTAAGCTACACATTATTTAGAGTCTTCTATGTTAACATGGGCCACAGCTTGCCCTAATTTGGCAAGAAAATAACCAGGGAGCTATAATAGAGATCCCACACCTCTTCCTATTTCACCTCTACCTCAGGATTGCTTTTATCCTTGTAATCAGTGGTAAAATTCAATGTTGGGTGTGGTAGGCAGCTTATAGAACAACTCCCAATAATCTGCACCTCCTGGTACTGACACCCTTGTGTAGTTCCCCAACAAGGAACAGAACTGACATGCAACCACCAGGATGTTACATGAAAGACGGACTGCGACTTCCAAGTCTAGGTCATGAAAGACATTACTGCTTTATCTTCCTCTCCCTCAGCTATCATCTGCCCTCTCTGATGAGGTCAGTTACCATGCTGTGGCTATCCTGTGAAGAAGACCACATGAAAAGGAACTGAGAGATGCCTCTGACCAACAGCCAAGGAGGAAATGAATCTGGAAACAACTATGTGAATAAATCTGAGAATGAATGCAACCCTAGTTGAACCTTAAACGACCATGTGACACCTTCATTACAGCCTTGTGATAGACTGAGAGCCAGAGGACCCAGACGAACCACACTGGCTGGGTTCCTGACCCACAGAAGCTGCAAGATAATAAATGGTTATTGCAATAATAAATGGTTACTGCTTTAAGTCACCAAGCCATGGGTCAATTTGTTACACAACAATAAATTAACATATTAGGATAATTAACATATTAGGTAAGATGTGATTCGTGAGTCTGAATCACTATCTCAAATGTCTAACTACATGTCAGGTCCTGTTCTAAGCACTTAGGGTATATCAGTACACTAGACAAACATTGCTGCCTTTATGGTACTTACAATCAAGGTGAAAAGCAATGTAAAAATATACTAAGTAAATACTCTAGTATATTTGAAGGTGATAAAGGACTTTGGAAAAAGGAATGTCGAGCAGGGTGAAAAGGAGTGGTAGGGGAGGGTAAGGAAGACAGGCATGTGGATATTGAGGAAAATGCATTCCAGCAGAAAAGACAGAGCACCAGTATAAAGGCCCTACCGGCAAAAGCATGCCTGGCACATACAAGAAACAGCAAGACCAGTATGGAGCACAGAGAACAAGGGGAGAATACCAGGAAACTGGAGGGAAAGGGATTACTAGTTTAGGCCCGGGGGTCATTGGCTTTCACTCTGAGTGAAATGGTATGCCATCAGAGGAGTGATATAATCCGACTTATGTTTTAGAAGGAACACTCTGCCTGCTGTATTGAGTAGACAGGAGAATAAAGTGGGGGCACCCCTACTCCCAAGGGGTACCTGGGAAATAGACTCCTAAGAAATATTCCCAAGGGATGCCTGGGAAACAGGCTCCTAAGAAATATAAGCCCTCCTTATCTACTGCTACAGCCATACTGGCTATACTCTCCCCCAGCTCCTCACTGCTTCCAGATGCAAAATAAATTTGCTGTGACCTTTTATGTAACCTTTAAATCTTAGATACCAACAAAGGTAGAAGGTCATGTAAAGAAGCATCAGCCACTATCTACGAGGAGCAGACTGTAGACCTTCACAAATGTAAGCTAAAGGAATGAAAGAAATCATTTTCACTAACAAAGATTGCTTCTATCTTATATCTAAGGTACACATGGTAACCCTTGGAAAGTAAATGCTCATGAAAACTGTCTTTTTACCTTTATTATTTCAATTCACAAACCAATTAAAGAGCCTATTAAAAAAATTATCATTAGCTATTCCATAAAGTACCAGTATTCTCCCACAACCAGCCATGAACTCTTCACAAGTTATTACAGATTTTAACTAGTGGCCATCTTCCTCTTTTCTAAGATCTAAGCTGCTACTGGTGAGTGTGCAATGCTAAGGTCTGGCCTCTGCTGTCCCCTAGTGGAATCACATTCTGCTCCTTATGTTACAAAATTTCTGAGCACCACAAAACCTAGCCAGGCAAATAAGGCTAAATTAGAATATTGCTGAAATTATTTTATCTTCCACTATTCTGGGGAAAAAAAAAAATAGTTATATATGAATGCCCATCTTCTACCCACAACCCTTCCCCACCCTCCCCAAATAAAAACATTTTTTTTAATTGAGAATACCTGATGCCTATTTTCCGTTTCCAAATATTTTCTACTTTCAACTGGACATTTTTATAAAAACTGGAATAGCTTGGTTTTGTACCAAAAAAACTATAAGCCCTAAAGAGAATTGCTTTTTAAAGTGGTAGAATGTATCACAGGATACAGCATTATAAAACTATATTCATATATCTGGGTTCACTTATCTCTAAAGGAGACCATTTTGTTAAAAGGGGTGTGATGGTTAAGGAAAATGCAGGGAAATTTCTCAACTGCTACAGATCAAAAGGAATTTAGAAAGGTAAAATTAATTAATACAGAATTAGGTACTTCAAGGCAAAAGTACCCAAATCACTTTTTTAGCTAAAATAAGAAAAAGAAAACAAAAGATTCCCCAAATCTCAGCTATTTTGCTAATGATTTTGTTTTCCTATGTCGATATATTATAGTTCAATTCCAAAAGCAAACACTATCTGGCAACTTGGTTTTAATTACAGCCAAATACACAGGATTTTAATAAGATTCAAATTTTAATTTAGCCTTTATTCAATTCAATTATTCAGTCTCATGGCCCACAAAACTTTCTAATTATCTTTAAGCCCATTATTGGCAACTTTTAAACTGCCAGGAAAAAAAAAAAAAAAAAAGCATTATATATGCTAAACCTTTCCACTAACTATACATCTAAAATAGTCAAGTAAAAATATTTTTAATTGGTTACAAAAGGTCAAACAGGCTTGTGCTTTAAAAGTTAATGACCACATTAAAAATTACATTACAACATTTTTTTCAGATTAGTATTCTCTCTCTTCAGACACAATAATGTGATGTTGTTCTAACTCCTCTTCATCTCCACAGTCATTAAGACCCAATTTAATGTTCACCACGGCATGTTCAACTACATAAAATTTTCATCAACTTCTCTAGGTACCAAGAACCTTGAAATATTCTCCCCTCTAGAATCTTTTCCTGATTTATATTGACATATCCAATAATCTTCATATAGGGAGAATTTTACTGCTAAATGTATTCTATTTAGGAATCAGTCTGCCCTGTCCCCAACAATACCACTGGGACATCTAAAAAGTATGTAATACATATCAAAATAATCACATTAAAGAATATATTATATTAAAGATATCAAAAAGGAAAAGAAAATATAAAAATAAAAAGCTCCCACACCCCTGGCCCAATGCACTTGTGAGACACCATATCCAACCTTGCCTATCCAGAGGCCCACAGGAGCACAGAATGCAGATATGTGCACAGGTACACGTACCAATTTACACAACTACACATTTACTGAGGAGAATTACACTGTGGAGAAGGTCATTCCACCGACCACCACTGATGACTTCCCAAAATACTCACTATGAATGACAATCAAAACATGTACTCGCCAGGCACAGTGGCTCACACCTGTAATCCCAACACTTTGGGAGGCTGAGGCGGGCAGATCACTTGAGGTCAGGAGTTCAAGACCAACCTGGCCAACATGGTGAAACGCCATCTCCACTAAAAATACAAAAATTAGGCAGGTGTGGTGGCAGGTGCCTACAGTCCCAGCTACTTGGGAGGAGGCTGAGGCAGGAGAATCACTTGAACCCTGGAGGCGGAGGTTGCAGTGAGCTGAGATCGCACCACTGCACTCCAGCCTGGGTGACAGAGCGAGACTCTGTCTCAAAAAAACAAAACAAAAACGATGTACTTAATACATTAAAGATCAATGAGGCACCAACTACCCCCTCATAAAAATGGAGAAGAGAACAGGCAACTATTCTACCCATGTCCCATTTTACTTAGTTCCAATAAGAAAAAAAATTCTAAAAGCAAGTTTGTCCAAATGTACAATGACATCATATACAAAATCCAATCCTAACTGTATTGCTTGTTTAAAACTACATCATCAATTGCAATTAAGACTTACTTTTGAACCCGCTAATACATAAATCCTATTTTTCTCAGCAAACTATTGCAAGAACAGAAAACCAAACACCGCATGTTCTCACTCATAGGTGGGAATTGAACAATGAGATCACTTGGACACAGGGAGGGGAGCATCACACACTGGGGCCTGTTGTGGGGAGCAGGGAGGGGGGAGGGATAGCATTAGGAGATATACCTAATGTAAATGACGAGTTAATGGGTGCAGCACACCAACATGGCACATGTATACATATGTAACAAACCTGCACGTTGTGCACATGTACCCTAGAACCTAAAGTATTAAAAAAAAAAAATCCTATTTTTAAATAGTCTTTCACTATTATACTGTTCTCTCCCTTCTTTCATGCTGGTGAAAAGAAGCACATTTAATTTGAGTGCATTTTTATTATAAACCATGTTTAAAGATGGCCCACAGAATAAACATGAATAAATAAAAAAATAAAAAATAAAAAAAACAAATACTCAAACATTCAAACACCTTATGAAAATTAAATCGAATTTTAAAAAGATCTATTTCTTGCTAGGCTATAAAAAGACATAAAAAACCTTCACTTCAGCTGAAACAAAATGTGACCACATAAAAACAAAAAAATTGTTTCTTCAAAGCTTCAAAAAATATAAATGCATAGAAATCTAAAAGAACTAAACTCCAAGGGGACTTCCTAGGTAAACAAGGGATACAGCACACTTTCATACCTGGGGCCACTTGCTGAAGTGGGCACGGGGCAGGTGGTAAAGCAAGCCTGCCAGACAGGACAGTCTGTGCTAGGGCCTAAAGATCCTGACATCCCTGGGAAAGCTTTGAGAAGAGTTTGTGGCTTGAAATTGGAAGCAACCGTTGGTCTAGTTAGACCAATCCTGGAATCCATATGATAAACACCCAATCATCCAGTTTTGATAAGAAAACAGAACAAAAATGTAAAACCGAAGAAACAGTCCATCTGTGGCTAACCACAATTAATCATAATCTAAACAGCATAATAAAGTAAATTCCAATTCTTAAACACTACAAACATCAACAAGACAAATGTATATTGAAGCTTTATTCATCTCTATTGTCTTAAGATCCATTTCTGGATGTGGAACTACTAAGACAAAAAGAACAACTCTAAGGTTGTTGGTAAGTATTACCATATGCTATCTAGAAAAATGTTAACCATTTACAATTCTACCAAGAACATATACCTCCCAGCTTCGCTGCTACAGCTTAATAGCAATGACAGATTGTGTAATCCTTTTTGATTCATTCAGATCCCTTTCTATGCCACTTAATTCCAAATGACTGACTTTACTATGTTTTGTTGTTTTTGAGACAGAGCATCACTCTGTCGCCCAGCCTGGAAAGCAGTGGTGCGATCTCAGCTCACTGCAACCTCCGCCTCCCGGGTTCAAGTGATTCTCCTGCCTCAGTCTCCCGAGTAGCTGGGACTACAGGCGCGCACAACCACTCCCGGCTGATTTTTTTGCATTTTTAGTAGAGACAGGGTTTCACCATGTTTCTCAGGCTAGTCTTGAACTCCTGACCTCATGATCTGCCCACCTCGGCCTCCCAAAGGACTGGGATTACAGGTGTGAGCCACAGTGCCCAGCCTACTAAGTTCTTTTCTAGACAGTTCCTCATACCCTTGAGCAAACATAGGATATTTTGGGGGGAAAGTGGGGAGTATAGGAAAGAGGACAGAGAGGGAGTGGTCTTCAGCAATGTCTCTATTTCCAGAACTAGGAAGAAAGGAAAAAGAGGTATCTATGATTCCAAACCACTTAGCCTCTTCTTAGCCTATACTTTAGAAGGTAAGAGCACAAGATCTAGACTAGATGAGCCAGACTGCCTGGGTTCAAATCTCGGCTCTGTGGATCTTTGAACAAATTGTTTAACTGCTCAAAGATCCAGTTTCCTCATCTGAAAATAGGGATTTAATAATACAGTAAGTAGTCCCCCCCAACCCCGTATCTGTGGTTTTGCTTTCTATGGTTTCAGTTACCCACAGTTAACCAGGCCCAAAAAATATTAAATGGAAAATTCAAGAAATAAACAATTCATAAGTTTTAAATTGCTCACCCTTCTGAGTAGCCTGATAAAATGTCACACCATCCACTATGTCCTGCCTATGATGTGAATCATCCCTTTGTCCAGCATATGCACGCTCAAGACCCCGCTTGTTAGTTACTTAACTGTCTCAGTTACTAGATTGAAAAAACATAGCATATATTGGGCTTGGTACTGAGTTTTCAGGCATACACTGGGACCTTGGAACACAACCCCTGAGGATAAGTGAAGACTACTGCAGTCCTAGACCTAACTGACAGGTCATTAGGATTCAATGAGATGACTTTCAGTGAGCAGTTTTGCTGAAAAGTAAAGTACAAGAAAGTTAAAACAAACTAAAATAAGATTTTTATGGATTTTTTGCAGCACTAATCAAGTCTTAGTCATTAAGATTTACAGTAGCTATCAAGTTGCTATCAACTCACACCATGAAATGCCAAATCAGCACTTACTTACCTGAACTGCTTTCTTCGTTTATCTGCAGTTGGGAAAGCAGTTTTGTTATTTAGATAGCAGCAAAAGAAAAGAAATTAGTCAGTACACCTACCTGGCAGTTCTACCTGCTCTGTGAATATATGTGTTGGCATCCTCAGGACAATCAAACTGAAGAACCCAATTCACGGCTGGGAAATCTATAGAGAAGGGATGTGAAGTTAAGAAACTGGTTACAAGATCTGCCCTGCTGCACTATTTTTATTTTACAATATTGCTTGCCAGGACTTTTCATCACATCAAACTGATGGATATCATCTATGAACTCTATTAAAAGTAAAATTAATTGCATGAACCAAGAGATAGTAAACATTTCTCTTGACAAAATGAACTAAAATTAATGACCGTTTGAATATGTAGATTACTTCGTATCTGACACAGAAGAGACAGATTGCTTTGTGTCGGACAAATAGTGAAATACCCTAATATTTAATAACCTGAAAGCACGACTTCTCATGGGGACATGGACAAAGCTGGAAACCATCATTCTCAGCAAACTAACAGGAACAGAAACCCAAACACCGCACGTTCTCACTCATAAGTGGGAGCTGAACAATGGACACAGGGAGAGGAACATCACATATCAGGGCCTGTCGGGAGGTAGGAGATTAGAGGAGGGACAGCATTAGGAGAAATACCTAATGTAGATGATGGGTTGATGGATGCAGCAAACCACCATGGCACATGTATACCTATGTAACAAACCTGCACGTTCTGTACATATACCCCACAACTTAAAGTACAATAAAAAATAAAGTAAAATAAAAACTAATCAGGCATGGTGGTACATGCCTGTAGTCCCAGCTGCTGGAGAAGCTGAGGTGGGAGTATCACTTGAGCCTGGTAGATCAAGGTTGCAGTGAGCTATGATCATGCTACTGTACTCCAGCCTAAACTAATAAACATGACATCTGACATACGCTTTAGAGAACTCCAAGAGGGACAGGAGGAGGATTATGAAAAAGATAATTGTTAAAGTTGGGTATATGAGGGTAGATTAAACATATTCAGCTTTTGTGTATGCTTCAAATTTGCTATAATTAACAATACAATAAAATTAAGTGACTGAAGGATGCGAATTATCACCTATTTATTCTCACGCTTTGTTCCTATGTCTAGTTTCCCTCTCTAATTACGTCCATCCCCATCCATTCCCACAAAGCCAGGAGTTGTATAATCAACAAAGCAGCTTTTTGAAAATAAATTTAAATGCATTAAATGTAGTGATTTATCAGGTAAAAATTAGAATGGTGAAAACATGGATTTCACTGATTTTTCTTGTTGAATGAGTTCAGTATCTATAAACAAGTTTCCAATTTTCAAAGAAACAAGAATTGTTTTCATATCTTTAAACTTTTAATCTCTTCGATTTTGTAGGTTCCTCAGTATTCTATGGTGTGATTATCATGAAACAGTAAGAGTAAAAAAGATACAAATACTATGGAAATTTTCACTGATACATCCTTAATGTTAGTCAATTGCTACCAATTTACTACTTACTTTTCTCTTACAAAATAAGAAAAGAAACTCAAGTATTTGAGTCTATCAGATTTCCCAAAATACACTTTATAAGCAAATTACATTTCCCATGATCACAGAAATTTCATGGTAGGAAGTTTTCTTACCCAACCCCCTGGCTGCAATATCAGTAGCAAAGAGTACCGCAGCTCTCTTACGGACAAACTCATTATAGACTTCCATTCTTCTCATTTGCTGCTGTCGACCATGGAGGGCAAGGATAGAAATACCAGGACGTAGCCGGCAAAACACTCGGTACAGATATTGGACCTGGGGCATCAACAGAAGAATAAGTTTGCTTATGGCAGATGACAGCAATAAAGCTTAGAAGACGGACAGCAAAAATGTATTAAGCAGCACGAATTTTACCAATTAAAAAAATGTTCAAATATAGAGCAGAAAAAGAGAAATGTAGTTTAGAGTTGTGGTCTGCAAAGATTTTTGCTCATGTATTTCCTTTGATTTTCAAAAAAATGCTCTTCTTATATTTTTGTATTGGTATCTGAAATCTTTCAAAATTTCAATCATAGCAAAGAACACAATTTCTGGTAAATACTGATGTTTTAAAATAAACACTTATCTCTTATGAATGTATCCCACAGATTCTCATCAGCAGAGCAATGTGATACCCAATTTCAACCAAGTAAAAAATGTGAACTCTTCTTTAATTTTAAGAAATTTGATTTCCTTCCCTCCTTTAATTCACATTTCTATTCCCTAACGTCACAGAATTGCATCTTAAGTTTGAAGCTTGAAAGCCTTTTATTGATCATGTTATCATACCTCATTTCCTACAAAAGAAAAAGCTTATTTTAATTTCCTGTGGCCATAGGCTGACTGAACTTTCCTCTCAGACTCAGCAATTATTAAAATAATCAATAGTACAGAACTGATCAAACCAAGAAATATGTTGGGATTTGATTTAAAAAACTGTTAGACATAAATAAAAACACTGTAAATATATCTCAATGTATGGGACTATATAGAGTTAATTGTTTTGGTTCTCTTTATGTACCCATAAACAGATACTATGGATTGTTAGACTGAAAAGAGTTCAACATTATTTTATTTTCTCTAACATGGGGGTTAAAATCTGTTCACATAAATAAAACTCAAAGGAAGTTTAATTCTGAGCTCCTAGAAAACAGGCCAAAACTCATAATGCATTATTCCAAATAATTTTTGGCGATCTATTCGCTCAGTTAAAGAGAAAGATAAAGTCTCTCTTCAATTTTGCTGAAAATAAAGAATGGGAAACCAAGTGAATTGCAAAATGACTTGTTACCCAATCACTAGTCATTTACTTTCTCAAATGCAATTCACTACTTGCCAGGGAGGTTCTGATTCTGGGACAGTATCAGGCAAGGATTAGAGACAGCTGGACTTAGGCCTTTCTTTTGTCAAGATGTAAAAACAGCTTCTCCAAGAAGACACCAAATGGCAGATGATGCTGGTGCAGCAGAAGGGTCCACAGGACCGGGAATGGGAAACCACAGAGGCCTCGGCAGAGGCTTCAGCAACAGCACCTGCAACCAAGGCCACTGGCAAAGCCAAGGAAGGGATGCCAGTCACTAAGCTGTGCTGTCTGGTCAAGGACATGAAGACCAAGTCCCTGGAGGAGATCTCTCTCTTCTCCTGCCCATCAAGGAGTCTTAGGTCATTGACATTTTCCTGGGGGCATCTCTCAAGAATGAGGTTTCAAAGATTATATGGTGCAAACGCGACCCACACTGGCCAATGCACTGGGTTCAAGGCATGTTGCCATTGGGGACTACAATGGCCACACTGATATGGGTATCAGGTGCTCCAAGGAGGTAGCCACTGCCATTTGAGAGGCCATCATCCTGGCCAAGCTCTCCACTGTCCTTGTGCCGAGAGGTTACTGGAGGAAGAAAATCAGCAAGCCCACCAGCCCTTGCAAAGTGACAGACCTCTGTGGCTCTATACTGGTGAGCCTTGTCCCCACCTCAGGAGGCACTGGCATCATCGCGGCCCCTTGCCCAAGAAGCCACTGCTGATGGTGGGTACTGACAATTGCTATACCTCGACCAGGGGCTGCAGTGCCACCTTGGGCAACTATGCCAAGGCTACCTTTGATGCCATCTCCTAAAGAGTAGAAACTTTAAACAGAACTTTAAATAGAACTTTCAGAATCATTTCCTAGTATCTAGATACAAAAACCAACTAAGTCTTCTTTAAGAGATGTGAAGTTTATGATTTTGTGGTTGGCTACTGCTCAGGACACACTTCCAAGTTACCTTGAGGAATGCTCCCAGGATCTGGGAAGCTTTGAAAATCTAAGATAGGTCCTTAAAAAACTGAAGTCTTTTTTTTTTTTTTTAAGACAGGGTCTTGCCATCTTGCCCAGGCTAGTCTTCAACTTCTAGACTCAAGCAGTCCTCCCACCTCAGCCTCTTAAAGTGCTGGGATTACAGGCGTGAGCCACCGCACCAAGGCTAAAGTCATCCTTTACATGTTAAAATAAGGTTCAGTAGACAACAGCATCAGATCACCACTTAATTTCCCATAAGCTAGAGAGAAACTCATCTACATATTTATTATGGAAAATTATTGCAAAAGCTGTAAATTTAGAATTGATCTACTACATTCCCTAGAAGTCATCTGGAATCTGAAATATAGTACAGGAGAAGTGGCACACGCACGCACGCACGCATGCACGCATGCACGAAGATGGTGGTCCCTTCTCCTCAAGAGAGGAGACGAAGTTCTCTTAGACATCTCTGAAATCCTCATTCTTTATTCCTAGCACAGGGCTAGTGTTCAAGCAAGAAGTGTTTATTAACTAAGATATAAACAAAACACTTCAGAAGGTTAGAGGAGGGAGCAACTGATTCTTTCAAAAGGGAGTGTCAGAAAGGGACTTTCAGGTATGACATTTGAACTTAGCCTCAAAATAATTATTTCCCCAGATTTAGGTGAAGGGATGCAGGGAGGCCATTCCAGACAGATCAGCATAAACAAAGATATAAGGCATGGAAATAAATGATATATTCATTCCCATATTCCTGGAGGGTAAGGGAGGTATCAGATTATAAAGACCTCTGCTTAGCCTGGCTAACAACTATTCATTCTACTAATATTTATTGAGGACTACATTTCCAGTATTGTTAGCACTTAACAGAATGCCTAAGAAAAGACACAGTTTCTGCCGTTGTGGAGTTGAAAGTCTCAACCACAGATTCCTTTACCACAAGGACACTAAAGATCCCTCACCACACCTAGCACTGTACTTCTCGTACAATACAATAATTTGTCTAATTGATTTGCCATTTCAAAAGTGACATTCAACATACGTTCAGAAAGAAAACTGAACAGCCAATACCTCTTTGCAACTGGAAAAAAATACAATGCTCTTCTTCTTCAGATGGCTTCTCAAAAAGGAATACAGCACACTTATTTTTTGCTGCAGCTCACAGACTATGTAGTTCTGTTCCAAAGTGGCAGGGGTGCTTGTGGAATTAAGGAAAAGAAAGACATTAAAATATGTCATGTAGGTAACTGAAATCCAGACCAAAAAAGGAAACAAGTTTTAATAGTGGCACATCTCTCAAGCAAATTTCCTACACACATACACTAAAAAAACAGTAATTTTTCTCTATTGTCCCTTGGGATATGAATTCAACACATCACTTTAAAACACATTCAAAATCCCTTGTAAATCAATGTCAAACAAAGCACAACACGAACAGTGATTACCTCTAAAAATGCGGGGTCAAGGATTAACTAAGAAGAGGCTTAAGAGAACTTGCTGGGCTGATTAGTATTCCACATCTCATTAGGGCTTTAGATTACTGAGATATACACATTCATCAAAGTCAACTGTATACTTAAAATTTTCATATTTCATTGTATACAAATTTTATACCAAAAGAAAGAAATCTGTACAAATATTAAATTCTCATTAGTAATAGGTGTGAAGTATTTAGAGAGAATACAGATATCTGCAATTTACCCTGAAATCCATCAAAACTAAAATGGGTTAATACAGAGTTAGAAGGGATGGATGAAAGCAAGTAAATGGATGCTATCATTAGGTAGTATCTAGGTGTTTGTTATAAGGTATTTATTGTAAAAGTCTTTCAATTTACCATATGTTTGAAATTTCATTATAAAATCTTGGAGAAAAATATACATGCATTTACTCTTTGAACTAATAAATCTACTTTATTCCAACATTACTCTGGCTTTAAACACACACACATATATACACACATACAAACATATGGCATTATTTATAAAGCAAAAAATGATCAAAATCAACCTAAATGTCCATCAGTAGGGACTTGCAGTATGAACGATTACACAGCCACATTAATTATAATGTAACTGTAAAAAAGGAACGAAGAAACTATCCATATATTGCTGTGGAGTGATGTCTAGGATACACTGTTAAGGAAAGAGGCAAGTGGCGGAATAGTACAGATAGTTTGGTACCATTTATCAGGGGGCTATACATTATATATGCATATTCATGCCCACCCATGTGTGTGTTTACAGTGAAAGAAAAAAGGAGGGGGGACAGACAAACCAAAAAATACAAGTCAATTGGTTTTAGATATGACAAAGTTATGATCCATAAAGGGAAGAATTGATAAGCTGGACTTCATTAAAATTAAATGTTTCTGATCTGTGAAACACACTATCAAAAGAATCAGAAGATAAGCCACAGAATGGGAGAAAAATATTTGCAAAAAAATCTGATAAAGGACTGTTCTCCAAAATATACAAAGAACTCTTAAAATTCAACAATAAGAACAGAAACACCCAATTTTAAAAGGGGGAAGGAGGTCAAAGATCTTAACAGACACCTCTCCAAAGAGGATATGTAAATAAAAAATAAGCATATGAAAAGATACCATACCAACTTGGGCAAAATGGCGAAACCCCGGCTCTACAAAAGAATACAAAAGTTAGCTGGACAGGGTGGCATGCGCCTATAGTCCCAGCTACCTGAGAGGCTGAAGCAGCAGGATCATTTCAGCCCAGGAGTCTGAGGCTGCAGAGGGCCATGATCATGCTACACTGCACTCTAGCCTGGGTGACAGAGTAAGACCCTGTCTCCAAAAAAAAAAAAATTTAAAGATGATCCACATCATATGTCAACAGGGAAAAGTTAATTAAAATAATGATATGTCACTTCACACTTATTAGATGGCCAAAATCCAGAACAGTGACAACACCAAATGCTGGCAAGGATGTGGAGCCACAGGAACTGTCCTTCATTGCTGGTGGAAATGCAAAACGATACTGCCATTTTGGAAGACAGTATAGCAGTCTCTTAAAACCAAACATACTTTTAATACCTGGCCCAACAATCATGTTCCTTGGTATTTACCGAAAAGAGTTGAAAACATATGTCTATACAAAGATCTGCAAAAGGATGTTTATTGCAGCTTTATTCATAATCGCCAAAACTTGAAGGCCATCAAGATGTCCTTCAAAGTGAATAGAAAAATAAACTGTGGTACATCCAGACAATGGAATATTATTCAGTGCTAAAATGAAATGAGCTATCACTCCATGAAAAGACATGGAGGAACCTTAAATGCATAATATTAAGTGAAAGCAACCAATACGAAAAGGCTACATACTGTATGGTTCCAACTATATGACATTCTGAAAAGACGACACTATGGAGACAGTAAAAAGATCAGCAGCTGTCAGGGGAGATGAATAAATAAACAGGCAAAACACCAAGGATTTTCAGGGCAGAGAATATACTGTGAAATATTGTAACAGTAGATACATGTTTTTATAAATTTGTCCAAATTAATGGGATGTACCACACCAAGAGTGAACCCTAAAGTAATAGACTTTGGGTGATAAGGATGCATCAACATAGGTTCATCCATCGTAGCAAATGCACCACCATTCTAGCGAGAGTGTTGATAATGGCAGAGGCTGCATGGGGACAGCAGGTATATGGCAAATCCCTGTATCTTCCTCTCATTGTTGAGGTTAACCTAAAACTGCTCTAAAAAAACAGTCTTTAAATAAGAAATAGGCCATATCTATAGGGAATTATGGGAAACAGAATGCAGTTATACAAAAGAGCAAAATGAAACAAGCCCAAATATATATCAAGTTGACGACTTAATGACAAAGGAATTATTTCAAAGGAAATGCCTTTGAAGGAATGTGATTCCCACATCTTTTCTGGGATATCTAAGGAAAAAAAGAGAAATGCAAAGGAATCTTAAACTTTTATAAGTAATCATATTGTCAGTAATAATATTGGTATTAGCCTGAAACTATTTTAGATATACTGACTTACAGATGAAACAAAAGTCTTTAGGAATTAATGTTTGGCAGAAGAGAAAAGAGACACATATTTTTTAAATGAGGCTTAATAAAAACCTTGTAATCCTAAATTTAATTTGTAATTATCAGCTGAACTCTTTTAAAAAGGCCTGTCCACTGTAAGGCTTAACACAATGACCATGCCCATTAGCACTCAGACTATGGTCTTTATATACTGGATCCTGCTAGAAGGATTTTATAAGAACTGGAAATATATAAGATAAACTTAGAACACCAGAAAGCAAAAAGTTCACCAAAGATTACTAAAATGTATCTACAGAATCGAGATATTAACTTGAAGCAACTACTAGCGAAGTTTGGGATGACACAAGATGAATATTAAATATAAAAATTTTTATTGATTCAAGGACATAAAAAGATGTTTAAATCTGAGTTAAGTATCATTAATTCATCATTAATTACTAAAATTTTTTTAGTACATTTAGTTCATTTTTAGTACACACAACCCCCACCCCCAACCAAAAAACAAACACTGCTTACCTTCAGAAAATACTAGGGAACCAACTCACTGGTGTTAAAGCAGATAAAGGGAGTAAAGCATACATTCTAATATTCTGGCTTTCCTGTAAGAACTGTACCTCAGATAATCACACAGTTCATGTGAAAGCTGTTTGATATGAAATTATTTAAACTAATGAAGAAATAATACAATTAAAATATCACAATTTTGCAAACCCTGATGAAATAACGGAGCTAGGCAATAATTTCTATCAGCTGCTAAACTTACAAGACTAAGAAGCTGCTGGTATCAGATTAACCCTTTGGTCTAGAATAGCAACTATAAAAGCATGAATAAATACAAAACAAAACAAAAAGACTGACAGCACCTGAGAGCAACCAAGGCAGGTAGGACTTGAGGTGCTAAAGGAGAAAATGGAAATGCCCTGAGCCAAGCCCTCTGTTAACAACCTCACTTTTCTCCCCAAAAGCATCTGCTGATTGCAAGACAGGAAACAAGGTAGCAGCCTTAAGTCTAAACATGTCAGTCCCAGGTCCCAGAGAGAATGAAAACTGAATCTAAAATTTTTCATACAATTTACCCTTGAGGAGCATGCTAACCCCTAAACTGAGTGTACATAAGGCATGATGAGGAAAAACAAGCAAAAAGCAACCAACTGGGAAACTATAGAACTGAGCAGACATTCCGGCAGGGTCACAATGCTATGAGGTTCACAACTTGCCAAGACAGACGGGCCCTGGTAGATACCTCAGTCTTTTGGTTGAGACCCTAAGAAAGGCTATTCCCCATCTGTGAGGGTTATACCCCAAGTCTCAGGACAAACCAGAAACAGGATAACCCCAGAGTCTAATTGCCAGGCTAGACCAGATCAAGACAGCCTGACCTTAAGACATTTGCTAGCCGAAAAAAAGAAAAAATTACCTTCAAAAGAACAAGAGAACTGTCAGATGACTTTAACAGAAATAATGGAACCGGGAGTACAACAAAGATGTCTTTGAAGAGGGAAAAAAAAAATGCCAAGATAGGCTTCAAAAAAAATGAAGATGAAATAAAGAGGTTTTCAGAAAGGTCAAAACGCTGTTCACTAACAAGTATGCACTAAAGGAAATTATTTGAGCAAAACAAAAATTCTCAGGTGGAAGTATGACAATACAAGAAGAAGAATCAGGTAAGTCTAAATAAATACTGATGTTGCAAACTGATAATAGTGGCTTATGGGGCTTAAGATACATGTGGAATTAAAATACTTAACAATGAAGACACAAAGGTAGGAAGAAGTAAAGGGACCTAAATAATAATTAAATTAACTGTCAAAAGCAATTATCATACCAGATTAAAAATATGCTACTCACAAAGACAAACCTAAAAACATAGGGTGTAAACAATGTAGAAAGTAAAAGGATGGGAAAGGATTCGCCATGCAAATGTTAACTAAAAGAAAATTGCTATATATAGACTAATATCAAACTAGACTTAAAGTTGGCCAGGCGCAGTAGCTGGGAAGCCGAAGCAAGTGGATCACCCGGGGTTAGGAGTTCGAGACCAGCCTGGCCAACATGGTTAAACCCTGACTCTACTCAAAATATAAAAATTAGGTGGGCACGGTGGTGAGCACCTGTAATCCCAGCTGTTTGGGAAGCTGAGGCAGGAAAATTGCTTGAACCTGAGAGGCAGAGGCTGCAGTGACCCAAGATCACGCCACTGCACTCCAGCCTGGGCAACAGAGAGAGACTCCATCAAAAGAGGGAGGGAGGGAGGGAGGGAGGGAGGGAGAGAGGGAGGGAGGGAGGGAAGGAGGAAGGAAGGAAGGAAGGAAGGAAGGAAGGAAGGAAGGAAGGAAGGAAGGAAGGAAGGAAGGAGAAAAAAAATAGACTTAAAGGCAAAAAAGAATTAGTAAAGATAAAAAGAAACATTTTATAAAATAAAAAAAACACTGGGAGTAGGGAAGTGTTTTGCTACTCATATTACAAATAAATAATTTATTTAAAGGGCTCCTCCAAGCCAATAAGAAAAAGGCAAAAAAACAAATCCAAAAAAGACACACTGTACACAGAAAATAAGCACACACACACAAAAAAAAAAGAAGCATTTCATAATGATTAATGTTTCAAATTGACAATGCAATACTTAATTTGTATATACCTAATAACATAAACTCATGATAGATCTCAAATTTGAAGATTTTCATAATCCACCATAGAATTCAACTGGTCACTGAAAAACAGCAAATCGCTATGGCCCAAAGGCATATTCTCTCAAAAATAAGATCATTGGACATACCAGTTGTCTATATATAACAACATAATGAAAACACTAGTATACTTTTTCTAAAGTATGCTCTGGCTTACAACTTCGGAAAGATCTGATTTTTCTTTAGTTGTTGGGTCCTTCACAATTTGAGAGTAGATACTCTCTAACAATTTAAAATGTTCTGGAATATAATCTCTCATGGTGTATGAACCACACTGATAAGCTACTAAAGGGGAAAAGCTAACATTGATATTAGACAAAATTCCTAAGAGCATCTGCTTTTTTGTTTCCTATAAATTTGGAATATTAGAAAACCACAGCCATTATCATATAATCTGAGGTTTTATAAATTATGTCAATACGTGTCTGCCTTCCAAAATTTTTTCTGAAAATTTTGTCTACCACACTTTTATAAGTGATGGGACTGGGTTTCAAAAATCATTTGTGAAATAATATCAAAGTCTTTGTTGTTTTTTTCTAAAACTTTATAATTTACAGAAAATAACCAACTCTTACCTACAGAAATTGGCAATAGGAAATAATAGGTACAAATTAACTTGCATAAATTATGAAAGGTCTTAGAGACATCTAATGATTAAAAAATTTGTCTGATGAATATTAAAAATAAGCTGGAGGCAAATAGCAAAAAAAGAAAAGTGAAAAATCCTAGACAGGCAGTCTTTATATTTTCAAGTTAATTGTTAATTGTCACAAAAATTTTCATAGCTATCTCAACACTTTAGGAGATCAATGTCTACTCGAAAGTAAGCCAAGGGAAAAAGCTATACCTCACGTATCTTACTATTCCATTCCCAAGTTCTTGAAAGTCAAAGATACCAGTACTCAGATTCCCCAAGATAACCTAGAAGCAAAGAATCTGGCTTCTCTCTTCTCAGGCTTTTAAAATCCTAGACATCTATTACACAAGGTCAAGATGGGCCTGAATACTCATATTTTCTCTATTTAAGGAATTTCCAGATAACACAATTCATTTTCCAAACCTATTTCTTTTTAGGCTAACATTTCAGAGCAAGAAGAAATAAAAAATTTAAGATATAAATAATAGTAGTTGAATTTACATTGCTATCTTCAACAAAGAATCCAACTTATATTCACTGGAAAACATTTCTCCTGGAAGTCTGCAGTGATTCATACCAAATACATATGCTTCCAATTGTCATATAAAAATACAACTTAAAACATATTCCAGCTGGGCACAGTGGCTCATGCCTGAGTGTAATCTCAACACTTTGGGAGGTCAAAGTGGGATGATTGCTTGAACTCAGGAATTTGCTCAGCCTGGGCAATGTAGTAAGACTTCAACTCTACAAAAAATTTTAAAATTAGCCAGGCATGGTGGTATGCCCCACTTGTCCCAGCTACTCAGGAAGCTGAAGCAGGAGGATCATTTGAGCCCAGGAGGTCAAGGTTACAGTGAGCTACAATCAAACAACTGCACTCCAGCCTGGGCGACAGAATGAGCAAGACCCTGTCTCAAAAAAATAGATAAATAAAAATTTCCCCAACTACCTGTATATCACAAACATACCTACTTTACATATTTCACTGTAACACACATACTTTACGCTCTATTTTTTAGTGAGACCAAGACAAAAACAATAGTTGCTAGAATTTTAGACAGAACGGTATTTTGCTAAATACTAATGTGCTTGATAAAATGTGTTCCATAACACATTAGTACTGCATAATCCTGCTAAAAAGGATGATTCCGTACGCAAATAATTTTGGTAAATGTAGCAAGCTACAACCACCTTCCACTGCTTTGAACAATCACAATGTCCATGAAAATATTAAAGGTTCTGAGAAATAGAAACAAAACCGTTTCACTTTGACTCACCATTTGCTATCTCATCCCTTCTCTGTTTATGGAGAGGTAGTGTTGGTAAACGGTAAAATACCTCTTAACATCTATGGAAAAACATTTGTTCCCCTCCCAGACCACATTTTGGGAAATGCTACATTCGAGTACCCTGACATTTAAAGATATATCAAGAATTTGGGTAATTTTAACTGGTATATTTACTATGCTTTGCATAACCAATAACGCATAGAATGTCTTAATTCCCAGAAAACAGATATTTAAAAAATCAAATCCCTAAACTAAAAAAGAAAAAAACATTTATCTTGATTGAATCAAAGAGTACATACCTATATTTTGCTTTTTCATGAACCCAGACATACTCAGGGTCTTTCAAACTCAAGCGTGCAAGGTCCTTTACAGATTTAGTTTGTGTTGCTGAGAAAAGTAAAGTCTGACGTTTCTTGGGGAGATTTTCAATAATGGCATTCATGGTATCAGCAAAGCCCATGTCCAAGATTCTATCTGCTTCGTCAAGAACTGAAAAAGGAAAATGCAAGTTGAATTATCATATTTAAAATACACATTAGGCTAAACACAATGGGGTATCCTGGATTGGATCCTAAAACAGAAAAAGAACATTAGCAGAAAAACTGGTAAAACGTGAATAAAGTCTGGAATTTATATGATGTATCAATATTAGCCTTAGTTTTGATCAAAGTACCATGTCACATAAGACATTAACACAAAGGGAAGGCCGGGCACAGTGGCTCAGGCCTGTAATCCCAGCACTTTGGGAGGCCAAGGTAGGTGGATTATGAAGTCAAGAGATCGAGACCATCCTGGCCAACATTGTGAAACCTAGTCTCTACTAAAAATACAAAAATTAGCTGGGCGTTGTGGTGCACACCTGTAGTCCCAGCTATCAGGAGGCTGAGGCAGGACAATCACTTGAACCCGTGAGCCGAGATCGTGCCACTGTACTCCAGTCTGGCAACAGAGCGAGACTCTGTCTCAAAACAAACAAACAAACAAACAAACAAACAAAAACATTAGGGGAAACCAGGGGAAGGATAATGCAGGAACTCTCCACTGCAACTTTCCTATAAATCAAAAACATTCAAAGATAAAGTTGATTTAAAAATACACATTAGGTAGTATTCCCAAGCCAAAAAGAAAAAGTTCATTTAAAAAAATGCCAACTTGCCGGGCGCGGTGGCTCACGCCTGTAATCCCAGCACTTTGGGAGGCCGAGGCGGGCGGATCACAAGGTCAGGAGATCGAGACCACGGTGAAACCCCGTCTATACTAAAAATACAAAAAATTAGCCGGGCGCGGTGGCGGGCGCCTGTAGTCCCAGCTACTCCGGAGGCTGAGGCAGGAGAATGGCATGAACCCGGGAGGCGGAGCTTGCAGTGAGCCGAGATCGCGCCACTGCACTCCAGCCTGGGCGACAGAGCGAGACTCCGTCTCAAAAAAAAAAAAATGCCAACTTGACCTTTCAAGTTATTAGAAGCAGGTGTTAAAAATCTTGGCACGGTCTAATACTAATGTGCCTAATTTCACATATAAAAGTACATATATTCTTCTGATTTTTTTAAATCTAGTTATACTTTCTGGGTTTAGAGCCCAAATGCCAAAATGTGTCAGTAATTTTTAAGTTTGTTTTGAATCATAACATTTATCCAACATAAAATTTCTATCATTAAAATGTATAAGGGCTCTCTCCTAAGTCTGAGCCTTTTTTTTAAATCAGAAATTCATTTGACTCACCTAACATTTGGAGATCAGTAGCATGAAAAGATACTGTTTCATCCATGTGTTGAAGAAGTCGACCTGGTGTGCACACGAGTATATTTATGTTGTTGATCCTCTCAGCTTCGTGTTTCAGATCCTGAAAGCAGTTATTTATTTTGATTACAGAGACACATCACTCTCAGCAGCCTCTGTACCAAAGCTATAAAAGCCACCTGCATGTGCCATTTCATCACAGCATTTTAGATACTCTTGGAAATAAACTAACTTTTCCCTTGTATTTCTGCAGCATATCCACATTTCTGGGCTAAATTAAAAAAAAGTCTTTACGGGAAGACATAAGGAGCTCAGAGTTCTAAATTCTTATTCATACCCAGGATTTTGAGGCTAAGAAAAAAAATAATCAAATGAATACTCCAAATCAGGATTTCCTATTTGGATCAGCACTGACATAAACTGGAATCACTCTCATTCTTTAATTCAGGACCCAGGGACACTGAACAGACTCTGACACCACTCCAGGACTGGACTTTGTGAACTGAAAAAGGCCGAGGTTCTCTCCTTGATACAAGAACCACTTCTCACAGTCCTGAAGGCTGGGGGAAAAAACAGAATGTTGCCCATTGTTAAACTTGGGCAACAGGTACATGAGGGTTTGTGATGCTATTCTTTCTTCTTTTGTGCACATTTGCATAAAAACTCAAGTATTTATCCCCACAGTCTAGAGGAGATTCTAGCAGATACAGGCATTCTAGATGTGCTGTACAAAAGAACAAAAGTGAGCAGCAGGTCTTAAATATTCCTCCAAACAATCTACCTTCCTTTCTTCTGCTGCTGGTGTAGCAATGCTCTGAATTATTCAACCTCTTAGATAGATACCTTATTAAAAGGTACTAGTTCATATATGGAAATATCTTTCCCAATGAATATCAACAATTAACTTTACAGGATTAGAGTAAATATGTCTTAGACAGGCTAATCAATTCAGATTCCCCGACAAAAAAAATGGACTTTCTGGGCCTGCAAAATTGGCAACCAGATCGCAGATAGCAGTGACCATACCAAGGTGCTACTACCCCATGAGGCCCTGGTCTAGGAGGTCAGTCTGTTTAGAGGAAGTCTCTGCTGCCTCCCTGTCAACAGTCACAGTACTTCAGTATAAGTTACAGAAGGAAAGGAAGGACATAGACAAAAGGACGAACCTTTCCACCAATGATGAGACCAGCTGAGAAGTCATGATTCTTTCCTACTTTTCGGAGAACCTCAAAGGTCTGATAGGCCAGTTCTCTCGTAGGTGATATTATGAGAACTCCCAGCCCATCGGTTGAGGTCCACTGCAGACGATATAAGGCTTCCAGCACCTCAAAAAGACAGCAAATTGATGTTCAGTAAGTCATCAGAAGTCAGCTTTTTGGCCTGCATCTCAACCTTGCCCCTCCAAATCAAAGGGATCTTCCAAGCAGAAGGCATACCACTCCAGTTTTATCCAGCCCAAAGTAAATGATTTTGTTTATCTTCCATCAGAACCATCCACCCCCAACTCAGACAAAAGGGAAAAGAAACCCCATGGTAGCTCAGCTGCTGCCAGAGCCACGCCATCAGGAAACTGGCTATCAGTGAAAGGTATGTGCAACCCACAGACCTTTACAACACACTTAAGAATATATTTATCATTTTCAAAATAACCACACTAAAACTTTTGGATGGGCGCAGTGGCTCCCGCCCATAATCCTAGCACTTTGGAGGTCGAGGTGGGTACATCACTTGAGGTCAGTTCAAGACCAGCCTGGCCAACATCATGAAACCCCATATCCACTAAAAATACAAAAATCAGCTTGGCGTGGTAGTCCGCATCTGTAATCCCAGCTACTTGGGAGGCTGAGGCAGAAAGAATCACATGAACCTGGGAGGCAGAGGTTGCAGTGAGCCGAGATTGCACCACTGCACTCCAGCCTGGGCAACACGGCATGACTTCATCTCAAAAAATAAAAATAAAAATAAGTAAATAAATTTTCATCCATGCAGCTGCTGTAGTTATACAGTAACTGAATTCTCTAGCTATAGACAGACACTAGGATTTAAGAGAAAAGTGGTTTTTGCAATATTTGGAACAAAAACTAAAATGAGATTTTTCTGGGTCATTTTATAGGAATGAAAGATTAGGAGACCAACATAACAGAGATGGAAGTGAATGCCTAAGAAGCTCTACTGTTTTGCTGCCATAAAAGACCGATAGCAATGTCCCAGAAAATTCTCAACAAACGCCTAAAGCTCCTTAAACTGAGCATACTTGAGCTTTATCCTAAACAAAGTGGCAAGTATAAATGCCACTGGCAGGCTCACAACGGTGAGAGCAGAAACTGTCTTCCGAGAGTCCTACTGCAGCGCAGAACCACTCTAACCTGCCATACTGGAGCACCCCACTTCCATCAAGAATGTAATGACTTGTCAAAGCACAATAGTTCATTCATTAAGTTATTGAGTGCCTGCCGCATGCAAGGTACTGTGCTAGGACCTGGGGAAAATGGGGAGAACAAGACACACATGGCTCCTGTTTGATGAAGCTTGCATTCTAGCCAATCTATTATGAAATCTAACATACAAATCTCTTTATATAATTCGCATCTGGGCACAGAATGTTATAAAATTGTGTAACAGACAGTCTAACCCAATGACAATGTACTTACTGGAACAAGGAAAGCCAAAGTCTTGCCAGATCCAGTTTTGGCTGCTCCAAGTACATCTTTACCTTGCAAAGCCAATCCAATGGTCTGCTTCTGTATCTCAGTTACCAAACGGTACTGAGCTTCTTGCAAACCTGGCAACATGGAGGGAAGGATTATACTTTAGAAAATCCCTGTAGAATGGTGTTATAGGCTAAGTGAATTGTGTCCCCCAAAATTCCTATGTTGAAGCCCTAATGCCCCATACCTCAGAACATGACTATATTTGGAGACAGGGCCTTTAAAGAGGTGATTAAGTTAGAGCCTCATGGGGTGGACTCTGATCCAATATAAACGGTGTCTTTATGGGAAGAAGCTTGAACAGAGACATGAAGAGTCCACATGCACAGAGGGAAAACCAAGCGAAGAGGAGACAAGTTATTCTATGATCCACCTGTTCCACTTCTGGGTATAATCCAAAGGATATATTAATAAAACCAGTACTTTGAAAAGTATTTGTGCTCCCTAGCTCATTGCAGCATTATTCACAGAACCCAAGATATGAAATCAACCTAAGTGTCCATGAATGAGTAAAGAAAATGTGATATATGCTATATACATACACACACACACATACACACACACAAATGGAGTATGACTCAGCCTTTAAAAAGGAAATCCTGTTATTTACAACATGGATGAACCTGGAGGACCTTATGCTAACTGAAATAAACCAGGCACAGCAATAAAGATACCATATAATCTCACTTATATGTAGAATCTAAAAAAGACAAATTCATAAGAGCAGAGGGTAGAATGGTAGCTACCAGAAGCTGGTAAGGAGAGTGGGAAGATGTTCATCATAGGATACAAAATTTCAGTTAGGAGGAAGAAGTTCAAGAGATCTATCGTAGGCTGGGGGTGGTGGCTCACGCCTATAATCCCAGCACTTTGGGAGGCCAAGGCAGGCAGATTGCTTAAAGCTCAGGAGTTTAAGACCAGCCTGGGCAACATGGCAAAACCCTATCTCTACAAAAAATTTTTAAATATTAGCCAGGCATGGTGGCACGTGCCTGTGGTCCCAATTACTCATGAGGCTGAGGTGGGAGGATCACTTGAGCCCAGAAGGCTGAGGCTGCAGTGAGCTAAGATCACACAACTGCACTGCACCCTGGGTGACAGCGCAAGACCCTGTCTTCAAAAAAAAAAGAGAGAGAGAGATTATATATCATGGTGGCTATAATTACAACATACTGAAAAAAGAAAAATTACTAAGTAGATTTTAAGAGTTCTAACCACAAAAGGATGAGGTAATATTAGCACATACATAATTGGCTTGATTTAGCCATTCCACGTATGTATATGTATATGAAATATACATATTTCAAAGCATGTCAGACACTGTGAATATATATAATTTTTTTTTGAGACAGTCTCTCACTCTGTCGCCCAGGCTGGAGTACAGTGGCACAAACCTGCCTCCCAGGTTCAAGCAATTCCCCTGCCTCAGCCTGTAGCTGGGATTACAGGTGCCCGCCACCACACCCAGCTAATTTTTGTATTTTTAGTAGAGATGGGTTTCCCCATGTTGGCCAGGATGGTCTCGAACTCCTGACCCTGTGATCCACCCGCCTCGGCCTTCCAAAGTGCTGGAATTACAGGCATGAGCCACCGCACCTGGCCAAATATATACAATTTTTATTTATCCAAAAATAAAAAGGCAGCAAGAGCGCAGCCATCCGCAAGCCAAGGAGGCCTGGAACAAATCCTTCCCTTATTTTGCCTTAAGAGGAAACCAATGCTGCCAACACCTTGATCCCCAACTTCCAACTTCCAGAACTGTGAGAAAATCAGTCTCTGTTAAGACACCCAGTCTGATACTTTGTCATCTCAGCCCTAGCAAACAGATACAAAGGGTGTCCCGTCTTGGTTTGTTCCCTTGCTTATTTTAACTAACACAATTAGATTTCATTTTATTCAGAGGCTGCTGGAATCTCGTTTTTCTTTTCATCAGTCCAGAAAGAAAGAGAATAACATAGTGTTAAAACTTGAATATTGCTTATTTTCATTGATTTTCATGGTATCAAAATTTGCCAAAATAAGATTTTTCAAGCTAAACTCTCTAAATCTTCTCCCATTTATCAAAAATGCCAAGAAATCCAATAACACATCCCACGATCACCATATACCTACCTTTCAGTGTTTTTTTGGACAAGGGAAAATCTGAAAATCTTGTAATTTCATTTACATTTATCTGGAAAAAAAAGAAAAAGGAATCTGGGTAATTCATTTGTTTCATAACACAGCCATTTTTTCTCCACATTGTACTGCCTAGCTCATCCTTGGTAATGCAGGGTTGAATTCAATCATCACTTCTAATTAAAAGCCATCATTCCTTCTGAAAGGAAATATGACCTGAAGAGGCTATCCCTGAATCGAATATACATTTGTAAGCATTTCAATTGGTAAGGAAAAAAAGGTCACCCAATACACACAGACGCACACACAGCACACATATTACTACCCAACCTCCAAAATGTTGAACATAGTAAAGCATCAACCACATCAATTTTAGGAAGAAAATATACTTCCTATCATCCCTCAAGGGATATCAATTTAAGAAATAAGGACAAAATTACTACAAACCACAGATCACAATGAAAATAGTTCTATACACACAATTTGGAAAAAAGAGTGAAATAAGTTGGAGAAATATTTCTTGTTAGCACAATCCTTTCAAAGTTTTAACCATAAATCAGTGGACTATGAAATCCAACCTGATAACTATTCATTTTGGGGTTATTGAAGGAGTATTATTTTAAAATAATCGGGGGAAATGTCTGTCATGCTTTGAAGCCACAATAAGTAACATTTTGCTCTCTAACTTTACATTATTCAAATATTCATTACTGACGTTCTTTATTAGCACAAACCCAATTTTCTGAATTTCAGCTGCGCAGGAGAATTATTTTATTACAGATGCTGAAGGCAGGAACTACTGCTCATTTCTGGAAATATGCTGCCAAATTATTCATGATTTGCAAAAGGAAAAAGCTGCATTTATATGGTTAATTTATTTAAATTACACTCTAGGCAGTAAAGGGATGACAGTTGTATTTCATTTTACAATCTACACATCTTTTCTATGATTCTTAACATAGCCCAAGCAGGATTTACTATGTGCCCTCAAATGCTGAAAATACAAATATTAAAACATTGTCTTAATCCCTACAAATCATTTCAGATATCACTGGAAAGGAGGCAGAATCAGTGTACCAGCATTACAAGAATGGTTTACTCAAATAACATACTGTCCCAGCAAGGAACCTCAATTAGAAGATAATCTTCCAAACAAGGCATTAAAAGTAGGTGTGGTCCACCCTTGCATTCGTGGTATTGTCAGCTAAAAAACTGTTTTCAAAGGGAATGGAATGCCTACAGAAGGAGGCAGGCTGCCAACACACTCTTCAATCCCCAGCAAGAGACACAGTACGGGCAAAGTGAGCTCCTCAAACAAAACATTGCACAGCACATCTGTCTTCCTAAAGTCAGTTAACCTCCTGGAGGGAATGAAACTTCTCCAGCACTCTTCCATCAAGCATTACAATAGAAAACTATATAACTTGTTTGTTTGTTTGTTTGTTTGTTTTTCAGATGGAGTCTCGCTCTGTCGCCCAGGCTGGAGTGCAGTGGCGCAAACTTGGCTCACTGCAAGCTCCGCCTCACGGGTTCACGCCATTCTCCTGCCTCAGCCTCCAGAGTAGCTGGGACTACAGGCGCCCGCCACCACACCCGGCTAATTTTTTTGTATTTTTAGTACAGTCGGGGTTTCACCGTGTTAGCCAGGATGGTCTTGATTTCCTGACCTCATGATCCGCTCGCCTCGGCCTCCCAAAGTGCTGGGATTTCAGGCGCCATATTCTTTAAAAGAAGACAAAGAAAAGGAAATTTTGATTCTGCTGATGTTCTAAAATAGGGCCCAGCAAACTACAGCCTACAGGCCAAATCCAATTTGCTGCCTATTTTAGTAAGTAAAGTTTTATTGGAGCACAGCTACAATAATTCATTTACTTATTGTCTATGTAGTTGTTGCAGAGACTGTATGGACCACAAAGCCTAACACAGACTATCCAGCCCTTTACAGAAAAAGAGTTTGCTGACCCTGCTCTAGATATTGTTATATTCCAAGGACTACATAGCAGCCACAGCAGGAGATGGCTATGGTTCCTACAAACAAAATAACCCAGCCTGGCACGGTGGCTCACACCTGTAATCCCAACACTTTGGGAGGCTAAGGCAGGCGGATCACCTGGGGTCAGGAGTTCAAGACCAGCCTGGCCAACATGGCAAAACCCTAAAAATATCTCTAAATTTTTAAACGTCTCTACTAAAATTACAAAAATTAGCCAGGCGCAGTAGTGCACGCCTGTAATCCCAGCTACTTGGGAGACTGAGGCAGGAGAATCGCTTGAACCTGAGAGGCGGAGGTTGCGGTGAGCAGAGACAGTGCCACTGTATGCCTGGGCCACAGAGCGAGACTCCACCTCAGAAAAATAACTCTTTTCCCCTTGCCTCTATCCCTTTCTTAGGGGGGAAAAAAATCCCTTCCATCTCCATAATACTCATACTCAGTCTACAAATCTGTCTCGCTATTCTTCTGAATTCAGTGAAGAGATATTTCAGGGATGGTCTTTATTAAAGGCTTCCCACGGCTATTGGAAAAGTTGGAAAGGGGAGAAGGAGAAAAGGGTGACATCTGACCATCCTCTTATACTTCTCACAACTCTCTAGTAATGCCTATTTCTCGCTAAAGTGAATAATGCCTGATGAAAAAAGCATTGAAACTTCCTAGAATGCGCCACCTACTGCAGTCAAGAACAGCAAACTGCCTCAACTACACCAGACAAAATTCTGATTAAAAAAAAAATCAGGATTTGAACGCAGTTTCTATACAGTACAGCTGATTAGTCTAAATGAATCCCAGGTGCAAAGAGTCCTCCAGCAATAGTGAAAACAGCTGCTGAACTAACACAGCTAGCTCAACATTTCTGAGCTTCAATCCCTAGTTTTCCAGCAGCCCCTCCAATACACACTACCCCTTAGAAATACACCACCCTCCTGCTGTGAGAAGTATAGATGACTGACAATGCCAGCTGGGCCTCCTCTAGACTCACCATGAAAAAGCCATGCTTCCCCCCGGGCTGCTCCTAGTCAATGGCGGGGCTCAGCAGTGCTACTGCAGGCCCAGGGATTCCTCTGATGGACAACTTTGGATCAGTGACTCCCCATCAGACTGGCTGAAGGTTTACTTGGAACTGTGCTGCAGTCTGAGACTCTTCCTACCTGCTTCTCCTTCCATCCTTCTCTCCTTTCCCTCCCTCCTCCTGTTCCCTCTCCCTCAGCCTTCACAGACATTCCCCCTCCTGCACCTGCAACCCTTAAAGCTCCAGTTCACCCAGTCCCATTTTGTCATCTGCCTCTCAAAGGACCCAAGACCTAGACTCTACCAATAGTCTCCAACCTGATCTCTTACCCTCCAACCTTTACAGCTCGGATATATTCTCTATACAGAGTCCCGCAACATACTTCCCATGGCTTCCAGATTGAGCGTGGCCTCTGTATAAAGTTCCTACTGTTACTGTAATAAATTACCACAAACAGTGGCTTAAACCAACGCAAAGAGATTACCTTCGAGCTCTGGAGGTCAAAAGTCCACAATGGGTTTCGCTTGGCTAAAATCAAGGTGTCAGCAGGGTTGCATTTATTTTCTGATGACTCTAGGGGAGAGTCCATTTCCCCGCCTTTTCCAGCTTCTAGAGGCTGCCCACATTCCTAGGTGGTGACCCTCTTCTGTCTTTAAAGTCAGCAACAGACTCCAAGTCTTTTTCACATCACGTCACTCCGACACTGACTCTTCTGCCTCCCTCTTCCACACCTAAGGACACCTGTGATTACCTTGGGCCCACCCAATCCAGGATAATCACCCTACTTTCAGGTCAGCTGATTAGCAACCTTAATTACCCCTTGCCATCTAACATATTCACAGGTGCCAGGTATTAGGATGTGAACACTTTCGGAAGCCATTATACTGCCTGCTGCAGCCTCCAATGTCATCACAGTCCAACCTCCTTCTCGAACCCATCTGAAGCCAACTCAGGAATGCATGCAACACTCCAAGGAGCATTTCCTCCCTCAAAGAATGCCACGCATTTTCACCTCTCTGTATTTCCCCGTGTTCCCTCCACCTAGAACATCCTTGCCCATCTTTTCTATCTGATGAACTCTGATTTTTAAAAAAGCTTAGCTCCATTCTTGGCAACTGTAAATCACTGGACAGTTTGTACACTGCACAATGAAATCTGCTACGAATAAGATGCAGGGCTTGAAATCCAGACCACACCAGCTCCCCAAGCCAGGCCTGAGGTTGCAACCACTAGGAAGAAGGGTAGCATACCCAGAGGAAGCCTGTTTTTTGTAATGCATCTGACCAGCAGGAGCTCAGTACAGGATAACTCAACTTCCCCTAATTACACCATCCTCTAACTCCACAGCACTGAGGTACACGTTACAAAGGATTATAACATTTTATACATACTAATATAACATGTGTCACACTATATCAACCCCTCACACTATAGCAAACCCAGGTTCCCTAGGGACTTGGGCATGTATTTTTTACCTATATACTCACACCCGCCTAGACAAGTGCCTGTCAAATTGTTTCAAAAGGTTTCAGAATCAAATTGTTCAGTAGTTCACCAGTGAGGCTACTGAGCACCACCTGTGTACCATGGCCATGTAGTAAGTTTTATGTACAATGCTACCACCGGAGGAGCCACAGAGTGAAGGCCTGCACCTTGGTTACCTAGAGAATGATAAACCTGCTATTCAAATAATTATATCCTAGTATTGCTAACCTTGACAATTGATTTCACACTGCATTTATTTCTCAACCAAATCTTGAGAAAATATTTCTAAAATTAAAGAAGTAAAACAGAACAATGCTTAGTTGGGGGGAAAGCTGCTCCTTCAACAGTGAAATAAATGGGATTTAAATAAATGCAACACAGTAAAGCATAGTGGTTTGCTGCACTGGTATCAGACGACCTGGGTTAGAACGCCTTTTTCACTTCTCAGCTGTTTAACCTTACACAAATCATTTAACCTTGCTGTGCCTTAAAGTTGTCTCACCTGTATAATGGGAACAATTTCACAGGGTTATTTGTGGTTAGTATACGGAAAGCCAGCACGCATAAGTTTGATGAATGTTCACAATTACTACTGAAACAAGAAACAAAAAAAGAATAATCCAATGCTGCCAACCAGAGCAAAGCTGCCTGGGAAAGGTCTAGTCTTACAGCAAACAACATCTAAACACTGACTGAGCACCTACTCAAGGACAAACACTGTGCTTTCAGACTCTGGGGAGTGCAAAGATGAGCACATCACTGGTTGCTGATCTTGAAAGGTTCATGGTCTAGTAAGAGAGTTTTTTTTAAAAAGTTAATGAAGTTATTGCAAAGGCGGTGCAATGTCATTCTTCTGTATTCACAGACAGAAGTGAAACATTCTCCTACTGACCCCGAAGTAAGTTGACATGTTGTGATGTTGTAAGTCTATGGCAAAACCTATGTGGCAAAGGACTCTCAAAAGCTGGAAGTGTCCCCAAGCCAATGACCAGTAAGAAAACAGAAACCTAAATCCTATAACCACATGACGAGGAATTCTGCTAACAACCTATGGTATCTGGAATTAGATCTTTCCCTGGTTATGCCTTTGATGAGAACACAGCTCAGCCAATCTTAATCTTAATTGCAGCCTTGTCAAGCTGTGAACAGAGGACCCAGCTAAGCCATGCCCATACCCCTGACACACATAAACTGTGAGATAATATGTGTATGTTGTTTTAAGCCACTAAGCTTGTGATAATTTGTTACATAGTAATAGTAAATTAATTCTGAAATAATAGACACAAAATTTGGAGTAATTAATACCTCTGGGGGAAGGAGATGTAATTAATGGCATCACAGTGTGGACTTCAAAGTTGTTGTTAATATGTGCTTTCTTCTTTTTATATCTTCATATTTTCTCTTGCAAAGAATATGTTGTTAGATATTTTAAATAAAATCTTAGAGTCTCTCACTTTAATTGGCCAGATTAATCCATTTATATTTATTGCAATTTCTATTATTTTAGGACCTAACACTACTATCATTTAAAAGTATTTTTTCATTTTTTATACTTTCCTTGCATTTCTTTTCTTCATTTATACTTTCTACTGTATATATTTAGTGTTCTTATTCTGTTTATATAACATTTTTCTCCATTTGCTCTTATAATAGACTTAAGACCCATTTAAATTGCTTTGCCTAATTAACAAGTACTATAGCATTCTGGCGTATTCCTATGTACTCCCCTTGTCTATTACATTAATTTTGTCTGTAATTTTATTTTGAGTTCTAAAATTTCCCCAGAGCTGAGGCAGGAATCCAGCTGCCTATGCTGGTTTGCCATTTTGTTGGGATAAGAAACATTTCATTGTAATATTTAGTTGTCTATTTCTTCAGCTATTTGACAGGCACATAATTGTTTTATCAGCCTTTAAGTGTCACATGTATATCATAGTATTTTGTATGAATCATTTATTTCATTAATATTTTAAATAAAAAAGTATCTGGCAAAAAAAAAAAAAAGTTAAAGAAGCCAATCATCGCAGACAGTTGATAAATGTTGTCATAAAGGTTTCTACAAAATGCTACAGATGCACAGTAGCCCTAACTCAGCCAGGGGAGGTGATGAAGACGGGTTTGCACTAAATCTTGAAGGAGGAGTACCTGTCCTTAGAGTGGGCAGACGCGTCCGCTCACTGCACGCAGTGGAAACGTCAAGTACCAGGATGAGAAGCACAAGAAGCATGGACAACTCACAAAACTGCAAGCTGTTCCTTCATATATGCCTATCATGTACCGCTTGGTGTATACACATTATCTCATTTGGGCCTTACAACACTCTGGGTGGCTAATAACTTCTGTTTTTTGAAAGAAGAAACTGAGACTTAGAGGGGTGAAGAAACCTGACTAGCCAATACTCGAAGAGAGTGAGATTTAAACCAGGTCAGCCTGACCACAAATAACTTACTCTTCAGCAGACTAAAGAGTTGTATTTCTTGTTGACACACTGAATTTGACAATTTTTCTAAAAGTAACTGTGAACCAAGGAAGGGTTCTAATCAGGAGTAAAATGATTAGATCTTCATCTTGGAAGGAATCATTCTGGCAGAAGTATAGAGGATAAATCAGAAAGGTTTAAGGCCCAGGGGCCAAATCCTATCAGCCACCTGTTTCACTAATTAAAGTTTTACTGAAAAACAACACCCATTCATTTAAGTATTTCTATGACAGCTTTTGTATTACAAGGGCACAATTGAGTAAGTAGTTCTACCCTTATGATTACAAAGCTGAAAACATTCACTATCATTTACAGACAAAGCTTGCTGATCCCTGTCGAAAGCAAAATTTACTATAGTAATCCAGACAAGAGATGATGGGGGCTGAAGACAAGGCAGTAGGGATGAAGCAGCATTTGAAAAATTTAAGCAGAACAAATCACCAGTGTGACGGACTGGTTATAAGAGTAGGTAAGAGAGAAGTACCTAAGACTGCTCCTAGGTTTCTAGCTCTATGGTCTGCTGAGATGGTGGAGCTAGGATATGATAGGCTAAAAATGATCCCAATTTATGTCCATGTATTAACCTCTGGAAGGTATGAATGTTACCTTATATGGCAAAAGTGACTTTTCAGATGTGATTAAAGATCTTGAGATGGGGTGATTATCCTGGATTATGTGTGTAGGCCCTAAACGCAATCACAAGCGTCCTTATAACAGAGGAACACAGGTAGACTGACACAGGAGAAGGCAGAGACTGGAATTATGCAGCCACAAGCCAAGGAATGCCAGCATCCACCAGAAACTACAAGAGGCAAGAAACAGAGTCTCCCCTAGAACCTCTGGAGGGAGCATGTCCCAGCTGACACCCTGATTTTGGCCCAGTGAAACTGACTTCAGATGTGTGGCCTCTGGAACTGTGATACAGTAAGTCTCTGTTGTTGTTGGGTTTTGTTTTTTTTTGGTTTTGAGACAGAGTCTCACTCATGTCACCCCAGCTGGAGTGTAATGGCGCGATCTCAGCTCACTGCAACCTCCACTTCTCGGGTTCAAGCGATTCTCTTGCCTCAGCCTCCTGAGTAGCTAGGATTACAGGCGCCTGCCACTACGCCTGGCTAATTTTTTTGTATTTTTAGTAGAGACGGGGTTTCACCATGTTGGTCAGGCTGGTCTCGAACTCCTGACCTCAAGATCTCTGTTGTTTTAAGCCACCAAGTTTGCGGTAATTTGTTACAATGGCAACTTTAATTCCAAGAATGTTCCATCTATTAAATCCCTGATTGTACTGCACTAGAAAGGGGCTGAGAAGCTGAATGATGTGGGTGAAGGCCAACAAACATGGGATTTAGAGAAAGGGAAAAAAGGAATTGACAGACCTGTGGAGCCTGGAGTTTGGGGAAGAAGTCAGGAGGTCAAAGTGATCGTTACAGGTATACTCATCTGGGAACAACAGCTACAATATGAGGATGATATGTGACAGAAACATACCAGTGATCCAGCTTTTCTAGGCCAATTCTTGGATACGGACATGAAGCCTGTGGAGAAATGAGGTGGGCACAGGAAGGAGCATAGATGATGTTGAGGCATGCAGTCTGGCTTCATGGTTAAAAGCAAAGGCTTTGGGATTAGAAAGACATGGATCTAGCTTCCAATTCCACACCACCTACTAAGCGTGAGAGATTCGGACAAGTTTCATTCCTCTTAGAACCTCAATTCTCCTACCTATTAAGTAGGATTATTAATATCCATACCTCAGATCAAGTCAAACAATTACTGTAAGCACATGGTGACTGCTTTAAAATGCAGGTGTCATTATTACCATTATTGTCATCAGTATTATTACTATGGATATGACTGTAGCTATTACAGGATTAGTCTCCCTACCCTTAGGTACCGCCGCATTTCTATCATTTTTTTAGGAACAGTGTGGCAAGCAGAAGAGTGGCCAGGACGGTGCAGAGGTTTGAGCTGTGGCACCCGGCGTGACCTCCCATTCCCGGCAGGGTCCCGGTGACAGATCCGCCGCCTCCATTCTGCAACCCCTCGCCGCAGTGACACGCCGCCCAGCTGCTGGCCGGCCCGAGCCCCCTCCCCAGCGCCGGCCTCACCTTGTCATAGTTCTGCATGAGGCGGCTGATACCCTCGCGCTCGACTTGCCATTCGGGTTTCTTCAGTTGCTTCCTCAACTGCTTCTTTTTGTTCTGCCTGTGGCTGTGTTTTTTCTTCCAGCGATTGAAGCTCCGCACCGGGTCGGGTCGGGCTCCCGAACCCGGAGAGTCGGCAGTTTTCCCCATTGCGGCGGTGGCGGCAAAATCTCGGTTCACCCGCAGACACGAGACACCTAGGACCAGGATCGCGGAAACAGCATGGGGAAAATGCACAGAGGCGCATGCGCGAACCCAAAAGCCCGCCCCCGAGCTTTTGAAACCGGGGCACGCGCCAACGACGTCAATGAAAAGGAGGGTTGTGACTGGCGAATTGGCTCCTGCAGGGAGGAGCAGTCTGGGGAAAACGGGGCGGACTGAGCGACGCCGGGAGCACGCAGGCTCTTTAAAAAGACGCATGCGCACTGTTGTTGTTACTATGGTGACGTCATACGCTGACCCTTTAAGGGGTGTTCACACATTTACTCCAGGTTCAACTTTGCGAAGCGTTCCTGAGTGTGTGTGTACCCACGTACAAACTGAATGAAAATTTTGACCCTCGTTTTGCACATTTCGGACCAACGAGTCAAAAGATTTGCCCAAAAGTAAACAGCTAATAACCTCTGATTTCCATCCACGGCGTTTGTACTTCCTCAGGAATAAAAATAAATATTCTACATTCTTCTAATGCCCCTCTAGGTTTTCCTTTTCCTCTGGACCCCTCAGACTCTAGCTGCAACAGCAAGGAAACTGGAACGGAATCAAACTGAATTTACCTTAAAATGCTATTATGGAGACAAAATGATAACTAACGTAAAGAAGTAGGTAATAGAGGCCGGGCACAGTGGCTCACACCTGTAATTCCAGCAATTTGGGAGGTCGAGATGAGTGGATCACCTGAGGTCAGGAGTTCGAGACTAGCCTGGCCAATATGGTGAAACCTTGTCTCTACTAAAAATATAAAAATTAGCCAGGCATCGTGGCACACACCTATAATCCCAGCTGCTCTGGAGACTGAGGCAGGAGAATCGCTTGAACCCTGGGGCGGAGGTTATAGTGAGCCAGGATCACCCCACTTCACTACAGCCTGGGCCAAAGAGTGAAACTCCATCAAAAAAAAAAAAAAGGAGGTAATAGAAAAGTTATTGCAAGTTGGCCATTTAAGTGAACTGGCTTTCAATGAATTGAGTTTTTTTGACACATTTACCTACAGCCTCCAGGAAAACACCAGATGGGGTGGGAGAGCTCAGTTGTGGCAAAGGAAATTGGAAAATTGAGTTCAAAGTTCACAGGCAGAATTTTGGGCCCTCAAATTCCCTTTCCAACCCCACATATCCAGATCACTACTCTCAACTCTATGTCCATCCTCCAAACAGGGCATGGCTTACCGGAAGGGAGTGAGGACAGGAGGTGAACTAGTGAATTTCCACACTCAGGGACACTAGATGTGGTAGACAGTAAAGCTCAATAAGGAGCGATTATATAAAAGTATATATACATCCTCAAAAAATTAAAAACAGAACTCTACACCAGCATTTTCACTTCTGGGTGTGTGTAGCCAAAATAAAAGAAAGCAGGGTCTCAGATATTTGCACACCGTGTTCACCACAGCACTATTCACAATCGCTAAAAGATGGAAGCAGCCCAAGTGTCTGTCAACTGATAAATGAGTAAACAAAACATAATAAATACATAAAATGGAATATTATTCAGCCTTCAAAAAGAAGGAATTTCTGACACATGCCACAACGTGGATAAACCTTAAGAATATTAAGCTAAGTGAAATAAGCCAGTCACAAAAGGACAAATACTATATATGGTTCTATTTACGTGAGGTACTTAGAGTTGTCAAAATGATAGAGAAAGTAAAATGGTGGTTGCCAGGGACTCAGGGAGAGGCCAATGCGGGGGTTACTGTTTAATCAGTACAGAGTTCCAGTTTGGCAAGATGAAAAGAGTTCTGCCAATTGGTTGCACAACAATGAGAATGTATTTAATGCAACTGAATTGTATACTTACAAATGGCTAAAGTGATAAATTTTATGTAATGCGTACTTTACTACATATGTATACCACATATGCATACTCACAGAACAATAAGGTCCTCAGCTATAACTCACTTTTTTCCTAAAACTGTAGGAATCAGGCATGTATGCACCCCAGGCAAGAAACTGGAAGGTTCAACTCTAGGAAAACTGAATGCCCAAGAGAAAGATCTCAATATAATAACCTCTAGGAAGCAGGCATGGTGGCTCACAGCTATAATATCAGCACTTTCCAAGGCCAAGGTGGGAGGATTGCTTGAGCCTGGAAGTTCAAGACCAGCCTGGGCAACATAGTGAGACCTTGTCGGTACCAAAATTCAAAAAAATTAGCGAAGCTCGGTGGCACACACCTTAGTCCCAGAAACTAGGGGGCCGAGGCAGGAAGATCACCTGAGCCTACAGAAGTCAAGGCCGCAGTGAGTCCTGATACTGCCACTGCACTCCAGCCTGGGTGACAGAGCCAGACTCTGTCTCAAAAAAAAAAAAAAAAAAAAAGAGTAAAAGAAAAAAGACATTTTGGCAGTTGTCAAATAAATGGCAAGTCACTAACCACCCCCTTGCTCTTTAGTGAAACTTATCAGTTAATAAGCCCTCCATTCACTCATTTCTAATCAGCCTTATTCTTAAATGCAAGAGAATAACCAAAGACCAACAAATATTTTAGGAAATCCTTTAACTTAAAAGTTTTAAGCCAAAACTAGTAAATAATGCAGAAAGCAAAATAAGCCTTCAAAAAAATCGTTATCAATATTCTTAGCAAAATAAAGCCTCATATCCAAGAAATAAGAACAGGGAATACTCAGAGAACAAAACAAAATTCTTCATAGAAGTCATTTTGTGTGTTACATAAATCAAATTGTTAACATAAAATAGTGGAAAATGCAAATTTTAGTCACAAGAACTCAATATCACATTCCAAAGTCATTAGGATTTAATAATTTGTGATGAAAATAGTTAATATATTGATCACTTAAAATGACAGCTTTATGATGGTTTCTATGCTTAGTTGCTCCAATACCTTGTTTTCTGTAGAAATGACTCCTAGATAGGCTTCCAATTGTGATACTGAGGACATTAAATATGTTTTAACACGTTTTAAGACTCTATATTCTCCACTGCCAACCAATATTCACAAAGATCCTAAAGAACTTAAAAAAAAAAAATTTGGAAATGTGCCTGGTAACTACTGCTATTAATACAAATAGAGGCAATACTCCAGTAGCGGAGGGAGAGTCCATACTAAAATTTAGGGAGAAAATGTAATATTTGGCCAGGCGTAGTGAGTTATGCTTGTAATCCCAGCACTTTGGGAGGCGAAGGCAGGTGGATCACCTGAGGTCAGGAGTTCAAGACCACCAGCCTGGCCAACATAGTGAAACCCCGTCTCTACTAAAAATACAAAAATTAGCCACGTGTGATGGCACGTGCCTGTAATCCTAGCTACACAGGAGGCTGAGGCAAGAAAATCGCTTGAACCCGAGAAGTGGAGGTTGCAGTGAGCCGAGATCGCACCATTGCACTCCAGCCTGGGCGACAAGAGACTCCATCTCAAAAAAAAAAAAAAAAGTAATACTTGTAGTTCATCATACATTGATACCCCATCTAATATTATCCATCGCTTAGTTTCTATTTGTAAGTTTGCAACAGTTTATCATCATAATTATTCAAATTGCATGTCTCAAAAACTCTGAAAAGATCATTACATTCTTTCAGTACTTTAAAACTTTTTTAAAAGATTATCTGATTTAGCAAGATAATAATGGTAGTGATGAGCACAATCATTGCCCGGATCTCAGTTTATAAAGACCATTTTTTTCCACTCAAATGATCTAGAGCTCTTTGAAGAAACAGCTAATTCCAGGGCTGACACAAAGAAAGTACAAGATAAGCTGGAATATCTTGAAGTGCCAGAAAATAAAGAAATGCTCAAAGAATTATGGAATGGAAGGCACAGTTCTATTTCTTGACCTAGGTGATAGGTATGAGGATATATGCCTAATAATAGTTCAGTAGATTCTACACTTGTTTTACGTAGCTTTTTATAGTGGAAAAAACAAAACAGAATATGTAACCCCAAAATATGCCTCTTTGATAAAAAATTATTTTTTAGCTAAAGACAATTAAGAAGCAACAAACACAGGAAGAGCTCTTCCTATCCTCCCACTTTGCTTAAACAGAGGATATAAATTGCCCTTTACTGGAAACAATTCTAGTTGTCATAGCAGCCCAGAGACAGCACCAGAGGAATCTGCAAACTAATCTTACTCCATTAGTTTCTTTGCATACATTTACCTTCCACGGTTTCCCACATTTGGAAGCCCAAAACTGTTTTCCTTTTTCCTGTCATTTCTCTACAAGTGCATTGTCCTTTGTTGAAGCTGTTATATAAGCCAGAGTTCTCAGCCACTGCTTTGAGTTACTTTCCATTAAAGTTACTCTCATGTGATGTACACTGCACACATTAATAAACTTGTTCATTTTGCTCTTTTTAATCTGTCTTTTGTCACTGGGTTCTGTTCTAACTACAATTTTATGAGGTTCAAGGAAAAATCATATTCCCCCCCCCCCCCGCCAATAATAGGAAAATAAGGCCTCATATCCAAGAAGTAAGAACAGGGAATACTCAGAGAACAAAACAAAATTCTTCATAAAAGTCATTTTGTTTGCTATATAAATCAAATTGTTAATATAAAATAGTGGAAAATTCAAATTTTAGTCACAAGAACTCTATATCACATTCCAAAGTCATTAGGTGTATTTTTTTTAATAAAAATGATTTAAAATATAAAATGTTTACAACAAAAAGTCATGCCAAATTGGTACTGAGCAAATACATTTAAATATTGATGTTTTCAAAAATATAACTTTGACTAGCATTTTACATATTATCTAGACAATTTATCTGTTAAAATATCAATAATTTATAAAAGAACATTGTTTACTGCCTCTAATTGAGTATTAGTAGCAGGATAGCCTCAACTGGACTTCTATATCATGTATTTTACAAGGGTTTCAAAATTAACCTGAGTAAATGTCCGTTTCAATGTTTCAACAATGTTCCAACAGCTAAAAGGTAATTGTATAATTCTTGGATTATACAAAATTTTCAATAGTTTAAAAACTGTCAGGCGGTGCTCACACCTGTAATCCCAACACTTTGGGAGGCTAAGGCAGAAGGATTGTTCAGGCCAGGAGTTCAAGAGCTGCCTGAGCTCTTGAACTCCTGGCCTGAACCCATCTCTACAAAAAAAATTTAAAAATTAGGCCAGGCGTGGTGGCTCACACCTGTAATCCCAGCAGTTTGGGAGGCCAAGGCAGGTGGATCATCTGAGGTCGGGAGTTCGAGAACAGCCTGACCAACATGGAGAAACCCCGTCTCTACTAAAAATACAAAATTAGCTGGGCATGATGGCACATGCCTGTAATCCCAGCTACTTGTGAGGCTGAGGCAGGAGAATAGCTTGAACTCGGGAGGCGGAGGTTGCGTTGAGCCATGATTGCGCCATTCTACTCCAGGCTGGGCAACAGGAGTGAAACTCCATCTCAAAAACAAAAAAGAATTTTAAAAAATTTGCCAGGTGTGGTGATGCACACCTGTAGTCTTAGCTACTCAGGAGGCTAAGGTGAGAGGATCACTTGAGCTGAGAAGTTCAAGGTTATAGTGAGCTATGATAGAACTACTGCACTCCAGCCTGGGTGACAGAGGGAAACGCTGTCTCAAAAGAAAGTTTACAAAAAGAGTTTCACCTTTTTTTTTTTTTTTTTTACCATGAAGTTTAAAGAATGCACAACGAGTATGGAGTGCTCTGTAATACTTGTTGGAAATCTTCCTGTCGAAATCAATGTTTTCTTTATGTACATAAATTGTGGTACTGTCATATCTCTGACCTTCACATTTTTAATAGTAATTATATTATTATTATTACCAGAACCAGATTTCAGTTTCCTAGATATCAATGAACAAGAAGGGACTTTATTTTTTTAAGGGAAGATTATTTTCAGTTTGCCATAACATCCTTTACCTCAAAACTGTAGCATTTCAAACTTCAGTCAGGTTATTTCTTTTCACTGTCACAATTTTTACGCTGCTATAAGAAACTTTTTTGGCATTTACTTTGAATTCAGGCTTTGGTTAATCTCTTACTGCTTTTACTTTTATGGAGAAGTAACTGAACCAAGATGGTGGTGACATGCTTTCAAGACGTTACAAGAACAGAAATACATGGTACCAGATCAAAAGATCTCCTTCCCCTCACATTATTTTGGTTTCTAGTCTGTGTTTATAAGTAATCTATTAAATATGCAGATCAGATGATTCCACAGTTATGTCATCTGCTAGCAAAATCTATATTCACATATAGAAACACAGGATTTTAGAAGTCTATAAATCTAACACAATTGTTATTTGTTCTATCTGGGATCTATACATGTTGTAACTAAAGTAACTGGACAATATTTAGAATTCTTGCTTTATTTAAATAATAAAATGATTTTATTCAATATGATAGTGTTAACTATTTGGTTTTATATTTTATCTTCTAAATATAAACTCTATTTCACAGCACCAATAACTACACATACTATACTTTTCAAATCAGCTTTTATCTTTGAATACTTAACACTTTGCTGATGTGCTTTTTCATTTTCTTTATGGTTTCTAAGAAGAGGTAATATATGCCAGTCTTTTCATCCATTTGCATAATAGCGTTGATATTTTTCATCTCCAGACAGTTTTTAATAAAGGCAGACTCCTTCAAGGTACAATCAAGTAACCAGAATCTAGTAACTTTTTCCTGTTTGAAATAGTTTGTGTTTAAAAGCTTCCAAAAGCTTCCACCTGTGCTCTTCTTTTTAAAGAGTTTTCTTTTTTCTTTTTCTTTTCTTTTTTTTTGCTTGTGATAGTTTCCAACAAGAATGACCCATGTTTTAACATTCAGGTTACCTGGCCATATACCCAAACTGAGAAAATGTTATACAAATGTATATCCTATTTATTTCTCTTCTAATTTTTGTTTAAATTAATCTCTTGTGGTTGACATGAAGGTAAAAAGTAAATTCCCATCCTGCTCTCAATTCTATGTTCTAATGAAACTAGTATCTTTCTCTTTTTTTCCTCAGCATTATCTACATTTGTGTTGAAAAAAATATATTCAATTATCTCAAGAATATTATTTTGTTCCTCTATAATGGCTTGCTTTTTTCTGTTTTCTGATTCTATTAATGTTTAAATTTTTTTCTGATGTCTAGTAAGAAATTATATAATAGCTTAGTATTTTATCTCAGAATTTATACAGATTTAAAGCACTATAAATGAAAAAAAGCTGTCAAATTTTAACAGTGTTTTTCACTGCTTCACTGTGAGCATAGAAAGCTTTTAAAAAATAGTACTTCCCGAACCTTAGCCAAAAATATTCCAATTCTGTAAGTACGAAATAAGAACCAGGCAATTCTGTTTCATAGGGACCTCTAGTCTAGTAAATTATAATTAATCATAATAATTGAAGCTGATTATAATTAATTATGTAATTTGAATCAGTTCAAGATGAATACCACCAAAATTAAGCCATAATAAAACTATGAAAATTAACATCCAGAGGGAAAATAGCAATAAATAAAGTTTCCACATGCCATTGATTCATCGTTGCTGTTGTTGTTGTTGTTGTTTGAGATAGGGCCTCACCCAGGCAGGAGTGCAGTGACACAATCAGGGCTCACTGAAGCCTTGAACTCCTGGGCTCAGGCCATCCTCCCGCCTCAGTCCCCCGAGGAGCTGGGACCACGGGCACATGCCACCATGCGTGGCTAATTTTTTATATTTTTAGTAGAGACAGAGTTTTGCCATGGTACCCAGGCTGGTCTCGAACTCCTGGACTCACGCGATCTGCCTACTTCAGCCTTCCAAAGTTCTGGGATTACAGGTGTCAGCCACTGCACCCTGCCTGCCCTTGATTCATATTTGAACCCTAGATAATTATAAGATGCTTAATAAAATCAGCTCTACTCATCAATGTTATCAATACAACTTACTGTGGCACTCACACATAAGGATTACTGAGATGCTTAACAAAACCATCTCTACTCATCAATGTTGTCAATAAAAATTACTGTGGTTATCACACATAAGGATTCTCATACTGTGGTTCACTAGTAAAAATCCTTGAAGACTCATGCCCTAATCACTTGTCTAAGATAAACTTAATTTCTACCACTATTTACACTTAGTGAGAAATTGGAACTTCTAGATAGTTATTTTTGGTCTGTCACGGGCCAGCAGGTGGCAGGGTAGGATTAAGTGCTAGCTTTCCCTTGGGATTGGACTGAATTTGGCCTGGGTTTTTATAGTCACTCAGTAATTTGGTGTACTGGTAAGTTTGTCTGCCTTATTAAAACACTGAGTTTTCAAGACATGCTTTATTTACAATTAATACTCCCAAAATTCTATTTTTAATTCATTCTTCCAACGATTCTTTTTAATTAACAGGAAGTAATTGCTAACATTTGTTGAGCACCTAATAAGTGCTATTTCTAACTTCATTACATACATTCTCTCTAAACCTCACACAACTCATTTTCCAGATGAGAAAACTGAAGGCAAGAAAGATTAAATAATATGCCCAGGGTCATATGTGACCTAATACTTGGTATCATTGGTATTCTCTCCCAGTTTGTGGCACCGCAAAACATGTAATTTTGATTTATTTCATCATGGAAAGACTTCCAACTCTCCTGTTCTAAAAAGAATTAGGATCTTCATAAATAGCAGTTTATTGTCTACTAAGGCCAATCTTACAGAGTTCAGTTATTCGAGTTAACCTTGAATCTAATTGTTCACTGCCTATGTACAATTTCCATATATTTCTCTGTCTTACACAGTGTTAAAGCAAACTAAATATGGCCTGAGAAGGACTCTGTATTTCGATATTTGAGTTCTTGTGGATGAACTGTAACCTAGTTTTATAGGTAGACAAGATCGAAAATCTAATTTAGGAGTATGCACCTGTAACAGTAACTGAGTCTTGGCCAATCACGCATAGACTCCTAAGTGTTCAAACTGTGTTCAAATAAGGCAAACACCAACCTGTAACCAATTCAGCTGTTTCTGTACCCCACTTCTGATTTCTGTATGTCACTTCCCTTTTTTAAATCTATAAATTTGTTCTGACCACGAGGCATCCCCGGAGTCTCTCTGAATCTGCTGTGATTCTGGGGGCTGCCCAACTTGCAAAGCATTCATTGCTCAATTAAACTCCTTTCAATTTAATTCAGCTGAAGTTTTTCTTTTTCTTTTTCATTCTTTCTTTCTTTTTTTTTTTTTTTTTTTTTTGAGACAAAGTCGCTCTGCTCACTCTGTCGCCCAGGCTGGAGTGCAGTGGCACGATCTTGGTTCACTGCAACATCTGCCTCCCGGGTCCAAGCAATTTTCCTCCCTCAGTCTCCCCAGTAGCTGGGATTACAGGTGCCCGCCACCAATCACAGCTAAGTTTTGTATTTTTAGTAGAGACAGGGTTTTGCTATGTTGGCCAGGCTGGTCTCAAATTCCTGACCTCAAGTGATCTGCCCACCTCGGCCTCCCGAAGTGCTGGGATTACACGCATGAGCCACCGTGCCTGACCAAGTTTTTCTTTTAACCAATTGATTCAATAAGAAAATCTTTACTAAAAGATTTCCAGTTTCAGCTCTAACAAGTAAAGAGCTTGAATGTTGTCACTCCCATTTTTACAATAAGAAAAATCTGGACAAAGTGAAAATCAATGACTTTTCTTGAACCCACCAGAGAACTGAGTTTTCAGGGCAAACTGCTACACTGAAGTCTGGAGGGAAAGGTTAACTTAGAGACTTACAGCTGGAATCTGCCCTTCAAGAGAAGAAGTTGCTGAAACCATAAACTGGTAGGAACACTTACATGGTGCTTTTGATGAATTGCTGGAGGCTGAGTACAGACTAGCATGAGAGTGGGGGCCTGTCCCACCAAATTCTCAAGGTAAAGATCTAAGAAAGTTGCTCTTATGGCTCTGGTAGGGATGAAGGGTAAAGTAATTGTGAAATAGGCCCAAAGCACTCTCCATATCAAAGGAAGTCCTGCTCTCCAGGGAAAGCAACTTCACCAGAGCCTTGTGCCAGAGTCACAAGGAAAGGGCTTTCTTCTCACTCCAGCCCCTGTCTTCCCATCTCACCTATGGCAGAGGGAAAGTTACATAAGAAGAAATACTTATGAAGGTCACAGGCCAGACACGTAGACCCAGTGAAAGATAGAGATTGGGAAGATTATAAACAGCTCCCTCTCCTCTATGTCTCACCACCACTCCAGCAAGGCTCCACTATACTCATATATTATAATAAAATAATATTATATATATTAGTACTAATTTTCTTTAGAGACAGAATCTTACTCTGTCACCCAGGCTGGAGTGCAGTGGCCCAATCTCAGCTCACTGCAACCTCCACTTCCCGGGTTCAAACGATTTTCATGCCTCAGCCTCCCTAGCAGCTGGGGATTACAGATACATGCCACCATGCCCAGCTTTTTTGTTTTGTTTTGTTTTGTATTTTTAATAGAGACAGGGTTTTACCATGTTGGCCAGGCTGGTCTCGAACTCCTTGCCTCAAGTGATCTGCCCACGTTGACCTCCCAAAGTGCTGGGATTACAAGCATGAGCCACCATGCTCCAACTTACTGTACTATAATAGTAGTGAAGTATAACTTAAAAAGCTGCAAGACGCAGACCTTTTCTAAAGAGAAGAACTTAGGGAAGCCCAAAATCAACAGAAGAGACAAAGCTGAGAACACTAGAGGAATTTGAAGCCTCTGGAATCTACAGCTACAGCAAACATTAAACAAAGCTCAACTCCAGCAAGATTAACATCAATCCTCACACATTTACTGTAGAGCTTTCCACAAAAAAATTCAAGGCATGTCAAAAGATATTACAAGAAATGTCTGAAGAGATAAGACAAGCATCAGAACCAGACTCAGATGTGAAAAAAATGTTGGAATTATGAGACAGGGACTTTAAAATAACTATGGCCAATATGTTAAAGACTTTAATGGGGGAAAAAAAGACAATATGCAAGAACAGGTGAAGAAGATAAGCAGAGAAATTGAAATGTCAGATACCAAAAATACTGTAACAGAAATAAAGAAAGCCTTTGTTGGGCTTGCCAGTGTACTTGACACTGTCAAGTCAAGTTAAGAATGTATTAACTTGAAGACAGATCAATACAAACTTCCCAAGCTGGACTGAATAGAGAAAAAAAGAGGAAAATCTGCAGAGGCCAAGTACTGTCAAAAATATAACTTATGTATAATTGGAAAACCAGAAAGAGAAGAAAGAGAGAAGGGAACGGAAGCAATATTTGAAGCAATAATGACTACAAACTTTCCAAAATTAATGACAGACTCCAAACTACACATCATGGAAGTCCAGAGAACACCAAGCAGAATAAATACCAAAAACCAACAAAGCAAACAAACACACTACATGTAGGTACATGATATTTAAACTACAGAAAATTACAGACAAATTAAATCTCGAAAGAGGTCAGAGGAAATATTAAAACGTACCTATTGAGGAACAAGGCTAAGAATGACAGCTTCTCATCAGAGACCTGACAAGCACAAAGAAAATGGAGTGAAATACTTAAAATGTGATATTAAAAACGCGCGTGCACACGCACACACATACACCTCTTAAAACTCAGTGATAAGAAACCAAACCCAATATGAAAATGGGCAAATCAGGAGTTTGAGAGACCAGCTTGGGCAACAATCGAGACCCCATCTCTACTAAAAAGTAAAATTTAAAAATTAGCCCAGTGTGGTGATACGTGCCTATAGTCCCGACTACTCAAGAGGTTGAGGCTGGAGGATTCCTTGAGCCCAGGAAGTCAAAGCTACAGTGAGCCATGATGACATCACTGCACTCCAGCCTGGGCTACAGAGCAAGACCCTGTTTCAAAAGTAAAAATAAAATAAAAATAATAAATAAAATTAAAATGAGCAAAAGGTGTTCACAGACACCTCATGAAAGGAGACATACAGATACCAAAAAGCATATGAAAAGATGCCCAAACTATTAATCATTAAGGAATTGCGAATTAAAACAACAATGAGATTCTACAGTACACCTATTAGAATGGCCAAAATTCAGAACACTGACACCACCAAAGACTTCATATTGGGTGAGATGTTTAAGTTTGCCCTCATTTTTCTGTTTTATAGCAAAAGGTACATTTCTTTTTTAAACTTTTCTTCAACATCTTTATTCTTTCTTTTTTTTTTTTCTTTCTTTTTTTTTTTTTAGACTTTAAATTCTGGGATACATGTGCAGAACATGCAGGTTTATTACACAGGTATACACGTGCCATGGTGGTTTGCTGCACTCATCGACCCGTCACCTACATTAGGTATTTCTCCTAATGCTATCCCTCCACTAGCCCCCAACCCACCGACAGGCTCCAGCAAAAGGTACATTTCTAACATTCAAGTGAATTGGTGCAATGTGTATATTAAGCTTTTTTGTTTGTTTTTGGTTTTTGGTAGAGACGAGAGTCTCCTCACGTTGCCCAGGCTGGTCACAAACAATCCTCCCACCTCAGCCTCACAAAGTACTAGAATTACAGGCATGAGCAATGACTTCTGGCCTAAATCAAGATATTAATATTATCAATTAAAACTGTCATTTATGCAGCTTATATATATATATATATTTTTTTTTTTTTTTAATAAAGACAAGGTCTCACTCTGTTGCCCAGACTGGAGTGGAGTAGTGCAATCATGGCTCACTGCAGCCTCGATCTCCTGGGCTCAAGTGATCCTCCCACCTCAGCCTCCTGAGCTGCTAGGACCACAGGTGTGCATTACCATGCATGTCTAATTTAAAAAAAAAAAATTGTAAATACAGGGTCTCACTATGTTGCCTAAGCTTGTCTCTTTTTTTCTTTTTCTTTTCCTTTTTTTTGTAGAGACAGGGTCTCTCTATGTTGCCTGGGCTGGTCTTAAACTCGTGACCTCAAACAATCCTTCCACCTCAGCCTCCCAAAGTGCTGGGATTGCAGGCATGAGCCACCATGCCTGGCTTTTATTTTATTTGGTAAAAAGAAGCCAGTGTAGCTGATGCATTGGTTCAGGGCCTATAGGCTGTGAGATGCCTACACACCTGTGTCTAGGTAGGAGGTTGCCAGCAAAGGTTTTTCAACTATCTCCTTTTCTCAGTGCTTCTCCTCCCTTCAAGACTGCATTCCCAGAAAAGAGGGAACTGAAAAAAGGAGATGGGAAGCATAGACAGGGAAAAGAAAGCAAGGGAAGAGTCAAGTTGGTAGAGCTGCATGCTCTCTTCAAACTCTTGTGTATTATCCTGTCTACGATGGAGGAGGCGCAAACTCAACTCCTCAGCTGCCTTGGTTCTAAGGAAGGTCCTAAGGTAGCATTCAGGGCAAGGGAAACAGCTGTGTATGGAAGCATCAGCTTTCTATTGCTTCTGTATTCTCAATCTCAGCAGAGAGAGGAAAGTTGCCCTTTCACATTCCCCTCCTCTCTCAACGAAGCAAAGCAAAACAAAACTTTTTTTTTTTTTTTTGAGACAGAGTCTCACTCTGTGGCCCAGGCTGGAGTGCAGTGGCGTGATCTCCGCTCACTGCAAGCTCCGCCTCCCGGGTTCATGCACTTCTCCTGCCTCAGCCTCCCGAGTAGCTGGGACTACAGGCACCCGCCACCACACCTGGTTAATTTTTTTCTATTTTCAGTAGAGACGGCGTTTCACCGTGTCAGCCAGGATGGTCTCGATCTCCTGACCTCGTGATCCGCCCGCCTTGGGGTCCCAAAGTGTTGGGATTACAGGCGTGAGCCACAGAGCCCCGCCAATTCTTTGTAACTTAATCAGGATCACGTGGGTCCGGGAGGTTGCGGTTGCAGTGAGTTATGATGGTGCCACTGCACTACAGCCTGGGTGACCAAGCAAAAACCTGGATCATGTCAGTGCACTGCAGCCTGGGCGACAGAGAGAGACTCTGTCTAAAAAAAAAAAAAAAAAAATCTGAGTATGTACCACCTGTAGTACAAGTGTACAGAATGGCTCCCACTCATGTATACTTTGTCACCACAAGGAATAGTAGAATAGTCTAGAGGATGAACTAGCTTCTGCCACTAGAAATCTATACCCAAGATACTCTCATTGGTGGAAGAGATCAACCACAGGAAATGTTAAGAGTGTATCCAAGGTGCTTTCCTAGGAGTTAGAGACTAGTATAATTTCATTTGACAGTTGACCTGAGTTAATGTTCTGCTCTTTTGTTCAATGTTTGCAAGACCTTGGCTAAGCACTTAACTTCTTTGTATCTCATAGGAATCAAAGAAATTACTGAGCAGTGCAGACATGCAAACTTATGCCATCATGCATCTTTGCATTTGGAATGAGTCCTTTTCCTATGCAGATTATAAAACATTTAGTCTCAGAGATCCTATGAGAGTATTATTATCTTGAGGCATTTAGTGTAATTTACTGATGTACATGCAAATTCTCATACAGATGTTTAAAATAAATGTTTCATTTTAGAAGAGTTTTAGTTATACAGAATTTTTGTAAAGATAGCACACACAGTTCCTATATGCCCCACAGTTTCCTGTATTATTAATATCTAATGGTATATTTGTCACAATTACTGAATCCGTATTGATGTCTTATTATTAACTGAAGCGAGGACTTGATTTGAATTTCTTCGATGTATGCCTAATGCCTAATGTTGCAGAATCCCATCTAGCATATCACATTTTATTCAGTTGTCATGTCTTCCTATGTTCCTTTGTCTATAACAGTATCTCACTATTTTTTTTTTTTTTTTTTTTTTGAGTCAGTGTCTTGCTTTGTCACCCAGGCTGGAGTATAGTGTGTAATCACTCCAGCCTTGACCACCTGTGCTCAAGAGATACTGCCACCTCAGCCTCTTGAGTTTCTGGAAACACAGGTGTATGCCACCATGCCTGGCTAATTCTTTTATATTTTATTTGTACAGACAGGATTTCCCTATGTTGTCAAGGCCGGCCTCAAACTCCTAGGCTCAAGCAATCCTCCCACCTTGGCCTCTCAAAGTGCTGGAATCACAGGCGTGAACCACTGTGCCCAGCCCTTTCCTTGTTTTTGATGACCTTGGCAGTTTTGAGGAGTACTGGTTAAATATTTAGTAGACTATCCTTTGATTAAGATTTTTCTGGGCCAGGCACGGTGGCTCACGCCTGTAATCCTAGCACTTTGGGAGGCCAAGGCGGGCGGATCACGAGGTCAGGAGATCAAGACCATCCTGGCTAACACGGTGAAACCCCGTCTCTACTAAAAATGCAAAAAATTAACCGGGCGTGGCGGTGGGCGCCTGTAGTCCCAGCTACTTGGGAGGCTGAGGCAGGAGAATGGTGTGAACCCTGGAGGTGGAGCCTGCAGTGAGTGGAGATCACGCCACTGTACTCCAACCTGGGCGACAGAGGGAGACTCCATCTCAAAAAAAAAAAAAAAAAAGATTTTTCTGCCATTTTCTCATGATTGGACTGGGATAATGTGGTTTGGGGAGAAAGATCAAAGAGGTAAAGTCATTTTTATCACATCATTTCAAGTCATTTTCACATCATCATATCAGCGTGACTTATCACGGTTGATATTGATCTGGGCTCCTTGGCTGAGGTAGCCTTTATTAGGTTTCTTCACTGTAAAGTAACTCTTTTTTTCTTTCTTTCCGTACTGTACTCTTTGCAAGGAAGTTACTATATTCAGCCCAGATTTAAGGAGCAGAGAGTTACACCCCATCTCATTAAGGGTGTCTATATAAATTATTTAAAATTCTGCTGCCATTTATTTATATCAGAATGGATCCATGGATATTTATTTTTGTCCTTTGAGTTACTAGCCAATAATAGTGATTGATTTTGTTACTCAAGTTTTTTCCAGCTCTAATTATTGGGAGCTCCTTCAGTTGACTCTTTCAGTTGAACCCCATCATTATGGGGTTTTTTCTTTTGCATTTCAAGAACTTACTTCCTGACCCTACAAGATGTTCCAGGGTCATTTTCCTGGTGCACTCCTATGTAACTGTCAATGAAATATAGGCCCTGGGGGAAGAAGAATCCATGTAGATCAAAAAGAGCTTGTCAAATTTAGGAAGCAAGATATGAAATTATTTAAGGATTAAAAATTAACAGAAAGGTAACCTTCCTATGATCACTTTAACTGATAAAGCCTTTGCTACGAACTGCCTCAGCCTGGACACAAACCGTTTATGACTGGAATCGAGCTAATATGTTCAAGTTAGAAAGTCAACAATTCCAAAGTGGAATTGGAACACTCTAATTCCACTATTTTAGTTATTTTAAAATATACAATATATTATTATTAACTATAGTCATCCTATTGTGCTACAAAATACTAGATCTTATGCATTTTATCTAACATATTTTTGTATCCATTAAACATCCCCACTTTATCTCCCTCTCCCTATTAGTCTTCCCAGCCTCTGGAACCCATCATTCTATTCACTGCCTTCATGTGATCAAATTTTTTATCTCCCATATATGAGTGAGAACATGTGATATTTGTATTTTTGTGCCTGGCTTGTTTCTCTTAACAAAAATAGCCTCCAGTTCCATCCATGTTGTTGCAAATGACAAGATTTTATTCTTTTTTATGGATGAATAATATTCCATTGTGTATTTATACCAGATTTTCTTTATCTATTCATCTATTGATGGACACTTAAGCTGATTCCATACCTTGGTTATTTTGAATAGTGCTGCAAATAAACACAGAAGTGTAGATATCTCTTTGATATACTGATTTCCTTTCTTTTAGATATATACGCAGCAGTGAGATTGCTGGATCATATGGTAGCTCCATTTTAGTTTTTTGAGGAGCCTCCTGCTGTTCCCCACAGTGCCTGTACTACATTCCCACCAATAGTGTATAAGTGTTCCCCTTTCTCCACATCCTTGCCAGCATCCGTTATTGCCTATCTTTTGGATAAAAGCCATCTTAACTGGGTGAGGTGATATCTCATTGTGGTTTTAAATTTGCATTTCTCTGATGATCGATGATGTTGAGCATTTTTCATATACCCATATACCTGTTGGCCATTCATATGTCTTCTTTAGAGAAATGTCTGTTCAGATCTTTTGCCCATTTTTCAATCAGATTATTTGATTATTTATTGTTGAGTTCTTTGAGCTCCTTATATATTCTGATTACTAATCTCTTGTCAGATGGGTAATTTGCAAACATTTTTTCAATTCAATGGGTTGTCTCTTCATTTTGTTGATTGTTTTCTTTGCTCTACAGAAGCTTTTTAGCTTGATGTGATCTCATCTGTTCATTTTTGCTTTGGTTGCCTGTGGTCTTTGAGGTCTTTGAGGTCTTACTCAAAAAATGTTTGCCCATACCAATATCCTGAAGTGTTTACCCAATATTTTCTTCTAGTAGCTTCATAGTTTCAGGTCTTACATTTAAGTTTTGAATTCATTTGGATTTGATTTTTGTATATGGCAAGAGATCAGGGTCTAGTTTCATTTTTCTGCATGTGGATATCCAGTTTTCCCAGTACCATTTATTAAAGAGACTGTCCCTTCTCCAGTGGATGTTCTTGGTACCTTCGTCAGAAATGAGTTCACTGTAAATGCACGAATTTATTTCAGGGTTCTCTATTCTGTCCCATTGGTCTATGTGTCTGTTTTGATGCCAGTACTGTGCTCTTTTGGTTACTATAGCTTTGTAGTATAATCTGTAGTCAGGTAATGTAATGCCTCCAATTTTGTTCTTTTTGCTCAGGATTGCTTTGACCATTCTGAGTCTTTTATCGTTCCATATGAGTTTTAGGATTATTTTTTCTATTTCTGTGAAGCATGTCATTAATATTTTTATAGAGATTATATTTTTATAATGATTGAATCTGTGGATTTCTTTGGGTAGTATGGGTATTTTAACAATATTAATTCTTCCAATCCATGAACATGGATATCTTTTCAGTTTTTTGAGTCCTCTTTATTTCATCAATTTTTTTTGTTTTGTTTTGTTTTTGTGTTTTGTTTTGTTTTGAGACAGAGTCTCGCTCAGTCACCGAGGCTGGAGTGCAATGGCATGATCTCAGCTCGCTGCAACCTCCACCTCCCAGGTCCAAGCAATTCTCCTGCCTCAGACTCCCAAGCAGCTGGGATTACATACGCCTGCCACCGCTAATTTTTTGTATTTTTAGTAGAGAAGGGGTTTCACCATGTTGGCCAGGCTGATCTCGAACTCCTGACTTCAGGTGACCCACCAGCCTCAGCCTTCCAAAGCGTTGGGATTACAGGCATGAGCCACCACACCCAGCCTCATCAATGTTTTATAGTTTCATTGTAGAGAGCTTTCAGTTCCTTGGTTAAGTTATTTCCTAGGTATTTTATATTCTTTGTAGGTGTTGTAAATGGGATTTTTTTTTTTTTGGTTTCTTTTTCATATTGTTCACAGTTGACATACAGAAATGCTACTGATTTTTCTATGTTGATTTTGTATCCTGCAACCTTACTGAATTTATCAGTTCTAATAGCTTTTTGGCAGAGTCTTTAGATTTTTCTAAATATAAGATAATATCACTTGCAAACAAGCATAATTTGGCTTCTTCCTTTCCAATTTCAATGCCTTTTATTCCTTTCTCTTGTCTAATTGCTCCAGCTAGGACTTCCAGTGCTAGGTTGAATAACAGTAGTCAACATGGGCATCCTTGTTTTGTTCCAGCTCTTAGAGGAAAGGCTTGCTGCTTTTCCCCATTCAGTATGATACTAACTTTGGTTATGTCACATACAGCTTTTATCATGTTGAGATATGTTCCTTCTAGGCCCGGTTTTTTGAGATTTTATCACAAAAGAATGTTGAATTTTATTGAATGCTTTTTCATCACCAACTGAAAATGACCGTATGTTTTTGTCCTTCATTCTATTGCTGTAATGTATCAAGTTTATGGATTTGCATAGGTTGACCCATTTTTGCATTTCTACAATGATTCCCACTTGATTATGATTAATTATCTTTTCATTTTTTATTTTTTTTTGAGACAGGGTCTCACTCTGTCACCCAGGCTAGAGTGCAGTAGCATGATCTCAGCTTACTGCAGCCTCAACTTGTCAGGCTCAAGCTATCCTCCCACCTCATCCTCCTGAGTAGCTGGAACTACAAGTGCCTACCATCACTCCTGGCTAATTTTTTGTATTTTTAGTGGAGAATGGGTTTCACCAAGTTGCCCAGGCTAGTCTTGAAAGCCTGGGCCTGAACAATATACCCACCTTAGCTCCCCAAAGTGCTGGGATTACAGGCGAGACCCACCGCACCTGGCCCAAATTATCTTCTTAATGCGTTGTTGAGTTTGGTTTGCCAGTTTTTTTGTTGAGGGTTTTTGCATCTATGTTTATCAGAAATGTTGGCCTATAGTTTTATTTAATTTTTTTTTTAGAGATAAGATCTCACTCTGTTACCAAGCTGGAGTGTGGTGATGCAATCATAGCTCACCGCATCCTTGAAGTCCTGGGCTCAAGTGATTGATCTGATTTTTATTGTCTTCTACTAATGTTGGGTTTGTTTTGCTGTTGCTTTTCTAGTTTTTTAAGATGCATCATTGGTTGTTTATTTGAAGTTTTTCTACTTTTCTGATATAGAACTTTATTGCTATAAACTTCCCTCTTAGTACTACAATACTTTTGCATATCCCATAGGTTTTGGTATATTATGTTTCTGTTTTTATTTGTTTCAAGAAATTTTTAAATTTCTTTCTTAATTTCTTCATTGACTCAATGGTCACTCAGGAGCATATTTTTTAATTTCCATGTGTTTGTATCGTTTCCAAAGTTCTTCTGCTTATTAATTCCTAGTTCTATTCCATTGTGATCAGAAAAGATACTCAATATGATTTCAATATTTTTGAATTTTTAAAGACTTGTTTTGTGGCCTAATATATGTTCTATACCTGAGAATGTTCCATGTGCTGAGGAGAATGTGTATTCTTTAGCTGTTGGATGGAATGTCCTGTAAATGTCTATTAGCTCCATTTGGTCTGTACTGCAGACTAAGTTCAATGTTTCTTCATGGATTTTCTGTCTAAAAGACCTGTCCAATGCTGAAAATGTGATGTTGAGGCCTCCAACTACTATTGTATTGGGTTCTATCTCTCTCTTTAACTCTAATAATATTTGCATTATATATCTAGGTGCTTCAGTGTTGGATGTAGGTATATTTACAATAGTTATAGTCTCTTGCAGAACTGACCCCTTTATCACAATATAATGACCTTCTTTGTCTCTTTTTACAGTTTTTATCTTGAAATCCATTTTTTATCTGATATAAGTATAGCTACTCCTGCCTCCTGCTCCTTTTTTGTTTTGTTTTGTTTTGTTTTGTTTTGTTTTTGGATACAGGGTCTCCCTCTGTTACCCAGGCTGGGGTGCAGCGATGTGATCATAGCTCACTGTAATCTCAAATCTCAAACTCCTGAACTCAAGTGATCTTCTTACCTCAGCCTCCCAAGTAGCTAGGACTGCAGGTGCATGCCACCACACTCAGCTAATTTTTAAATTTTTGTAGAGATGAGGATCTTGCTATGTTGCCCAACTGGTCTTGAACTCCTGGCCTCAAGCAATTCTCCTACCTCAGCTTCCCAAAGTGCTGGGATTACAGGTTTGAGTCACCATGCCTGGCTCTTGCTCTTTTTTTGTTTTCATTTGCATGGAATATCTTTTTCCATTTCTTTATTTTCAGTCTATGTGTGTCTTTATAGGTGACATAGGTTTCTTGTAGGCAGCATAAACTTGGATCCTTTTTTTTTTTTAAATCCATTTAGCCACTGTGTCTTTCGACTGGAGAATTTAGTCCAATTACGTTAAATGTTATTACTCACGGATAAGATTTACTACTGCCATTTTGTTATTTGTTTGCTGGTTGTTTTGTTGGTCCTCTCTTTCTTCCTTCATTCCTTCCCATTTTCCTTTGTATAAAAGTGGTTTTCTCTGAAGTATGTTTCAATTTCTTTTGAAAAAAATTTTGGGTATCTGTTGTAGATTTTTGATCTGTAGTTACCATAAAGCTTGCAAATAACATCTTGTAATCAATTATTTTAAACTGATGACAACTCTATTTACAAAAAAAAGAAAAATCTAAAAATCTCTACCTTTTAACTCCATCCTTTTCCCTTTTTGACTTTTTGTTTTTTCTATTTGTATATTTTAATACTATGTATCTATCAAAAAGTTGTTGTAGTTATTATTTTTGATAGGTCTTTTAGTCTTCCTACTCAAGATATGAGTGGTTTACACACCACAATTACAATGTTAGAGCACTCTGTGTCTGTCTGTGTACTTACTACTAGTAGTGAGTTTTACACCTTTAGGTAGTTTCTTATTATTCATTAATGTCCTTTTCTTTCAGACTGAGAAACTCTTTGGCATTTCTTGTAGGACAGGTCTGGTGTTGACCAAATTCCCCAGTTTTTGTTTGTCTGGAAAAGTCTTTATTTCTCCTTCATGTTTGAAGGACATTTTTGCTGGATATAATAGTCTATGATGGAATTTTTTTTTTCCTTCAGTACTTTGAATATGTCATTTCACTTTCTCCAGGCCTGAAAACTTTCCACTGAGAAATATGCTGTCAGACATATTGGAGTTCCTATATAAATTATTTGTTATTTTTCTCTTGCTGCTTTTTAGAATCCTTTTCTTATCCTTTACCTTTGAGAGTTTACTAAATGCCTTGAGATAGTCTTATTTAGATTGAATCTTCTCTCTGTTCTATGACCTTCCTGTACCTGGATATTGGTATTTCTCTAGGTTTAAAAGGTTTTCTGTTATTATTTGTTTGAATACACTTTCTACCTCGGTATCTCTCTTTACTTCCACTAAGACCAATAACTCTTAGATTTGCCTTTTTGAGGCCGTGTTCTAGATCTTGAAGGTGTGCTTCATTCTTTTTTATTTTTTTCTCCTCTATGTGTTTTCATATAGCCTGTTTCAAGCTCACCAATTCTTCCTGATCAATTCTGCTGTTGAGAGACTCTCATGCATTTTTCAGTTTGTCAACTGAATTTTTCAGCTCCTGAATTTCTGCTTGATTTTTTAAATTATTTCATTCTCTTTGTTAAATTTGTTCAATGGAATTCTGAATTCCTTATATGTGTTATCTTGAAGTTCACTGAGCTTTGTCAAGACAGCTATTTTGAATTCTGTTTGAAAGATCACATACCTCTATCATGCCAGTATTGGTGACTGGTGGCTTATTTAGTTCATTTGGTGAAGTCATGTTTTCCTGGATGTTCTTGATGCTTGTAAATGTTCATTAATGTCTGGCCATTGAAGAGTTAGGTATTTATTCCAGTCTTAGCAGCCTAGGCTTATCTGTGCCTGTTCTTGGGAAGGCTTTCCACATATTCAAAAGGAATTTATTATTGTGATCTAAGCCTGTGGTCACTGCAGCCATATCAGCACCAGGAGGCGCCTTAAGCACAGTAGCACTGCAACTGCTGCAGACTCCTAGAAGCACTGCCTTGATGGGCTTGGGTAAAATAAGGTATAATCCCTGGTTTACCAGGCAAAGATTTTTGCTTTCTTTCCTCTTTTTCCCCAATCAGGAATCTCTCTTTGCACTGTGCTGCCTGGATTTGGGGAGAGGTGACACAAGCATTCCCTTGGCCACCACAGCTGGCACTGTATTGGGTGACACCTGAAGCCAGTACAGTGCTGGGTCTCACCCAAGGCCCTTGGGACTACTGCCTGGCAAATGCTGATGTTTGTTTTTCAAGGTCCTAGGGCTCTTTAGTCAGCAGGTGGTGGATTCTGCCAGGATTCTTCCTTTTCTGGCCCAGGCTGGGTCTAAAAATGCCATCACGTCATCGTAGCTAAGGTTTCAAACTAGGGGCCTCAGGAATCTGCACCATGCTTCATTTTACTGTGGCTGAGCTGGAACCCAAGTTGCAAGACAAAGTCCTCTATACTCTTTCCTCTCCTTTCTCCAAGTAGAGGAACCTCTCCTCAAGCCGCACCATCTGGAGTAAGGGGAGGGATAAGGCAGGCACTACCTTGGCCACCACAACTGTTGTCTCACTGGGTCACATGAATCCCAAGTCTATTGGCTCTGAGCCTAGCCCAGCACTGTGGTTTGCCCAAGGGCTACAGTCCTTGTGACCTGACTGCCTCCCAAATTTATTCTGGGCCTCAGCCACCGGTGGTGGAGCTGGACGGGAACTCAGGATACTACAGCTGGGGCAGAGGACTCCCCTTTGGTCTAGAAAATCTCTCCTTGGGTGCCAGCGGAATTCTTCTCTGTGTTGTTTTCCACTGTGACAGGCAGCAAAGTCCCACACTCACTTTGCTCTCCCTCCCACAAGAGCACAAGTTCTCTCCCCATGCTCAGTGTAGTACTGCCAGGGGATCGAGGAGGGTAGTATAGGTAATGCGAGGCTGTCCCTCCTATCCTCTTCAATTCCTCTTTCCTTGATATAATGTTAAAACCAGGTACTGCCTTATGAAGGTGCTTTCTTACATGAATAGTTGTTCATTTGCTGGAGGGTTCTATCTGACCACCTTGCTCTGCCTCCTCCCCCCATATTCACCTTTAGAAATAATTGACTTTTTGCCGGGCGCGGTGGCTCAAGCCTGTAATCCCAGCATTTTGGGAGGCCGAGACGGGCGGATCACGAGGTCAGGAGATCGAGACCATCCTGGCTAACACGGTGAAACCTCGTCTCTACTAAAAAATACAAAAAACTAGTTGGGCGAGGTGGCGGGCGCCTGTAGTCCCAACTACTCGGGAGACTGAGGCAGGAGAATGGTGTAAACCCGGGAGGCGGAGCTTGCAGTGAGCTGAGATCCGGCCACTGCACTCCAGCCTCGGCGACAGAGCGAGACTGCGTCTCAAAAAAATAAATAAATAAAAATAAATAAATAAATAAATAAAAATAATTGACTTTTTAACACACTTTTGGAACAAATATTTTGGTAAGGAAAGCGTCTTTAATAAATTGATAGTGTAATACATTCGGTGTCACCGTGAAACTTCCTGGAGTATGTTACAGATTAAAAACACGGCAGAATTATAACCAGATATAGTGATTGAATGAATGCAAAATGATAATGGTTTTATATTTCCATATTATCAAGTGAAAAAGATGAATGTCCAGTCATACCTTCATTAATTGTTAAAATATTTGGAGTAATGTATATTTAGAAGAACAAATGAAAAGAAAGCTAGGTAGTTCCCACTAGGTTATTTAGGTAGATACATTATTCTTCAAAAATATAGCAAGTAAATTGAAAGCATTTCTTGCTTGGTTATCTATATATATATGTGTAGTGCTTCTGCCAGACCATTTAGCTGGCAAAGTCTTGTTCAGCACAAACACAAATCATTCATGGAAAAAACAAGCCAATTTGTTTGTATGCTAGAAGCCACTATCTCCCATGCTGATCTGGAAACAGAAAATGGTTTCAAAATTCTATCAGCAATAACAATCTAGTGTGTAATAACAAACATTCAGTAGATAGCAGAAGATACGGTTAATTGCTATCACATTTTGTTTTTGTTGGTTGGTTGGTTGGTTGGTTGGTTGGTTGGTTGGTTGGTTGGTTGGTTGGTTTTAGAGACTGGGTCTCACTCTGTCATCCAGGCTGGAGAACAACGGCATGATCATAGCTTACTTGAACTCCTGGGCTCAAGCGATCCTCCCATCTCAGTTTCCCAAGTAGCTGGGACTACAGACACATGCCACTACAGCCAGCTAATTTTTTAATTTATTTTTGTAGAGTCAGGGTCTTGCTATGTTGCCCAGGTTGGTCTCAAACTCCTGGCTTCAAGCAGTCCTCCCACCTTGACCTCCCAAAGTACTGGGAGGAATAGGCATGAGCCACCATGCCCAGCTGTTAATGCTATATTTGAAATTCTACTTGTACTTCTTATTATGTTCAAATTATGTCTTGAATTTAAAAATTTAAGTAACTAGAAACCTTGTAGTCATCAAGGAAAGCAATGCAGTAACAGAGGAGAAAATGATTTCTGGAAGCATGTGGTTTTCTAAATATGCAGATATTTACCACTGCAGGCCATAATACAGCTATGCATATTTTATTATTAACAAAGTATGCAGTGTATGCCTATAAACATTCACTTGGTATTTCCCAAGCATCTTGTTCATGATACCATTTGGTATTGTTATGGGATTCTTTCCATGCTTTTTCTTTCTAGAGAGATCATCCCTCCCCTCTGTGGAAACATAAGGGGTGGAGGAAAAGTCAAGTCCCCTGGCACTCTTCAGTTTAATAATTACAGCTTTGGCCATCCATGAGTGTAACTACCTCCCTCCAAGAAATAAGTCAGCACTCTATTGGGACAGCCTTGGGTCCAGCTGCAAGAAGTCACTGTTGAAGACATTATGCTATGTGAAAAAATAGCCAGTCACAAAAGACCACAAAGTGTATGATTCCATTCATATGAAATAACCAGAATATTCAAATGTACAGAAAACAGAAGGTGGATGAGTGGTTGCCTAGGGTGGTGGGAGAGGGTAGGGAGGCAGTGGAGAAAATGACTGCTAATGGGCGTGGGGTTTCTTTTGAGGATGAAAATGTCCTAAAACCATGGTGATGGTTCCATAGCTTTCTTTTTTTTAAATATTTTATTATTATTATTTTGCATAGCCTTTAAAATATACTGAAAACCATTGAATTGTACTGTTTTGTTTTGTTTTGTTTTGTTTTGTTTTGAGATAGGGTTTCACTTTGTTGCCCAGGCTGGAGTGCAGTGGCATGAACATGGCTCACTGCAGCCTCAACCTCCTGGGCTCAAGTGATCTGCCTGCCTCAGCCTCCCGAGTTCCTAGGACTACAAGTGTGCACCACCATGCCTAGATAATTTATAAATCTTCTGTAGAGGCAGGGTTTTGCCATGTTGCCCAGGCTGGTCTTGAACTCCTGGGCTCAAGCCACCCACCCACCTCGGCCTCACAAAGTGTTGGGATTACAGGTATGAGCCACAGTGCCTGGCCAAACTGTATATTTTTAAATGGGTAAATTGTTTGGTATGTGAATTGTATCTCAATAAAGCTGTTAAAAAAGAAACCATTGTCCCTACATCAGCCACTACCCTCAGAGTCACCCTATGTGTATATGTACTACAAATCTCCGTAATTATCAGGCTGTCCTCACAGGGTTAACAAGAATTCTGGACAGATATATAGTTACAATTAAGCAGCTATAATTAATCAGGCTGTGCTTTGCCCTCTTTCTTGTAACTGAAAGTAACATTAGATGCTGACTATTTGCATTCTCACTGTTCCTACAGTTAGGATCTCTGATGTTAGAATAATATGGCTTTTGCTTATGAATTGCTTAAGGTGTTTTTTAGATCCCAAATCCCAGGGAAACAGCTGATGCCAACCAGTTTAAAGACCCCCACAGAGGGACCAAATCAGCATGAGGAAACAGTTTCCTTATCTTCCTGTCCCATCACTTCACTCTGCGCTTTTCAACCAATCAACAATCTCCATGCTTTGGCCCACTCCAAAACCCTTGAAAACTCTTATCCCCAAACTCCAAGAGAGACAGAGAGGTTTCCTCCCATTTGCTCGTTCAGTGGCCCTATGTTACATCTCTTTCTCTGCTGCAACCTGGTATCTTGGTGCCAGTAGGTAAAGGACGCTGTAGGTAAAGGACCTACAGTTATAATCAGATACAATGACATTTTGTACTTTGAATTTCCTTGTGGGACCTCTGGTGGGCTATTCATCTTATGCTTGAAAAAACCTCTGAAATGGGTCATGGCCATACTATGTATTAGCCAAAATATTGCTCCCTAACCTTTTTCCTACCACCTCAGCTAGAGTTTGGACTTTGGCATTTATAAAACAAACTGGCACAATTTTGAGAGTGGAAGGGAGAGCTGTCAATAATTACTCTGACAAATAAACCATAAACTAGGACTGTCCTAAGAAAAATATTAGGACATAACTAGAGTTCAACAACAGTGGGTATACAATGAGCCTAGTAGCATGATGCCAAATAAGAAAATGTCAACAATATTTAAAAACCTAAAATTTGAACAATACAAATTCCCCTTCATTATCAAATTCCCAGCGTGACATTTAAATACAAAGAATGGCCAGGGGTGCAGTGGCTCACACTGTAATCCCAGCACTTTGGGAGGCTAAGGCAGGCAAATCACTTGAGGACAGGAGTTCGAGACCAACCTGGCCAATGTGGCGAAACCCTGTCTCTACTAAAAACAGAAAAGTCAGCTGGTCATGGTGGTGCATGCCTGTAATCCCAGCTACTCAAGAGGCAATTCACAAGAATTGCTTGAACCCAGGAGGCAGAGGTTGCAGTGATCTGAGATCACGCCACTACACTCCCGCCTGGGCAACTTTTTTGGAGACTCTGTCTCCAAAAAACCCCCAAATACAAATAATGAATCTCCTTCATCCTTTTAGCTAATGTACAAGATAGTAAAGCCCCCACAGTCTTAAAATTAAATCAAAATCCCAAAGCCCACTCTTTTCCAATTTTGTTTTACACGGGTTCCTATGGATGAACTGAACACAATTCTGTCCTAGGACAGCCCTAAAATGAATGCATCAGATGCCATCCCTTCTAGGCTACTCAAGGATCTCAATGCAGCCCAATAATTGTACACTTTCTCTCCTCCATCCCAATTTTATTTTATTATTTTATTTTATTTTTTGAGACAGGGTCTTGCTCTCTTGTCCAGGCTGGAGTGCAGTGGCACCATCTCGACTCACCACAACCTCCATCTCTTCAGCTCAAGCAATCCACCCATCTCAGCCTCCCAAGTAGCTGGGACCAAAGGTGTGCCTCACTACACCTGTCAAATTTTTGTATTTTCAGAAGAGATGAGGTTTTGACATGTTATCCTCATGTGATTCACCCACCTAAGCCTCCCAAAGTGCTAGGATTACAGGTGTAAGCCAGGATGCCCAGCACTTTTTTTTAATAGAAAAGAAAAACCAGAAACAAAAACTTCTCTTGATGAGCTATTATGCCATCTCTCTCCTCTCTGTCAATACAAAGAGTCAAACGCTGAAATATTTGATAAGATTTATTCTGAGCCAAACATGAATGACCAATGGCTTGTGATACAGCCCCAGGAGATCCTGAGAACATGTGCCCAGGGGTGGTATGGCTACAGCTTGATTTTATATATTTTAGGGAGACATAAGACATCAATCAATACATGTAAGAAGATGTACATTGGTTTGGTCCAGAAAGGCAGGACAACTTGAAGTAGGCAGGGGTTCCTGGTCATTCATAGGTGGATTCAAAGATTTCCTGATTGGCAATTGGTTAAAGGAGTTATTATCTAAAGACCTGGAATCAATAGAAAAGAACATCTGGGTTAAGATAAAGGGTTTTGGAGACCAAGGTTTTATCATGTAGATGAGGCCTCTAGGTAGCAGGTTTCAGAGCTCTTATCAGATCTAAAAAGGTGCCCGACTCTTAGTTGTCTCCTGGATCAGGGAAAAGACCTGGAAAGGAATGGAGTTTCTCCACAGAGTGTAGAGTTTTTCATTTTGGGGTAAAATGCTTCAATATTTATTTTTTTTTTTTTTTAATTTAATATTTTTTCTTTTTCCTTTTTTTTTTTTTTTTTGATACAGAATCTCACTCTGTCAACCAGGCCAGAGTACAGTGGCACCATCTCTGCTCACTGTAACCTCTGCCTCTGGGGTTCAAGCAATTCTCATGCCTCAGCCTCCCAAGTAGCTGGGATTACAGGCATGCACCACCACACCTGGCTAATTTTTGTATTTTTGGGTAGAGGCAGGGTTTCACCATGTTGCCTAGGCTGGTCTTGACCTCCTGACCTCAAGTGGTCTGCCTGCCTCAGCCTACCAAATTGCTGGGATTACAGGCATGAGCCACCACACCCAGCTAATGCTTCAATTTCTTCAAGGCCTGCTGTCTGTCACACGATGCTACACTAGAGTCAGGCTGGAATTTGGTGCCTCATTTCTACAAAAAGTCTATTTTTGTCATTCTTAAGAGCTCTGTTGTAATGTTAATGCTGGTGAGCTGTGTCTGAATTCCAAAGGGAGGAAGGTATAATGAGGCATGTCCAACCCCCACTTCCCATCATGGCCTGAACTAGCTTTTTAGGTTAACTTTGGAATGCCCTTGACTGGGAGGAGGGGTCCATTTGGTTGGTTGGGGAGGCTTAGAATTTTATTTTTGGTTTACGTCTTTACAGCAAACGTCCTTGAAAGTTCAGTCTGTACTTGGTGTCTTTAGTATCTCTTCCTGTTAGCTCTTGAATCCACTCTAATCAGGTTTTTGCTTCACCAATCCATCTAAATTGTTCTATCAAGGTTGTTTTAATGTCAAATTCAGGTGTCAATCCTAGCAGCATTATTTGACACTGTTGCTTTCTCTCTTCTCCTCCACTCTTTTCATTTGGCTCCAGGACACCACAATTGTTGGATTTTTTTTTTTTTTTAATCTCTCTTGCCACTCCTGAGTTTCCTTTTCTGGTTCCCTCTCAGGTCTGACCCCTGAATTTTGGAGTGATCCAAGTTTTTAGATCTTTCTTTCTTCTGTAGGGGCCAAGGAAAACTTTCATTTTGCCCTCTAGAGTTTCACTGAAAATTCCCGACACGAGGCAGAATAATAGGAGAAGCAGCATACAAATTTATTTAATGTGTATACATAAGAGCTTTCAGAATGAAGATCCAACCTCCCTGTCAGGTGCAGAAGCTTATACACTGAGGAAAGAAAAGAACTTTCATGAGAAGAACGAATGTGAGCTCTTTCAAATTATTAGGCCAATGGAAGCATTAAAATGAGACAGAAATCACACGCTACTCCCCTGTATGAGCTCCCTGTATTCATCTCTTGAAACTGCTTGCTATTGCCACAAATAGCTATCAATTAACCTAACAATGCCACACCAAATGCTATAATATAACCCACACCCTACAGCTTAACCACGTATAGCCTATCACTAATCAATACTATTTCTGAAAACCAATGAGAATTCCTGACAAACAACTTTACACCAGCTCACTCCCTGTCCCCATTTTTTGCCTTTAAAAATCACCTTGTAACTGCTATATAACTTATATACTGCTAGAGTGTATATTCAGGGCAACTTATGATCCTGGTTGGAATCTTCCACCTTGGCCCAAATAAATGCTCTACTTATATTAATTTTGCTTCAGCTTCTTCCTTTTACATCAACAATACCATCTTGAGGTTGCAGAAAGAATCAGGGCTTGGATCCTGGTAAAACAGGTTATGGGGTCGGGGAGGAAGAGAAAGTCTGTTGAGGAGCAATAAATTATTACCAGGGAGAATGAATGGATGTGAAACAGAGATTAGCTGGTAAATAATGGTCTCTTTGGAATCTGAATGAGTCTGAGAAACAGACATTATCTTGTGAAAGGGTGTGTTGAGGTGTGGTTACATTCTTGGTCTTTTTTCTGTAATAGATAACTAGAGATAGCAGGGAGGGGAAGAAAAAATAATCATTCTTCTTGTTGGGTCTGGATATTAGGCAGATAAACCATGTTTTGTTTATGCATTCATCATAAACATTCTGGTATAATGCTGGTATAAACATTCATGTACAAGTTTTTCTGGGGGCAAATGTTTTCATTTCTCTTGCATATTCTCTTAGCATCACAGTTTTTTGGAAACAAATGGAATAAGGTCATTCTCCTGCCTGAAATCTCCAGCTGGCTTCCTGTTGCAGTTATGAGAGTCCAAACTCTTTACCAAACCTTTCCAGATCTTTGTATTCTGGTCCTAGCTACATCTCCCATCTGATCTCCTAAGTCTCCCTGCTCACAATACTTCGCCACACTCTGATTTCTGCAAACAGCCAAGCTTGTTCTTGCCAGTGCAGTTTTGAACTTTCCCTTTCCCAAGATCTTCACGCGGCTGACTTGTTCTGATCAAACAGATCTCAGCCCAAAGATCACCACCTCCTTACTGTGGCCTTCCCTGACCTATGCATCTAATGTTGTCTGGTTACTCTTGGTAGTTAGAACACCTTTAATTATCTCAAATTATCTTTAGTATAGATTTTCTGCTTTTTTTTTTTATACCTTCTTGACTAAAATGTACGATCTGTGAGATGAGAAGTCTAGTTTTTCATCACTCCATTCCCAATACCTGTCTCAGTGTCTACCAAATCACTGTGGAGAAGGGGATAAATTACCTTGGCATTCATGTGACATTCTGTAAAGGTTATATAATGTCTATAATGCCTTCTCTTGTATTCATCTTTGTTTCAAAACATTATTCTAAACTTCTTGAGCCAGTCCTTCTTTTGTACTTCTTTTTTTTTTTTTTTTTTTTTTTTTTGAGATGGAGTCTCGCTCTGCCGCCCAGGCTGGAGTACAGTGGCTAGATCTCAGCTCACTGCAAGCCCCGCCTCCTGGGTTTAAGCCATTCTCCTGCCTCAGCCTCCCGAGTAGCTGGGACTACAGGCGCCCGCCACCGTGCCCGGCTAATTTATTGTATTTTTTAGTAGAGACGGGGTTTCACTGGGTTAGCCAGGATGGTCTCTATCTCCTGACCTCGTGATCCGCCCGTCTCGGCCTCCCAAAGTGCTGGGATTAAAGTCTTGAGCCACAGCGCCTGGCCCTCTTTTGTACTTCTTAATAATCCTCATTACCAAGCAGAAGAGGCACTCAATAGATTTCTTATGATTTCAGCATGTAGAAGTTGTTTATTCAATGTAAAGAAGCAGTTATTAGAAGTTTATGAAGTTCTAGTGAAATTTTATTGGTTTAATGCCTATATTTGTATAACCAATACTAATATTCAAAATTAGGGAACCTATTCTGGTTTCCTTGAAGCCATGTAAAGATTCATAGGTGAGGTGGAGAATCTTTTGACTTAACCTAGTTTGTATTATTATATTTATAAATACACCTTGACTTATTTGGGGCTTATTTACTCAATGAATGTTCCTACCATTTACGGAATAAAGGAGAAAGTCCTACCTGACTTTCTGTGATATTGTTCAAATATCTAAGCAGTCATACTTGGAATGCTCATGAAATGCAGTACACTGGCTGACAAATGGAGGTAGATGTAATGTGCAAGCATTTCCAGTAGCATCAAGATATCTGCTTTCATCTTTCATCATTAATTTATTCTTTTCTTTTCTTTTCTTCCTTTTTTTTCTCATAGAGATAGAGCCTTTCCCTGTCACCCAGACTGGAATGCAGTGTGCAATCGTAGCTCACTGTAACCTTGAGCTCCTGGGCTCAAGCAGTCCTCCCACCTTGGCCTCTCGAATAGCTAGCATTACAGGTGCATGCCAGCCACCACACCCAGCTAATTTTTTTTTTCTTTTTCTAAAGACGAGAGTTTCCCTACATTGCCCAGGCTGTTCTCAAACTCCTGGCCTCAAGTCATCCTCCGCCTTGGCCTCTCAAAGTGTTGTGGTTACAGGCATGAGAGATTGCTCCCAGCCCATCATTAGTTTCATTATGATAAAAACATCCACTAAAAATAACATTGTCCCAAGTAATTTTGTTATAGTTCCTCCTTTATTGTCAACATTAAATTAAATATATCTTGGATATTACTATTAATATACAAAATATCACAAAGTGTTTTCCTTTCAGTGAGTGAAAAATGAAAGGGAACATTGAAATAGGCTAGTCTTTGCCCAATCTTAGGGGTATTGTATTTGGTTATTAGATTTGCCTCAGTGACATTTGGAGGATTCCTGGGAGAGAGATGGCCCTACTCAAAGGCATACTGATTAGACAACAATAAATGCCATTTCAGCTTAATATAAGCCTGTGGAACACTTGATTGTTGTGGATAATCCAGCTCCTTTCATGAACAACTTCCACAATGTGTATTTTCAGTCATATTTTTGGAGAAAGCATTGTTTTTTTTTGTCACTTTCAGCTTCAGATTCTATCAAATTGGACAATGTCAGGTATTTTAGAACAATAAAAACTCTCGTGCACTATGTACCATATAAAATATACACCTTAATTGAATGCTGTAAACCTTTGTTGTCATCTGCATTCTTGTTAACATTTATCCCTGACCAGAATAAGTGAATGTAACCAACCAAATGCAGCAATACTTGTCTCTGTTTCTGAGACATAAATGATGTGATTTATTTACACTGGCTATCCTAACTGGCAACTAAATTCTGGTAGTTGAATATGGCCCTTTCATAAAAGATCAATTGAAAAAAAAACGAGATACCAGTGGTTAGATCTACCAGGGCCACTGTGGTCAAGAATCCTTATTTCCAACTCTGTTCTTCAGGTGGACAAGGAAGTAAGAGAGAGTGGAAACCAGTCTATCCATCAAGGCAAGTTGAATTAAGCACGCCCATCCCTATGTTTGGCAAAACTCTGAGCAACACCAATAGAATGTGCTTGAGAACTATGAGATGTTTAATTTAGGAGAGGTATCCAAGAAACAAATTATTGACTGGTTTCTTCAAGAAATATCAGTGGATCTTGAAATGCTGCTTGTCAGCATTCCATTCACATGCCTTCTTCTGGCATGAAAATATAGAAACTGAATTAGAGCTGCTAATCATTTCTGACTGGAGATGGAGGAAAAGTGTACAGGAGAAATCACTTATAATAAAAAGTCCATGATGTGCTAGGACTTGACAACTTGTGTAGTTCAGAATAGGCATGAACCAAGTTCCCATGAACATCTGAGCATTAAAAAAAAACACAGATAATGAGCAATGGTGGTTTTTTGAAGTATATTGTTTCTTCTATGTGCAGTTTCAATACTGGATTTGAATTACTGAACCTTAACTTTGATAGCATGTTATGAGTAAGGCTAGGAAAAGGGAAGCTTATTAAGATATCTGCGGGGCCGGGCGCGGTGGCTCAAGCCTGTAATCCCAGCACTTTGGGAGGCCGAGACGGGCGGATCACGAGGTCAGGAGATCGAGACCATCCTGGCTAACACAATGAAACCCCGTCTCCACTAAAAATACAAAAAAAATTAGCCGGGCGTGGTGGCGGCGCCTGTAGTCCCAGCTACTCGGGAGGCTGAGGCAGGAGAATGGCGGGAACCCGGGAGGCGGAGCTTGCAGTGAGCCGAGATCGCGCCACTGCACTCCAGCCTGGGCGACAGAGCGAGACTCTGCCTCAAAAAAAAAAAAAAAAAAAAAAGATATCTGCAAAAACAGATGGAACAAGCTTCTTGGACAAAATAGAAATGAGAGGCTCAAAAGCAAGTCTAATGGGTGAAAGGAAAACAGAACATAAAGCAATACCAGACAGGAGAATAGCTAAAGTAAAGCCTGAGTCAACTCACCAATAAGATCAAGTCAACAGGAAAAATTCAGCACTTTGATTGACCGGGATGTAAGTAAGTTTGGAGGGAGACTTAGTATCCATTTTTGTGGACTGTGTTGTGAAGAAAGTTGAAGTATCAATAACCTAGTTAAATGACTAATAAGTTAATGATAAAATATGTGAATTTAAGCCAAGATTCCTAAAATAGGGATTGGCCACATGGCATCACCCTCTCCAGGCGATCCTTTGCGGCTTTCCTGGAGGCTGGAACACATTGGCAGAAAACTGTAACAGGGGAAGAGAGAGTTATTAGTACAGGGACAACAGCCTATCCAAAGATCTGGTGGCTCAGGAAGGTGTGGCTCTGGGTCCTTTCCTAGTTTTCAATGGAAAGGACCATCCACCCCATAAGAAAAGGATTTGTCCTCTTTATCATACATACAAGTGGGTCTATTCTTAGAACGAGAAGCATAAAGCATACTTCTTGATTATTCACTCTCATTAAATCCCTCCCAAGTCCAACAGCCATGTCAAACATTACTGCATGTTGAATTTTACTTTTTTTTTTAAACAATTTGTCGCTCTGTCACCCAGGCTGGAGTGCAGTGGCACGATCACAGCTCACTGAAGCCTTGGCCTCCAGGGCTCAAGCAATCCTCCCACCTCCGCCTCCTGAGTAGCTGGGACTACAGGTGCATGCCACCACATCTGGCTGATTTTTGTGTTTTTTTGTGGAGATGGGGTTTTGCCATGTTGCCAGGCTGGTCTCAAACTCCTGAGCTCAAGCGATCTACCCTCCTCAGCCTCCCAAAGTGCTGGGATTACAGGCTTGGGCCACCACACCTGGCCTGAATTTCAATTTTAACTTTGTATTAATTGAGCAACTACTATATGCCAGATTTGTCCTACACACTGGGAATATAAAACTACAAAACAAAATCTCTGTCCATAAGGAGCTTGGTCTATAGGTTGAAAACTACATTAAATAATTTTAAAACTACATATTAAGGAATAAGCACAAGGGAACATAGAGGAGGAAAATCTAAATTATACTTGGAGGTTGATTATCAGAATGGGTCATGATAGAGCGGAATCTTAAAGTAGGAGATATCCTCCAAACTAACTAACGAAAAGAAGAAAAGACTAAGGAAATGGCATGTTCAAAACCATGGTAACAGGAAAGAAGGTGGTGAAAGAATTCTACTTCTTGCTATAATGAAGTTGCCTGAACATTCCAACCACTTCGACTTGAAAACAACCAGGGAAGTTGGGAGAGGGAAGATGAATATAGATAGATATAAATATAGGACAGCCTCCAACATAGTGAGATCTATATGAGGGGCTAAGACAAAAGTGAGAAGAGAAGCTCATTGATGTGAGCTCATTATTATATGTGCCATTATTTCCCTTGGGGCATGTGCTGATTTTTCAGCTTTTCAGGAGAGAGACTGAGAAGCTGGGCAGAAGGCTGCTACTAAGAGACAGAGAAACTAGCAGAGCTTCAAGCAATTTCATAAGGCTGAAGAGATAAAAACTGGAGTTCAGGCTTGCCAAAGCAGTCAGGACTTTAAGGGACCAACATCTCAGACAAAAGGAGAAGTGTGGAGAAGTGATGTTGACACTCAGCAAGAGGATCCCTTATGAATATCTTGCAATACGCCAAGAAACTAAGCAAAAAAACAGCTAAAAACTTTCAGCTGTCTGGGGGTAACTCTGAAGATTTCTGAAAGTACCAGCATGCGGAGTTTGAGTGCTACACAGCCAGGAACCATCCAGATGGGGACAAAAGTAGCAAAGGAAAATGACCAACCATAACACAGAACTATTCTAATGGAAAAATACTGCCACCAATGCCTGGCATTTTGACACTCATGATACAAAGACCACATGCCAGAAAATACACCGCAGCTGTTACCAGAAGAACCAGATGCTTTTGACACATTGTTTCAATAAGAACCAAACGCCTTGCCCAAGGTCACTTACCTCCTATTTCATGGGGGTGCATCTGGGAAAGGGAATGTATCCACATGTGGATATATGGGTGGATATGGTATCATATGTGGATCCCTTACTTCAGGGAAATCTGAGAAATGTTATTTTAGCTTTCTAACCTCTATAACATCCAAATGCAAACCAGAAGGGGATTGGCATGGATGTTGAGTGAGCTAAATTCCAGTACATCTCCAAAGCTCCAAACCATTAGAAGGCATAAAAGGGGTTCAAGAAAATCCAATCAAAAAATAGAATGCAGGAAATAAGGGAGGAAAGGTTTATAAGAAGAAAGGTAGGTTTCATTTTCCAGCATCATGGTCAAATACATGCCTAGAATAACCCTCCCACTGAAAACCAATAAAAAATAAGATATACGAAATATTTTTTTCAAAATGTATTTCAAAAGAAAATGAGGGAAATCTCCAAAAGCCAAAAATATATTGAAAGCAGGTATCTAGAAAGATAAGTTAATACTGATTTCTTTGAAAAAAGAACGCCCTGAGAACATCTATACATACCTGATAACCATCAACTTGCATTTTTATGACAATTTCAGTGGCTAACTCATTTTTAAAAAGTGATAATTACAAACTTTTAGTACTTAACTCCATAGTCTCAAATATATAAAGCAAATATTGAGAAGGAAAATTTAATGAATCCATGAACAAAATGGGAAATTTTATTTAACACAACACCCTTTCTAATTTATAGATCACTTAGGAAGAATAATAAGTACATACAAGATCTGAACAACACAATTAAGTACCTAAGACATAAATGTATAACATATTCCATATAACAATTGGACAATACTCATTATTTTCAAGCACAGAGAGAACACATATAGATGCTAAATATATGTCAAGTAAAAAAGTGAATTACAACAAATGCCAAATTATTTAGCATCATATATAACCTCTCCACAATGCAGCTGAATGAGAAATCAATGACGAACTAGGAAAGCTCCACAGGATTGAAAATTTTTAATGCACATTTTTAAAACAATCATGGGCTAAAAAGAAACCAAAATGGAATTACCTAAAAGATGATAAAGAAAACACTTGTATGACTCAGTTATAGAAATATTTAGAGGGACATTTATAGCCTTAAAATGCCTATATTTTAAATAAAGGTAGGAAAATTCATGACCAAAACATCCAAGTTAAAAAAAAAAAAAAGCTAGAAAATGAACAAAATAATAAATCCAAAGAAGGTGAAAAGAAGCAAGTAATAAGATGAAATTCAGTTAAACATAAATCAATGCTACATTATATAGAAGGTCAAAATAAAAGTCAAAAGTTGGTTAAGCCTTGTATCACAATGTAATATTCTTTATTTCTGAGAATGATTATTGCTTTTGTTGTTGTTGTTGTTGTTGTTTGTTTAGGGTTTATTTTTCCATCCTATTATTTCTAAACTTTCTGTGCCCTTATATTTTTGGTGTGTTTATTAGAAACTACACATAGCTAGAATTTGTTTATCAGTGCAACAATCTCTGTCTTATAACTGGAGAGTTTGGTTCATTTATGTTTACTTAATTATTAATTCACTTATTCCTTGTCTTCTTTGGGATTTTTATTTTCTTTTGGCCATTTTATTTTTCCCTTCAATAGTTTATGAGCTATACTTTCTATAATTATTCTCTTTCTAGATAACACTATCCTTACCCTCCTTTTTAAAAATATAAGGATCTTAAAATACCTGAGCCCTAATCATTCACCCCCCGACTTACATGCTATTATTGCCCAGGATGTTCATTTACATATAAAGTTATATATATATAATTATATCAATATATAAATTTTTTTTATATATAGTTATATATGTAAAGTTATATATATATAATTAATTAGACATTAAGTTTTTGTGTGATTAATGTTGGTTTACATTTCTTCATATATTTATCAGTATCTCTATTCACCACTTCTTCTTACTTCTCAGGCTTATTTCTGGCATCATTTTCTTTGACTTAAAAGACATCTTGCCAGGCTCAGTGGCTCACACCTATAATCCCAGCACTTTAGGAGGCCAAGGTGGGCGGATCACATGGTCAGGAGTTCGAGAACAGCCTGGCCAACATGGTGAAACCCTGTCTCTACTAAAACTACAAAAATTAGCCGGGTGTGGGGTGGGCGCCTGTACTCTCAGCTACTCGGCAGGCTGAGGCAGGAGAATCGCTTGAACCTGGGAGGTGGAGGTTGCAGTGAGCAGAGATTGTGCCACTGCACTCCAGCCTGGGCAATAAAGCGAGACTCAGTCTCAAAAAAAAAAAAAGACATCCTTTAGAATTTCTTCTGATTTCTAAACTCTGAGTGGTAAGCTCTCTATTTTGTTTGCCTGAAATATTTTAATTTGTTCTTGAAAAATAGTTTGGTGGATATGGAATTCTAGGTTGAAGGTAATTTTCTCTTATCACATTGAGAATATTATGCCATTGTTTTCTAGCTTTTCTTGTTGCTGACATTTTAACAGTCTTCTTTTGCAAGTCATCTGGCTTTTTTCCAGCTGCTTTTAGGATTTTCTAATTTTTTTTCTGTTATTTCACTCTCCGGTGTACAGTTGTGGGGAATTTTGGTATGCCCTGCTTTGGGTTAGCCAGCTTTCCTGGATCTGAGGTTTAGTATCTTTAAATAATTCTGGAAAATTGGCTGGGCACAATGGCTTATGACTGTAGTCCCAGCGCTTTGGAAGGCAGAATGATTGCTCAATCCCAGGAGTTCGAGACCAGTCTGAGCAATGTGGAGAGACTCTACTTCCACAAAAAACCTTTTAAAGTAGCTAGGTGTGGTGGTGATGGTAGGATCGGCCCATCTGAAGCATATGCTGTGAAGATGCCGGCTGCAGCGTGGGGTTGCATGGAGCCGGTGGGAACCCTGCCTGCTTCCAGTTGGTTGCAGCCTCCCAGTCATAGCTGCCCACCTGGGCATCCCTGCTCTCTCAGGGGCCTAGGAAGCTTCCCCTGCCCCCACAGGCTTGGAAGTGCCTGCTCCGGCTGCCTGGCCTCTCCCTGCTCCCACCACCCACTCCAATTTCAGAGCAAAGTTGAGGCCAAGCCCAGGTGCTGTCACGACCCAGCTGGGCATGCACACGCTCTGGGAGTGCTCACATGCCAGCCCCCTGCTGCCTCAGCCCCCTCCGGAATTTGGGCACTGAGGAGCATGGAAGGGAGCCCTAGGCAGTGCGGAGGGAGGCTTGGTGTGGCCCTGCAGGCGCCCCTCCACACAAACAGCCTGGGTGCCATGGAAGACATGATTGATGGTGGCAGGAGGCAGGCAGGCTCCTGGGCAGAAAGGGGTGGGTCCTGGTGAAGCACCACCTTCAAGTCAGGGACAGCCTGAGGCATGGGGGCCAGGCTGTCAGTTCTGGGTGGAGTCTACAGCCTGGAGTGAGAACTTATAGTGGTTTTTCTAGGCCCGCCCATGGCCACCCGTGGACCAATCAGCATGCACTTCCTCCCTTCTGAAGCCAATTAAAAACCCTACTCAGCCAGACTCACAGAGATGTTGGGCTGACCAGCTGTGAGAAGGAGCTACCCAATTCGTGTCTCCTCGACGGGTGGGACAACCTGCCTGCAGAAGGAAGCTACCCACGCTGGGTCTCCTTCCCACTGAGAGCTGGACACTGGTCAGGACAGCTTGCCAGAGCTGTTGTGTTGCTCAATGAAGTCCCTCTCTGCCTTGCTCACCCTCTAGTTGTCCACCCACCTCATTCTTCCTGGACACAGGACAAGAACCTGGGATGTGCCAAATGGCAGGATGGAAAGAGCTGTATGTAACACAAACAGGGCTGAACATGCCACTGCCACTCACCACTTTGTGGGTGATGAGAAGGAGAGAAGAGCTGTGGTCCTTCAGGGAGGCCAGACTTATGGGCTACCCAAGCCAGGGCTGTGACACCCTCTTTGGGGCTCTGTGCTTCCTGGTGTCTCCAAGCTTCCATGTACCACCACGTTCCCCTCATCCGAATGCAGGTTCCCATAGTGGAAGTTAGGTGCGGTACCTCTGGTCCAACCACAGCCTTGCATGGAGCCAGCATCTGTGCCAGCTCCTGAACCTGCCTGCCCTACTGCAGCAGCCTGTGTGCCTGGCGGTGCACAGTGGTTGGACTCCACGCTTGCTTGCCCTGGGCAGGAGTGAGACCTCGGCCAGTAGCATGAGCCAAACGCAGCCAGACCAAGTGGGCACAACGAGCCCAGAAGGCGTGAGCAATACTCAGGCAGACGGTGTCACCCACCACAGAGGTTTCTGGCTGGCTAAGTGAAACCCTCAGGGTCCTATGGCAGCGGTGTACACCTGTGGTCCCAGTTACTCAGGAGGTTGAGGCAGGAGAATCACTTGAGCCTGGGAGATCGAGGCTGCAGTGAGTCGTGTTTGTACCACTGCACTCCAGCCTGGGCCACAGAGTGAGACTCTGTCTCAAAAACATAATGATAACAATTCTAGAAAATTATCAGCCATTATCTTGGAATATTTGTGTTTTTTAAATGTATTATTATATCCTTTGAGAACTCTGGTTACATATATGCCAGACCTGGCTGTTCTGAAATGTCTTCATCACAATCTCACGCTTCTTTGGTTTTCTGGCTAGGCACAGAATTCTAGGTTGAAAATCACTTTCCTCAGAGATTTGAACGTATTGCTCAAATACATTCAACTCCATAGCATTTTACTTTCCAGTGTTGCCCTTAAGAAATATGATGTCATTTTATTCCCAATCCATTGTATATGATGTATTTCTCTTTATCTCTGTTTATTTACTTACTTATTTTATCCTAATCACCAAATTGGAAACATTCACAATAACGTGCCTTCATATGAATCTTCTGCATCAGTTGTGGTCACCCCCTTTAGTCAAGAAACTGTTGTCTTTCACTTGCAGAAAATTTTCTTATTTTGTTCCTTTGATCATTTCTTCACCTTCATTTGTATCTGTTCTCTTGTTCTGAAACTTTTATTGTTGAGTTTTGGATTGCAACATATCCTATGTATTTTTTTTAAATCTCTCCAGTTTTCTATCTGTTTGACTTTTTGTTCTAGCTTGTGAACAATTACTTCAACTTGACATTTCAAACCCCCTCCCCCAACACACACACACACACACACACACCAACCCTCTTCATGAACCCAGGTTTCACTCAGTCACCCAGGCTGGAGTGCAGTGGTGTGATCATAGCTCACTGCAACCTCGAACTCCTAAGCTCAAGCAGATCCTCCCGCTTCAGTCTTTCAAGTAGCTAGGACTACAGACATGTACCACCAAGCTCGGCTAATATATACATTTTTGTAGAGATGGGAGTCTTGCATATTGCCCAGGCTGGTCTCCAACTCCTAGTCTCAAGCAATCCTTCTGCCTCAGCCTCCCTAGTCTCTGGGATTATAGGAATGAGTCACCACACCTGGCTTCAACGCTTTATAGAATTGATTTTACATATCATTTTCCTAGGATTCTGTTTCTTCTGTTCTATACATATTTCTTTTTGTAGCCTCTTATTCCTGCTTCTTGGATGTACTTTGAAGATTTTTAAAGAGGATTTAATGTATACATCTATGCATATGTATATTTACATATATAAAACACAACATGTATATTTTATCCTTCTTCATTACATTTCCCTTTTTTGTCTATGATTGTTAAGATTTCTGTCTTTCTGGGCTGGGCACGAGGGCTCATGCCTGTCATCCCAGCACTTTGGGAGACTGAGGCGGGCAGATCACTTGAGGTCAGGAGTTTGAGACCAGCCTGGTCCCAACATGGTGAAACCCCATCTCTACTAAAAATACAGAAATTAGCACCTGTAACCCAAGCTATTCGAAAGGCTGAGGCAGGAGAAATTGCTTGAGCCCGGGAGACAGAGGTTGCAGTCAGCTGAGATCACGCCACTGCACTCCAGCCTGAGCAACAAAGCAAGACTCTGTCTCAAAAAAAAAAAAAAAAAAAAAGCTTTGGTTACAAGGTTTTCTCAAATTCAAAGTGTTTAGTGTTCTTTGGCTGTTTCTTCAGTTTTAAGAATAAGGCATCGAAAAGCTGATGTGATCCTGTGAGTCGTGGCTGTGATTTTCAACCAGTGGATTTTGCTATAGAGCAGAGTTGCTCAATAGAGGCGCTGTTGATGTTATGAACTAGATAACTCTTCGTTGTGGGAGGCTATCCAGTGCACTGTAAGATGTTTAGCAGTATCCCTGACCCCCACCCCTTAGATGATAGTAGCATCCCTCCTTTATTTGTAACTAAAAAATGTCACTAGGCATTGTCAGATGCCTAGTGGGAAGGAAGACCAAGTCGTCCCTATTGAGAACCACCATTCTAGTGTGATCTGGCTAAGATTTTGTTGGTGCTCCAAACAAGCATTTCAAACTGATCTTTTTTTTCTCATGGGGTCAATTTTCACTGCAAAAAATTATCCAGTGGCCTGCCTGGAGGTTATCATCTGGCCACCAGCATTCCCAGAGCAAGCTGGGAGTCTCGCCATTAGGTGTGAGGCTTTACACTTAGTTCCACCATCACCTTGCTCATTTTCTTTTTGTTCTTCTTTTTTGTTTTGAGAGACAGGGTCTTGCTCTGTCATCCAGGCTGGAGTGGAGTGGTATGATCATAACTCACCGCAGCCTGGAACTCCTGGGCTCAAGCAATCCTCCTGCCTTGGTCTCTCTCAAAGTGCTGGGATTACTGGGATGAGCCACTGCATGGGACCTCCTTGCTCATTTTCATTGCAGCTCATAACCCCACCCTCAGTCATGCCTGGTGCCATTCAGCCCAAAGTCTGGTTCTACTCCTGGAGAGCAATACAATTCCAGTCTTATGTCAGGATGGAGAAAACCATCTGATTCTAGCTCTGAAGAGTCAGAGAGTTGACCTAGTGATCTAATTGCTTCTTACATAGGCTTTCAACTAATCTTGTATGAACCTTATTTACATCATGATCTTAGTGATGCCCAGCACCTCCAATGCTAGGCTTTCTGAGGGTGGGGTTAGGAGATTACAGTAAGATGAACTTAGCAGAACCCAGAGAAAAGTAAGTTTTACTTTACTTTTAAGTAAAACTTACTTTTCTCTGGGTTCTGCTAAGTTCATCTACACTAGCTCATTTGCTTTCCAGCTTCCAAAGGTTTTTCTCCCCCATTTATTTTTTCTGTTTAATTTGTCCTTGTGGATTTTTGCCATGTTAAAGTCCTTACTGTAATCTTAGTGGTGTTTTAGAAGCAAGTAAAGGTAAAAGCATGTATTCAACCCACTCTTCAATAAGAACTCCTTTGCTGCGTGTTTTTGTTTGTTTGTTTGTTTGTTTGTTTTTGAGACGGAGTCTCACTCTGTCGCCCAGGCTGGAGTGCAGTGGTGCGATCTCAGCTCACTGCAAGCTCCGCCTCAAGGGTTCATGCCATTCTCTTGCCTCAGCCTCCCGAGTAGCTGGGACTACAGGCGCCTGCCACCACGCCCAGCTAATTTTTTGTATTTTTGGTAGAGACAGGGTTTCACCGTGTTAGCCAGGATGGTCTCGATCTCCTGACCTCGTGATCTGCCCACCTCGGCCTCCCAAAGTGCTGGGATTACAGGCATGAGCCACCAAGCCCAACCTGCTGCATGTTTTAATAAGACCCCTTGTAAGTTACTTTCTCTTGACTTTACCCCATTTACCCCCTAAGCAGGGCCATTGGAGAAGAAATTGTGGGCCTGGGATCTTTCTGATTACCTATAATACAGATGGTGATGACTTATCATCTCAATGCTATTGCTGCCGCTAATTTCTCCTACTTGTCTTCCTTTTTGTAAGAGAGAAACCATGACATTTATCTCACTGAATGTGTTTTATCAGATCAGGCCAGGAAGTCTCTGCTACGTCATAAAAAGTGGCCTTTTTAGGAAAAAAGCCCCTATAGAAACACTAAAGTATGCTCAATTGAGTAACCTACCTTTGAAAGCTTATCTAGATTCGGAGTGTTTCCAGTTCTACATACCGACAGAAGCATCCCATTACTCACTCTGAGTTAAAGTGAATCGCCAATTCCCCACCCAGTGTATCAAAACAAAAGTGACTTAACAAGAGAAGACAAGGAAAGGACAGAGAATAGACTGAAACCACAGAATCCACAGAATCTTACATGTAATTTAAATTGAAGTCTATGTCCTCTCTTGTTTAATGGAGGCAGAGATCTGGAAGTTGAGGTCCTTCCTTCCCAAACTGCTCAGATGAATCTAAAAGAATCAATCATTAAAAAGTGAGAGTTTCTGTTTAGCCAGGCAATAACTTCCCTACTGCTTAAGCACTGGTGTTTACAACATGATTGAACAGGGAGGACCTGGTAAATGAGCTCTCTGTGGGTGTGCATGCCAATATCAATGCTGCACCCAGAAAGCATGCTAGACGGAGTTATGTTGATTCTTGGAGAAGTTTGCCTTTAATAATAATGCCAATTGCACCACAGACACATCATCAACACACAAGCCCCACCTCAAATGAAAAAACTTTTTTTACAAAACAATGAACACATGTTGGCCTGTTTGATTGGGAAAAGCCTACACCCATGATGAAAAATGAGCCTGGTGCTAAGAAGAAATTAGAACAACCATGAGAGAAGAGGCCAAATGTTATTGAGCAGGTCTTTCAAATTGGTGGCCTTGAACCATTGGACACAGGACTTTAAAATTTTATATTTTTATTGCAGTGATAATCTAATGATATAATCATTACATCAAAAATATTTTGAAAATATTCATCAGGCTATTTCTTATTCCCTTCATTTACTATGTTTCACAGTACCCTACTATAATTCATGCTGAACCCGATGGTGCCCAGGGAAGAAGATACAAACCAGAAGGAAATTCCACAGAATGAAGAAGAGATGATAGAGGGCAAGTAACCATAAGAATAGAAAGGGACAGGCCAGGTGCAATGGCTCACGCCTGTCATCTCAGCACTTTGGGAGGTGGGAGAATTGCTTGAGCCCAGGAGTTTGAGACCAGCCTGGGCAACATCGTAAGATCCTGTCTCTACAAAAAAAAAAAAAAATTAAAAATAGAAAAAAATAAGAATAGAAGGGAACATAGAATCCCTTCTGGAATGGGGAAGAAATGAGGCAAGAAGTCAAAACCAGTGTCTTCCTTCTCCTTGATCACTTAACCCCTCTTTGCCTTCATCCTTCCCTTTCTGTTCAAATTGTTTCTGCCTAAAGCAAATCCTTCTGGAGCTCTTTTAGCAAGGAAATGTGAGTCATAAATCTTCTCTGTTTTGTCTTAAAATATTTTTATTTTGCCTTATTTTATTTCAACAATTGAATAATTTAGTTGGGGATAGAATTCTAAGTTGACAGTTTTGCAACTTTTACTCCATTGACTCTGAATTTGATAATTTCCGTTGAAAAGTCTATTGTCATTTTAACTAATGTTCTATTTTAGTTTAAATTTTAAAAATCTTTGGGTGTCTTAATATTTTCCTTTCATTTGAGGTATTCCATCATTAGTTATCCTGAAGATTCATGTCTTTCATTAATTTAAGAAAATTCTCAGACATTATCTTTTGAAATACTGCCTCTCCCACTCTTCATTCTCTCCTTTGGAAATTCCTATTAGATAGGCACTGGACATTTTTCTTCTTTCTTCCATATCTCTTAAACTATCTTTCATATTTTCCATTTCTCATGCTTTTGAGAGTCACATTTGTGTATATTTTCTTAGATCTGTATTTCAGGTCATGAATTGTCTATTTAAGGATTAGTGTAGCTATATTTTTTAATTTTAATTTTTAGACATTTCTTTTTTTAAAAAATAGGACTTTGATCTTATTTTCCTGTAATTCCTATTCTGTCTTATCTCTTGTTTTAAACATACTTATTTTATAGTGCTATAAGCTGAAGTGCTTGGGAGGGAGTATATAACTGCTGTTTGTTGAATCTGATAACTTCAACACATGGCAGATTATTTCCTCCTGTATTTTGTCATTTCACTGGGGATCATTTTTTCTATGTAGCCTTCGGTTTTGAAGTACCCTATAAAGTATCTTATTTGTTTGTTTATTTATTTATGTATATGGTTTGGCTGTGTCCCCACCCAAATCTCATCTTGAATTACAATACCCATTATCCCCACGTGTTGTGGGAGGGACCCAGTGGGAAGTGATTGGATCGTGGGGGCAGTTTCCCCCTTGCTGTTCTCATGATAGTGAGTTCTCACAAGATCTGATGGTTTTATAAGTGCCTGGCATTTTCCCCCTGCTAGCACTTCTCCCTCTTGCTGCCCTGTGAAGAAGATTCTTTCCTTTCCCTTTGCCTTCAGCCATGATTGTAAGTTTCCTGAGGCCTCCCAGGCAATGCAGAACTGGAAGTCAATTAAACCTCTTTCCTTTATAAATTACCCGGTCTTGGGCAGTTCTTTATAGCAGCATGAGAACAGAGTAATACATTTATTTTTTAATTTTTTACTTATTTATTGAGACAGAGTCTCACTCTGTCACCCAGACTGGAGTGCAGTAGTGCAATCTTGGCTCACTGCAACCTCTGCCTCCCAGGTTCAAGTGATTCTCATGCCTCAGCCGCCTGAGTAGCTGGGACTACAGACACACACCACCATGCCTGGCTAATTTTTTTTTATTTTATGCAGACAGGGTTTTGTCATGTTGGCCAGGTTGGTCTCAAACTCTTGGCTTCAAGCAATCCACCTGCCTTAGCCTCTGTCAGTGCTGGGATTACAGGCATGAGCCACCATGCCTGGCTTATTTGTTTATTTAATTTTTGCTTCTGGCAGACTGTCAGGTTGAGGTTTACATTAACTTTGTGACTTGGGGAGTTTCTGGACAATACAGGAAATTCCGAATCTGTCCATGGAGTACCTGGGGTTTTAATTTCTTGAAAGAGCTTATGTTGTTTTCTGCCCAAAGACCTAGGCATTGACATGTTTCCTTTGAGTCTCCCTGGGACAATGGAGAAGAGTTCTAGTCGTTTTTTCACACAGGTACATCTCTCTCAGTGTCCCTGCATAGGCTTAAGACCTATGGTCTTAAATAGCATTGTTAATTTCTAAGTCTAAAATCGCAGGGTCAGCCTGTGTGCTTACCACAAGGCTTTCACATCTTTTTTTTTCCGTTTCTGGTAGGGGAGTCTCCTTTCTCTATGTAGTTACATATAATTATACTGTATCTCTAAATAGTTACATTGCAGCCAGCATTTTGAGGTTTACAGGAGAAGATTCTGTGTTATCTTAGTCCTCTCTGTTGTTAGAACTACATGTTTAGCATTGAATCTTTAATTTCTTGGCAAGCATCTGTGGTTGCTTTTATGTCTTAATTTTAAAATGACAGTTACCTGTGTTCAAAGTAGTACTGGTGTTTAATTCTTTTACCAAAGTCAAACTTATTTCATTGAAGTGAAAATTCAAAATTAAAGGCAATTTCACAGGAAAAAACCTTTAGTTTTATAGAAAAGTTAACCCATTGAGACTTCCATTTGCTTGTATGAAAATGATATGATACAGTGGAATCATGAACTACTTTGATTGTTATAAATCAATGAGAAAAAATACAAGAAGAAAACGTAATGTATGAATGATGAGTTCAATCCAAGTGGAGGCATTAAGTGAGTGAAAGTTTTACAAGTAGGCAATAGAGATAACTGGTAGAAGAACTGAGTCATCACACAGCAAATACTATAAAAGGCATATTGTCATAAATGAGTAGATGGTTTACATAAATTTCACTTCTGTACACAGAAGTTCAACAGTTCATGACCATTACGTATAGTAGTAAGTATGCAATTTAAAAAATTCTGAAAACAGTGTGTTTTGTTCATTAGTGTTGCGTCAGGAGGATACAGTATTAAATTAAATATTTCATTAAAGTAAGCGATTGCTGATTTTTAAAAAAAAAACCTAGTTCAGGCCGGGCGCGGTGGCTCACGCCTGTAATCCCAGCACTTTGGGAGGCCGAGGCGGGCGGATCACGAGGTCAGGAGATCGAGACCATCCTGGTGAACATGGTGAAACCCCGTCTCTACTAAAAATGCAAAAAATTAGCCGGGCGAGGCGGCGGGCACCTGTACTCCCAGCTACTTGGGAGGCTGAGGCAGGAGAATGGCGTGAACCCGGGAGGCGGAGCTTGCAGTGAGCCGAGATCGCGCCACTGCACTCCAGCCTGGGCGACTAAGCGAGACTCTGTCTCAAAAAAAAAAAAAAAAAAAAAAACCTAGTTCATTGTTTTCTTTCAGCAACACTATACCCTCTATTTCATGACATACATATTGGTAAATAGATTTTCAGGTTATTTAGTTTTTTTTAAGTTTAAAAAAATTGTTGCTCATATAGTTTAATAAAAGCTACATGAATCAGAAGTCTGTACCTAATTTTTTGCTTGCACATATTAAGCAACATTTAAATTAAAACAATTCAAGTCATCATTAAAGATCCAAGTAAGAAACAGTGGTATATAAGGATTAAAAGGAAACTTCAGACAAGTTAAATTTGATGGAGTTTAATTGAGAAAAAAAAAAAAGGAAACAATTTGTGAATAGGGTAGCCTTCAGAATTACAGGAGATTCAGAGAGACTCCAGGGGTACATCGTAGTCAGAATAAATTTATAGATTAAAAAAAGTAAAGTGATGTACAAAGATTGGAAGTGAGGTACAGAAACAGTGAGATTGGTTACAGTTCGGTATTTGCCATATTTGAACACAGTTTGAACACTCAGCAGTCTATGAATGGTTGAAGTATGGCTGCTGGGATTGACCAACACTCAGCTATTGTTACAGGTGCATACTCCTAAGTTTAGTTTTCAATTTTTGTCTGCCTGTTAAGCTAGGTTATGGTTCTCCACAAGGACTCAAATATAGAAGGATGGAATCCTTCTCAGGCCATATTTAGTTCGCTTCAACATAAGATAAGACTCTAGGGCGGGAGACAGAATCCATGCACTGCAGCCCTGGATTTTCTATTAGGTTGAATGACATGAAATTGTCATATAACCTTTTTCAATTTTACCTACAAAAATTGCAATAATACATAATAGCTATGTAACCTTAAGTAAGAAATTTAACTTCTTTGAGTCTACCCTTTCTCATCTGTAAAATAGAGAAAAATAGTTCTGACCTATTAGAAAATGGTTGTTTATATATTAGAACAGGATTTATTTTACTTATCTAATAGATAGAGTTATTTTTTTTCCCCATGAGGATATGTTCCACAGAATCTGGTCTTTTATAATAAAAAAAATTACTCCATTTCCCCTGGGGGAGAAGAGGTGTCCTGCTTCCCCCAACCACTGGCAAGAGGGGAGAGGGGAACTAGCTGAAATAATTTTCCCAAGAAGAGTAGAAACTCCACCTCCTCCCCATCCTACCAGAAATCTCAAAGATGACCTTGCTGTGTTTGGAAACTTCCAATTTCCATTCCTATTCTTGACCCAATGTTAGACTAAAAGCTTCCAGCAAGGCCATAAATAACATAAATGAAGCCAAGATGGTTTCATGTTACAAGGTGCAAGAAGAGCAAGACATATTTCTACACAGAAAGGCTATAAAGATCCGGGACACTTTTGTCAAAATCCACATACAGTTGCCCCTTCAACAACAGGGGTTTGAACTACACTGATCCATTTATATGAGATTATTTTCAACCAAGAACAGACTGAAAATACAGTATTCCTGGGATGGGAAATCCTGATATACGCAAGGTAAACTTTTCATCTACGGGGGTTCTACAGGCTGGACTGCTAAACTTGAGTATGTGGGGATTAGGGATTTGCAGGGGTTCTGGGGCCAGTCCTCTGAGTATACAGAGGGATGGCAGTATTATTTTGGGTTGAAGAGAGTGAAGCTCATGATTGCAGTCACAAGACCAAATTAATTTTCAATAACAATGACTGTTAAACAATTCATCTATTTGTAGGATATTAATTTGGTGGACAAAAGGAAGACAACCAGTCTATACTCAATGAAAAACAAATATGTACAGATAAACAATAAGCCATCAGATTTGATTCCTAAAGAATGGATATAAAATGCCAGAATTTGAGGCAAAAAAAAAATCATAGATCTGCATAGATATGTAGACACAGAAGAGTTATACATAAATACATGGACATATATGTATAAAATGTATATAGCCTTTGACTTAGCAGACAGAGACAAAGAAAACGTTCGCAGACACACAATGATAGGAACAGTAAGGATTATCTTACAGATCATAAAAGCCATGTGAGGTTGACCAGTCATTTTTGGACAGCATCAGTATACATTTATATTAGTGGCCAGAGTGATACCAGATTTAATCTAACATTCCATGTATAAGGATAATCATCTCTCAACCACCAGCCTCAGGCAGTCATGAGAATTAGATAGTACGACATGACATTTCACAAGGGGCTGCTATAGACATGACTCATATTTACCAAAAGAATGACTACTGTTTGGGATGTTATCAATTTTATTTATATGGAGGGAGGGGGAAGGGAATAGGGGAAATAACGCAATATAGTTAGTTTTTTAAATTCATGTTTCTTTGTAAGGTTTCTGTATTTGATTCTGGGTAAAACTTGAGTTGTAGAAGTGAGATTTTCGGCTTTTCCAGAAACTCCAGTGAAAACTGGATGTGATTATTTTTCAGGCAGGGGACTATGCAATGTGAATCTTTTCTGTTCAGGATTTGTGTGTTTCAGGTGCTAAGTGGAAGCAGACCAAAATATTCTCAGAATGTTCTCCTAAGAACACTCTAGGAAAACAAATGTGTCTGGCAGAAATATTTCTTAATGGTTACCAGGACTCTTCCTCCTCAAAAATGCATCACAAATTCCACAAATGAGTATATGGGGGCATACACACCCCCATCCACCTAACTCTAATTCCTAAACAAATGCCTCTTTTTTTGTCTATTCAAACGTATCTGAATTTTTAAAAAAATGTTCTCTTGTGATTTCTTATTTTATTAGTAACTCTAACAAATATATACACTAAAATAAAAATGAAGTCTCATTATGCCACAGAAACTTACAAGAGGTAAGGAAAGGGATGGAGTGGTGTACACCTTGTGTACACCTAACGGTTTAGACTGTCTTTAAGCATCCCACATAAGTGGCTTAGGAAGCTTATGCTGCAGCTGACTTTCTTTTTTAATTCACTCAGAATTTTGCCACAAATTCATTCACTCTTTACTAATCAGATACAATTGCAAGCCACTTTTAACCTGCCTAGAACATCACTGGTGTGCATCTGGCGTTAACAGAAAATACAGAAAGGACATAGGAAGAAAAAAGTCTTGCCTCATGTGCACCTTTGCAAAAGATGACTAAGCTTTTCATGCCCACAAACAGCATCTGCATCTAGTAGGCTAACAAGGCAGTAGCCAACAGGTAAATCTTCCGCCTCTTTCTGAACCGATGCAGTACCCTTAGTCATCCTCCTTCCCTTCCCCTTCCTTCCCTCTTCCCTTCACCTCCCCTTGTACCCAGACATGATGTTCCATTAACAAATAATGCTCTTAGAGCATTGAGGGGAAGGCACTGGACAAGGAGAACAAGACTTTGCCTTCTTTCTCATTCACGGTTTTAGTGGAATCTGTTTGTTACCACACTAAGCCCTGCTTATAAAGGAAAACATTGTGCATCATGAAAAATTTGAGGGATGTAGACTGGATCTTGGGTCTCAGCTCTGTTGCCCAGGCTGGAGTGCAGGGGCTCCCAGTCATAGTTCACAGCAGCCTCGAACTCCTGGGCTCAAACAGTTCCACCCTCCCTCCTTATCCTCTCACTCTCCACAACACACACTGTTAGCTGAGACTACAGGCTCTGGCAGCCACCACACTTGGCTAATTACACCAGATCTTAGCGTTCAGAAACTCCAAAGTAGCTCTTGGTGATAGCCTCAGGCCCTGGGAACTGTCTTAGGATTTCCTATCTCAAAAAGAGAAAATAATTGGGTTTAGTTCAGTTCTTGTCTCTATTTAAGAGGGGCTTGATTAACACTAAAAACCTGAAGATTAAACCTTTTATCCTGGCCCATTTTTTCAGCTGTTCCCTTACATTTTCTACTCCTCTGCCAGGTTGCAAAGTTTTAAAAGACCATGGACTACTATACTGAGCATTACACTGAGTAGCTGCTCATCTAATATTTAAGGAATAGGATGGAATTACGCTGTCCCTAATTCAGGCTCCTGGCTCAGTACACCATCCACTGCTCCGGAATGTGATCACCCTATTGCAGTGTCATGGTGATGTTGACCACAACAAAAAGGAAGCAATGTCTCAGGAGAAACCAGGAGGCTCTTTCTAGTTAGTCAACGCACGGAAGACAAGGTGATTCACGTAATTCCAATGAGGTAATCATAAGACAATAGGATTTGAAATCAAGCAGGAATTATGAGTCATAACAGTCACGTTTTCAATTGGAATATCCAGTTTATTTTACTTCTCAGGGCAGCATACCTACGTATAGACAAAAGCAAAGGGCCCAAATTATTTGCTTTTTGTTTATTTGTTTGTTTTGAGACGGAATCTCACTCCATCGCCCAGGCTGGAATGCGATGGCTCGATCTCAGCTCACTGCAACCTCTGCCACCCTGGTTCAAGGGATTCTCCTGCCTCAGCCTCCCCAGTAGCTGGGATTACAGGCTCCTGCCACCGTGCTTGGCTAATTTTTGTATTTTTAGTAAGGACAGCGTTTCACTGTCTTGGCCAGGCTAGTCTTGAACTCCTGACCTCATGATCCACCCGCCTTGGACTCCCAAAGTGCTGGGATTACAAGCGTGAGCCACCACGCCTGGCCTGTTTGTTTGTTTTTTGGGGTTTTGTTTTTTGAGACAGGGTCTCACTCTGTCACCCAAGCTGGAGTGCAGCGGCCTGATTTTGGCTCACTGCAACCTCTGCCTCCCAGGTTCAAGCTGTCCTCCCACCTTATCCTCCCAAGTAACTGGGACCACAGGTGTGCACCACCACGCCTGGTTAATTTTCATATTTTTAGTAGAGATGGGGTTTCGCCATATTGCCCAGACTGGTCTTGAACTCCTGGGCTCAAGGGATCCACCCGTCTTGGTCTCCAAAAGTGCTGGGATTACCGGTGTAAGCCGCCAAGCCCGGCTATTTGCTTTTTAAAATTTATGTACTCTTGGGCCGGGAGCGGTTGCTCACGCCTGTAATCCCAGTACTTTGGGAGGCCGAGGCAGGTGGATCATGAGGGCAGGAGATCGAGACCATCCTGGCTAACACGGTGAAACCTCGTCTCTACTAAAAATACAAAAAATTAGTCGGGCGTGGTGGCGGGCACCTGTAGTCCCAGCTACTCGGGAGGCTGAGGCCGGAGAATGGCGTGCACCCGGGAGGCGGAGCTTGCAGTGAGCTGAGATCCGGCCACTGCACTCCAGCCTGGGCGACTGAGAGAGACTCTGTCTCAAAAAAAAAAAAACAAAACAAAACAAAACAAAAAAACCAAAAAAATTAGCCAGGCGTGGTGGCGGGCACCTGTAGTCCCAGCTACTCGGGAGGCTGAGGCAGGAGAATGGCATGAATGCAGGAGGCGGAGCTTGCAGTGAGCCGAGATCCCGCCACTGCACTCCAGCCTGGGCGACAGAGCGAGACTCTGTCTCAAAAAAAAAAAAAAAAAAAAAAAAAATTAAATACTCTTTATGCACAAATATATTTTAGTTTTATGACCATGGAAGAAATGTCATAAGTATTTTCTCTCACTTCATACATATTTTGTATACATTACTAGGAGTTATATTTATTCCCAAATTAAATATTCTCTCAAATAACTTGTCCTAAATTATTGTGAATAGCTATTGGAAGTGAGGATGAGAGAAAAAAGTTTTCCCCTGGGAAAGCCTCTCCTAACACAATCAGCATGACAGTTGCTCTTGAGATAACGTAAATTCTGTTATCTCGTAAGCAATATAATTGACTAGATAGTAGCAACAAGGAAAAACCCGTTTAAATTTTTTAGAAAAGATAAAAAGAAAAAAAAGAGCTTCAAATCACGGGAAAAAAAAAAAACAAAAAACTTCAGTGTTTTGTTTTTTGTTTTTTGTTTTTGAGGCAGAGTCTCACTCTGTCACCCAGGCTGGAGTGCAGTGGGGTGATCTCGGCTCACTGCAACCTCTGCCTCCTGGGTTCAAGCAATTCTCTGCCTCAGCTTCCCGAGTAGCAGGGATTACAGATGCCCGCCACCACACCTGGCTGATTTTTTGTATTTTTATTAGAGACGGAGTTTCACCATCTTGTCCAGGATGGTCTTGAACTCCTGACCTCATGATCCACCCGCCTTGGCCTCCCAAAGTGCTGAGATTACAGACGTGAACCACCGCACCTGGCTTAGTTTTTTTAAAAAAGAAAAGCTTAAAACCTTATTAATATGGCACTGTGATTGATAAGCAAAGCATTTTGCCTGGACTTTGGTAAGAAAGAAATAGGGCACTTGTCCATTTCAGTCCTTTTCAACCTTTTTATGTAGAGAGTAGCACAACTAAGTTTTCTCTACTAGCTAATATCTTTAGCAATTTTGGCTTCCCACAAGGTGTCTTCCACACAAGGGATGTCCAGGATATAGTTGACGCATGAATAAGTGAATGAAGTAATGCATTTCTCAACTTTGACATGCTGGGCTAAGGGGAGGCCCTTCACATAAACTTCTTGAACTGCCTTGACACTATCCTTAATACTTCTTTCAGGAGCACCTTCTTCTCATGCCACTTGTTGACCTGGAGAGTTACCAAATAACCAATACTTGTATATACATCTCTATAAGTGTGGCCCAGACTAGACTATTGGATGGTACTCTGGCCATTTTTTTCAGAGCTTCCTGCTCTGTAATGATCTGAGTAGAGTAAGAATAGAGCATAAAACATAATTTCTTCCCCCATTATTAACGGCTATAATGTCTTTTACCAATTTTAATTTAGTCATCACATAGTGACTGATTGATACGCATTATAAGCGGAAACTTAAAAATCATGACTCATCAGCACAAGTAGGCTCTACATGTTCTGCCTGTTCAGTACAATAATAATTCATTTGGCGTGTCTCACTGAGCATTAACACAATAATGAAATCTGACTGTATAACAGCTTCTTAAATTTTACTACTTATATAAGTAAACTGTGTATGATCATCTTAATCTTGTTATTTGTGTACTTTTTTTTAAAGTTTGTTTTGTTTTGTTTTGAGACAGGGTCTCGCTGTGTCACCTAGCCTTGACCTCCCAGACTTAAGTGATCCTCCTGTCACAGCCTCATGAGTAGCTGGGAGTAGCTGGTACAACAGGCACACACCATCATGCCCAGCTAATTTTTAAAAATTTCTTGTAGAGACAGGGTCTCCCTGTGTTGCCTACGCTGGTCTTAAACTCTCAGGCTCAACGGATCCTCCTGCCTCAGACTTCCAAAGTGCTGGGATTACAGGCGTGAGCCACCATGCCCAACCTAAAAGTACTTCCCAATCTAGAAGTACAAAGGATTTTGAAGTTTAATCTGATAATAACTTATACAAGAATGAATAGCTTGACTTCTCTGAAATAGAAACTCACAAACACTTCTGACTTCTCTAAAATATGAACTCACCTGCTGCTATGTGACCCTGGGGTTAGGAACCCTGCTTTAAAGGTTCAGTGGACATCTCCAATGCTTCTAATCAGAGCACAGCGTGAAATTGCTCCTTTGTCAATGGAAGCAGGGATACTGAGAAACCTAATGCAGCATTAATACTCACATAAGGCCAGGCACAGTGGCTCATGCCTGTAATCCTAGCACTCTGGAGGCTGAAGTGGGCAGATTGCCTGAGCCCAGTAGTTTGAGACCAGCCTGAGCAACATCGCGAAACCCCGTCTCTACTAAAAATACAAAAAATTAACCAAGCGTGGTGGCGTGCACCTGTAATCCCAGCTACACAGGAGGGCACTAGAATCACCTGAACCCGAGAGGCGGAGGTTGCAGTAAGCCGAGATTGCACTACTGCACTCCAGCCTGGGTGACAGAGCGAGACTGTCTCCAAAAAATAAAAGTTAAAAAAAAACAAAAACAAAAACAACTCACATGAGTATCACTGTGGAGTTAGTAACAGGATAATTTTATGTCTGGCTGTGGTTGCCTGAGAAGAACCTGCCATGCTATTTAACACCAAACACTACAACATAAAATAAGTATATGTATAGGAAAAAAATTTGCATTTAATTCTTCCTTGCCAGACACATGTAACTTTGGTTCAGTAGCATTTAATAATGATAAGTTAATACATTTTATTGCTTTTGCATATTGGGGAGGTAAATCCACACTGACAGTCAAAAGAACTGTGTCCCAGTTTTGCCACTTACTGGCAGTTGTCCTTAGATGAATTATCTAAATACTGTGACTCTGTTTCCTCGTGTGTGTGTGTGTGTGTGTGTGTTTTGAGACGGAGTCTTGCTCTGTCACCCAGGCTGGAGTGCAATGGCGCCATCTCGGCTCACTGCGACCTCTGCCTCCTGCGTTCAAGAGGTTCTCCTGCCTCAGCCTCCCTAGTAACTGGGATTACAGGCGCACACCACCATGGCCAGCTAATTTTTGCATTTTTAGTAGAGACGGGATTTCGCCATGTTAGCCAGACAGGTCTCAAACTTCTGACCTCAAGTGATCCATCCACCTCGGCCTCCCAACGTACTGAGATTCCAGGCATGAGCCACCATGCCTGGCCTAACTGAAGCTTAGTAAATGTTGATTCCTTCTTTCAAATTTCAAAATGTTTGGACGAGCTCCCGTAAAATAGAAACAAAGAGTTAAATTTTGCTTCCACAAAGTCAAAAGTCTTATTAATAAATTTAGGCCGGGCGTGGTGGCTCAAGCCTGTAATCCCAGCACTTTGGGAGGCCGAGACGGGTGGATCACGAGGTCAGGAGATCGAGACCATCCTGGCTAACATGGTGAAACCCCATCTCTACTAAAAAATACAAAAAACTAGCCGGGCGAGGTGGCAGGCGCCTGTAGTCCCAGCTACTCGGGAGGCTGAGGCAGGAGAATGGCGTGAACCCGGGAGGCGGAGCTTGCAGTGAGCCAAGATCCGGCCACTGCACTCCAGCCTGGGCGACAGAGGGAGACTCCGTCTCAAAAAAAATATAAATAAATAAATAAATTTATTGAGTTCATGTATCACATTGTAAAAGAACTTAGGAAGATTAAAACAACATTAGTTAGTTCTCATTCTAGATCCACAAAATGTTAGTGAAAATAAACAGAGTAGTCTGTGATTTTTAATAAAAATTCAGTAGAGGCTCAATACAATGCAGTGGAAAATAAGCACAGGTTTTGGAGTATGGGAGACATAGGGTCACATCCTAGTTCTGCCACTTCATAGTTTTGTGACCTTGCACAAGATTATATCGTTAAGGCTCATTTTCTTTATGGACAGGAAGGGGAGAATACCATATTTCAATGAATCTAATAATCCATATATTGTAAGACTCATTGTTCTTTCATGTACAAGTAAAAAAACACTGCCATTAAGACACAATGCTTTCTTGTAATGTAGAATTTTCATTTCATACTTATTGAAAGAGCTCTTTCAATACATTTAGACAGGTTTTAATCATATGTCACCCTAATGCAGAGATAAAAATAAAAATCTTAGCAAAATAAATTACTTAATGTATTATTCCTCAAATACAACATAGTAAGACTCTTTTCTTTTATTTTAAAACAGAGTCTCGCTCTGTCGCCCAAGCTGGAGTGCAGTGGCGCCATCTCAGTTCACTGCAACCTCTGCCTCCTGGGTTCAAGCAGTTCTCCTGCCTCAGCCTCCCCAGGTAGCTGGGACTACAGGCGCACGCCACCACACCTGGCTAATTTTTGTATTTTTAGTAGAGACGGAGTTTCACCATGTTGGCCAGGCTGGTCTCGAACTCCTGACCTCAGGTGATCTGCCCGGTAAGACTTTTCTGAATTGCTGTTGACTCACGGTCACCGATGTACCCACTTTTCTATATAATATTGGCTTCTATGCTATCAATAACATTTATGATGCTTAGTTCCTACAAGACAACCCTACAATTGCCTCCAAGATTTTCCTCCAAGCCATACTTCGATGCTGCTACTTTCATGCCACAAAAAGTGACAACCAAATTTGCTGATGAGCGGGCAGTGACAATCAGTGTATAGCTGCTGTCTTGTGGACAGTGACTATGGGACATTATATGATCCGTCTTAGTTTCAGAGACATTCAGTGGTGGGAAAATGTGCTTCTTAGAGCTGTGAAATGTGGGTAATAATCTTCACAGAATATCTGCAGAGATTAATAAGAAAATACATTAAAAGGATTAATAATATAATTAATATAATAAATTGTAGCTATTATATTACAGGAAAGTGGGAGAATGCAGCACTTTTGATCTGTGACTCCTCACCATGTTCCTAGGATGGGCATAAATACTGAATTAAATTATTCAAAATCCTGGGTAGTCTGCTGTCCTGTTTGAGGCTTGGCATTTTGCACATGATGGATTTTTCAAGTCCGAAGCAAACATTGTCAAATAGAATATTCATTTTAGTTTCTTATCCCCTCACTCCAAAGAAAAAAAAAATGAAACAAAATGTTGTGGCTATTGTGGTAATCCATATCTTATAAAAGCATGGCGTGATCACCAGAGTATGACACTCTTTTCCTTTCTTCCCCTCCAATTCTGCGTTCTCCTGGGTACTTCCTGTCCACCACCACCATAGGGTCTGCAGATCCATTCCAAATAGCTACATTTAGAAAGGCAGGTCAGGCAAATGTTTGGCAGAGAAGTGTATCAATAAAAATATCAAAATCACTTTCAAGGGTAAATAAAAAATAGCTATAAGAATTACCTGGAATTTTATTATTTTACTCAGTTCTTCAATGAGGTCTGAAAATCAGCTTATCTAAAAAAGGGGCCGTGGCGGCTCACCTCCCTAATCCTAGCACTTTGTGAGGCCAAGGGCGGATTGCTTGAGTTCAGGAGTTCAAGACCAGCCTAGACAACATGGCAAAGCACCCTCTCTAAAAATAAAAAATAAAAAATAATTCGCTGGGCATGGTGGCACATGCCTGCCTGTAGTTCCAGCTTCTTGGGGGGCCAAGGTGGGAGAATCACTTGAGCCCAGGAGATTGAGGCTGCGGTGAACCTTGACTGTGCCACTGCACTCCAGCCTGGGTGACAGAGCAAGACCTTATCTAAAAAATCAATTAATTAATCAACTTAAAAAATTAAAAAGGAAGAAAATGGAGAGAAATAACCTTTTCTGCAGGGGAGCTTTTCTGTAGGGGAACCTGCAGAAAAAAAAGAGGCTGAGCCTCTTTTTTACCCTAGCTGCTCATGAGCCCACAGGCAATAGGTCCCCTTTATCTAAGACAGCACTTTCTGCAACTGCGGTCCGAAAATATAAAATGGAAACTTCGAGAAATAAACAATTCCTAAGTGTTAAATTGCACACTTTTCTGAGTAGCGTGATGAAATCTCACACCATCCTGCTCCATCCCACGCAGGATATGGATCCTCCCTTTGTCCAGTATATCCATCCTGTCTACATTCCCTGCACCTTAGTCACTTACCAGCTATCTTGATTATCAGAATGACGGTTGAGGCCTCACAGTGCTCGTGTTCAAGTCACCCTTGTTTTATTTCATAATGGCCCCAAAGTGCAACAGTACTGATGCTGGAAATTCAGACATGCCAAAGAGAAGTTGTAAAGTGCTTCCTTTAAGTGAAAGGGTGAGAGTTCTCAACTTAATAAGGAAAGAAAAAAATTCATCCAATGAGAGGGGTTGCTAAGATCAATGATAAAAACGAATCTTCTATCAGTGAAATTTTGAAGGAGAAAATAGAAATGTGTGCTAGTCTTGCTCTTACACCTCAGACTGCAAAAGTTATGGCCACAGTGCATAATAAATGCTGAATTAAGATGGAAAGGGCATTACATCTGTGGGTGGAAGACGTAAACAGAAACATGTTCCAGTTGATAGCAAAGGGAATGGGATGGGAGGTAGGGAATGACCAGGGTCACATATCAGGCTGATCAGGCAGAACAATATCAAATAGAACAAAGTTGCTCAACCTTACACCATTGACCTTTTGGACTGAATGATTCCTTATCTTCAGGGGCCATCCTGAGCATTGAAGGAGGTTTAGCAGGATCTCTGTTTTCTAAGAACTAGATGCCTGTAGTCACCCACCCCCTCTACCACCAATCCCTCCCCACCCCACCCCTGGAGTTGTGACAATCAAAAATGTCTAGGTCATGACCGAATGTCCCTACTGGGGTGGGTGTGAAGAGAAACTGCCCCTGCTTAAGAGCCACATACATAAGATAATATCGGCAAAGTTCATGTATCGTTGTGAGATACCAAGATCTCAAAAGGAGTTTGAGTATAGAGGACTAATTCAGGCAGGAATAATTCTCAAGGACGGTGGTTGCTGGAATCAGCCTTCAGCCCTGGGCTTGCTTCCTCTTCTTTCTTTCTCTTCTTTTTCCCTTCCTCTTTCTCCTCCTTTCTCTCTCTTCTTCCTCCCTCTCCTCCTCTTTCCTCTCTTTCTCCTCCCTCTCCTTTTCCTCCTTTTCTCCTCCCCCTTCTCTGTTCCCCCCACCGCCTCACAGGGAGAATTTGACTTTGTCTTTTGTTTTGTTTTGTTTTTTGAGACAGGATCTTGCTCTGTCACCCGGACATGATCATGGCTCACTGTAACCTCCAATTCCTAGGCTCATGTGATCCTCCTGCCTCAGCCTCCCAACTAGCTGGGTTTACAGGTGCAAGGCACCGCACTGGGCCCGAGGATGTGACTTTGTCTTGCGGAGAGCAGCTCTCTAAGACAGAAGTCTTTGCAATCTCTGCTTGAGCAATTTTCTTTTTTCTTTTCTTTTTCTTTTTTTTTTGAGACGGAGTTTCGCTCTGTGGCCCAGGCTGGAGTGCAGTGGCGCGGTCTCGGCTCACTGCAAGCTCCGCCTCCTGGGTTCACGCCATTCTCCTGCCTCAGCCTCCTGAGTAGCTGGGATTACAGGCGCCCGCCACGGCGCGCCCGGCTAATTTTTTGTATTTTTAGTAGAGACGGGGTTTCACCGTGGTCTCCATCTCCTGACCTTGTGATCCGCCCTCCTCGGCCTCCCAAAGTGCTGGGATTACAGGCATGAGCCACCGCGCCCGGCCTTGCTTGAGTAATTTTCTACACCACCAAATAGGTATTAGCCCAATTCCCTTAGCTTCTGGGAAGGAGCTGCAGAGAGGCATGGAAAACTTCCTTCCTATACTCAGCAAATACACATTCAACAACACATGGAGGAACATTTAGGGAGAGCTAAGTTTAATAGTTGTGGGTGGCTATTTAAAAATAGAGACAGGTTCTCACTCTGTTGCTCAGGCTGGAGCACAGTGGTGCGATCATAGCTCACTGTTACCTCGAACTCCTGGTTTCAAGCGATCCTCCCTCCTAAGCTTCCCAAAGCACTGGAACTGCAGTTCCAGTGGTGGAACTGGAATGGTGGCTCATGCCTGTAATCCCAGCACTTTGGAAGGGCAAGGCAGGCAGATCGCTAGAGCCCAGGAGTTCAAGACCAGCCTGGGTAACATGGTGAAATCCTGTCTCTACTAAAAATACAAAACTTAGCCTGGTGTGGTGGCACATGCCTGTAATCCCAGCACTAGGGAGGCTGAGGCAGGAGAATTGCTTGAACCGGGGAGGCAGAGGTTGCAGTGAGCTGAGATCACACCACTGCACTCCAGCCTGGGCGACAGAGCGAGGCTCCATCTTAAAAAAAAAAAAAAAAAAAAAATTAGTTGTGTATTTAAAGCTTCTTCTATTTCCAGAATATTCGCTTGTCCTGAATGTCCATTTTGACAATTTGGTAATCACAAAAACACCTTTATTTTGTACTATACTATTGTGAGGTAATGAGCCTCAAATCTTTAGGAAAGTAAAATTTGAAAACCAAAAAACTTGTGTCTACAAACCTTCTCATGCATATGCATTGTCAGACAGTACTTGTTGAAAATGCAGATTCCTGGTACTACTAATGAGTTTGATTCAGTAGGTCTGGGTGGACCCAGGAATTTGCATTTTTAACAAGCAACCCAGGTGATTCTGATCCTCAGATAATCTTTTGAGAAATACTAGTGTTCAAAGGATATACAATGTAAGGATATACTGAGATTAGTTAGAAATGTATGATTTAGTCTAAGAGAAGGCATTTGGCAGGTACTTGGGCCCTTGTTTGATGCAACTCCGGGTGGAGGTTTGAAAGATTAGTGAAGGGGAGGGATTCCTGCATGTATAAATCACTGTGTGAGGAAAGTGGATAATTGCTTGGCGTTTAGGCAATTATACATGCAGATTAGAAAAGCACATATATATAAGCCAGACAAAACAAAGACAATGGTTAGTACATCGTAGAGCCACCATGCCAGTCACATCATCATTTCCAACCACCCAGATGTAAGTACTAGCAATGACATGGTTTCTAATTGTTTGATGCTCTGATAGTTATGTATTGATGCAAAAATGTTTTGTTTGGAGGATATTTTTACCTTGAATGAGGAAAAATTATGATTAATTCTTTTCTAGTTGACTCCATATGCATCCCACACTAAAAATAATAAGACGTTTAATAAACATAGGCCTAAGTCAGTTTGAAAAATAATTCTTATTCTCGATGTTAATATTGCGTACTCCCAGTATTGTATTCTAGAATTATTTCTGTCTTTCAGCTACTTCAGCTTTTCAAGGCATGAGTGAAAAGCAGAAAGAGAAATGAAGCTCTTCTTCTCTTTTTCTAACAGATACTAGCTAGTGATATTTTTCATTAGTGATTTTTATGTGTATGTTGTATCAGTCTATTGCCTGGAACAGCTGATGTACTTCTGTTTGTTCTCGGATTCATATTTCAAAAGATTTCCTGAGACAGAGGTTCTTAGACCTCCTACTTCTCTTGAGTCTTGGTTTGAGGACTCTTAGGTGGTCACAATGAAAAGTCCATCGTTTAAGATCTTTGTAGTCTGAGAAGGTAAATGGAAATGTTTTCAATGGTTTACAAATTTTTAAAAATCTGTAAGTGGTATGACAAAATTGAACCTGGACCAGAGTGTAATTAAGATATGGTTCCTTGGTTCCTGCTTTAGAGTTTTTGCTTAGCTAGTGGGAAAAGGTATGTAAACAAAAAGTGCCATAAAGAGTTCTAGGTGCTATGAAAAAAGCCTGTATGAGGAGAGGAGGCTTGAGGGAAGGTGTCGTCAGGCAGGGGTGAATCATAAGGGGAAGGGTTGGGAAAAGCTTCTTGCACAAAGTGAGACTTGAGCCGAGTCCTCAGTATGAACCTGTCTTTAAAGGGCTTATTATAAAATCAAGGAGTTTGCAAGCTCATTAGAGAACCCAAATTTAAAATCCATTTTTTTAAAAAAGGTGAGTAAGTTGATATTAAATTGTGTGGGGCTGGTTAGTAGGTGAAAAACTTTCGGAAAAGTAAGGCAGGGGGGTTGGAGCAGGTACAGAGGGCTTTGTAAGGGAAGTAAAGCTGAGTCAAGCCTTAGAATGGGTAAGAAAGAGATAAGTGGAGTGGAGATTGGGGAGCAGAAGGTGGGGAAAGAGTCTGAGCAAAGACAGGGTTCACGAGGAGGAAACCAGCTGTCTGAGCAAGCATGCCTGACAGGGACTGGTGTGGGAGGTTTAACAAGGTCACACCATGACTGGCTTTAGAGCCAGGCAGTTTGGAGATGTGATGTAGAAAGGTGTTGGTGAGGCTGGGCGCAGTGGCTCACACCTGCAGTTCCAGTGCTTTGGGAAGCTTAGGAGGGAGGATCGCTTGAAACCAGGAGTTCGAGGTAACAGTGAGCTATGATCGCACCACTGTGCTCCAGCCTGAGCAACAGAGTGAGAACCTGTCTCTATTTTTAAAAAAAGAAGAAGATGATGGTGAGATCTCACAAATTCCTGATTAGGGAAGTCATATAGCAGAACATAGGCTGAAAGAAATATTTCCGAAAAACAAGTCTGCTTTCCATTTCAAACAATGGACTAGGGAGGCCGAGATGGGCGGATCACAAGGTCAGGAGATCGAGACCATCCTGGCTAACACGGTGAAACCCCGTCTCTACTAAAAAATACAAAAAACTAGCCGGGCGAGGTAGCGGGCGCCTGTAGTCCCAGCTACTCAGGAGGCTGAGGCAGGAGAATGGCGTGAACCCGGGAGGCGGAGCTTGCAGTGAGCTGAGATCCGGCCACTGCACTCCAGACTGGGCAACAGAGCGAGACTCCGTCTCAAAAAAAAAAAACAAAAAACAAAAAACCAAAAAAACAATGGACTAAAAAGGGCTGAGACTGGAGGCTGGAGGCCAGCACAGAGGCTGCTGCAATCCTGCCTCACAGAATTGGCAGGGAGGTTCTGCAGTCCTGCCTCTGCTGCTGAATTATTACATTTGTATTTCTCGTCATCCTTTTCAGAATGATTCATCATATATGCCCACTATACAGTAGGCATGGCAAGCACATTAAGCATCAGAGTAGCTTTTCAAAGGATGCAGAGTTAGCAATGAGTTGAGTACATCCCACAACCTAGGTTCTCTGAATCCAAACTGCTCTAACGCAAAGTTTCTTGGCCTCAGCACTGCTGACATTTTGGACCACATAATTCTTTGCTGGGCATAGGAGGGGGGCTGTCCTGTACAACGTAGGATGTTTAGCAGCATCTCTGCCCTCTACCCTATAGATGCTGGTATCACTTCTCTTCCCACAGGTAACAGTGAAAAATGTCTCTAGACATTGGCAAATGACCCCAAGGGACAAAATCAGCCTCAGTTGAGAACAACTACTCTATTATATCAACAGTATAATTTTTATAAGAATCACATCTCCTATGTTGGACCTAGGCAGCTATTTTCCGTGGCTTTCACTTGTAACCCCAAGCCAGCACTGCTCAGACACTCAGTCTTTGGAGGATGAGAAGAGCCCCAGCAGCAGGGTCACTGCTTTTGTGATCAATTCTTTCTGGAAATGATGGGCTAAAATCCAATAGCAGGGAAAGGGTCTGCACCTTGAGGCACCCTTTCAAGGTGCTGCACCATCACACCCCGTTTCTACCTAGAACTTTGGGGATCATTGGTTTGATACTCTTGTCCCAGAATTTTTTTTCTATTGGCTAAGAACGCATCCCAATCCCAGTGATCTTGTTCTTAGAGAATCTCCCTCCTGTCCACTCATCTCTTTTTTTTTTTTTTTTTGAGGCGGAGTCTCGCTCTGTCACCCAGGCTGGAGTGCAGTGGCCGGATCTCAGCTCACTGCAAGCTCCGCCTCCCGGGTTTACACCATTCTCCTGCCTCAGTCTCCCGAGTAGTTGGGACTACAGGCGCCTGCCACCTTGCCCAGCTAGTTTTTTTGTATTTTTTAGTAGAGACGGGGTTTCACCGTGTTAGCCAGGATGGTCTCCATCTCCTGACCTCGTGATCCACCCACCTTGGCCTCCCAAAGTGCTGGGATTACAGGCTTGAGCCACCGCACCCAGCCTTCCACTCACCTCTTACTTCTCTTACTTAGTCTCAGTCCCTTCTAAGTTAATCCCATCCGATTCATCTCCACCCAACCAAGCCTATTTCTCTATTTACCTATTTTATGGTGACTGAAACACTTATTAATTTAACTAAAATTTCCTGTACACTTACAGACCTTTATGTGAGTGTTCCTTTCCCGTTTAACCTAAAACTGATTTCATCCTCATAACCTGAATTTCCTTCTTGACCACAGGTAGTAGCCACTTCTTGTGTTGCCTTCTTCCCTTTGACCCTGGGGTCTCAGGACCCTCAGGCATTGGCATTCTCCTTGGCCTTAACACCTACTTCCGTACCACTTTTCTGCCTGTCTTAGTGTCATATTCGTTAAAAGTCATCTCCACATTCCCCTTGACATCCCATCTTGTCATCTATAAACCAGAACACTTACTTACAGAAAAGGAGTAAGACTCAGGCCTCCTAACTGTGAACATCTTCTCTCTGAGTTCTAATTTGCAATAATAATACACATAAAACAAATGCAGACATTACCAAGAGGCTGAGTAGGGTAATCAGGGTAGGATGAAATAAAAGGAAATAGTTTTCTTTTAATTGGTAAAAATACTCAGCCTTCCTCCCCCGCCCCAGCCCCCACCGCCGCCTTTCTTTTGAGACAGGGTCTTGCTGTGTAACCCAGGCTGGAATGCAGTGGCACAATCTTGGCTCACTGCAGCCTTTGACTGCCTGGGCTCCAGTGATCCTCCACCTCAGCCACCTGAGTAGCTGGGACTACAGGCACACACTGCCACGCCCAGCTAATTTTTTTTTTTTTTTTTTCTGTAGAGATGGGGTTTCACCATGGTGCCCAGGCTGGTCTCAAACTCCTGGGCTCAAGTAATTCTCCCACCTCGGCCTCTCAAAGATTATAGGCGGGAACCACTGCACAAGGCCTATTCAGCCCTTTCTTCAATTAAATGTAGCAAAACCAACTGTCTGCCCTTAAAAAATATGAAACAGATCTACTACCATCAGATCTTCTTTTCTGACCTGACCACTAGATCCATTTCTAACAAATATCAACTCGTGAGTAACAGCCTGTTCTACTTCCTCATCATTCCAGAATCCCAGCCATCTTTTCCTGGAGATCTCTGAAATCTGTTTGCTCCTCCTGGAAACAGCCTTTCTCTCCTCCAGGTCAATCCATAAGGAAGTCTTGCACCTTAGCATTGTTAGGTAGTTGTTAGGAACTGCTCTCTGCCCACAGGTGGAGGCCATATGCATTCCAGCATTCAGAGTCACATGGAGCAAATGGGCTCTCCCATACAGAACAGAGTCATGTGGAGCAAATGGGCTATCCCACACAGAACAGAGGGGTTGTATCTTGCCAGTGTTTACAGCCTCTTTGGCTTAATGCTGTCCTACTAAATTTAACTTCACATTTTGAGAAGCTTGAGTTAATAACGGCATTAAGCTTAATGCACTGAGCTTATATTTGGACTATCCCCTAGCTTACTGCAGTGAGGATGGGGAGGTTCACAATGTTATCAACATGGATAAAAGTAGTGAAATATGATTTAAAAAAAATTTTTTTAAGAAACAGATTCTCACTATGTTGCTCAGGCTGGCCTCCAACTCCTGGCCTCAAGCAATTCTCCTGCCTCAGTCTCCTGAGTCGCTAGGATTACAGATATAAGCCACCATGCCTGCTGTGAAATATGATTTAAAAATTGTTTTTATTAAAGTGAAGTTCACGTAACATAAAATTAATCATTTTAAAATGAACAAACCAACGGCATTTAGCACATTCACAGTGTTGTACAACTAGCACCTCTATCTAGTTCCAAAATATTTTCAGCAATCCGAAAGGCAACCCTATTGTAGTAGTCTGTTCTCACACTGCTATAAAGAACTACCCGAGACTGGGTAATTTATAAAGGAAAGAGGTTTAATTGACTCACCGTTCCACATGGCTGGGGAGGCCTCAGGAAACTCACAGTCATGGCAGAAGACAAAGCGAAAAGAGAGGTGTTTTTCACATGGTGGCAGGAGAGAGAAGAGCAAGCAGGGGAAATGCCAGGCGCTTTTAAAACCATCACATCTTGCGAGAATTCACTCACTATCACGAGAACAGTATGGAGGAAATCTCCCCCGTGATCCAATCACCTCCCACCGGGTCTTGCCCTTAATACGTGGGGATTATGGGGATTACGATTCGCGACAAGATTTGGGTTGGGACACAGAGCCACACTATATCACCTGTATCTATTGAAATATGATTTTTAAACCAACCTGAGAAAGTATTATGATTTGCATAGTATTTGCAGTAAGGATTGGGTTTCTATTTTCCTTTCTCATCCTACTGACCCCTTATAATCTGCTTTATGTTAAAGACAGTTTTAGATGGGTGCAGTGATGGCTCATGCCAGTAGTCCCAGTCACTTGGGGGCTAGCATGGCAGACTCGCTTGAGCCCCTGGAGTCAAGGCTGCAGTGAGCTGCCATCTGGCCACTGTACTGCAGCCTGGAAAACAGAATGAGACCTCATCTCCAAAAAAAAAAAAAAAAAAGACAATTTTAGTGGGAGTCCCAGGCGGACAGTGAGTTACATGGGAGAAACCCCTCTGGCCCAAGTTATTTGCCTTTCTGGAAAATTGCTGGATAACATAAATCTACATTGGATACACCCCTCAAAAAGAGGGGTGTAGGAGATGGGGGCAAATAACCACTGAAAGCTATCAAAGAAGGAATTTGGAGGCAATTAAACTGAAAAGAGAAATTAGAATAGAGAGGTAAAGAACAGCTGTAGAACAGTCTCTGGCACACAGCAGGTGCCTAATAAATATCTGTTGAATGATGGAATGAACAAAAATAACCCTAAATGAAGTAGTGAAAATAACCCAGAATAAATGAATGGATGGCTGCATTGCAAATGGATGCAGGATACAGTAGTGTTTCAAGGGAACAATTTGATAAGCCATGAGGGGAAGCACATTAAATTGTTCCCATGTCATTGCAGTTGGACCAGTCTTAAAAGCAAATAGGAAAGAGATGTAAAGAGTCTATCATTTCAGGGCAGGCACGGTGGCTCTTGCCTATTATCATAGTATTTTGGGAGGCTGAGGTGGGTGGATTGCTTCACCCAGGAGTTCAAGACCAGCCTGGCCAACATGGTGAAACCCATTCTCTACAAAAAATATGAAAATTAGCCGAGCCTGGTGGCTCACACCTGTAGACCCAGTTACTCGGGAGTCTGAGGTGGGAGGATAGCTTGAGCCCAAGAAGTGGAGGTTGCAGTGAGCTGAAATTGCACCACTGCACTCCAGCCTGGATGAGAGAGTCAGACCCTGTAGAAAAAAATAAAAATGAAAAAAGAAAGAAGGAAGGAAAGAAGGAAGGAAGGAAGGAAGGAAGGAAGGAAGGAAGGAAGGAAGGAAGGAAGGAAGGAAGGAGAGAGAGAAGGAAAGAAAGAAAGAAAGAAAGAAAGAAAGAAAGAAAGAAAGAAAGAAAGAAAGAAAGAAAGAAAGAAAGGAAGAAAGAGAAAAGAAAGAAAGAAAGGGAGTCTATCATTTCATATTCAAATATTTACAATATAGGGGAAATGATCAAAGTTTTCATAGATTTTACTATTTGTTATATTTAAATACTTAACTTTGAAACTACACCTTGAAAGGAAAAATATTGATTGGATTCCAGTACTTAAGGTTTTAACAAAAAGGCCAGAAGTAGAAGGGCATCTATTATTATATAAATTATTGTTTACAAGCTTGGATTGTACCTAGTGTGGTTGTAAATTTATGTGACCATTTCTTAGTCAGTCTTGGAAATACTATTTCTATTTGTATTTCTTTATATGTTAAGTGCATTTTCTCTCCTCTGACTATTAACTGAAGTATGCTATTAATTTGAAAGTTTATCTAGTCAGCTCCTTAATCAGGAGAATGTCTAATATGATACATACCATCATGTGACTATGGGTATTAAAACATAGAGTTAATTAAAGCACTGGCATATTTTGATCTACACAATAATTAGTTTAATAGGATTTAGCAAGACCCAGATATTACTCTATTCCAAGAGGGTTGACATTTCTGCTCAATTAGTACTCAAGTTAGACATTCTAACTCAGGACCACAAGCATATATGGCAAATTTCACTCCAGTGGGAATATTCTATTACCCGCAGGAAGTCCCTGTATGGTGAACAATTCTTGTTGATCCATGGGCTCTGCTGCAGGACTCAGCCTGCTTCTTAAGGCATGGCAACAACTTCTTTGTGTTCTTTCAACAGCTTGTATTTAGAAACTTACGTGTCATTATCCTGTTTGAAGGCATTGAATAACATTGTACTTGTCATTGAACTTGTCACTTGACAATAAACACTTGACCATGTGAGACAACAAAGATAACCAGGAAAACAATTGTGTGTGGTGGAAAAAGGGATGGCTAGAATCCTAAAATCTGTGTGGTTAATGTATTGTTTGAAGTGTGCCCCATATATGAGAACAAATGACTAGTACAGGAAATGAAGAACCAAAAAGTACTTAAAATACATTTAAATTAAAATTAAGGTTAATTTCTGAAGGCCTTCATTGGTTAGTTAACTCAGTTAGCTCTGCTTAAAGTCTTCCACCCAGACACTAGTAGGTCCTGATAATGAATTTAAAAACAAGAAATGAAATTATCAAATTCTATTTAGTGGAAATTTGCCTTTTTAAATCACAATACGAGTTTTGGAGAACTATCATCCCCATGCTGTGCCAGTCACATTAAACTGTTAACAATTTTGTTTCTAGTTTAAAACCCAGGTACTTGAATCAAAATGAGAAAAAAATCCAAATATATTAATAAACGTTTTAAAATGCACGGAGACAAAAAAGAAACTTCAGATTTAGTTGGAGCCACCATTTGATTAGATGTGAGTGGTATATTAAGCAATTGCAATGATCCATCTAATAAAAGGTTGCAAAGAGACTGCAGCATACCAGTATTTAGGCTGTTGATGGAGAAAGGAAAACTTAACTTTCAATCTCACTCCTTTCATTCCAAGTGGACATTTCTTTGAAGTTTAGAAGATGCTGGGTTCAGTCTCCCATATTTGAATTTTCTTCCACTCTCTGTCCCCTTTTCCCCCATCTCCATGCAATATAGAAGGGAAAGTATAGGAAAGGGCCCTCTCTTCTCACCTTCCTTGTAGATTCCAAGTTACCCAGATTGCAATCTCCTGGACTTAAAGAGTAAAATCAAGTTCAATGGATTAGTATTACAGAAGCAAACAAATGTAGGTCTTTGCTTATGAAGAAGTGAGTTACTGAAAACTTTTAAAAATCTATTGAGAGCAGGCATGGCGTTCCTTCTCTCGGGTCACAGTAGTTATTCAAGGCTGCACGCCATCAGCATTGTCAGTGCTCTCGCTTACCCTGCTTTCTTTACTGAAGAGAAGCCTCCCCAACAACCAAAAAAACAGGTTTCTTTTCCAGGTGTCACTTGATGTCTGCACAAGGATTGTTATTGAAAGGGCACTTCTTCTAAACAGAAAGGCAACCACATGGAAGTACGTAGAATTGCTATAAGGAAAAATATTCAAAGAGTGAATACCATAAAATGCCGGAACTGGTTATTGAGGTAACATAAAAACAGTCAACAATCTTATTTCTGTAAAGCAAAAGTTCTCAAAGAACCTTCAGAACTGAAGGTTCTTTTTTTTAAATCCAGTTAGGTTGTGAAATCTACAGAGGTCTTTCATAATAATATTAAAAGCCTTCATCAAAATATGCACACTGTGATTACAACTGTGCTATGAGTAAGCATTTGTATATATGTGTATACACAATTGTGATTTATAGCTATAGCTTTATACACACACACACACGTGAGAAAGAACTTTAGAATGATATTCAAATATGGAAGCAGTCCTTGAATTAGGATGGTTGGATTACAAAATATCTTTTGTTTTTCTTTTAGCATGTTGGTGTCATCGTGCTACATTTTCAATTTAAAACAATTTAATCCTTATGTCATATACAATGTGAGGTGAGTTCTGCCCAGAGAAAAGAGTTCCTCTAGTTTGGAGGCAGGGAGAGAAGAGATGACATCTGGAAATTTATTTTATTATCCCAGAAGCCAGCCAGGTGTGAGGTAGAAACTGGGCAGAATCCCACTGACCACCTAGCTGGGAAGATCTCTCTCTCTCTCTCTCCATCTCTCTTTTTCCGGAGGGCTTACCATATGCTACACACTTCCCAGACACTAGCACATTTAATTGCACAACGTTATGAGGTGGAAGGAGGTGAGATGGCTACCCAAGGTCACACATCTAATAAATAGTGTAGCCAGAACTTGAACCAAGGACTACTGACTCCAAGCCCACGTCCTTTGGATGGAATCTAACCTCCCTTGCTTGGCCTAGCTCCCTTATGTTATCAGGCCCACACTTACTTCTCCAACCTCGTTTTTTATGTCCCTCTTCCGGGCCTTTACCATGGTCCGGAGACATTAGCCCAGAGCCTGCAAATCTCTCTCCTGCCTCAGTATCTTGGCACTCGCCTCTGCTTGGAAAGCCCTTCTCCTGTGTCTTAGCAAAGCTGGATCCTTGACATGCTTCAGGTCACCGCTTATGTGTCACCTCAGGGTAGCCTTCCCAACCACCCCATGTAAGAGTATCCCCTCCTCTTCAAACTTACTCGCCACCGTATCACTCTGTTAATTTCCTTCGTAGCGTTTATCACACTTGGTAAATCCTTTTATTTATTTACTAATGTATTATCTGTCTCTTTCCAAGGGAGTGCAAACTCCCTGAAGACAGAGACCTGTTTACCTTGATGCCTGTGTGTTTCCAGCACCCGGCACAGGGCCTGAGATACAGCAGGTTAAACAAACACTGCATGCCCATAACCACCAAGCCCACTATCTGGGGCAAGGAGCCCTGTGGAGTATTTCTTAGATGAAGATGAAATAAGTTCAAAAGAACTTAGAAATAGCACGCACATCTACTTTCTACCCACATTTTATTCAACCAATTTGAGGACATTTGTACCCGTAAGTTCTTCACATGTCTGGCTTCTTACCCTTCAGGTTTTAGCTCATATGACATCTCATCATGCGGGTCAGTCTCCAGACTGACCACTCTGGCTGGAGCCCTCCCTGCATCCCTCCCATCCTCCACCCTGTTTACTTGGTTCACAGCACTTATCACACTCTAAATTTATGTTTGTTTATTTATTTATTTATTTACTTCTATCCATTAGAAGGTAATGTTTTGAGCGCATGAACATCTTGTCTACACAGTTCCTAGAACATTTCCCAACAGATAGTAGACATTCCGTAAATAGTTGTCGAATGAAGCCACACATGGCCACTAATTTGTACTCCCTTTTTAGTTCTAATAATTTTTTTTAACAGATTTCTTTGGTCTTTTTCCTAAGTAGATAATTATCACCTATGATCAATTTTCTCTTTTCTAAGAGTTACATCACATTGTTTTTTTTTCTTCCCTATTGTATCAACTAGAACTACCAGAACAATATTAGACAATATAGGGAATAGCAGGTGCCTTTGATGATTGTTACTTCAGAGACTCACCATTAATTGTAATACTGGTGTTGTCTGGGACAGACATTCCTTGCCACATCAAGGAAAAATCCTTTCTAAAGAATTACCAAGTAATTTTAAATTTAGCTCAATTTAGTTTAGTCCTAACGAAAAGCAACCTTGAATGTTATCAGAGAACTTTTGATAATAATGTGTTATTACTTTGATCTAATAATAAAGCAAACTATGTTAATATTTAAATCACCTGAGGTCAGGAGTTCAAGATCAGGCTGTAAAACACATGGTAAAACACATTCTTTAATAAAAATACAAAAATTAGCTGGGTGTGGTGGTGTGTGCCTGTAATCCCAACTAATTGGGAGGCTGAGGAAGGAGAATCATTTGAACCCCAGAGGCAGAGGTTGCAGTGAGCTGAGATTGAGCCACAGCACTCCAGCCTGGCCAACAGAGTGAGACTCCATCTCAAGAAAAATAAAAATAAAAATAAAAAATCAGACATTCAAGCAAGTGATGTGATCAGCGTGTCTCTTGGCTTGGTGATTGTCAAGGAAGGAAAAAACTAAGCCCTCTGGCGGGGATTTGGCCAACAGACTAGAGAGGGTAGGAGACTATGGGAGATTTCTAAAGATTATTGCTTTCTATCCAGCTGTGACTATTAAAAACCAAACTGATGAGTATCTATTTAGCTGAGAGCCTGGGCAAAAGGTTGCCAGGATTACAGATACTAAGATTGAAAATGGCTGCTTGCCACTGGCTAAATAAGCCCATAAAACAAACCTTTGGAGAATTCTTTTAATTGTAAGAGCATTGTGTTTAAAACTCCACAAAAACAATTCTGTATGGTTTCCAGGCCAGTCCCCAATGCCTTGTAAATTTCTCAATATAAAAGTTTCTCAATGGTATGCCCCATTGTGCCACAACCCAGGGCTGAAGCATGTTTTGGTGCTGATGTCTGATGAGGTTGGACATTCAAAGTTCTCAACTCAGCTTCTGCTCCTCATCCTTCCTTTGCTATCTCAGGGTTTTGGCAACCATTTTTAAGCAGATAACTTCCCAATCTACTTCTCCATCCCTGTTTCAAGAATTCGAGTCCCACATTTCTCATTTTAAATTGCCATGTGGATGAATTGTAGATACCTCAAACTGCTTGTGTCAAAAACTGAAAAACTGATTTCTGGACAAACCTTGTGCTTCTCATACTATCAAATAGACTAGTCTCCTTTTAGACACCTCTCTTGAGATCTTGCGTCATCTTTGTGTCTCTTTCTTAATCCTCTTGTTTAATGAGTTACCAAATCCAGCCAATATTTTTGGAATTCCACCCTTTTTCTACTCTCACTTACATTGCCTTTGATTGGGTCCTCTTTCCCTTTCTCCTGCATCAGCATTCCAACACAATGGTTTCCTTGATGCCATCTTCACTCTACTCTTCTTGTCTATTGCTATCAGAGTAATATGCCCAAAGTTCAATTTTTTTTTTCTTTTTTTTGAGACAGAGTCTTACTATGTTGCCCAGGCTGGAGTGCATTGGTGCAATCTCAGCTCACTGCAACCTCTTCCTCCCGAGTTCAAGCGATTCTCCTGCCTCAGCATCCCGAGTAGCTGGGACTACAGGCGTGCATGCCGGGCTAATTTTTTGTATTTTCAGTAGAGGCGGGGTTTCACTATGTTAGCCAGGATGGTCTCGATCTCCTGACCTTGTGATCTGCCTGCCTCTGCCTCCCAAAGTGCTGGGACTACAGATGTGAGCCACCGCGCCCGGCCCTGAGTTCAATTTTAACTGCATCATTGTCACCCTCAAAACCTGTATGAGCTCCTCAGTGCTTACACAATGAAGTCTAGAATTGCATGGCATTCATAGTCAGAGCTCAGCCTGACTACATTTCAGCTCACTGTGCTCTGAGCACTAGCCCAGTGTTTCTAAACCCCTTTCTCATTACTCTCCCCACAATGAACCTTTTTAGACCTTTTTTCACAATCACCTCCCTTGTGCAATGTTAATACTACAGATACACTGTATATCTGTGTATTATGTGTAGATTTGTGCTTTCTACATAAAAAGAGGAAGATTTTACCCCCGTGGAGACTACATGCTCTGCCAAAACAGATCATGTACCAATCCCAGAACATGCTCCAGTATTTTCTAGCTTCCAAGCTTTTGTTCAGTCTGGCCATTAGAGAGGTTGAGGGAATATGAGAAAATTCCTAGACTGTACTTCTGCTATTCAGCATGCTAATCCCCTTGCCTAGAATAGACTCACACATCTCCTCCCACCACCCCCTATTTCTTCCTCTTGAAATCTGACTCTTCATGCAGCAACCTAAATACTGTATCCTCTCTCCATCCACTCAGTTGCCACTTACTTTTCTGTGTGCTCATGGAATTTTCTTTATTCCTCTGTTATGTTCTTTGTTACATAGTCATCTTTCTATTTGTGTTTCTCTCCCACTGGATTACAAACTTTCTAAAGACAAGAACTGTGTTGTTCACAGTGTATGATGCCTTCATGTAATAGGCACCAGGATATGTTGGTTGAAATCAGTTCACTGATATACTGGAAACAGTGTAAAATCCCACCAGTGACCATATGGAAAAGTCCCACGTGTATGCTAAATAAATGAACACACTAGAAAAATTGGGAGCCATATACAAGACATACTCCCAAAACATGATCACTAATACAGACACTGTTTATAAAGGAGTTCTGTGTTGTGTACACCATAGGTGAACAAAATTGGTTCCTGGTTCACACAAATAACAGACACCCACAGAAAGTTGTCTGAATGGCTAGCTGCCTAGGCATGTTTTAAATAATGATGATCAAGTGGGGGTAACCCAGAGACCAAAACACAAGTGGCAATTTTTGATATCATGTTCTTATAAAGATACAGAATTTTAATTGGGTTTATGTGCCATGAAAAGAAATGATACATGCAGATGTACATTTTATATGTTAGTAATCATCACCGTCTTCAAAATGACCAAATTAAGGCTATGGGACAGAAAAGTCAATCTGACAGTTATTTTTGTGTAGGAAGTGAAGCCAAGATAAAAACATGTTTTCTGTAAAAGCCTTGATAATTTAAAAAAATGTATATATGTGAATATCTTTATAAATTTCCATTATTCTTCATTGTATTGTGGAACAACTGACTTTCTAGGAAAGCTATTTCCGTGGCTTCATAGGATTACCAGAGGATTAGGTATTTTTAAATGGCACGTGCATTACTTCTCTGAGTTTATTAAGATGGTAATAAAATCTTACAGAAAACTTCTAACAGGTGTTTTCTACCGTCCTTTGCTTCTGGGCTGTCTTCTCCTAAAATACCATAAACTGTTTTGTTTGTTTGTTTGTTTCTAAAGTCTGAGAATGACTTTTGTGGGACAGTGGAGGTGGGGGGTGTCTACGGGATGAGAAGCTTGGCAAATAATTCGTTTCCAAGGATACATAATTTCCGCCCTTCAGCCAGGTTCATCCACAGTCAGTAGTGTAATTGAGTTTAGTTCTTCCTGGTCTTTCAAACGAAGTAACCCTTTTGCCAGTTACAAACCCTACTTGCAATTCTATTTTCTATGGGCTCTTAATTATTGAAAGAGAGGATTAGTCATGAATCTCCTTCTTTTTCACTCCTTTGCTAGTCAAGCTCAAGTTCTGCGAGCAAACAGCAACAGCAAAAGCAAACACTTTGGCGCCAACACTTAGCCTTGCCTCACTTTAGAGGCAGAATTATATAGGCTTGTTTGCTTAACAACTCAGATAGGGGGCGGGGAGGGTGACGGGAGGGAACGAGGGAGGGATCGAAGGAGGGGACGAGGGAGGGGACGAGGGAGGGGACGAGGGAGGGGACGAGGGAGGGCCCGCCCCCCTTGGAACAGGATTGGTTCCCTCACTCCCTTTAGACGTTCACTTTGCATCTCGGTTGGACAGGTTGAGAAACATGTCATTAAGGTGTTGTCAATATGAGCCCTTTAGGTGTGGGCGTTCCCTAGGTTTGTGGTTTTAGACTTTCAAAGGGACGGACTTATTATTGGCTGTGGGATCAAGTTAGTGAAACTGGTCTTGTATATGTTGAAAAATGCCTTCCTAACAGGAGGCGCCAAGGAGCTTAAGTGTAACTCACACACAGTAAAGAAAATGACGAAAGTTCCTCCGGGGTTTGATTTCAGTTTCTTAAATGACGAAGAGGCCAGGAAGATCCTTCAGGTGCTGGAAAGAAATGAGGAGCTACGGAGGGCCGAGAAGGACAGGATCAGGTACAGAGCAAATTCATTTCTCTTGTGCTGGGCCTGGGTCCAGCAGGGGCCAGGGATCCGCGGGGAAGGCGCGGAGCTCGCGCGGGGCACCTGCCCGGGGGTGCTTCGGGCGGCTGCTGCGGAGGCTGCGGAGGCTGCGGGTTGGGAAGAGAAAACCGCGCCGAGTTGCCCTCTAAAGGACTTTGGGATGACTAGTTGGTACCCTCTCCATCCATCGCATACCAGACGGGCTCGGCTGCGGGTCTGGGGTCGCGCAGGGTGGGGGTCCGTGCGCTGCGGGGGCCGCGCAGCCACGCTGTGGTGTGCCGGGTGTCTGCTGGGCCATCGCGGGGCGTGGGCCGTTCCAGGCAATGAAATGCGGCGGGGGCGCGATCTGGAGCGGAATCCTGGCTGCTGCTCACTCCGCGGCCTGCGCGCACCCACGTGCTCCCACGGGTCCGACAGAACTTCCACCCTCGCCTAACACAGTTTTCCCTCGGCACCAGAGGCGAATCTCCCCACCCCACGGGGGCAGTCAGCGAAGCCTGGGAGAGCCGGCACCTCACGGGAGGCGAAAGGTCCCCACCCCAAGGGTAGGAACTCGAGGAATTTGTCAAATAGAGACTTATGTGGGCGAATGGGACTTGGACACACGGGGTTGGCTGGAATGGTTGGGTCTCCTTGTGCGTGGTGCCGTGGGGAGGGAGATTCTGCGAAATTTCATCCTTGACCTTACTATGCACTGTTGTAGGTGAGGGATTGGTTACTAAAGAATGAAATCCAGAGACACAGATAATGACCTGGGATGTAAATTAACCAGTTTTTCTGCTGGGGAATGTAAAGGGACTCTCGCCAATGTTGGAATATACCCATGTAAGTCTTTCTCTAGATAACTGTGGAAGGGAATTCAGGACATCACTCTCAGGTCACACTGTGTGCCATTGATTGGAATTTAGCAAGTCGTTTTGTTTTATGATCAACTGCTTGCTAATGTGAGTTCCAGGTTCCCAATTATTTCTAGATATCCCCACCTGCCTGTCCCCCACAGCTGACAAAAGAAACCCTCCAAGGACCCTCTTCAAATTGGAAAATCTAGTTAGTCTTTATAGAAATACCTAGAATATACTAAGCCCCATGCCCTAACTTCACCCTTCTCCCCTAAACATGACTCTTTGGGGGATGAAGGAATATTTGAAGTTGGTGAATGTGGATTTCATACCATCAATCTCTGCCTTGAGAAAAAGTGGCTTTATCATTCCCCTCCCCTGAACAGTGTAGAAAGTGTGTCTTCATGAGAACAGTATGCCGCACCACACACCCCCACGTGCATGTACCTACTCATGTGCACATGCACCGCACACAGGCACACCCAACTCTCGGAAGAAGAACTTCTGAACTGCACGGAATTTCAATGCATACTCCAAAGGCACTAAGAAACTGCGGTTATTCTCAGTGTGTCTTACTGGAAGTGTTTCTTGTCTCTGAAGAGGATGGGGCTTCTTAAGTGATCCATTGTGTATTGGGGGAAATTGAGGGGAGAATTAGAAAATAAGGAGAGAAGCTTTCATTTAAGATGTTATCTTGGCTTTTTATTTTTGACCTGATGCTTGCCTTTGTTGTGTTTTCTCTATTGCAACTCATGACGCCCACTTCGGTTGACTTTAGAGGCAACTGGATCTCCACATAGATCTATTCAAAGCACATGTATCTACACAAAGCCATTGGGCTGGGCATTAGAAGGAAAGTCAAAACACACTTTCTAATTTCATGGCACTCATATCCTAATGGAAGCATCAACAGAAAAAGCCATAATGCTAAGACAAAATCAATACTGTATTATACTAATTATTAAAAATATTTAATTGCCCAAACAATTTGAAAAATGTCACCATTAAAATACAAAAATCATTTAAGGAAAGTAGATGTGTGGACCAAATACCCAAGGCAATGATTTCTAGTACTGTCTTTTCCTTTGATTAATTCCCCACTACCACTATCAAATACCCGTGTCTGGCTTGCGGTCTCCATGGGATTGTTCTGCTTACCCACTTCAGGCTCACATGTATTAATTTCAGTAGCAGATATTGGCATTCAGAAAGTTCCTGAGACAACATGTCAACTTGGCTGCCTCTTCTGCTCATTTTCTTGATACGTGTGATCATATTTCCAAATCAAAAATCAGGACACATGACTTACAACTCAAGAGTATAATTTCATTCTGTTCTGGCTTGGCATATAGGAACAACAACAAAAAAGGAATGCTTCGACAGGCCTGTCTGAGAGACTCAGGGAAGCCTTTTTACTATATTGAGAAAGAGCTTCAAGACCTCTTGACTAGAACAATAAGGGTCCAAATGGGGAAGTTTAGAAAGTTAGCAGGTTGGGGAATGGCTGATGAGTTCATTCATATCTATGATAGGCTTGAGGTATCTACAAGACAACTAAGAAGAAATACAGGTACCCTATAGTTAGCAATATAGAACTACAGTGTTGGGGCTGGGCCCGGTGGCTCATGCCTGTAATCTCAGTGCTTTGGGAGACTGAGGCAAAAGGATCGCTTGAGGCCAAGAGTTTGAGACCAGCCTGGCCAACACAGCCAGACCCTGTCTCTGCAACAAAAATTAAAAATAAATTTAGCCTGACATTGCTGCACATACTTGTAGTCCTAGCTACTCAGGAGGCTGAGGTGGGAGGATCCCTTGAGCCCAAGAGTTCAAGGCTGCAGTGAGCTATGATCGTTCCACTCCAACCACAGTGACACAGTGGAGACTCTGTCTTTAAAAATAAAATAAATAAAACAATTAAAAAAAAAAAAAAAAAAAGAACTACAGTGTCATGCAGGGCCAGAGATATTCTGAGATGGATGTGAGGGTAGTTGAGTTCATCATGCAGAAGGCAGCAGCCTCACCCACAGAGAAATCCCTGAACACATAGAACTTTTTCCTGATCTGCCTCATCTGTACCAGACCTCTATGGCTCCAACTTACCAGGAAAGTATTTGCATTAAGTAGAACAGTTAATGTTCTAATATATAGTTTATTCAAATTTTTAAGAAAAACACCAAGATTCAAACTGATAAATAGGCAAAAGATAGAAATAAATCATTCACACCAGAAGATATCCAAACAGTAAACATAACAGATGGGAAAATGTCCACCCTCACAGTAGTAAATGAAAATTGAAGTAACCTTGAGATAGCATGCTGCCCCTTTAAAAATAACAGAAAAAAAAGTCTGTGAGGGTTAGAATGAAATTGATAGATTCTTCACATTGTTAGTGACATTGTAAGTTGGGTTACAAGCCTTTTGGTGAGCATTATGGCAATATCTATCAAGATATGTCTTATGCTTGACCCAATGGTCCAATTCTTGGATATTTCTCATTAGTAGGAGATTAAGCTGGAGGAGATGGCCACACCAATATATATTAAGTGCTGCCTTTTTATGTAATAATAGTAATTATTGTGGTAATAATGACAGCTAACATTTATTAGGCCCTTACTGTATACTAGACACTGTACTAAACATGTTATACAGATTTAATTAATCCTCTCAATAACCTCATCAGGTATACACTTTAATTCTCATTTCACAGAGAAGGAAACAATTGAAAAAGATTGAGTATTTTGTCCAACTTAAGCAGCAAAGCCAGAATTTAAAATCCAGATCTATCTCAAAACTACTTTACCCATCAAGATTAGATAATCCTCACAACCATTTCTTGGGGTATTATTAATGGCTTTTTAAAGAAGAAAAACTGAAATTTAGCAACGTTAAGGAACTTGCCTAAGGTCACACAGCTCATAAATGTCAGAGACAGAATTTGAACCTAAATGTATCTGGCATCAGAACCAGATGTTACAGTGCCTGGTGTAATCAAGTTTTTAAATGGCATGTTTAGATTTAGATCATTTTTTGCTCTGTGGCAAGATTGCAGCCCGGGAGGGTTTTCCAGAATTTAGTTATTTCTGATTGATTTACAGTAATATCCTTGAGCTGTGGCACAGTTCTGAACGGGGCTGTATATGTCAAAGTCATGAAGTGTTCTATAGCTGGTGGCAGCTGCCACATCAGGCAGACATTAAAAGCCAGATACACAAGCCTCCTGCCTCCCCTACACATTCTGCCTGCCCCCTCCTCTCCCAGCCTGTGAAATCTGCCTCTGGCTAAGGGGCAGAGTTTCTAGAGACATTGGATGTCTACTGATTGGGCTTTTACTGTGTGCCGGACACTGGGTTGGCCCTGAGAATACAGTGGAAAATAAAACACAGATTCTGCCCCAAATGACATCAGTCTACGAAAGGTTTCCATTGGTGATAGAATGTGTCAGATGAAGTGTTCATATAACTGTAGCTCATCCTTAAGCAGTCCTATGTGGCCTGGAAAAGGGACAAGAACAATGCCTGGAAGTCACAAGTGTGCTCAAGAGGCTTGAGCAAGTTCTGATACATAACAAGGTATCAGATTAACACACTGCGGATCTCTGAGCTGTCTGCACTTTCCAGTGGCATCCAATTTAGTTAATTGCTTTAAACTGAAGGAGAACTTTCTCTCAGATACATTCTCCTGTCTAGTTACTCCCGTGGATTTGTCCCCATAGGCAACACACACAGAACTACTATAATAATATCGTTCCATATCCCAATGCCAAGGAGCAGGGTTTTTTTTTAAGCTCAGTGATATTATCACTCCTTTAGCTTATACAGTCTTTCATATTTGTTTTTTTATCCTCATCCTCAACCTGATAAAGCAAATACTATTATCTTCTTTTTCAAAAGCTAATAAAACAACTGTAATAATAGCTAACATTTGTTGAGTACTGACCCATGCAAGCTCTTTGTGTGCACTATCTCATTTAATTCTTACAACAACTGATGAGTTCAGGGATATCTTTATCTCCATTCGACAGAGGAAGCTTAGAGAGGATAAAGGGAGTGTCCGATCTGGGAACTCCATCTGTACATAATCACTGTGCCGTGCTGCCTCCTACAGTACCAAAAAGTTGAAGCAGCTTTCCTCACCTGGCACATCTAGCTCATAACAGAACCAAGACTGGCATCTATCCACTTTAAAACTCTTGCTATTTTATCTCCACTCACCATAAAAATAAAAAACACACAATTCTATGCCCAGCTAAAAGTTGGAGATGTTATTACTAAGGAAAACGGCATAATGGATATGGGAGGATAACTAGTACCATCTGCTTATATAGAAAAATTGCTGGCAACCGTTTATGTTAAAAAATGCATATATGTGTTCTGTAAGGACGGACTTTATACTGTTAAAATGATTATCTTTGGGGAATGACATTTAAAGGGACTTTCACCCTTTTACTACTGTTTTATTTTTGAGTTATCATATGTTATTTAAAATAGGCCAGGCACTGTGGCCTGTAATCCCAGCACTTTGGGAGGCCGAGGTGGGTGGATCGACTGAGGTCAGGAGTTCAAGACCAGCCTAGCGAACACGGTGAAACCCCATCTTTACTAAAAATACACAAATTAGCCTGGCGTGGTGGCTGGCACCTGTAAGCCCAGCTACCTCGGAGGCTGAGAGAGAAGAATCGCTTGAACTCGGGAGGTGGAGGTTGCGGTGAGCCAAGACTGCGCCGTTGTACTCCAGCTTGGGTAACGAGCAAAACTCTGTCTCAAAATAAATAAATAAATAGAACTGTTTCTTTGGATAATAAATATGGAATGTTTGACTATTTTTTACTTTCATACATGTTTTTTTATGAAGGTAAAATAGTTTTTTAAAATGTCTTTTAAAAAATAAATAACTTTTACTGGTAAATTTCTTTTTTAAAATGTCTAAATGTTTTTCTGCCCTTGTCCTTTTCTTTACAATGTTAATGTGTGAACAGGTAAGTTGGTATATGGTAAGTTGTACATCAACCTTGATTCCTTGTGGTCAAGGATTATTTCAGGGATGGAGAGCCTCACACACTTAGGTACTCAATACCTAGTCAGATGGAACTTAACTTACTGCTATAGGAAATACAAACTAAGGGAAAGAAAGATCTGAGGAAACCAGGTGAAGGGCGAAAGAAGGTCAGGTGAAGGTTAGTCAGAAAATACTTTCATTCCTCATTAGCACAGATGGTCTTAAACCTAAGAACCACATGAAGGTCAAAAGGAGGTCAGGTTAGGTTCAGTAAGAAAATGCTTTCCTTCCCGGTTAGCATAGCAGTGTCTTAAAACTGAGAAGAAGGTGGCTAAGAACTAAGGAGGGCTAGCTAGGGCATGATCTGTCATAAACGTGGGTGGATTCTCTCCTTCACCTTCATTCAGGTCGGTTTTTCTGTAGTGAGTTATTCCCCAGGCTGTGAGATTTGAGAGCTATAGGCTCATCGCCCTCTCCTTCTCAGGATGTTTCTTTATTGACATTGCCAATGGCCCTATTAAAAGGCCATACTTCAAATATTAACAGATCACAGGAGCCAGCTTCCTCATTCCATGGTGTGTTAGGCTTTCTAGATGAAAGAGGAAATGGGAGATGACAGTGACCAAATTCCCTGCACCCCAACATAGACTTGTGTTTTTTTATATTGATCAAGCTTGCCTTGGTTTTAACTTTGAGACGATGCATTTAACAGCAATTGAGGGAGGAAAGGGGTGGGGGAGGGAGTAACTTATCCTGGCAACCACTATTTTGTTCTTCATCACTACAGTTTTATTTTTTAAAGAACGTTATATAAATGGAAGCACAGAATACGTAACCTTTTGAGAATGGCTTCTTTAACTCATTAAAATGAGGGTCACACAGGTTGTTGTATGTATAAATGATTCATTCTCGTCAGGCAAGTTCGCTCACGCCTGTAATCCCAGCACTTCGGGAGGCCGAGGTAGGAGGTTTCGCCGTGCTGGCCAGGTCGAGACTAGCCTGGCCAACATGGCAAAACTCTGTCTCTACTAAAAATACAAAAATTAGCCAGGCATGGTGGCGCGCATCTGTGGTCCCAGCTACTCGGGAAGCTGAGGCAAGAGAATCACTTCAGCCCAGGAGGTGGAGGTTGCAGTGAACCAAGATTGTGGCACTGCACTCCAGTCTGGGTGACAGAGCAAGACTTCATCTCAAAATAAATAAATGAACAAATAAATAAATAATTCATTCCTTTATATTGCTGAGTAGTATTTAGTATTTCATTACATAGATTACTACAGTTCGTTTATCCTTTCACCCACCGAAGAACACTTGTATTGTTTACACATTTTAATGATAATGAATAATGCTGCTATCAACATCCATGTGCAGGCTTTTGTGTAAACATGATTTTTATTAGTAGTGGAACTGCTGGATCATATTCTTGAATTTGCAAGAAACTGCCAAACTGTTTTCTCCACAGCTGTACCATTCTGCATTCCTACCAACAGTATATGAGTTCCAATCTCTGTCTTTGTCATTCAGGCTACTACAACAAAATACCTTAGACAAGGTAATTTATAAACAGCAGAAATCTATTGCTCATAGTTCTAGACCCTGGGAAATCCAAGATCAAGGCACTGGTAGATTCTGTGTTTGGTGAAGTCCCCCTCCTCATAGAGGGTGCCTTCTCTGTGTCCTCACATGGTAGAAGGGGCAAAAAGGCTTTTTCTCAGGCCTCGTGTAAAAGGGCACTGATCCAGTCATGAGAGAGGAGCCCTTTCAACCTAATCACCTCCCAAAGGCCCCATCCCTTACTACCATCACCTTGAGGGGTAGGGTTCAACATGTGAATTTTGGGGGGACACATACTTTCAGACAAGAGCACAGTAGTTCTTCAGTCTTGCCAGCATTTGGTATTTTCAATTTTTTTTTTATTTTAACCATTCTAATAGGTATCTCCTCATGGATCTCCTCATGTTTCAATTTGCATTTCCCTAGTGACTAATGATGGTAAACATCTTTTTAAGTGCTTACTTGCCTTCCATATATTCTCTTTGGTGAAGTATCTGTTAAAGTCTTTTGAAGAGTTTTTAATTGGGTTATTTGTTTTCTGATTGATAAATTTTGAGAATTCTTTGTATATTCTAGACACAGGTCTCCTGTTGAACACCAAGTTTGTAAACATTTTCTTCCCATCTGTAGCTTGTCTGAACTTTCTTCCTGTGTCTTTGCAGAGTACAAGTTACCCAGTTTGATGAAATCCAACGTATCAAACTTTTTTCTTTTATGAATCATGCTTTTCGTAGCATTCTAAGAATACTCTGCCTCAGCCCAGATTACAGACATTTTCTCCTATGATTTCTTTTTGAAGTTTTATAGTCTTATGTCTTACACTGACGCATTTTGAAATAAGATTTATGTAGAGTGTGAGGCTTAGATTGAGGCTTATTTTTGCATATTAATGCCCAATTATCCCAACACCATTGTTGAAAGACTGTCCTTCATTAAATTGCCTTTGCACCTTTGTAAAAAATTTGCTATATTTTTGGAGTCCCTTTCTGGATCTGCTCTTTTCCATTGATCTCTATGTCTTTTCCTTCACAAATACTATGGTATCTTGATTACTGTGGCTTTATAGTAGGTCTTAACATCAAGCAGTATGCTTCCTCCATTTTTTTTGTTTTTTTGTTTTGTTTTGTTTTTGTTTTTGTTCTTTTGAGACAGGGTCTCTCTTTTTCACCCAAGCTGGAGTGCAGTGGCACAATCTCGGCTCAATGCAACCTGTACCTCCTGGGTTCAAACTATTCTCATGCCTCAACCTCCTGAGTAGTTGGGATTACAGGCGTGTGCCACCACACCTAGCTAATTTTTTTATTTTTATTTTTAGTAGAGACAAGGTTTCGCCATGTTGGCCAGGCTGGTGTCAAACTCCTGACCTCAGGTGATCGTGCCCATCTTGGTCTCCCAAAGTGCTGGGATTACAGGCGTGAGCCACTATGCCCAGTCAGAATGAATTATTTACACATACAACAACCGTGTGACTCTCAAAGGTGTTTTACTGAGTTAAAGAAGCCATTCAATTTATTCTTTGTTTTTAAAACTATTTTGTCTATATCGTTCCTTTGCTTTTCCATATAAATTTTTATATTTAAATTTAAAATTGTTCATTGCTAGTATAGAGAAACACAATTGATGTTTGGTATTGATCTTGTACCCTACCACTTAGCTAAGCTTACTTATTGGCTCTAGGATGTTCTTTTTTGCGGGGGAGTTTTTTTGGTGATTCTTTACATGGCCAATCATGTTACCTGTAAATGGAGATGGTTTTATTTCTTCCTTTCCAATACGTATGCCTTTTATTTCTTTTTCTTGCCTAATATTGACTGGGACTTCAAGCATGATGTTGAACAGGAGTATTGAGATTGTACTTCCTTGCTTTGTTGCTGAGCACTGCCTTTCACTATGAATTATGATGTTAGCTATGATTTTTTTTGTAGATGACTATTTTATTTTGTTGTTGTTGTTAATTTTTTTTTTTTTTTTTAATAGAGACGGGGTTTTGCTATGTTGGCCATAGTAGTTTCTATCTCCTGGGCTCAAGTGATCCACCCGCCTCGGCCTCCCAAAGTGTTGGGATTACAGGCATAAGCCACCATGCCCAGCCTGTAGATGACTTTTATCTGGTTCTGTTTCTTGCTTGCTGAGAGTTTTTATCATGAACGTATCTTTAATTTTATTAAATGCTTTTTCTGCATCAACTTATATGACCATGTGGCTTTTTCTTCTATAGACTATTGATATACTTATTTATTTTATTATTATTTTTTTGAGACGGAGTCTCACTCTGTCACCCAGGCTGGAGTGCAGTGGCACAATCTCGGCTCATTGCACTTGGGTTCACGCCATTCTCCTGCCTCAGCCTCCCAAGTAGTTGGGACTATAGGCGCCCGCCACCACACCCGGCTAATTTTTTGTATTTTTAGTAGAGACGGGGTTTCACCGTGTTAGCCAGGATGGTTTCCATCTCCTGACCTCGTGATCTGCCCGCCTCAGCCTCCCAAAGTGCTGGGATCACAGGTGTGAGCCACTGCGCCCGACGATATACTTATTAACAGTAATTGATTTTAGAATATCAAACCAGCCTTACTGTTGTGGGTTGAACTGTCCTCCAAAAAATTTAAAAAAAAAAAAAGGAAAAAAAACTATGTTAGAGTCCTAATTGCCAATACTCAGAATGTGATCTTACTTAGAAATAGCGTCTTTACAGAGATAATCAAGTTAAAATGAGGTGATTAGGATGGGCCCTATTCTAATATGAATGATGTGCTTATACAAAGTGGAAAATTTGGACGCAAAGACAGACAAGCATGCAGGGAGAATGCTTTGTGCAGACAGGAGTTAGGCTGCCACAAGGCAAGGAACTACTTCAGAAGCTAGGAGAGACGCCTGGAACAAACCCTTCCTTAGTGCCCCCAGAGGGAGCATGGCCCTGCCAGCACCTTGATCTCTAGCCTCCAGGACTGTGACACGTGTCGTGCAAGTCGCTCAATGTACCGTACTTTATTATGGTAGCCCAAGAAAACGAATCCACTTATATTCTCAAGAAAATCCCACTTGGTCATCATGTGCTATTGTTTTTATATGATTTCACTACATTTGCTAATATTGAGGGTTTTTAAAAATCTGGGTTCATGAGAGATACTGATATATAGTTTTCTGGGTTTTTATCCTTTTTCTTTTTTTTTTTTCTTTGGAACAGGGTCTCATTCTGTCACCCAGGCTGGAGTGCAGTGGCGTGATCTCAGCCCACTGCAACCTCCACCTTCCAGACCTGAGTAATCCTCCCACCCCAGCCTCCCTAAGTAGCTGGGACTACAGGCATGTGCCACCACGCCCAGCTAACTATTTTGTATTTTTAGTGGAGACAGGGTTTCACCACGTTGTCCAGGCTGATCTTGAATTCTTGGGTTCAAGCGATTCCCCTGCCTCAGCCTCTCAAAGTGTAATCCCAAAGTGCTGGGATTACAGCCATAAGCCACCATGCTCAGCCTTTATACTATTTTGTGTGGTTTTGGTGTCAGTAATTCTAGCCTTATAAAATGACTTAGGAAATGTTTTCTATTTTCTGGAAGAGATTATATAGCCTTGGCATTGCTTCTTCCTTAAAAGTTTGGTAAAATGAAACAATGAACCATCTGGAATGGGAAGTTTCTTTTTTGAAAGGTTTTAAACTATGAATTCAATTTCTTTGACAGATATAGAGCTTTTTCAGCTATTTCATCATGAGTGAGTTTGACAGTGTGTGTTTTTTGAGAAATTGATCTATTCTAAGTTGTCAGGTTTATATGCATAAAGTTATTTATAATATTCATTTATTATCCTCTTAATGTGTGAAGATTATGTAGGAATAGCCCCTCTTTCATTCCTGATATTGATAATTTGTGTCCTTTTCCTATTTTTCTTTTTTAGTCACAATAAAAGTTTATCAAATTTATTGATCTTTTCAGAGGACCTGCTTTTTGTCTTACTTTGATTTTTCTTTATTGTTTTTCTGTTTCAATTTAATTGTTTTCTGCTCTGATACCATTGCCTGCTTTATGTTTATTTTGCTATTTTTTTTCTCATTTCTTACGGTGAAAACTTAGATTATTGATTGAAGACCTTTCTTCTCTTCTAGTATAAGCATTTTTTGGTTTTTACATGGTTTTTGGGTTTTACATTATTTTAATTTTAATTAACAAATAATAATTGTACATATTCATGAAGTATATGGTGATCTTTTGATACGTATACTAGATAGTGATTAGATCTGGATAACTAGCATATTCATAATCTCAAACATTTATCATTTCCTTGTGTTGGGGGCATTCAATATCCTCTCTTCTAGCTATTTGAAACTATATATATGTATGTGTATATATATACACGTATATACATATATATATATATATATATTTTTTTTTTTTTTTTAAGATAGAATCTTGCTCTGTTGCCCAGGCTGGAGTGCAGTGGCACAATCTGGGCTCACTGCAACCTCCACCTCCTGGCCTCAAGCAATCCTTCTACCTCAGCCTCCCTAGTAGCTGGGACTACAGGCACTCACCACCACGCCTGGCTAATTGTTCTATTTTTTGTAAAGACAAGGTTTCGCCATGTTGCCTAGGCTCTCAAACTCCTGAGCTCAACTGATCTGCCTCAGCCTCCCAAAGTGCTGGGATGACAGGCATGAGCTACCATGCCCAGCCATATTAATGTTTTTAAATACCTATAGTAATCCTACAGTGCTATAGAACAGTAAAACTTATTCCTCCTGTCTAGCTGGAATTTTATATCCTTCAACAAATCTCTCTCTCTCCTTCCTTTCCCCATTCCCAGCCTCTAATATCTTCTATTCTACTTTTTACTTCTATGACGTCAACTCTTTTTAGCCTCCACTTATGAGTGAGAATGTGTGGTGTTTAACTTTGTGTTCTTGGTTTATTTCACTTAACATGTATACATGTATATACACACATATATGTATATATTATATACATATATACACGTATATATCTATGTACACCTATATAATATATACATATGTGTGTATATTATATGTATATATTATATATATACAGATATGTTATATATATATAATTTTTTGAGACAGTCTCACTCTGTCATCCAGGCAGGAGTGTTGTGGTGAGATCTCAGCTCACTGCAACCTCCACCTCCTGGGTTCAAGCAATTCTCATGCCTCAGCCTCCTGGGTAGCTGGGATTACAGGTGTATGCCACCACGCCCATCTAATTTTTATATTTTTGGTAGAGATGGGATTTCACCATGTTGGCCACGATGGTCTTGAACTCCTGACCTCAGGTGGCCTTGGCTTCCCAAAGTGCTGGAATTATAGGCATGAGCCACCATGCCCTGCCTGCTTCTTGTATTTTGAAGCTTTGTTGTTAAGCGCATTTATATTTAGGATTGATATGTCTTCTTGGTGAATTGACACTCATCATTATGTAATGTTCCTCTTTATACCTTGTAATATGCTTTGCTTTGAGGTCTACTTTGTCTGGTATTAGTATAACTATTCCATCTTTCTTTTGATTAGCATTTGCATGAAACACTTTTTCTCATCATTTTTACTTTTAACATACCTATATTACTATATATACCTATATTACTTATTTGAATTTAACTTATGGTAGGCTGCATTTAGTTGGGTCATTTTAAAAATTCATTCTGAGTGGGGCCCAGTGGATCATGCCTGTATTTCCAGCACTCTGGGAGGCTGAGGCAGACTGATCACTTGAGGTCAGGAGTTCAAGACCAGCCTGGGGAACATGGTGAAACCCCGTCTCCACCAAAAAATACAAAAATTAGCCAGGCATGGTATCAGGTGCCTGTATCCCCAGCTATCGGGAGGCTGAGGCAAGAGAATTGCTTCAACCCAGGAGGCGGAGGTTGCAGTGAGCCAAGATCATGCCACCATACTCCAGCCTGGTCAACAGAGCCAGACTCCATTTACAAAAAAAAAAAAAAAATTATTCTGATAATTTCCACCTGTTTCATGTGTTTATTTGAATCACTTTTATTTAATGTAATTATTGATATGTTTGGGGTTAAATCTACCATTTTATTTGTTTTCTGTTTGTTTCCTCTTTTTCCATTATACTCTCTCTCCCTTTTCTGCCTTCTTTTTGGTTATTTGCAACATTTTCAATATTCTATTTTAATATACGTATTGTAATTTTTATTATCTAAACTTCTCTCTTTTTTGTGGTTATGCTAGGGATACGTACATATCTCTTCATAGGCTACTTAGAATCACTATTTTACCCTTTAAGTGAAATGTAGAAGACTTACCACCACATAAGCCACTTTCCCTCTCTGCTTTATATTGTAGTTGTTTTATGTGTTAGAACTACATACATTGAAAAATCCCATCAAATAATGTTACAATTTTTGCTTTTAATCATCAGACATATTTTAAAGAACTCAAGAAGAGAGCAGTCTATTATATTTACTCAGTTTTACCATTTCTATTGCTCTTTTTCCATTCCAGATGATCCAAGTTTCCTTCTTGTATAATTTCCCCTCCATCTGAAGAACTTCCTTTAGCAATTATTTTATACCAAGTCTGCTGGCAATAAAGTCTCTATTTTCCTTTATCTGACAATATCTTTTTTTCATCTTCATTCCTGAATAATATTTTCATCGAATATAGAATCTAGGGTTGATGGCTCTTTTCTTTTAGCACTGTGTGGCATTGCTTTCATGTGTTCCTCTATCTGCGCAATTTTCCCAGTACTTTCTGGTTCCCTGGAGCTCCCCCTTTCAGTCATCTGTCCTCTACTGGAAGGGCAGAAAGAGAAAAAAAAAGCAAAAGACCTTTGCCACATCCCCTTGGGACCACAGCTATTCTAATTTGAAGGGAAGATTCCCTTCCCTGAGAGTTTTAGTGTGTATGGGCCCCAGCTACCACTGCTGTTGCTGCCAGAAAATCCTTTTCCTCCTCCTCAAGCCTGAACTAGAGGGCTTTTCCTAGAACTCTCTCCATTCACACCAATGCTCTCCTTCTGGTTTTGCACTACCCTGAGTCCAAACTAGGGTATAGTGGAGGAGAGGGAAAAAAGTAAATTCACAGCAGGTTCAGTGGTATTTTGCATTCTGTCACAATTTGCCTACTACTATTTACTTATCAGATATCTGTTCTGTGCCTTGTGACCAGGTTCTATGGCTACATCTGCTAGGAGAGACAGGGTGAAAGCACTTACTCTATCGTACCTGGAAGCAGAACTCCCCATATTCACTTTTTTTTTTTTACTTCCAAACTAATTGTATAAGGCCAACATTACCCTCATACCAAAACCAGACAAAGACACAGTGAAGAAAGAAAACTATAAGCCAATAACTAATAAATATCAATGCAAAAATAACAAAATACTAGCAAACTGAATTCAACAACACGTTAGACTGCTCATTCATTATGATCAGGTGGGATACTTCCCTGGGATGCAAAGATAGTTCAACATATGCAAGTTAATAAACATGATGTATCACATTAGTAGAATCAAGGGCATCAACCATATGATCATTTAAATAGATGTCAAAAAAGCATTCATTAAAATTCAACATCCTTTCATTACAAAAAAAAAAAAGAACTCTCAACAAACTGCATGTAGAAGGAGCATACCTCAAAACAATCAAAGCAATATAGGACAGACCCACAGCTAGCATCATACTGAGTGGGAGAAAACTGAAAGCCTTTCCTCTAAGATCTGGAACAAGACAAGGATACCCCTTTCACTACTTTTAGTTCAACAGAATACTGGAAGTCCGAGCTAGAGCAAGTAGGCAAGAGAAAGAAAGAAAGGGCATCCAAATTGGAAAGAAAGAAATCATTGTTCTTGTTTTCAGACAAGACAATCTTATATTTAACACAAAAAACCTAAAGACTCTGCAAAACTGTTAGAACTGATAAATGAATTCAGTCAAGTTACAGGACACAAAATCACCGTACAAAAATCATTTCTATATGCCAACATTAAACAATCTTAAAAGAATCTCATTTACAATAACTAGAAATAAAGGAATTTTTACTTAACCAAAGAACTGAAAGATCTCTACAATAAAAACCATAAAACGCTGATGCTAGAAAGTGAAGAGGACATAAACAAATGGAAAGGCTACCTATGCTCATGGATTGGAAGAATTAAGATTGTTTAAATATCCATACTACCCAAAGTGATCTATAGAATCAATGCAATCCCTATTAAAATATCAATGAAATTCTTCACAGAAATAGAAAAACAACCCTAAAATGTAGATGGAACCACAAAAGACCCAGAATAGACAAATCAATCCTGAGCAAAAAGAGCGAAGCTGACTTCAAAATATACTACAAAGGAGCGGTAACTAAAATAACATGATACTGGCATGAAAACAGACACGTAGACCAATGGAACAGAATAGAAAATTCAGAAATAAATCCACATTGGCCAGGCGCGGTGGCTCACGCCTGTAATCCCAACACTTTGGGAGGCCGAGACGGGCGGATGACGAGGTCAGGAGATCAAGGGTGAAACTCCGTCTCTACGAAAAATAAAAAATACTAGCCGGGCGTGGTGGCGGGCGCCTGTAGTCCCAGCTACTGGGAGGCTGAGGCAGGAGAATGGCGTGAACCCGGGAGGCGGAGCTTGCAGTGAGCTGAGATCCGGCCACTGCACTCCAGCCTGGGTGACAGAGCCAGATTCCGTCTCAAAAAAAAGAAAGAGAGAGAGAGAGAGAGAGAGAGAAAGAAATGCACATTTACAGCCAACTCATTTTCAACAAAGGTGCTGAGAATATACAATGGGGAAAGGACCCCTCTTCAATGAATGGTGCTGGGAAGGAAAACTGAATATCCATATGCGGAAGAATGAAAGTAGACCCCTATTTCTCACTATATACAAAAATCAAATCAAAGTGGATTAAAGACTTAAATCTAAGACTTCAAACTATGAAACTACTAGAAGAAAACATAGGAGAGATGCTCCAGGACATTGGTCTGGGCAAATATTGAGTAACACGTCAAAAGGACAGGCAACCAAAGCAAAAATTGACAAATGTGATTATATCAAACTAAAAAGCTTCTCCACAGCAAAGAAACAATCAACATCATGAAGAGACAACCTACAGAATAGGAGAAAATATTTGCAAACTATTCATCCAACAGAGGTTAATAACCAGAATATGCAAGGAACTCAAGCAACTCAATAGCAAAAAAAAAAAAAAAAAAAATCAAATTTTAAAATGGACGAAAGATCTGAATAGACACTTCTCAAAAAAATACATACAAGTGGCCAATAGGTATACGAAAAAATGCTAAACATCACTAATCATCAGGGAAATGCAAATCAAAACTGCAATGAAATATCATTTCACCCGTTAAAATGGCTATTATCAAAAAGACAGAAAAGAACAAGATGGTGATGAGAATGTAAATTAGTACAACCACTATGGATAACAGTTTGGAGGTTCCTCAAAAAACTACGAATAGAACTACCATATAATCCAGCAATCCCATTGCTAGGTATATATTCAAAAGAAAAGAAATCAGTGTATCAAAGAGATCTCTACACTTCCATGTTTATTGCAGCACTATTCACAATAGCCAAGATACAGATCAACCCTACGTGTTCATGAATGGATGAATGGATGAGGAAAATGCAGTGTATATATACATAATGGAATATTATTCAGCCATAGAAAAGGAGTTAAATTCTATAATTTGCAACAACATAGATGGAACTGGAAGATATTATATTAAGTGAAATAAACCTAGTACAGAAATACAAATATCACATATTCTTACCTATATGCGAGAGCTAAAAGAATTAGTCATATGGAGGTATTGAATAGAAGGATGATTACAAGAAGCTGGGAAAGGTAGTGGAGAAGGGAGGATGAAGAGGACTTGGCTACAAAATACAGTTAAATACAAAAAACTTGGCACAAAAATACAGTTAAATACAAAGAATAATATCTAGTGTTAACTAGAGTTAATAATTTCTTGTACATTTCAAAATAACTAGAAGTAAAGATCTGGAATGTTTCTAACACAAAGAAATGATGAATGCTTGAGGCGATGGATATCTTACTCATATTTGATCATTACACATTGTATTCTTATATTAAATATCACATGTATCCCATAAATATGTACAACTACTATATATCCATAAAAATTAGAAACAAATTCAAAAAAGAATGAAAAATAAAATTTTATTGAAGTTAAATTAATATAACATAAAACTATCCACTTTAAAGCTAACAATTCTTTGGCATTTTGTGCATTAACGATGTTGTACAATCACCCCCTCTACCTAGTACCAAAACATTTTCATCACCCCAAAATAGAACCCATTAAACAATTACTCTTCATTCCCACCTCCCCTCAACTGCTAGCAACCATGGATTTACCTATCCTGGATATTTCATGTGAATGGAATTATATAATTTTTATCTGTCTTCTTTTACTTAGCGTTAATGTTTTTGAGGTTCATCCACCTTATAACATATATCAATACTTTATTCCTTTTCTTGATTGAATAATAGTCTATTGTATGCATATGCCACAATTTATTTATCTGTTCATCCATTGATAGACATTTGAGTTGTTTCCATATTTTGGTTGTGGTGAATAATGCTGCTATGAACAATTGTCTTAGAAGTATTTGTTTGAGTACCTGTTCTCAGTTCTTCAGAGTATATAGCTAGGAATGGAATTACTGGAACATATGGTAATTCTATGTTTATCTTTTTGAGGAACTGTCAAACTGTTATCCCCACATCATTTTATTTTATTTTATTTTATTTTATTTTATTGATTGATTGATATGGAGTCTCACTCTGTCACCCAGACTGGAGTGCAGTGGCATGATCTCGGCTCACTGCAACCTCTGCCTCCCATGTTCAAACAATTCTCCTGTCTCAGCCTCCCGAGTAGCTGGAACTACAGGCATGTGCCACCACACCTGGCTAATTTTTGTATTTTTAGTAGAAATGGGGTTTTGCCATGTTGGTCAGGCTGTTCTTGAACTCCTGACCTAAAGTGATCTGTCCGCCTCGGCCTCCCAAAGTGCTGGGATTACAGGTGTGAGCTACTGCGCCCAGCCTTCCCCTACATCATTTTTAACACAGTTGTGGTCTTATGTATTTTTGTTATTTATGAACATCATAACATAAAAATAACCCTTTCATATTAAAGACTCCGAGTCAACATAACTTTTGTGGTTGTATGCTATTCTACTGAATATATTCTATAATTTAGTTAACATTCCAATGTTTTAGTCACTTTAGTGTTTTCTTATTCTATTTGTTTCTTATTGCTACATTAAGTAACACTGGCAAGCCTTTATGCTTACATTCTTAATTCAATTTAAATCATCTCAAGGGAAAATTCCAAAAAGTAGCATAGATGTTTTCTAAGTTCTCATTACATGTTACCAAACTGCTTTCCAAAGTGTTCTACCAAATTGCACCTTCACTGGCAGTGCACGAAGGCCTTTGTTTTAACGTATCCTTTCTATCCCTGGATGGTGGTATTACTTTTTAAAAATCTTTGCCAATTTTGTGGAAAAAAAATTATGCTTCATCTAATTTCTAATGCTGTGACTATAATGAACTTAAACTGTTTTCATATGTTTACTATTCACATTTCTTGATTTGTGAATTGTCTCTTCACATCACTGCCCATTTATATATCAAGATCTGTATCCAGAATGCTTCTGCTCACAAATAATAGAAAATCTAACCATGACTTTAACAAATTGGGGGTACATTTTTCTGACATAACAGTACATCTGGAAGTAGGCAGCTGCTAGCTGGTTTAGTGGTTTAAGGATGTCAGGATGGCGTCTTTGTAACGCAGAATGGCTGCAACTGCTCCAGGCATCACATTCATATTCAAGGCAGAAAGGAAAAGGAAAGAGTGGAAACAACTGCTTCTTTTGGGTATATATCCAAGAAAAGAGTCCTTTTTATCATGGAAGCAAAGGCCTTCTCTGATGCCTTCGAGTGAATTTCTACCTTATATTTCCTTGACCAGAACCATGTCGTATGGCCATCCTTAGCTGCAAGGAAATTAGGAAAGCAAGAAATGGGATTGAAATATTAGAGTTTGACCAATCATGATCCATCCCCTGGGACTGAACACTCTGATGTTGACAACAAAATCAGAAAGGAGGGGAGTTGAGGGAAATGCATTCTAGAAGGCACTCAACACTGTTTAACATGGCTTGGTGTGATTTGAGTCTTATTGATTTATATATTTCACTAGACATTAAAGAAACTGACTTGTCCCATGTATTTCCCAGGTTTCAATTTGCGGGTAGCTTCTCTTTATCTGAAAATAGATTTTTTCTCAGTTTTATGTAACCAAATGTACCTCTTCTCTTTTTAAATTTCTTTTTTTTTTTTTTTTTTTTTGAGACGGTCTTGCTCTGTCACCCAGGTTGCAGTGCAGTGGTTCAACGTGCCCTGTAACTCCTAGACTCAAGTGATCTCCCACCTCAACCTCCTGAGTAGCTGGGACTATGAACGTGCACCACCACACTCAGCTAATTTTTTAAAAATCTTTTTGTAAAGACAGGGTCTCACTATGTTGCCTACATTGATCTCAAACTCCTGGTCTCAAGTGATCTTCCTGCCTCACCTTTTGCTTTTAAGATGAGAATACTCTTCTCATCTAGAGATTAGAGTAATATTCACTTCTAGTCTTAATTTTTTAATGTAATTTTTAAATTTACCTGACATATATTTTGTCTATAAGGTAGGATTATATAAATTTATTTTTTCCAAATAGTTGGCAAATTGTCATAGTACCATTGATTTCCATCTCCTTCTGAGGCCCTTGATAATTCCCTTTAGGGAAAAGACTGTAGCAACCAAATAACAACGACAAATAGTTGATGAAGTGAAATGCTATAGCACCAGGTTCTGTAAAATCTAAGAAGGAAATCATAGGGAAAAACACAGCTTTTATACAGAGAAGTGTGATTGTTGTTATACCTCTACCACGTACATAGTTAATTACTTCTGTTTCAGTTTTTTCCTCTTCCCATTTTCTATGTCAGATGGCAAACCCAACCAAGGGTAGACCATTCATCATGAGGTCTCCATCAAGTGGCCTGATTGCCATTTAGATCTGGTTGTTTTGCTGGTCAAATCAGTACCCTGGTAGGGTGGTATACTCTTTCTTTCTTTCTTCCTTCCTTTCTTTCTTTTTCTTTTTCTTTCTTTTCTTTCTTTTTCTTTCTTTCTCTTTCTTTCTTTCTCTCTCTGTCTCTCTTTCTTTTTCTTTTTTTCAAAAATTTTTTGAGACAAGTTCTCTCTATATTATTCAGACTGGTCTCAAACTCCTGGGCTCAAGCAATCCTTCCTCGTCCTCCCAGATTGCTAGGATTACAGATGCGAGCAGCCCATTTTTTAAGTTATAACAAAATTAATTTACTTCAAAAATTACTTAATCGCAAAGATAAATGACTAACAGAATTACTAGACAAAGGCCTGGGGGCGGTGGCTCATGCCTGTCATCCCAGCACTTTGGGAGGCCGAAGCGAGTGGATCACCTGAGGTCAGGAGTTCAAGACCAGCCTGGCCAACATGGTGAAATCCCGTCTCTACTAAAAATACAAAAATTATCTGGGCATAGCAGCGGGTGCCTGTAACCCCAGGTATTCAGGAGGCTGAGGCAGGAGAATCACTTAAACCGGGGAGGCGAAGGTTGCAGTGAGCTGAGATCACGCCATTGCACTGCAGCCTGGGCAACAAGGAGTGAAACTCTGTCTCAAAATAAATAAGTCAATAAATAAAAATAAAAATTGCTAGATAAGAAAGCAAACAAAATAAGAACCTCACATGTTGTGAATCTAATGTTTCCACTCACGGGGGCACTGGTAAGGATCCTTAGGAGATCATTATCTGCACATCAGTCAGGATCCAACTAGGAAAACAGAAAGTAGTGTGCTCACTTGGTTCCACAGAGATAAAAAGAAGCAGAGAAACCAATCAGGGGACAGTGAGTAAACGTGTGGAGTACTTTGCCGCTTTAAAACTGCTTGGCAGGATCAAAGGGTTCTTCTGCCCCTGGAGCTATCTAGGCAACTGTAAAGAATCACTTTTTACTTTTAGTTGCTTTGGTTTTGCTTCACTGCCCACGTGGTGTGGGTTATGCATAAACACAAATGCGGTCGTGCCCACAAGCTGGTTAGATCCTGGCCTGGTGAACGGCTTATTTGAACCCCACTGTAGTTGGTCACATTGGCTCTACTTGAGCAGTTATGTTCAATGCCTGTTGTAAACATTGCTGTCAGGTATTTTATGTGTGGGTCCCTTCTTCAGATGTCAAAAAGGTATAGGAAAATGACTTTTGGGATTGTACGTATTTGAGGGGAGGTCTCGGTTGCTGACTGAATTACTACATTTGCACTCAAGCTTGCCCTTGGGAGCTCCCCTTCAGCATTACCGGGGCCAAGTGAGAGCTCTGTTTGCTCAAAGTTGTCCTCTAAGTAGTAGGTATTAAGGGCTTCCTGCCTCAGAGTAGAAAAAGCTCTTCACTCCTCAGAGCAGAAAAAGCAGGGGGATTCTGACAATGGCCTTCTCCATGGGGAGTACATCAGGGAGGGTCTGTACCCTTCTCTGCACTCTCTGGTCTGTTTCTCAGTGTCTCTTCCTCCTTAAGGACATCAGTTTCTCCCCTATTCTCAGCAACCCCCCCTCCTCACCCCACCAAAATTCATTCTTAGTTGTAGGTTATGGTATAGCACTGGCTCCACAGTAGGTAACTGGAAAGGCCAATAAATTAGGTCATGTCTATCCGGTTGTGTAATTGCTTTGCCTCTGCCATCCAGGCAAGTCTTTAAAAGGTTTATGAGTAACACACTCCCTCCAGGGTAGCTGTCTCCACCTTCAAAGCCACACCAGGCCTCACCCTCAGCCAGCTCTACCCAGCTCTTTGTACTCCCGGTTCCACTGAGCTCAGGCTCCAGCTTCTTCCTTAGACTTCCTTTCGTTTTCCCCATGTGTCAACTTATAACACCTTATCCTGGGCCTTCTAGAGCCTTAAGGAGAGTTCACAGTCACAAAACAATATAGAAATGTAAATTTTTTCTTAAAAACAACTTGCACGTGTCTAAAACCCACCTCACAAATATTGTAAATGCCACAACTTCCAAAAAGTTCTCCAAAACAACAATGACAGTTTTATCATTAAAGTGATAATACTTTTTAGTGGCTCATGCCAGTGATCTCAACACTTTGGGAGGTCAAGCTAGGAGGATCACTTGAAGCCAGGAGTTCAAGACCAGCCTGAGCAATGTAGTGAGACCCCATCTCTGCAGAATAATTTAGAAATTAGCCAGGCATGGTGGCACATGCCTATAGTCCCAGCTATTTGAGAGGCTGAGGTGGGAGAATCGCTTGAGCACGGGAGTTTGAAATTGCAGTGAGCTGACCACGCCACTGCACTGCAGCCTGGGCAACAGAGTGAGATCTTATCTCTAAAAAATAAAAAAATAGTCTGGGCACAGTGGCTCACACCTGTAATCTCAGCACTTTAGGAGGCCGAAGCTGGAAACTCACTTAAGGTCAGGAGTTTGAGAGCAGCCTGGCCAACATAATGAAACCCCATCTCTACTAAAAATACAAAACTTAGCCGGGCATAGTGGCGTGTGCCTGTGATCCCAGCTACTCGTGATGCTGAGGCAGGAGAATCGCTTGAACCCAGGAGGCGGAGGTTGCAGTGAGCCACGATTGCACCACTGCACTCCAGCCTGGGAGACAGAGTGAGACTCCATCTTAAGAAAAATGAAAATAAAAAATGCTATTCTGTTCTCAGCTTACCTGAACTTCATCTCTGAGGTGCTGCAGACACTCACAGGTGGCAGTCTCCTAAAGCTGGAAGATCCCACACCTCCAGGGGCCTGGGCCATTTCGGGAGGCAGGCCAGGCCCTGGTTAGTCTCTTGGCTCAGACCTGCTTTCCTTTCTGGAAGGTGGACAGTCATCTGGAGGTTTTGACTGTAGATCAACCATCAGCATTAAGCATTGGGAGTAGCGCAATTTTGCCTTTTTTCTTGGATCTGCCAGGTATGATAAACTCCTCCATTTGCAGCATTGAGGCAGTTGTCTTTGGAACCTGTCACTGTCCCAAGACCCTCCTGCCAGTGCCTCACAGCATCAGGAGCCAGAGGTCGAGGGACCTCCGTTTTCCTCCATAAAATGACAGCCCCATAGATTGTTTTTCCATGTCGTGATTCAGTGACACTTCTGTTCAACAGCACTAATTTACTTAGCGGATATATTTGAGATCCTACTGTGAACCTGGTACCGGAGATATATAAATGTTCTCTGTAACCTTTCAATGCCGTGAAGGAGGTGGGTTTAAAAACACTACTTGCAGGCCAGGCGCAGTGGCTCACACCTATAATCGCAGCATTTTGGGAGGCCGAAGTGGGTGGATCACGAGGTCAGGAGTTTGAGACTAGCGTGGCCAACGTGGTGAAACCCCCGTCTCTACTCAAAATACAAAAATTAGCCAGGCATAGTGGCATGTGCCTGCAATCCCAGCTACTCGGGAGGCTGAAGAAGGAGAATCACTTGAACCCAGGAGATGGAGGTTGCAGTGAGCGAGATCACACCATTGCGCTCCAACTTGGGTGACAGAGAGAGGCTCCATCTTCAAAAAATAAAAAATAAGAAAATAATAAATAAATAAATAAATAAAAACAGTACATCCACTATAACGTGACAAATGATAAGATAGTCACACAGAGGGCCGCAGAGGTCATTTAACCTCATGGGAAGTCTCAGAGAAGACTTGCTGGAGGAGGTGATGCCTGAACTGAGTCTTGAAGGAGATGAGAGGTGAATAAATGTGAAGTGAACAGCACGTGGAGTGAACAACATTAGGCAAGCCCATAAAGATGTGAAAGACTACAGGGAGATGCAGACACCATCAGCAGTGAATGTCACCAGAATGCAACGTGAGAGGCAGCCACAGGCAAGAGAGTGAGCTGGGGGCGGCAGGGTGGAACGTGGACCCGTGTGCCGAGCCAAGGCCCCTGAGCTTGACAAAACTGGAGGGGAAGAGGAGCCACTGAAATGTTTAGAGCCACTGAATAACAAGGTCAAATTAGGTGGATAGCTATGGGTGGCAAGTGAAGCCTGGATTAGGGGAGAATTGTGTTTAGGGGCCTCCATTAGGGACGAAGAGAAGGCAAGTGATTTAAGAAATACTGGGAAAGTGGAATTAGCAGGGCGTGGTGGCTGACTGGCCGCAGGAGGAAGGAGGAAGGAGAGTTCATATGAACTCAGGTTTCTGGCTTTGACGAGTTGATGGCATTTGACCTACTGCTGAAACGAGTGGGTCCAAATGGATTCTATACTTTGTGATTCCAGGGTAAGGTAATATATCTGAATACTAAAGGACATCAATTCTTCAATCAACTCTGAAATATTTAAAGCCATATCTCTTGTTATACATTATTTCTCAGCGATTGAGGTCAAATTTTAGGCCTGTGACCAACATTGGGGGTTGAGGGGAGGTGTGGACAGATTTCAAAGCAGAATTCTGGCCAAGGGAGCTTGGAACTTGTGCCTCGGCTCCAGATGGCCCAGTGAAGGACTTCTGGGAGAGAAGCTGAGAGCAGCCACCTGACAGGAGAGGAGGGAACCAATTGGCTCTCAGGAGCCACCACACCAGTCAGCCACGGTGAGCAGCCTGCCAGGCAGCAGGTGCCTAGCACGCCAGAGGAACCCGCGCGCGCGGTCATTTCCTCCCCTGCAGCTTTGGACTTCAGTCAGGAGCTTTCTCTCTCCTATTCTAAGCAAAAATGGTTAAGGCCAACTGATTATTGAGACCCCCTCCCCCCGCTCAAAAAAAAGTAAGACACTTTATTTCAGTAACTGCTTCTCCTCCCTGAAGCAGCGACAAGCTGGCTTTCAACGGCGCTCTCCCCTTTGGTATGGGGTCAGCAGAAGGGTGTTTCGTCTTCAGCGAGTGGGAAACCCCCTGTCTTCAGTGTGTTCTGCCCACGGGGATGGGGCACTGTGGATTTTGGTTTTGAAGCTTGTCCAGAGTCACTCAAGAGAGACAAAGCTGCCATTCTACTGTGTGCTACCCAACACCCACCAGGTAAGCTACTGAGCAACAGGATGAAGCCCCTGGAAGATTGCTTGGCTTTGGTATTCCAGAATTTGCTTAAATGTGTGGAACACACACCCCTGAGTTTAAAGCAGTGAGGCTGAGAAGAATATCTTCAGCAGGCACAAGGATAAAGGAAAGAGATACCCGTTCCCAGTTTATCATGATGTTTGTTTGCTTAACTAAGTCCCATTTAACATTTGGGGGATCGAGATTTGTGATGTTTTCATTTTTCTTGGAGAAATCCTTGACGAATATTTTGAAGGCCTAATATTTATGTGGGCTATGAAATCTGCTACGGTAAATGCAAAGTGTGGGACTCAAGAAATGTATAATCTGTTTGGGAGGACAGAACACAAGAATTCAAACAAGAATATAAGGCTACGCATGACTAAGTACTTAATGGGCGGCATGGACAGCAGTGAGGTAGGGTTTTGGAGAAGAGAAAGATGGATGGGAGCTAACATTATTAGGCAAAACTTCAAAGAGGCTGGCCTTGAAGTGGCAGGTGGATAAGTGGGAGATAGATAAAGGAGAATGACTCCCAATTATGGCTTAATACTTCCATTAAACCAATTCTACATAACATATTTATTGAGCTATAATCAGGAGTTGGAATACGTAAATCTTCAATTCAGAAACACTGTTCATATCAATATTGGAAATTAAAGTCCGAAAGAAGAAGGCTGATGTTTATTTACTCAGAGTAACCGCAGGCTTGTCAGATTTCGTCACACCTGACTTCTTTCTCTTCCCCTCCTTAGCAATCTGTTCACCATCAGTAACTTCTACTAAAGGTTCACTAATTTTTAACAACCTTGCACATAGAGTGAGATTTAAGTTAATTGTTTTTGTTTTAAAATTCTGTAAATGTCAAATAGAAGAGAAGCACGAAATCATTTCTGATAAAAATAGAAGTTAAATCTGTGTTAAAGGGTTTTGTGGTCCCTTTCTCCCTAGCTGTGGCTCTCGGCTGAATAGGTTGCATCAGGCAGTGATCACGCAGTGTGTTGGTGCTGTCTGTGTTGAGTGACTGGCAAAAGACCACAAAAAGAAATCTTTAGTTTTCCCTCCAAGTCTCATTCTTTACGTGGGAGCATGGGAAGCCTCCAGAAGACTTGCATGATCCTAGTCTTGAGTCTTCTTCTGTGCATCTATCAAGGAAAATGAGAGAATTTCAGAGCAGCTGGAATTATTTATTTATTTATTTTGGAGATGGGGTTTTGCCATGTTGCCCAGGCTATTCTTGAACTCCTGGGCTCAGGCAAGCCTCCCACCTCGGCCTCCCAAAGTGCTAGAATTATAGGCATGAGCCACCATGCTCAGCCTGAAATTCTTATTTATAAGCCAGTGACACAAGACTGTAATAAAACTATTAATAGATAATAATCGACCTCATCATTTGGTCATTTTCTCTTGATGCAAGGCCAGCAAATAAAAATTTTTGTATCCACTTAAAACAAATAAAACAAAAACAAAGCTTCCTTCGCTCAAAAGGTCACTCAGAAGGAAAGTCTGCGATGAAAGCCTTCACCCATTGATTCCCGCCCACCCCCTTCCATGCACACCTTACCTACTTTCCATATTATTCACTCATTCACCGGGGAATGAGCATCACTCTTGATGAACAATAATGGATTCAGACCCAGCCTTAGTGGAGTTTATTCCCCAGCAAGTCTAGTTCCGATTGTCTTTTAAGGCCTGTCTTCGTGAATGCTTTCCCAGCCCTTAGCTAGAATTAATCTTACCCTTCTTCATAACGCTAAAGCAAGAATCTTGATTTTCTATTAATATTATATTATCAACCATGTCCTGTGTTATATCATAGCTACTTTGTACATATCTTTTTCCACCAATAGATCTTGAATTTCCTAATGTCTTCACATCATCCTTACACATTTAAAGCTCATTATGGTTGAACAGGATCTTTTTTCCTCACTTGAAAAAGCATTTTTCAACCCTTTAGCTAAGTGCCAGCACAAGTTAGACTGTGTGACAAAGATATGTAGAAAGGGCATTGTAAACAAAAGAAAAAGTTGGAAAATTGCCCAGAGAGCATGGCAAAGTGCTTGGAATGGTTGGCACCCAGGGTTTACATGACGGAGTAATGGGAAACAAGTCCGGATAGGTAAGCATGAGGCTGGTAATAAAGAACTGAGCTTTACAGATGAGGAAGATGAGACACATAGATGTTATTTGATCAGCCCAAATAATGAAGGAATTAGAACCCCTCACCTGATTATCCTCACCATCCAGGCCCAGCACCCTCATGTAAGCTCGGACAGTAATTTTATGCTACCATGCCAATCCAGGGCAATTGGCTGGGAAAAGATGAAGGTAGTGACAGAGAGTGTCTATGACACTAATGTCTGTGTGGTTGGGCCACATTATTCCTCTCTTTGTAGTGATCATGCCACTTGAAGAAAGGCAGAACAATAGGAAGCAAACAACCGAGAAGCTTAGGTGTATTGAAGACAACATTCAGCACTGATCTGTGGCATGCTGTAGTGGCCAGTCTGAGTCCCAAGTTAGTGTGATATAGACCTGGCCTATAAATTACACTCTGAAGCAAATGCCAAGAGTTGCCAATTTTGCCATTTGCTTGTCTCTTTACCTTGAATTTCATAGAACCAATATTTTAAATGGTACCTGGGCCAAAATAATCAGCAAAGGTGTTGAGCAGATAAGTTATCAAAAACTACAGGCCGGGCGTAGTGGCTTGTGCTTGTAATCCCGGCATTTTTGGAGGCTGAGGTGGATGGATCACTTGAGGTCAGGAGATCGAGATCAGCCTGGCCAACATGGTGAAACCCTGACTCTACTAAAAATACAAAAAAATTAGCTGGACATGGTGGTAGGTGCCTGTGATCCCAGCTACTCGGGAGGCCGAGGCAGAATAGCTTCAACTGGGGAGGTGGAGGTTGCAGTGAGCCAAGATCTCGCCACTGCACTCCAGCCTGGGTGAGACAGAGCGGGAAAAAAAAAAAAAAAAAGCTACACATATCCTATAAACAAAATTAATGTTCAACCTCTCTAGTAATCAAAGAAATAGGAAAAAAGAAAAAAAAAGAAAAATTTTTTTGGCCTATCAAAAAGAATAGACATAACTAATATTGGGAAAGACATGGGGAAATGGACATTCATACACGGGAAAATTTGATACAACCTCTCTCCAGGGTAATTCGGTGTGATATATTTCATAAGTCATTAAAACATGTTCATCCTTTGGCCTGGCAATTCCACATCAAGGAAATTAATTCTACGGAATTAATCAGGGATGGACACAATGCTAGTTTTGAACTGGGTTTATTTCAACATTATGACTCTAAAAACTTAGAAATAACTCCAATGAGAGGGAAGTAGGATCATAGGTTGCAGGATAGATATGCAGTGGTAGAATATTGACACAGCACAGCATTCTTAATGTAATGCTAAGTGGCAAACAGACTACACAACAGCATGCATAGGGTAAAAGCATTTTTTGAAAATGCAGGCATACATAACTGACATGTGAAGCAAGTAGGAATCATGGAATATAACCAGAAAGCATCTTTAGTTTTGCCTCCTACTATCCCTTTATTTATTTTTTATTTTTTTAGACAGAGTCTTGCTCTGTCATCCAGACTGGAGCATAGTGGCACCATCTCAGCTCACTGCAACCTCTGCCTCCTGGGTTCAAGCGATTCTCCTGCCTCAGCCTCCTGAGTAGCTGCGATTATAGATGCACACCACCATGCCCAGCTAATTTTTTTGTATTTTTAGTAGAGACAGGGTTTCACCATATTGGCCAGGCCTATCTCAAACTCCTGACCTCAAGTGATCCATCCGCCTCAGCTCAAAGTTCTAGGATTACAGGTGTGAGCCACCGTGTGCAGCCGTCTCCTACTGTCCCTTTGAATGCCACTGGATAAAAACAAAGGCAGTCCCTTGACTTTTCCGGTCACTTTAAGACACAAACACAGTCACAATTCAATGATAATTAGAACATCTGGTCCTAGATTAATCCCAGTTTTATTCAGAGGAGCAGCCCTTCACACAGCCACCGCTTTCTGCAGAGCAACGCCTAGGACAGTGAAGAGGATTTGATCCTTTTCCCTTTCCCTATCAGCCTCTGCCTCTCCACCCTTTCAATAGTTTTTGTGTGTTTGTGTGTGTTTTTGTTTTTGTTTTTTTTCTGTTCCAGGGTTGAAGCGGAGGGTGGCTGGGAGGCAGGTTTGAGTTTGAATGGAAGGCACATGCAGAAAAGCTGTTACTTGACTAGAATGGTTGTGAGGTGGCATCACACTCTCTGGGTAGGGCAGATGTTTAAATCTGCCTCTTCTCTTGTGTGCTCATCTGGGGTTTGCTGAGATGGCCCGTGGGCCGGCGCTGTTCCCCAGTAGCTCTTTCCTTGCAGATGATGTGCTCTCCCCTGCTCTGTGCTAAGAATCCAGGGATTCACCCACAACCTCTTTCTACTCAGGTTTCTTCACCCCTGGAGCCAACTCTAGCAGACATGAACTAAGAGAACCCCATGCCTCCTCAGCCTCTCCTGGGGCCCACATTTTCTCCATGGGACACACTCACACCGTGGTTGCCTGAGAAACCCTGGAAATGAGGACTGATTGACAGCTGAGCTATGCACTTCATTCTGCAGTCAAAGCAACTGGCAGGCCCCAGTTTCTCCAACTCAGACTTCTCAGGCAGGAGGCAGATACCAGTTTACCTCTTCTCCAAACCACAAGGGACATAATTAAGCTCTTCCAGTCGTACCGTTTAAGCTCCCTGGCTCTAGAGAAAGCCTCCTCACAAATCCTCTCTCTGTCTTCACTCTTCCAAGTCAATGCATGTAAGGGGACTTAAAACCCTAGGTAGAGAGATATGGCTTTTGTTTGTTTTTAAAAATCCCACAAAGCAAGTTCTCCTGATTGGTCTTCTCACAGCTCCCTTAGATGTCTTGAATCTCTTGCTTTCATGCTTTAGCTAAAACTGAGAGAGTCCTAGTCCTGTTACCACTGCTTTAAAACACATGGATGAACATATGTACACACACAGCAGTACATCTGACTGTGGTAAATAAATGAGTGATTTCTTTTATTCAAGTTTTTGTTTGTTTGTTTATTTGTTTGTTTGTTTTAATGGAGACAGGATCTCGCCATGTTGCCCAGGCTGGCCTTGAACTCCTGGGCTCACTTGATTCTCCTGCCTCGGCCTCCCAAAGTGTTGGGATTAAAGGTGTGAGCCACCATGCCCGGCCTCTTCAAGTTTTTTCTTTAATTTCCAAGTCTTTTGCATTGAATGTAATTTTACTTTCTTTTTTTGAAAGAGTCTTGCTCTGCCACCAAGGCTGGAGTGCGGTGGTGCGATCTCAGCTCACTACAACCTCTCCCTCCCAGATTCAAGCAATTCTCCCACCTCAGCCTCCCTAGTAGCTGGGACTACAGGTATACACCACCATACCCAGCTAATTTTTGTGTGTGTGTATATATATATATATATATATATATATATATATATTTTTTTTTTTTTTTAGTAGAGAACGGGTTTCTCCATGTTGGCTAGGCTGGTCTCAAACTCCTGACCTCAAGTGATTCACCGCCTCGACCTCCTAAAGTGCTGCAATTATAGGCATACGCCACCCAGCCCAGCCTGATGTAATTTTACTTTCATAATTACAAACAAACAAACAAAAATCAACATAGAAAAAATTGTATAATGTCAAAGCAAAGTCAGTTTTATTGGCATTTGAAATTTCCTGTCCCAATCAATGCTGGAGAATTCCTCTGTGAACAAATTCCTACATGCTGCTTATGGCTGGATGTTTTCATTATGTTCTTTCAGGTGACAAGGAACATAGAGCAGTTTCCTCAAGGGATGGGTGGCACTTTATTGTCAGGATCTAATGGAGAAGTAAGGAAACACAGGAAGTGGCCTCAGCCCTGCACGGCCAGTCCTCAGGAACTGGAATGTTGATCAGAATACTGCAGCACTCTGGTGCCCATCAATCAACCAGGCTGGTAACCACAGGCTTGTGGCCCGGCTTCTCTGTGCTGCTTCTCCCTACTCACTTCCATTGCCAGGGCTGATTTCCTTCTTGCAAGTTTCCTCTCTGCCCCAAAGCTTCTTCCTGTTCAAGACTCTGGTGCCTCATGGTTTCTATTCATGGTACTGCTCAACACCTTCTCACTACGTGTCTCTCAGCCACGTCACTTTGGTTTCTCTTTCTTGTCGTTATGATTTTAAGACATGCCAAGAGGAAAGACGTTATTAAGTTGTTAATCACTCTCCAAAATAGAGCAAATAGAATTTTCTGGGCAGCATTCTTGCTCATGTTTAGCTTGTGGGTCAAGCATGAATCTCTGGTTCAGGTGATTCGGGCAGGAATGCAAAAAATGTTGGATCCCATGAGGCGAAGCACAGGAACCACCCATGACTGCTTTACTACGAGTGGGACAGAATCCCAACACGTCATGGGATACCCGTATGCTAGAAAAGTGGTCCACATCTTTCAGACAGATCTACCACCGTGCTTAATTCATTACTTTGGTGGCTTGATTGACTGCTATTTTTGGGTGTTGCAAAGAGAATAGAGATGCCAGAATGATTTAAAACAAAACAAAACAAGACGGAGGGAATCAGATATCCAGATTTCTTTTTCTACGCCAATAACATCAAAGGGATTCAAAGCTAAATAGATGATGTATTTTTAAATCTAAGGTCATTATTAATAAATAATAGGCTACACCCATATATATATATACCAAATAAACAGTTCTTTTCTTCTATAAAGCACACCTGGCACTACTGCTTCTTTGCGTTGACATGTCTTTTCATTTTTGTGAAATAAGTTGATTGTTTACAGACTGAGTTCAATTATTTTGTACCTATTCTTGATGCACTGAGACACATTTATTTAAAGTACATAATGTCCACCAATGTTAGTTGTATTATCATTGATATTATGTAACAAAGCTTCTTTTAGGCCTTTTCTCCAAAGACTCATTGAGATTTCATGATAAATTATTTAATACATGATAGGGAATGATCACAAACTTTATTATTGAGATTGAGAAAGAGGAATTTAGATACTAGAATTTGAGAGTTAAAATGATAGTGAATAATAAGAATATGTAACAATGACGTTACCAGAAAAATATCTTTTACACAAAATCAAACTTCCGTAAATAAGTTACATAATTTGGAGTAGTCACATGCATTTGTACTGCTAGCCGTATTTCATTTTACCCCCAAGTACAGATTTTGTTACAGAATTATTCCAGGAGTGGTTCGCAGGAGTATGTCTTGGTAAATAAATGTAACTACATCTACAGACAAAACGAGGTCTTCTGGATGAGATAATACCATATGAAAACAATATGTGTGTTTTGAATCACCGAGGCAGAATAATCATTCTAATGATAACATTTAGTGCAAGGATTCAAGAGGAAACGCTCAAAGTTAACGCCCTTTGGCGTGTAATTCTGCAGTAATTTCTGATGAGGTGGCGTGGTTTGTCAGGTCAGTTGGTTTATCAGTAGATGGATAAAAAGGGTTTAAATGCCACACTCATCTTTGTAAGGCGGGGTTTATTTGCCAGAGAGGACTTGGAAAAGGCAGCAACCATGTGGAAAAGGGTTATTTCAAAAGTTAACTCTTTTTGAAAATAAGTACACTGCAATCCAAACCAATGAGCTTTAACTGATGTCAGCAACAAGCTTCCTTTGACCCAGTGAGTGAATCCTGAAGCAGATGTGGTTTGCGAGTCATGGACTCTCCGAACCTCCACTATCCCTAATGGGAACCAAGAGCTGTAGATTCATGGTGCTGACATTTAGGAAACCTCCAGGCATTTCCTCTGAATTCTGCATCTTAACACAAAGACTGAATAGCTATTTGAGATCTATCGTTCTTTCGTCTGATTTGCATATTTGACCAGTGTGTGTGGGTGGGGTGGGAAGGAGGATAGTGAGAGTCTCATATTGCAACATTAAATTCCTTAAAGCAAGGTCCAGAATGTGGGATTTGAGCTGGTTTCCCAACACCCTTAAAACTGCGCGATACAAAGGGTGAATTCAGTTGAATGCAATAATAGTGGATTTTAATTACAGTATGAGAAGTGAAAGTAATGTCATCTTGTCACCTTTTTGCTTAGACACAGAAGGAATCTATAGGAGCATCACTTTCCTTCAACTTTATGAAAGAGCGTAGGCTGCTCTTTCTGTCTTCTATTCCTGGCAAGACAGATTCCAAGAATAAGAATTAAATTGCCTGAATATGAGGGGGAAAAAAACATGCTCTGCATTCTTATTAATGAAAATGAAGGAGAGATGCATATTCATGTGTACCATTCTATCTTGTTACCTAACTCTACATAACTAGCAGTGCAGAGGATGTGGTCAGAATTTAGGATGTAGTTGTCTTTGGAAAGAAGCCATGAACAATATAATGAACAAATTCAAGACGTTGAGATCATACACTCTGTCTATGGATGAAAACCTTCATGGTTCTAACGTGCCTTGCAGCTGTGCTAGCATACCAGACTTGCGAGAGGCATTTATGTCCCCATTCTGCAGCTCTGAACAGCTTCCTTGCACTTTCAGAATCCTGACACTCAACTTGCCATTAACCCTTGCCCTACAAGTTTCAGTGGAAGATGTCTGAGCATCTTTATAAAGGGGAATAAGACGGATGTAAAAGCTAGTTTTTCATTCTCTAGTATTCATTTTTTCGGTTATTCAACAAATATTTCTTCCCTGCTTGCTGTGTGTTCAGGAAATCGACACGACTTGGGGAGCTGACAATACAGTGATGAGACAACCAACACACACACAAAAAAGTACAGACACTTAACAGAGGAGGTTTATTCTAGGCATGGGTTGAATAAATCAGGCTCCTGGAAATAACTGTTCTTACTCAATGATTATCGTCATGCTGGTGGGGTGAGGGGGGTCTGAGCTGGGTAGAAGCTTAATTCTTTCACTCACCACTTTACAACCTCTGGCAAGTGTTTTCACCTTTCATGGTTTCAGCTCCTTTTACTGTAAAATGAGTAATACCCGCTTCATCAGATTCCTGTGGTGATTACATGAAATAATCTAGGTGGAAGCGCCCAGCATCATAGCCGTCACATAAAGTGTGTTTACCAATGTAAACTTTCCGTCTCAGGAAACAATATGCATTTACGGTGTGCAGGTTCCCATCACCTTCAGCAGCAGCATGAAGGTACTGGAAATGACACCAAATATTGCCTTCATTTTCCATAAAGTTATTGTCAGTTGGGATCTGGAATCATGTGTCCTTTTCTGGTCGTTTCATTTTAATCACGTAATGCATCCAGACAGGAATAGCAGAAAGTTCAAAGGAAGTGAAAGAAAGGACAGTAGATGCAAGAGGACAATATACCAGACTGGGACTTCCCAGGCTGAAATACAGAGGCCCAAGGGAGACAGAGTTAGAAACTATGAGATCTGAGCCAAACACGGACTTGTTGACCACATTCTTAAATAGTGGAGCATACCCTTTGCAACCATAGCAAAAGTGTACTTAGAATCACAAAAAGTGGGAAGTCTGGTGCAGTGGCGTGTGCCTGTAGTCCCAGCTACTTGGGAGGCTGAGGCAGAAGGATAGCCTGACCTTGGAGGTTCAAGGTCAGCCAGGGCAACAGAGGCACTGTCTCTAAAAAAACAAAGTTTAAAAAGTGGGGGCTGGGCACAGTGGCTCACACCCATAATCCAAGCACTCTGAGAGTCTGAGGCAGGGGGATCTCTTGAGGTCAGGAGTTCAAGACCAGCCTGGACAACATGATGAAACCCCATCTCTATTAAAAATACAAAAATTAGCTGGATGTGGTGGTGGGCACCTGTAATCCCAGCTACTCAGGAGGCCAAAGCAGGAGAATTGCTTGAGCCTGGGAGGCAGAGGTTGCAGTGAGCTGAGATTATGCCACTGCACCCCAGCCTGGGTGACAGAGTGAGACTCCATCTTAAAAAATAAAAAAATTATAAGTGAGAAGGCATCCTTGATAGCCTCTAGTTCAACCCCCTAATTTTGTGGGTGAAGAAATGCAGGTCCAGGGAAAAGAGAGTTTCCAAAACTCATATTCATTCACTAGTTCACCAACGGCTGAGTCCCTACCCTATGTCCGACATCTTTCCAGAAAACAAGGCAGGCAAGGTCCTCATGCTTGTAGATTATATTTTAATGGGGTACAAGAGATATAATCAATAAGAAAGTAAATAAGTGAAGAAGATAATTTCAAAAGAAGATTAACAAGATTAAGAAAAGTAAACAAGGGCCAGGTGCAGCGGCTCATGCCTGTAATCCCAGCACTTTGGGAGGCTGAGGAGAATGAATCACTTGAGGTCAGGAGTTCAAGACCAGCCTGGCCAACATGACAAAACCTCATCTCCACTAAAATTACAAAATAATTAGCCTGACATGGTGGCAGGCACCTGTAATCCCAGCTATGCTAGGGAGGCTGAGACACGAGAATTTCCTGAACCCAGGAGGCAGAGGTTGCAGTGAGCCGAGATCTTGATTTAGTTTTCTTTTCTTAATCTTGTTAATCTTCTTTTGAGTTTTCTTCACTTATTTACTTTCTTATTGATTATATCTCGTGTACCCCATTAAAATATAATCTACAAGCATGTCTCGTTTTCTGGAAACACTCCAGCCTGGGCGACAGAGCAAGACTCCATCTTAAAACAAGCAAACAAACAAACAAACAAAAGAAAAGTAAAGTAAACCAAGTAACTTGATAGAAAGCAGCTGAATATGGGAGAAGGAATAATCTATTTTGGAGAGCCAGGGAGGCCTCTGTAAAGATGTGACATTTTAGCTAAGACCTAAATGGCACAAAGGCATAGCCACGTCACAAACTAGGGAAGAGCATTTCAGGTAGAGGGAACAAGTCTGAAGCCCAGTGGGAGCCAGCTTGGCCTGTTAGAGGGAAAAAGGAAGCCAAATGCTGAGTGGAGAGGAAAGAGGAGTGATTAAAAGTGGTAGAAAAGGCAGAAGGTCAGACACTATGTAGCCTTGAAGACCACAGAGTTTAACATTGTATTCTAAGCGTGATGAGAAGCTGCTGGAGGGATTTAAGCAGGGGATGGCATGACATATCTTACATTTACAAAACATCATGTTCAATAACATTGATGGGGGCCAGGCCTGATGGCTCATGCCTGTAATCCCAGCACTTTGGGAGGCCAAGGCAGGCAGATCACTTGAGGCCAGGAGTTCGAGACCAGCCTGGTCAACATGGCAAAACCCCATCTCTAATAAAAATATAAAATTAGCTGGGCTTGGTTGCGCATGCCTACTGTAATCCCAGCTACTCGGGAGGCTGAGGGAGGAGAATCGCTTGAACCTGGGAGGCAGAGGTTGCAGTGAGCCAAGATTGTGCCACTGCATTCCAGTCTAGGTGACAGAGCAAGACTCCATCTCAAAACAAACAAACAAAAACAAAACAAAACAAAAATAAAATTGATGGGATGCCACTGATTTGTACTGACCTTCTCCCGTACTGGGTCCCAGGAGATCAAACCAAAATGGAAACACTCTTAAGTGCCACATGATCAAACTGAAACTTAAAAAACAAAAACAGGCAAATCCCCAAATAGTCCAGATTTTCCAAAAAAAAAAAAAAAAGAACACCAGCAGATTCACAACTAATCACAAAGGGCCCACCCAACGCCCACATGATAAGGAAGGTTTCCCTGCTTTAACCCTTACAAGGAAAGTAATCTGAAGTAGCCTGATGTTAATCAGTCCACTTTTTTGTATTATGCTGTTGTATTGTTCCTGTTCAAGCTGTCTTGTAAAAACCCATTGTTCTTCCAGGCAAGATGCTACTCAATTCATGAATCACTAATAAATGCCAATTAGATCTTTAAAACTCATTTTGTTGAAATTTTGTTCTTTGGCCATCGCTCTTGCTCCTGCATGGAGCCTGGATGGAAGGGGAGCCACAGTGGAAGCAAGGAGACAGATTGGGGCTTGTATTAGTCCCTTCTCATGCTGCTATGAAGGCATACCAGAGACTGGGTGATTTATAAAGGAAAGAGATTTGATTGACTCACAGTTACGCATGGCTGGGGAGGCCTCAGGAAACTTACAAATATAGCGGAAGGGAAAGCAAACACATCCTTTTTCACATGGCGGCAGGAGAGAGAAGTGCCCAGTGAAGTGGGGTAAACCCCTTATAAAACCATAAGGTCTCCTGAGAACTCATTCACTATCGTGAGAACAGCATAGGGGAACCGCCCCCATGATCTAATCACCTCCCACAAGGTCCCTCCCCCAATACGTGGGGATTAGAATTCAGAATACAATTCAAGATGAGATTTTGGGTGGGGACACAACCAAACCATATCAGGGCTCCTGCAGACATCCAGGTGAAAGATGGTGGTGGCTTGGCCAGGGAGGTGGCTATGGAGATACTTGCTAGACTGCAGGCTCCAGAAAGGTGAGAATCTTTGTCTCTTTGGACACTAATGTATTCCAAGCTGCTCGAACAGTGTATGATATATAGTAAATGCTCAATAAATTTTAGTTGAATCAATAGATGGTTATTTTCTGAAATTAGAGTCCAGGTTTAAGATAAATAAAAGTATAAGCTGTTCACGTATGCTCGAATAGTATGCCTTATTCAGATGTGGAATAGTATGTGCTTTTAGACATTTTAATAAAGTACATGCAATATTCTTGCAGTTGTGTGGCCCAAACCGTGGCATCAGACAATGCATTCAGTGCAGTGTGAGAGTGAGCCTGGTGACAACAGGCAGTGAGCCTTGCCCAGTGCACTCCTCTTGTCTTGAGCTTGCCATCTAAGCTGTGTTTATGAACATCTGCACTGCAGTTTGTTTTCTCATGATCATGCGTTGATTTAAGTACAACATAGAAAACTGGGAGTAGATCTGTTGGGCCTTTGCCAAATAGCTGATGTTTTTGAGTTTCTTTACAGGATAAGGAAACCTGAGGATGATTCCCTCTCTTTTTTGTGGGGGGAGACAGGGTCTCACTCTGTCACCCAAGGCTGGAGTGCAGTGGCATGATCTTGGCTCACTGCAACCTCTGCCTCTTGGCTTCAAGTGATTCTCCTGCCTCAGCCAGCCAAGTACCAGGGACTACAGGAGCGTGCTACCACACCTGGCTAATTTTTTTGTATCTTTAGTAGATACGGGGTTTCACCATGTTGGCCAAGCTGGTCTCAAACTCCTGACATCAAGTGATCCACCCACTTTGGCCTCCCTAAGTGCTGGGATTACAGGCCTGAGCCACTGTGCCCAGCCATGATTCTCTTTACTACCATAGACCTCATTAGTGTTGGGAGTGGTGATACATAATTCCCACCCTCCAACCCCATTATCCCTCCACCATCTTTACCACCCATCCTGCATATTTCACAGGTCACAATGACAGTGTTTCATTTGTTCCAGGCACAGCTGTACGGGCCTTACATACATTAACTCCAGTAATCCTCACACAAGCTCCAGGAGATATTACTCTTATCCCCACTTTACAAATGTGCAAACTGAGGCACAGAGAGGTTAAAATCACACCCAGTTAATAAAGATCAGGGTGGCTGGGCATGGTGGCTCACATCTGTAATCCCAGCACTTTGGGAGGCTGAGGTGGGAGGACCACTTGAGGTCAGGAGTTCAAGACCAGCCTGGCCAACATGGCAAAACACCATCTCTACAAAAATTAACTGGGCGTGCATGCCTGTAATCCCAGCTACTCAGGAGGCTGAGGCAGGAGAATCACTTGAACCCAGGAGGCAGAGGTTGCAGTGAGCTGAGATCATACCACTGCATTCTAGCCTGTGCAACAGAGTGAGACCCTGTCTCAAAAAAAAAAAAAAAAAAAAAGTCAGGAGCCACATTCATCCCAGGAAGTCTGATTTCAATTTAGCCTCTCAGTATTTTAATTTCTTCACTGGTAAAATAGGGATATTATCTACCTTCACAAGGGTTCTTGTGAAGTTTAAATTAGTTAGTATGTGTAACATGCCTGGCCCAGGGCAAGCACTGTGTGACTGCTAGCTATGATTAGCTTTCCAGTATTATTCCTATGGAAAAATTGCTTTTTACGTACACGATTTTATGTATAGGATCACATCTTGCACTTATGTCAAATATCAAGTGAACTGGTTCACAATGATGGCAAAATAAGTTGGTAGAACTCATTTATTATCCCCTAGATGGAGCAAATATATATTGATCTACCAGGAGTCTGGGACCATGCTAGGCCCTGGGGATACCAAAACAAATGAGACACAACACCTGTCCTCAAGGAGCTGATGGCCTGGTGACACAACCAAATAGGCACATGACAAGTAATTAAATGTGATTTGGTAAATACAGAAGTGACAGTGGGTGATTTCCTAGCTGGCTCAGGTAAAAGGTATAAATTCAAAAAGGGATCACGTAAACCTAGGAAGACAGAAGAGCTCTGATGAGCTACAAGAGGGACTGTCACTTAAACCCTAAGTCTGACCTCAGGGTGGACAGCTAGTCCTTTCTACAGCGCCTTCTTGAGGGTGACTGTTGGTCAAGGGCGACTATTGGTGAGAGACTAATCACTGTGCTCTGAACCAGAAAGGAATTACACATCCTTATTGCTACTTAGATAACTTATCTTTTCTTTCTGTTGTGAGTTTCTAGATGTTTTGTAAAAAGAAACATCCGGCCGGGCGCGGTGGCTGAAGCCTGTAATCCCAGCACTTTGGGAGGCCGAGACGGGCGGATCATGAGGTTAGGAGACTGAGACCATCCTGGCTAACACAGTGAAACCCCGTCTCTACTAAAAAAAAATACAAAAAACTAGCCGGGCGAGGTGGCGGGCACCTGTAGTCCCAGCTACTCGGGAGGCTGAGGCAGGAGAATGGCGCAAACCCGGGAGGCGGAGCTTGCAGTGAGCTGAGATCCGGCCACTGCACTCCAGCCTGGGTGACAAAGCGAGACTCCGTCTCAACAAAAAAAAAAAAAAAAAAAAAAAAAAAAAAAAAAGAAAGAAAGAAAGAAACATCCAGAAAGATTGCAATGGTCAATTTATTGTATTTTTTTTTTTTTTTTTTTTTTAGATAGAGTCTCACTCTGTCGCCCAAGCTGGAGTGCAGTGGCACAATCTCAGCTCACTGCAACCTCTGCCTCCCCAGTTCAAGCAATTTTCCTGCCTCAGCCTCCCCAGGTAGCTGGGATTACAGGCACCCGCCATTACACTGGCTAATTTTTTTGTATGTTTTATAGAGACGGGGTTTCACCATGTTGGCCAGGCTGATTTCAAACTCCTGTCCTCAAGTGATCTGCTCACCTCGGCCTCCCAAAGTGCTGGGATTACAGGCATGAGCCACTCACTGCACCTGGCCTTTTTTGTTCTTTTCTTTCACCCAGGCTGGAGTGCAGTGGCACGATCTCAGCTCACTGCAGCCTTGACCTCCTGAGCTCAGATTCTTCCACCTCAGTCTCTTGAATAGCAGGGATTACAGGCACGCACTAGCATGCCCAGCTAGTTTTGTTCGTTTGTTTGGGGTTTTTTGTAGAGACAGAGTCTCAGTACCTTGCTGGTCTCAAACTCCTGGGCTCAAGCAGTCCTCCCGCCTTGGGTTCCCAAAGGCGCTGGAATTACAGACATGAGCTACCATACAATGGTCAATTTTTGAAATACAGAAAATATTGCTTTTTATCCTAGAGTAGGCAGTCTCTATCACAGCCATTCATGGAGTTGAAGTGGGCTTTATTATCCAGCCTGGCTTAAAAGCTGGTGCCATTATTTCGTTGCCTCTCTTTGAGTCCTAAAGGCTGCTGCTGTTACTGTTGTTACTGCTTGCTTGCTTTATAAAGTTGACCACTTTTCCTTATCTGAGCTTCCCTTCCTTCAGACTTCCGTGTATGATTTAACTTTACACTTATGAAAAGAACAATTTGCTTGCTTGCTTTTTCTAATTCTTGCCCCTCCCTGAGTCTTGGCCATGGGCTGAACCAAAGAACAGGTTCTGATGTCAGGGACAAAGGCTCTCAAATAACAATCTTTTCAGAAGATCAACAGGGAGAGAGACCAGGCCCCGGATGATGAAGCTGCTGGTGCAGCCACTGAGCCACAAGGCTTTCTCTTCCTTCACTCTGCCTCTTTCTGACAGGGACTGCACAACAGTTGTTCTAAAGCTTTCCCTGGAGGGTGAGCGGTAAGAAACCTGTTACCTAGAGGTATCACCTTTCTGAAGTAGGAGAACAGAAAGCCACACTCTCCCCAGGTGGTGAGTCTCTTGGGGCTTCAGGGTTTTGAAAAGGCTCTTGCTTGGACATCCTGATCCATCCTCCATGATGACGCTGGCCCGACGTTTAAGCTCTGACTCGGGATACAGTTCCTGCCCCATCCTCTCCATTTGTGCTTTTCTGTGTGTCATGGTTGCTGGGCAATAGGACAAAATTATGTTTGGATTCCTGCGTGGGAGGAAAACTTTAAAGCTGCTTTGATCTGCAAATCAAGGGACAAATTCACTTTCACAGGATTTGGTGTAATTGGAAACTTTATTCTGGGGTTGGCTGATGGCTGAACTTGTAGGAGATCAAGGGACTATTTGGCAAGACGTCCTTGAAGGCTGGAGTGGAGGGTTGATAGAGATTGGGGTGCTTAGCTGCCTGGAAGGAAAACAAGGTGTAACAAGATGGTCAGGTCAGCGAAGATCAGCGAAGATGTAAAAGAAAAAAAAAGATGTGTGTACGGAAGCAAGGGAGTAAGAAAAGTGAAAGAGAAATGTCGGAGATGTCAGAGAAGAGATAAAAACAGAAGTGAGAACATCAAAAAGAGGAATGGATGCCCTTGGCAAGAGGAGCTGATAAAGGGAACTATTTTGAGAAACATTTGAGATTTTTCTGACAAGAAAATGGAAGCTATTCCTGGCTCAGGGAATTGTTTGTTTTCAAAACTTGCATAACTGCTCTCTCTTCAGTCATATCTGAATTCTCGTTACTGCCTGTTTAATTGGCAAAGTCACTGTAAGTTTATATCAATTACATTGTTTATTAGTGGGATTAATAATGCCCACAGACAACGAGATACACGGTTAGGAGAACATGGGTTTTAGACTCAGAGGCGTGTGGGTTCACGTCTCAGTTCGGCAGCTCCAGCAGAACTGCCACGTTCTCTCTGTAAATGAGGATGATGCTGGAGCCGTGTTAGGGTGAGGACTGGCAATAAGGACTGCAAAATCCAGCAGGTGGCAAGAGCTCAATTCGTATCATCGGTTATTATTTTTTATTGGTATTATTTCACCCGAAGACAGGGTGTTTGGCCAGATTATATCTGGAGACCTCTTTCGGCTTTATGAGATTTCTCAATGATTTGGATGTGATATAGGAATGTTGAGGTTTTTCTGATCATAGATTTTAGAATGGGAGATATCTTCAAGATAACCTCATCTGTATGCATGTTTTTTTCAATTTATACATAACGAACCGCCCCAAAATTTATTTTTATTTTCATTTATTTGTTTTTTTGAGATGAACTCTCACTCTGTTCCCCAGGCTGGAGTGCAGTTGCACAGTCTTGGCTCACTGCAACCTCACCTCCCGGGTTCAAGCAATTCTCCTGCCTCAGCCTCCCGAGGAGCTGGGATTACAAGAGTGCAACACCACGCCCGGCTAATTTCTGTATTTTTAGTAGAGACAGGGTTTCTCCATGTTAGCTAGGTTGGTCTCAAACTCCTGGCCTCAAGTCATCTGCCTGTCTCGGCCTCCCAAAGTAGTGCTGGTATTTCAGGTGTGAGCCACCGCTCCCGGTCTCACCCCAAAATTTAAAGGCTTAAAACTACTTCTGTTTATTAGCTTAGCATTCTATGGGCTAGCCATTTGGGCTGGACTCAGCTAGGTGGGTTGCCCGGGATCACACATTGGGCACCACTATGACAGCCTGGCTGGATCCGGATGGTCTAAGATGACTTCACCCACGTGTTGGGTAGTTAGCAATGGCTCTCTGCTGGGCCTTTTTCTGTGCACGGTCTCATCTTCAAGGAGACCAACCCAAGCTTCCTTATACAGAAGTCTCAAGGTCTCAAGAGGAAGAGAGCAGAAGCTGTAAGATACATGGAGGCCTGGATTCAGAAATCTCAGTTTCACTTCCACCATGTTCTATTGGTTTTAGCAAGTGCGAGTCTGGCCCAGATTCCAGGAGGAGGTGAAGGGAGGTGCCTCTTAACAGCAGTTGTCCTGGGTCAGTCTCACTTCAAAGGCCAGAACTCTTTCTGTTTTGCTTCCTTGGTAATAGTAAACACAATGCCATCACTGACTACCCGAACCTTGAATTTTCTGGCTGTTGACTGTACCTGTTCATCCACTTTCCTGACAACGACTAAGAAAGAGGTTAAAGAGACCTTGCCTCAGCCGGGTGCAGTGGCTCACGCCTGTAATCCCAGCACTTTGGGAGGCCGAGGCGGGTGGATCATGAGGTCAGGAGATCGAGACCATCCTGGCTAACACGGTGAAACCACGTCTCTACTAAAAATACAAAAATTAACCAGGCGAGGTGGTGGGGCCTGTAGTCTCAGCTACTCGGGAAGCTGAGGCAGGAGAATGGCGTGAACCCAGGAGGCAGAGCTTGCAGTGAGCCGAGATTGCGCCACTGCACAACAGCCTGGGCGACAAAGCGAGACTCCATTGCCAAGGAGTGTACCTCCAGGAATGATAGGAATTGTGGAGGAATTCTTTGCAAACAATCTACCCATCATTTATTCCTCTTCAACAAGTGGGGAAAGAAAAACCAAGAAAGTTAAATATTTGGCCAAGATCACCCAGCTAGAATCTGACACTACTCGTGGGCTCTGTCTCCTATCTGACAGTAACTCAAGAATGGGCCAGGGAGGGTTTCATTAACAAGGAGCAGACAAGAGGGGCCAACGAATTACTTAAAACAACGACTGGGAGATAAACGGACAGCTATCATTTACTGAGCATGTTCTAAATGGTTAGTACACAATTAATTTGTCATGGAGAAAAGATGGGCACAAACCCTTGCTCAGAATAAAGACTAACAAAAGTGACAAGCAAATGTCAGCAAGGACTAAGCTGGGAAAGACAGAGAGGAGGGGGAGGTGGGTGTCATAACTCAAGGCTGGAAATAAAGGAAAAATAAGTTTAACTCAGGAATAGGAATATAAGAGGAGTGGCGTATTCATGAGGTGCTAAGGTGAAATCCAAGGCAGCATTTCGCAGACAGATTCATGTGAATGAAGAAAGGACATTTTGACTTGGAGCAGAGGGCTGGGCCTCTGGCCCAGCAAGAAAAGACCTGATTTAATTTAATCAAGTTGATCAGCCTCAGGGTAAAACAAATTAGAAGTGTAGACAACAGTTCCTTGTGATATGTTGAGTCAAGCTGGACTAATTAAGCAGGCAAGCTGTGTATTAGTAATTTCACTGTATGTATGTCATTCTCAACCCTGAGGTTCTCATTGGCATAAAGTGGACTGTACGTCCCAATTGGCGCTGAATATATAACAAGCCCACATGGAAGAGGAAGAGCCTTGTGCAGGCTGGTTATGAAGTTGGTTGAATTCTGTTTAGAAACAAATGTTATCTTTGTCAAACTGGGACTAGCGGGAATGGAAAGTACGGTCCTCAAGATTCATGTCACCGCATTTCCACTTTATGTTTAGATTTTTTTCTTACTTGCTAATGTCGAGCTTATTTGATGGTTTTTTTAAGTAAATGAACGAATCTAGACCACTGATTTTATAATTGTTGTGCTCTTTTTAGTACCAGAAGCTCAGTAAACCATTGTAAATGTACAAACTATACTTCCTGGGGATCTTGGGTGCGTAGGGTTAAGAAGATGAATTACAGGTACCCAGAGAGTTTGAGTTTAGACTTTTATGTCATATTTTCTCTTCCTGGGTCACCCTTACATCAAAGGCCAAAACTATTTCTGTGTTGCTTCCTTGGTAATAGTAAACATGATGCCATTATTGACTACCTGAACCTTGAATATCCTGGCTGACGACTGTACCTGTTAATCACTTTCCTGACAGCCATCCCTAGAGTCATCCTTGAAATATTTCTGCTTCAAAAATATTTGAATTTCTTCAAAATCTTGCCCCTTTCATGTATCTGCATGCCACTACTGTCTGAATTTCATTTCTCACTATCTTCAGGAAACAAATACTAGCATAAACGTATCTACGGATTATTTATATTTTACTTCCAACAGCCCTAACCAGAGTAGGGTTTGTATAGCTCAACATTCAAAATTTAATCAAAATGAAAGTCAATCTCATTACAATAAGACGATGATCAAAAACAGGAAAAGAAAGTCAAAAACTTTCTTATTTAAAACACATAAGAAAAATGAGCTTTTTAAAATTAAACATTTCTTATTCCAATAAAGAACTCTGAGACACTGAGCTTTTTTCTTTTTTTAGAAGATGGAGTCTCACTCTGTCACCCAGGCTGGAGTGCAGTGGTGCAATCTTGGCTCACTGCAACCTCCCTCTCCTGTGTTTAAGTGATTCTCCTGCCTCAGCCTCCTGAGTAGCTGGGATTACAGGCGCCCACCACCAAGCCTGGCTAATTTTGTATTTTTAGTAGAGACGGGGTTTTGCCATGTTGGCCAGGCTGGTCTTGAACTCCTGACCTCAGTGATCCACCTGCCTCAGCCTCCCAAAGTGCTGGGATTACAGGCGTGAGCCACCACACCCGGCTAAGACACTGATTTATAAATTGACAAAATATACAATTGCCAAATCACAAAGTATAATTACTAAACAGACCTAAAGGAAGAGTTCAAGCCTTCCTATTATCAAAGAAATGTAACATATTTTATTAAACAAAGAAAAGAAAGATTCTTAAAAAGAAAAATAATTACTAACAATTATAAATAGTACCACCAAAATATTAAATTAGAAAAATAAAAATACTTGAAATAGTACCTTGTCTTCTAAGGATGCCTAGTGGCAGACTTGTACTTTGCTGGCATAAATGATATTGGTGTAGCTATTTTGGTAGTATGTATAAAGAATGACAAAAAGGGCTGGGGTCTGTTGTTCATGCCTGTAATCCCAGCACTTTGGGATGCCAAGGTGGGAGGATCAATTGAGGCCAAGAGTGAGAGACCAGCCTGGGCAACAGAGTGAGAGCTCTATCTCTACAAAAAACTATAATATTAGCTGGGCATAGCAGCGTGCACCTGTAGTCCTAGTTACTCAAGAGGTTGAGGCAAGAGAGTCATTTGAGCCCAGGAGTTCGAGGTTGCAGTGAGCTGTGATGGCACCACTGCACTCCAGCCAGGACAACAGAGTGAGACCCTGTCTCTAGAAAAAATAAAATTTAACTTTAAAAAAAAATCACAAAAATGTTTTGACTCTTTGGCCCAATCATTCTACTTTCGTGTCTGACAGACACTATACAAATAGAAAATGCACAATAATATTTATTACAGCAATATTTATAAAGAAAATTCTCAATGTCCTGGATGAGGAGAATAATAAATAAAGGATGGAAAACACACTAGCTTGAATATTATGCAAATACTTAATGATTGCTCTGAAGATGAGTGATGTTAAAGGTGTTATTTAGGTTTCGGTAATGTTAAGTTTTTGCAGTGTTAACTTTTGGGTTTTTAAAGATTATATATGCATGATATCTGTAAGTGGCATCTTCTTTTTTTTTTTTTTGAGACAGAGTCTTATTCTGTCATCCAGGCTGGAGTGCAGTGGTGCGATCTCAGCTCACTGCAAGCTCCACCTCCTGGGTTCACGCCATTCTCCTGCCTCAGCCTCCCAAGTAGCTGGGACTACAGGTGCCTGCCACCACATCCAGCTAATTTTTTTCTTTTTTTTTTTTTTTTTTTTTTTTTTTTAGTAGAGATGGGGTTTCACCATGTTAGCCAGGCTGGTCTCGATCTCCTGACCTCGTGATCCACCCGCTTCGGTCTCCCAAAGTGCTGGGATTACAGGCGTGAGCCACCGTGCCTGGCTTGTGAGTGGCATCTTCTATGCACTTCTGTAAATCAGAAGTCTAGGACTCTTCCTTGATGTGTCTCTACCCCTACTCCCCAAAACGCCATTACTTGGGAATCACTTTTCACCTTAAGTCACCCTGAACACAAAGTCTCCAGCTTCCCCACTACCATCCTGGTCCAAGCAAGCACCTCTTTCTTTTAGATCCTACAAGTATCCCGACTGGTCTCCTGCCCTCCACTGGAATCTACTCTCTACCTGCAGCTAGGATGATCTTTCAAAAATGCAAATCCAATGTGTCTTGCCCCTGCTGAGCCATCAATCATTGTTGCATGACCAAACACCAAACCGCAGAACCTTACCCCTAATGCTATGTTATCTAACAGCTGCCTGTCTTTCTGTTTACTTGGGCTTCCTCTCTGTCCCCGCACTCCAGCTACACAGGCCTTACTTCAATTCCTTACTTCTTCTCTGGGTGCACTTGTTGCTCTACAGAGTCTACCCCTCTGCCTGGAAAGCTCTCTCCCAGACCCTTCTGCCATGACCCTTTGGCCTCATCCTTCGTCCTTCATTCTTCCAGCCCGATGTCATCTCAGGGAAATCTTCACTGGTGGTGCCTTAGCCCAGGTCCTTGTTATGTGCTCTCTTAGCAACTATTTACTGGTTTTTGTTTTGTTTTGTTTTGTTTTTTCAAGGCAGAGTCTCGCTGTGTCACCCAGGCTGGAGTGCAGTAGTACGATCTCGGCTCACTGCATCCTCCACCTCCCGAGTTCAAGCGATTCTCCTGCCTCACCCTCCTGAGTAGCTGAGACTACAGGCGTGTGCCACCACACCCAGCTCACTTTTTGTATTTTTAGTAAAGATGGGGTTTCACCATGTTAGCCAGGATGGTCTCAATCTTCTAACCTCATGATCCACCTGCCTTGGCCTCCCAATGTACTGGGATTACAGGCGTAAGCCACTGTGCCCGGCCTATTTACTATTTTTTTAGACCAGATCTCACTCTTTTGCCCAGGCTGAGTGCAGTGGTGTGATCCTAGGTCACTGAGCCTCCAGCTCCTGGGTTCAAGGGATCATCCTGCCTCCGCCTCCTGAACAGCTGAGACTACAGGAGCACACCACTACACCTGGCTAATTTTTAAATTTTTTGTAGAAATGGGTTTCCGCTATGTTGGCCAGGCTGGTCTCTCACTCCTGGCCTCAAGTGATCCTCCCACCTTATTTCCCAAAGCACTGGGATTACAGACAAGAGCAACCACACCCACCCCTATTTACTTTTTTATTGTTTCCCCCTGACACACACCCCCACTCCAGCAGAATTTAAATCCCATGAAGGCAGGGACTTGTTCACTGTTCTTTGCCCAGGGTTCAAATGTGTGTTGAGTGAATAAGTCATATTTACCACTATTTGTTACCTTATGTCAATATTGTTATTGGATTCATATCTGTCTCTCCCACTAGACTGTAATCTCTCTAGGGTGGGAGCTCACCACTGTATGCCACCATTGTATGCCAGCATTTGCACCATAGGAGGCCTTCCACAAACCTATATTGAATATTATATATATATCTCAGCATCCCAAGTAGCTGGGACCACAGGTGCAAGCAACCACACCTGGCTAACTTTTAAACTTTTTGTAGAGACAGAGTCTCACCATGTTGCCCAGGCTGGTCTTGAATTCCTGGACTCAAGCAATCCACCTCCCTTGGCCTCCCAAAGTGCTGGGATTACTGGTGTGAGCTACCGCGCCCAGCCTGGATATATTTTATCTCAATTGTGTTAGAAATGCAGCAGAAAAATCACACCGAAAAAGTAATATTGACTGTGTTCAGATTATGACAATATTACTGATTTCTTTCTGTCTCCAGAAAAAAAAATTGATGGAAAAGTGAAAACACAAATAAAAGTTCACAATTAAACAAAAAGAAGAAATAGCTCCATATATTGTAGATATTGTATAATAAAAAAATAAAATGAAAAATAATAAGCTAAAAATAGAAATGATACCTATAATTAATCTACTCTAAAACATCAGGTGTTTTCAACTTTTTTTTTTCAGTGTGCCCAAAAGGGGAATCATTTTTACATAGCTATAATCATAGATAAATGTTGTATTTTCATTTTCCTGCTTCATGTTATGTCATGTGCATTTTCCCAGGATTCTATGTTGTCTACATAATTATTGTTAACAACTCAGTTGCTCAGTTAAATTAATGTTCTTGGGGTGGGGTTATTGCTGTAAGATAAATTTCCTGGTGTGGATTTCAAAGTGTATGAGTACTTTCAGGGAAATACAGATTTCTGGCTTCACTGGCCAGAAGACAGAAAAGAAGCAGGCAGTGGTGGGTATGTACACAACCGTGGAAGGAAAGCTTGAGGTACGATTAAGTGAACTGTGATTACTTTTAAAAGAGAGTCAGGGCTCGGCATGGTGGCTCATGCTTGTAATCTCAACAGTTTGAGAGGCTGAAGCGGGAGGATCGCTTGAGGCCAGGAGTTCAAGGCAAGCCTGGGCAACAGAGTGAGATTCTGTCTCTACAAAAATCAGTCAGGGACGGTGGTCCCAGCTAAGGAAGGAGACCGCTACTACTCCTGCTGCCCTCCTCCCCCCACCTTGCCTAGTTCACAAGACAGGAGGAAAGAGAGAAAGCAAAAAGTTAGAAAGAAACAAAAGTAAGATAAATAGCCAGACAACCTTGGCACCACCATCCGGCCCTAGGAGTTAAAAAAAAGTAATAATAATAACATCAACCCCGACCTAAACTACTTGTGTTATCTGTAAATTCCAGACACTGTATGAAAAAAACCTTGTAAAACTTTTTCTGTTAGCTGATGCATGTAGCCCCCAGTCACGTTTCCCACACTTGCTCGATTTATCACGACCCTTTCACATGGACCCCTTAAAGTTGTAAGCCTTTAAAAAGGCCAAGAATTTCTTTTTCGGGGAGCTCGGCTCTTAAGACGCGAGTCTGCCGACACTCCCGGCAGAATAAAAACCTCTTCTTTCTTTAATCCGGTGTCTGAGGAGTTTTGTCTGCAGCTCGTCCTGCTACACAGCTACTGGGGAGGTTGAGGCCAGAGGATCACTTGAGCCTAGGAGGTCAAGGCTTCAGTGATCTATATCGCACCACTGCACTCCAGCCTGGGCAACAGAGTGAGACGTTGTCTCTAGAAATAAATGCAGAAATAAAGAAAATGTGTAAAAAGAAAGTCAATATTACACCAAGCCCGTATGGGGGAAAATGTTGTTTATATGAAACATTTCTAAGTCAAGTAGCTTGACTGTCTCCTGAAATGAGACCGATGTTTTCAGAAACAGAGAAAGGTGGTGCCAGCTTTTGGGGAACTGACAATTAGGGAGGGCTCCAAGGAAGGAGAGGTCGGGTACAAATGTGGGTCATTAGTAAGTGAGGTGTTCATAAGTTAGAGGCAGCCAATATTGGTTAGAAGCAGATACTTAGGATCTCTTAGTCTGCTCTGTTAGTAAATGAAGTAGCAATAGAGACAGGAGTACCAGGCATCAGAGGGAGGAAATGGCAAAAAATTTGCATTGAGGCACCAATGCAAATTCTGTAAGTTGAACATGTTGATTGCTGTCTAGTGCTTTGCAAAATGCAAGTCTGGGCAGGGTGACCTCTGGCTCCTTTCTCGAATATTTTATAAAATAGCAGTATCATAGCCCCAAGCAGGAGCCTGAGTTGCAGCCATCTCAGTTCATTGCCTTTTAACTCCAGATTTGCCACGTCGCAAATATCTTGCTCTTCAGTTCCTTAGCAATACAAAGACCCTAACACTGTGCTTTACAGCAGACCCTGGATAAAGGATAACAGCTGCTGAGCCACACGGAATACTTTTCAAAGCAGCAGAATCTCCCAAGGTTGGAACCCAACAACTTGCCTAACTTTTTCATTAGTGCTATCTAAAAGCAACCACTCTATAAGTCTTGTCATCATGTTCTTCAGACTCCACTTTCTGTTCATTTTGCCTCCGTCCAGGAACATCTCCCTCTGAATTAGGGACCTCTCATTTCCAAACAGTTCTAGAGTCTTCCTTAAATAGAGCAAAATGATCTACTTTGAAAAAAGTATTAATAAATCACAACAACTGGTGATTTAATTAAGAACTTAAAGCAGCATTTTCATTTGAAAGAGAATTGGGCAGGAAAGGGGAGGAGAGAAGAAAAAAAAGTAATAGGATTTCAGGCCACATGTTCTGACAATATGGGGCAGACATATTTGTGTGCCGCATGGCTTTTCTGTCCATCTCAAATTACCCCACTACCTTTGCATTAGACTTGTGCTCACTCATGGGCTTTTGTGTTTTTGTGTGTAAAGAACTTCATTATCTAAGACCATTATATTCGGCAGGGTGCGGTGGTTCACGCCTGTAATCCCAGCACTTTGGGAGGCAGAGGCAGGGGTGATCATTTGTGGTCAGGAGTTCAAGACCAGCCTGGTCAACATGGCAAAACCCCGTCTCTACTAAAAATACAGAAATTAGCCAGGCGTGGTGGCGGGCGCCTGTAATCCCAGCTATTCAGGAGTCTGAGGCAGGAGAATCACTTGAACCCGGGAGGCAGAGGTTGCAGTGAGCCAAGATTACACCACTGCGCTCCAGCCTGGGTGACAGAGAGAGACTCTGTCTCAAAAAATAATAATCATAATAACAAGAGTGTTACATTCAATAATTTCTTTTCTGCATGTTAGCTTTTATCTTTGACCACTGGATGGACAAGCAAGTATCCTATTTGTTACATTCACTGTTGAATCCATTGCCTACCTGGGGCCTCATAAACACTAAATTGATTAACATTGCTCAATAAACATTTAATGAATTAACAAGTGAATGAATGAGTAATCAAAATGAGAATATTCTAGTTTCTGCATGTCATTAGAACATCTATCATTCAATTGCATTATTAGGTCAGGTTTTAGCACATTGCTTAATCCAGGTTGTCCTCATCAGCCTGATGATTAGTTTAACTACTGGCAAAAACTTTTACTTTGCCATCATGTTTACAAAGAATACTAAAAAAGAAAAAAAAAGAATATACCTAAAATACATTCAGTGTTGAAAGGGAAATTCTGATTAGAGCCATTTTTTTTCTAGACTCATAGATTATGCTGCTCCTCCATTAGGTAAAGTTTAGCCCATCACATGAATTGGCATTAGATGTGAATGAATTTAAAGAGTGCATTGAGGCTGGACCAGGTGGCTCACTCCTGTAATCCCAGCACTTTGGGAGGCTGAGGCATGCAGATCACTTGAGCTCAGGAGTTCGAGACCAGCCTGGGCAACATGGTGAAACCCTATGTCTACTAAAAATAGAAAAAATTAGCTGGTCATGGTGGTATGCGTCTGTGGTCTCAGCTACTTGGGAAGCTGAGGTGAGAGGATCACTTGAGCCCAGGAGGTGGAGGTTGCAGTGAGATGAGGTTGTGCCACTGTACTCCAGCCTGGTGACAGAGTGAGACCCCCATCTCAAAAAAAAAAAGTACATTGATTTAAGGATGAGCTTGATGTTAAGAAAATAAATAAAGACTGCGCTAATGTTTTTATTTTATTTCAGCAAACTTCAGAAGACAAAGAGGGATATCAGATGGCTTCAGGGAGTGACTGGTGAATGGTTTGAAGAAATTCAAAGAAAAAAGTTTTGCAACGAAACAGATGTTAGCCAGATGTTAAAACAACCACTTACATACAGGCTAAGGAAGGAGATGGCAAAAAATGGTAAGAAAAAGACTTTAGATTTAAAGTTGGTTTCTTTTTTTCTGTGGCATAGTATTGTAGATAATGGCCCAGTGGATCTCCAATGTAACCAATCCATGTTTAGAAATATTTTAAAGTCGTAAGCCACAAAAGTTTATAATACAATATACACTTAAAAAAAAGTGAACTGAAATTTTACTGTAATAATGTCTTGGGGTTTTTTGTTTTTTGTTTTTGTTTTTTTGAATCGGACAAGATAGCATAGTGGGTAGGAATATAGACTGTGATGTCAACAGAGGCCTGGATTCCAATCTACTCTGTCTCTATTCATGTGAGTCTGTTCAAGTCATTTACTCTCTGTAAACCTCAGTTTCCTCATCTTTAAATGGATACAATGATACCTACACCTCATAAGGTGGTTATGAGAATTAAGTAAAATTATGTGTATAGTGTATTAAGCTGGGCGGGGGCAGTGGCTCACAATTGCAATCCCAGCACTTTGGGAGGCTGAGGCAGGAGGTGGCAGGTGCCTGGAGTTTGAGACCAGCCCGGGCCACATGGTGAAACCTCATTTCTACAGAAAAATACAAAAATTAGCTGGACGTAGTGGTGCCCACCTATAGCCCCAGCTACTCTGGAGGCTGAGGCGGGAGGATTAGTTAAGCCTAGGAGGCAGAGGTTGCAGTGAGCTGAGATCATGCCACTGCACTCCGGCCTAGGCAACAGAGTAAGACTGCACCTCAAAAAATAAATAAATAAATAATAAAATACTAAGCTGGAACAGGGTAAGCACTTAAATAAATGGGATGACTATGATGAAGGGGGAGGAAGAAAAAGCGGAGGGGTGGAGGAAAGGAGAATCAGAGATCAGAGAAGGGAGGGAAGGTGGTGGAGGAGCTGCCACACTTCTGGAACTTTGGTAAACTCTATGAATGAGTTCTAATAAATGCCTTCTATATAGAAAAAAAGAACACTTGCTTTCACAGGGCTATTGCGAAGATAACCAAAGTGCACTAGAAACTATAAAATACTAAAATAAAGTATCTTTTTACTGGCGCAGAGTCACATTGACTACTTTTTTGCATGTTATTAACATTAGTAACATCATGAAACATGTAAAAATAATTCTAAACTTCTATATTGATAATATCTTGCAACTCTCATAATAAACATATCTGTGTTTATTACATATCTGAACTCACAGTTCAGATTTTTTAGATCACCCCCATACATACCCTCTTGACTTTTCCCTTGTCCTAAATTCTCCTAATATTTATAAAGTCAGCATGTCCAAAATCATTATAATATCATGGATTTTTTAAAATTTTATTTATTTATTTATTTTGAGATGGAGTCTCACTCTGTCACCCAGGCTGGAGTGTAGTGGCGCCATCTTGGCTCATTGCAACCTCCACCTCCCAGGTTCAAGCGATTCTCCTACTCAGCTTCCTGAGTAGCTGGGATTATAGGTGTGCGCCACAACGCCTGGCTAATTTTTTTGTATTTTTAGTAGAGATGGGGTTTCTCCATGTTGGCCAGGCTGGTCTCGAACTCTTGACCTCAGGTGATCCGCCCATCTCAGCCTCCCAAAGTACTGGGATTACAGGCGTGAGCCACTGTGCCTGGCCAATATTATGGATTTTGTATATGTTGATGTTGCCTTTGAATTTGTAATACCCGTATATTATCTATACATATATATTATACATAAACAGGTTGAATATCCGTTATCTGACATGTTTGGGACCAGAAGTATTTCTGATTTCAGATCTTTTTGGATTTTGAAATATTTGCATTATATAAACTGAAAAGTTGAGCATCCCAAATCCAAAAATCCCTAATCTGAAAGGCTCCAGTGAGCATTTTCTTTGAGCATCATGTTGGTGCTCAAATTCTTTTGGATTTTGGAGGAATTTTGGATTTCAAGTTTTTTGGGTTTAGGATGCTCACCCTGTATATGTTACATGCAAACACATATATAAACCATGTATGTAGCAAATACATATCCACAGAGATAGATTTTGGAAACGAATGAAGAACAATCTAAATGACTTAATTTCCTTTTCCTCTACTTTCTTCAGTATAAGAAGTTACGTAGTATGTGTCTATCACCATTGTTATAAGGTACTGAAATAAAAACTTCTGAAGGACAGCATGGTTAAGCAACATGAGAATTGAATGGGGTCCCTGACTTCCTAGCTTGGGTGAGAGGAAGAACACTGCAGGGAATTTGATTCACAGTACACGTGGAAACGTTCCCTACTATTTGAGTTTTCTGTACGCGGCAGAACCATCAGAGGGGCAGGAGAGAGGTGGTTCTGACTCCCTTAGTCCCTGAGGTCTTCATGTGAGGTTGCCTGCCCTGTCTCTAGTCTGCATAGAGGGAGAAAGTGACGTAAGAGCAGAGGCTTCATTCTTTCAAGTATATTTACTTGGAAATAATTGATGTAAAATTTTTACAATTTTTTTTTTTTTTTAGATCCAATAGAATTACCTACATCAAGATCTAAAAATGTAACTAATCAAAAGAAGCCAACACCTTTTTCTTCCCGGATGAGCTTCAGGTCGTCATTTGCTTCCCTGTTCTCATTCAGGAAATCTGGAAAGGAGACTTCAAAGCTTCCATCGCTGGGACAGAAAGGGTGAGTTAAACTCAGGTCATGTTACGGCCCATTTGTTATCCGATATCAGAGGCCAGCAGCCTGTTTTGTGTTCAAAGTGTTTAATGTTTGTTCTTAGAATTTCAATTCAATTGGTATTCATAACAAAGGAAATGGGACTTAGCTTGCATAGTGATGAAGTTCTTAGGAAACCATGAAATTTGGCTCACCTGAAATCCAACTTCTAACGAACTACAGCGTGCATTGGTGGTGCATTTGGTGAGTGATGGGTTAAATATTGGGAAATAGTGATTGCCAGTTTTTCCACTGCTCCAAGAGTCTGGCCTATGCCCTGGCCAGGAAGATATATTTAAATAAAAACTATTCCTTCTTTGCAGAGTATGTGTCCTGGTCACGTCCTGGTCATAAGGAGAGTTGGGGTATAAAGACTAGGTGAGCGAAAATGTGAGACAAAGAGACTAGAGATAAACAGAATTCTAAAGCAGAGGGAGGAAATGTGATTACTGTTACTAGAAATACTGTTCCCATGTGTTTGCTCAGAATGTATAAGGTGAGGGAAGAGAAGCTTTTGGAGCAGCGGAAACTTAGTTCCAGATGGTTCCCAGTTTAGAACTGTGCAAATCAGTTCACTTGACTCAGTATGTTGTTGGATTACTTTGTGAAAAACAAGCAAGGCTATGCTTAAGTGCAATCGAGCTGACTGCTAAATATTTTCGGCATGTCTTCCTGGTTGCAAAGCTTCCCACCCTCTTAAGGTGTTGGCTTGGCACGTGATGTGTTCCGTGTGCCGTCAAATCACACGGTGTGTTGCAGCACTAAATAAAAGGTGTTGGAGGTCACTGTTGCTGAGAAACAAGAGGCAGCAAGCAGCTGGTGGGTCGTGTGATGAGGCTGCTGGATTTAGCAGACCACTGTCCTCCCCTCTTGGGTGAATGGAGGGTTTTTCACTTCCAGCTTTCACCCGAGGCTGTTTTTGTCTGATGAAAAAAAGAGCTGACCACAATGTAGATTTATGTGACTGTAGCTACCAGAGTCACTAGCAAGGAAATACTCTTCAAATAGGTGAGTCGTTTCTCTTTGTAAAAATTTTTGAGAGACTAGTGATTCTCGCATTTGGGGGATTTAAAATTGAGAAAATGTTTCTTGCACAGTAAATATTTCTTTGAGGGAGAAAAAAATATTTCCACTGCACGGTATAGCTAGGATTTGTGATATCATTTGTATCTTAGGTGATTTTCTTTAAGGCAGAATGTTGTATAGCTGAACCATCTAATATTAGTAAACCGGGAAAAGTTGAGGAACCTGTTAATTCTATGGGCAAGTTATTTCCAAGCTCATATTGCAAATCATTGCAAAGGTGGATCAAAGAAGATATGGATCTATAATCTTCATTCTGGGTATCATGTTTTTTGGCTATAGACCAAACTGGAAAACATTAAAACTCTTGCAACATTCTGTTTAGCAAATGTTCTTCTTAGATATCGAAATACTTGCAGCTGTCTTTTAACAGGGAGAATTGAAACATAGACACAACATGCAGAAATAAAATAAATATGATCATTTAAGTATATTTATGTATGTTTAGTAGTTTTCAGAATTTGTCATCTTCAAATGCATTTTACTTTCAAAACATAAATGGAATATTTAACATTTATCTTATTGTTATTGATATTGATAAGTATTTATTATTTCTGCTGGTGCAGAATATAATTAAAGGCACTGGATTTTGCTCCTAAGAGGTTTCAGAAGATGAAATATAAAATCATGTTGTTTTTATTTTTAAATTTGAATGTGACCTAAATATTTGGATATGAATCCTATATGTGGGAGAAGAAGTGTTTATTAAAGGGGGCATTGTATTATGAGGAGGTAATATAAATCAGGTCATACATTATGAAGGGCTTATAATCTCAGGTAGAACCTAACTTTCTTTGGCAGTGTTGATCTGAAATAGAAAATCAATCTGCAAAATGGACTGTGATTCAGGAGCTCCTCCTTACCTACAAGCACCCTGGGAGGGACTGACAAATGGCCCAGGGACACACAGTCATCCTCTGCAGGCAGCAGTCAGGTTTCTACTTGCTGAAGCCATCAAGGGCTTGACTGGCACACTCAGTGCTCTGGAAAACAAATCAGTAAAGCAATTTAGAGGATCTTTTGCAAATCGGAGAAAAAGAATCAACACAAGGTGAAAGATAGCCTTCTGATCAGCACTTTAAAACGTGCTTATCAGAGACTTTTTTTTTCTCTTTTTTAAGCTTTGGTTCTAACTGAGAAATGCACTGGGTAATAGGCAGCCCTCCCCAGAAGAACATGGACTTCATCATTTCACCAGATTCACTTGTTCCCTTTAAGGCCTAGCCAATAATAGGATATGATATCTTCAAGCTCTGATTTCCTAATATCAGAGATAAAAAGCCATAGGAACACAGCGACTTGGTGAATTTGTAAAAAATGTAAAAAGAAAGGCCTGTCATGGCGGCTTATGCCTGTAATCCCGGCACTTGGGGAGGGCAAGGCGGAAGGATCACTTGAGCCCAGGAATTTTGAGACCAGCTTGAGCAACATGCTGAAACCCCATCTCTACCAAAAAGATAAATTATCTGGGCATGGTGGCGCAAGCCTGTAGTTCCAGCAACTTGGGAAGGTGAGGTAGGAGGATCACTTGAGCCTGGGAGGTGGAGGATACAGTGAGGCATAATCATGCCGCTGCACTCCTGCCTGCGTGACAGAGTAAAACTCTGTTTCAAAAAAAAAAAAAAGCAAAAAGATTGACCACTTCTGCCTCAGATACGATTTGCTCCTCTTCTCAAACATATACACTTCCCAAATTATCCCATTATGATTTTAATCCTATTCATAAATGATTGACCCCACTCCAACCCCAGGAAAAAAGAAAAATACTTTCCATTTCTGTTTTAATATATACATTCCTAGCCAATAAATCCAAGAAAAGTATACATATATACATGTAGCTTTCCCTCAACATCTTCCTGCAAGTCATGTTTCCACGGGTCTTGTTCTGGGGTATCTAGTGCATGTAACATGTGCTCAGCCCCTACCATAGAATTTCAGTAACTTTGTCATCTCACAAATGCCTTCCACAGGGCATCCAATGGTGTAAGTCATACATGCAGTCTTCTCAGCTGCCAAGCAGAATCTATAGTTGTTCCTTTCTTGTTCCAGACCCCCAATTATTCCAGTGATGCCCTCCCTACTACGAATAAGTGATGTGCATTGCCCTTCGGATGCAAAGAGCTTTGGGGGATCCACCTAGCTACTCTCAGGCATGTCCAAATTTTCCTGACCCATAGGGCGTACACAGCTCAGACAGTCCAGCTGCAAACTCTAGGTTACATAAGTAAAAAGGTCAAATTCTATTTTGGAAAACTAAAAGGGCAGATCATTTTTTTTTCCTGGTCTCTCTGTCTCTTGATCTCTCTCTCTGTTACCCCCCTTCTCTCCTCCTCCCTCCCTCCTCCTTCCAAATGCCCTACTGTGTACTCTTGCTTGTTGCTAGTTGAGTGCCTATGTCTGAGTTGGAAGACACAGGAATCTAAGACACCTAGATTGCAGGAGAAGTCAGAGAAAGCAAGCTCCTTCTTTGGAAATGCTCCTTCTGTGATTCCAGGCATGGTGTCCACAGATAAATGGCAGCATTGTGTGGCAAGAGGGAGAAACAAGACAAGGGCAGTGGTTTTGAGTGTTATCCCGGGTGGCTTATGGTTCCCAGCTGGTCTGATCGATCATTATTAGAATCTCATCAGCAATTGTTAAATGAAGACAGACAATCAGGCTCCAACCTGGTGCTTTTGAAGTAAGGCACAGGGAGCTTTACTTATTTATTTTTAATTCTCCAGAATATTTGGGTACTCATTCAAGTTCAGGAAGTGCTGCAGCTTAGCTTCCTCTCACTCTGGTAAGGGCTGTCAGAATTTTTGGCATGGGGGATAAAAGCCAGGTAATAGCTTCCCTTTCATGTATTTATCAAGCTTCTGTCCCCCTCTGGATCAGACCCTATGTTAAGTGCTGGAAATCAAACAGTGAAATGAAAGCAAAGTCCCGCCTGGAGGATTTTATATTCTAGTGGGGAACACCATATTGCTGCATAGGTCAGGCAGGCAGCATGCCACAGAACTTTAGGATGTGCCACTTGCATCATGACCGTCATGGATTTGTACATGTCTTATGGCAATTTCCAGCAAATGACAGGAAGGGGTCTTGAGAAAGGGGTGCCCTGTAGAATTCACACAGGGATGCCATGTGGCCTAGCTGCCTAAGTAACAGCTGGGTACAGTGACAATGACAGTAGAAGGTGGTGAGTGCTATGGTGACGCATGATGTTCCTGCCAGGAAACAATGTAGAAGTACTTAGCTCAGACTAGAGGATCAAGATCCCTTCCTGGAAGAGGACAGCTAATTTTTGAAAAACAAATAAGACTAAGCCAGGCAATTAAGAATCCAGACGCTGCACTTGGCCAAAGAAATGACATAAACCAAAGTGCAGAGAGTGGAGAAGGCAGGAATTCATCCAGGTCACTGAGGTTCAGTGACCCAGTACAAGGTGAGGGCTGATAAGCGATGGGGGAGGAGAGGTTGGCAGACGCCACAACACAGGGGCCTTATATGTGCACTGCCCCTAAGGAGCTTGGACTCATTCCTGCGGGCAGTGGGGAGAGCCATTAATACTTTTAAAATAATACCACTCTTCTCCTTGTTGTATACATATGACGGATAAAATTACCCAAAGCCAGCTCATCTGGACAAACCCTAACCTTTTGGCATATTTCCATGTGTGTACATGCATCCATTGACAGTTTTTAAACAGAGAAGTGACATAATTGGGTCTTCATTTTAGAGAGATTACTGTAGCCCAGTGGTTTTCAACCAAGCGTGATTTTGTCACCCAAAGGAATTTTGGCAATGTTTGAAAACATTTTTGGGTCAGAGGTGGTGGCTGCCTCTAATCTCAGCGCTTTGGGAGGCTGAGGCAGGAGGCTCACTTGAGGCCAGGAGTTTGAAATTAGCCTGGCCAACACAGTCAGGCTGCATCTCTACAAAACATTAAAAAATTAGCCAGGCATGGTGGCACACACCTGTAGTCCTAGCTACTTAGGAGGCTGAGGCAGCAGGATTGCTTAAGCCCAGAAGGTCAAGCTTCAGTGAACTTTGATTGTGCTGCTGCACTCCAGCCTGGGCAACAGAGCAAGACCCTATCTCAATAAAAAGAAAACATTTTTGTTTTCCACAACTGAAGAGGGGAGGGTGCAATTGGGATCCAGTGGGTAGAGGCCAGGGATGCTGCTAAACATCCTACAGTGCTCACAACAGATCACCACAACAAAGAAACGTCAACAGTGTAGAGACTGAAAATCTTTCTTCTAGCCGTATGCAAAGAATAGATTTGAGGGGGCAAAATTAGGGTCAGGGAGACCAAGTAGAGATTGCTGAGATAATGGTGGCCTAAACTAAGGTAGAGGCAAGAAGGAAAACAAAAGAATAGGCAGATTTATACAAGATTTAGAATGTAGGCCAGGCGAGGTGGCTCACGTCCGTAATCCCAGCACTTTGGGAAGCCGAGGCAGGTGGATCATGAGGTCAGGAGTTCACGACTAGTCTGGCCAACATGGTGAAACCCCGTCTCTACTAAAAATTAGACAAATTAGCCAGGTATGGTGGCGGGTGCCTGTAATCCCAGATACTTGGGAGGCTGAGGCAGGAGAATCGCTCGAACCCGGGAGGCAGAGGTTGCAGGGAGCTGAGATCGCACCACTGCACTCCAGCCTGAACGACAGAGCGAGACTCCATCTCAAAAAAAAAAAAAAATGTAGACTCATGAGAACCTAAGAAATGAATGTGGTGGGTAAGGAAGAGAGAGAAGTAGAGATGAACTGTCCACTCTGACTGAGGAAACTCCCTATGGCAGAACGGATCTAGGAAGGTGAGTTATGAGGCTGGAAAGTATGCAGGAACTAGATCATACAGGGCTTTATGAATGCAGAAAAAAATTTCAACTTTCACCTGAGAGCAAATGGAAGTCTGCAGAGAAGTGGCATGATTCAGTTTATATGGATCACTCTGAATAAAGCGTAGAGGATTGGTTGGATTGGGACAAAAACCTGGACACAAAGGACAGTTAAGAGGCTATTACAGCAAAAAAGCCAAAAGATGATAAATGTCTTAACTAGGGTAAAGTCAGGGAGATGTTAGAGATGTGGATGGGTTTGAGAGGGATTTCTGAGTTTGAATCAACAGAGTTTGTTGATTAGGTGGATAGGAAGGACTGCAATGGAAGGAGGACATAGATTCTGTTTTGGACAAGTAGGACAGTGGGTAAAGTGTGCCCCACCAACACTTGGGGGGAAATCACCCAGGGTTCCAGTTAGAAAAGGATATTCTTGAGCCCCACCCTACTCTATTGAGTGAGAATTTCTGAATGGTGTCTGTAAAGGTGTGGAAATGAGAGAATATTTAATGAAGGTGGAATTAATTTGACAAATCTAGAGTACAGGTACCTGTGGAAGAGTGGAATGTGAGCAGATGAGACTTGAAGGGCACTGGATTATCCAGGAGTGTTTGCCAGATTAAAGAAAAGCCTTATGTCATGTTAAGATTTTGATTTTTAAAATTTTCTTAATTTTTTGTATTTTTAGTAGAGACAGAGTTTCACCACGTTGGCCAGGCTGGTCTCAAACATCCGACCTCAAATGATTTGCCCACCTCAGCTGGGATTACAGGTGTGAGCCACTGCGCCTGGCCTCATGTTGAGATTTTGGATAATACTTTATTGTAAGATTTTTAGGCAGGGGATTGATAAGATCAAATTTGCATTTTAGACAGATCTTTCTATTGGTGGTGTGAAGGATGGAGAGGAGTCCAGAAGAAAAACTGTGAAAGTTGACGCTCAGGCAGAATGACTGGAGATGGAGAAATGGGGATATATGTGAAATATCTCAGGTACAGCATCAATAGGACTTGTGGGTAAATGCAGAAGACGAGGTAACTTAGTATCCCTTGAAATGACCAAGTCCAGGGGGCTTTTACCAGCATAGTTTTAATGATACCACTGTTGCTTTTATTGACTCTCCAAGTGGAAACTCTTCACATCAGAAACATAAATTAACTTGTGGGAAGGCCTGGGAGTGGGTGCAGAGACTCTGGGCCCCGAAAACTGCTGAGTCCTATACTCTTCTCCGCAAGTCCACAGGAGCACACGCAACCATGGCACTCTTAGGCAAGCATGTGTCCTTCCACTCGCTGCATGCCCTCACACTTGGTGGTAGCATCCCAACTGTGCTCCAGGCACCCTGTGGTCCTTTAGCTGCATCTCCCTCACACCTGCCATTCTCAGAAACCTGCTCCTGCTGCCCTCACTCCAAAGACTGTGGGGAAGCACCGTAAGGGCTGTAGCCCAGCAGGATTCCAGAAAGAACCTTCACAGTCTGGCATGTAGTCCTGGCTCCAGGCATATTGGATTACTTGCCAGTCCCCGACCTCCCTTGCAGTGCCCCCATCTCCAAGCTTTTGCTCAGGCTATTCTTTAGCCTCTTGTACTGCTTCCACTGCCATCTTCCTATTGCCTTCCCTGTTTGTCCCAGGAAGTGCTTGCTGGCTGGCCCCTCTGCATTTCCCATACATTTTACTTACACCTCTTCATCGTCCTTATCAAGTCTTGACTTAGGGTTTGGCTCTTTACACATCTGCTGTTTCCTAAAAGCTCTCAGAGAACAGGGTCCCTATCTGAGCCATATTTGTTTCCTCCAAAGAGCTCAACATAGTATGCAGAGTGTAGGAGGAAAACAGGCTCAATAAATGAGTATGGAAAAGAAGAATAAAAATAAAAGCAGTATTTAACTCCTAGATATTATTAGTAGATCCAGTATTTCAGAGTTATATGGAAAAATCCATAGTTTTCATTTCAATTTCTGCAAGACTCTGAGCTGAACTATAAAATGCATGTGGTTATCTTAAGGATATAAAATTATTTCGTCTCCCAGGTTTTATGTTCAACTTTTATGAACCATGAAGCAGCTAGAAGTTTGAATGGACAACTGTGCCTTGCCACTTTTAACTGATCTGGACCTAGAGACCCAGTTTCTTTAACTCTTGATCCCCATTACTGTTCTGTCAGTGGAGGAAAGGGCCTGATTTCATACGGAGCACTCAGTCATTATAGTCTATTAAATCTTTTTTTTTTTTTAAGACAGAGTTTTGCTCTTTTCACCCAGGCTGGAGTGCAATGGCGCAATCTCAGCTCACTGCAACCTCTGCCTCCCGGGTTCAAGCAATTCTCCTGCCTCAGCCTCCTGTGTAGCTGGGATTACAGGCATCTGCCACTACACCTGGCTAATTTTGTATTTTTAGTAGAGACAGGGTTTCTCCATGTTGGTCAGGCTGGTCTCGAACTCCTGGCCTCAAGTGATCCACCCACCTTGGCCTCCCAAAGTGCTCGATTATAGGCGGGAGCCACCACACCTAGACAGTCTATTAAATCTTGAATTCAGACAGAGAACCCCTTGGCATAAGACTATAGATTTAAAAGATTATGCCAGACACAGTGGCTCATGCCTGTAATCCCAGCACGTTGGGAGGCTGAGGTAGGAGGATGACCTGAGCCCAGGAGGTTGAGGCCGCAGTGTACTGAGATCACACCACTGCACTCCAGCCTGGGTGTCAGAGTGAGATCCTATCTCAAATAAATAAATAAAAGATTAAAATTTATCTCAGTTCTGGGCCTAGGTCTTAAATTTGTCACCTTCTCATTGAATTTGAGAAAGCAACACAAATATTAAAAGAATACTTGTTCACAATGAGAACACCTGGACACAGGAAGGGGAACATCACACACTGGGGCCTGTCGTGGGGTAGGGGGAGCTGGGAGGGATAGCATTAGGAGATATACCTAATGTAAATGATGAGTTAATGGGTGCAGCACACGAACATGGCACATGTATACATATGTAACAAACCTGCACGTTGTGCATGTGTACCCTAGAACTTAAAGTATAACAAAAAAAAGAAAAAAAAAAAAGAATACTTGTTCACTTCCAAAATGGTTTCCTAGTAAGTCAGGCATCTTTATAGAAGTCAACATCCTAAAGCAATGTTCATTGTTGTGGTGGTGGTTTTTTTCTCTTTTTTAGAAACAAAATTATCTTATGTACTGTTAAATCTGGTCATTACTTAATTGCTCTTTAAAATAAAAATGCAAAGAAACAGAAAATGTGTTTCCCATTAGGAAAAAAAGTCATCATGCTGTGCTGGGTAAGAAAGAGGGCTCTGACCAGGCACCATGGCTCATACCTCTAATCCCAGCACTTTGGGAGGCCGAGGCGGGCGGATCACCTGAGGTCAGGAGTTCGAGACCAGCCTGGCCAACATGATAAAACCCCATCTCTACTAAAAATACAAAAATTAGCCAGGCGTGGTGGTGGGCGCCTGTAATCCCAGCCACTCGGGAGGCTGAGGCAGGAGAATTGCTTGAACCCAGGAGGCAAAGGTTGCAGTGAGCCGAGATTGTGCCACTGCACTCCAGCCTGGGCGACAAAGAGCAAAACTACGTCTCAAAAAAGAAAAGGAAAGAAAGAGGGCTCTGGATCCAGACAGCCTTTGCCCAACTCCTAGCTCAGCAACTAACTGTGTATTCTGACTTCTCTGTACCTCCATCTTCTCATCTGTAAAATGGGAGTAGCCATAATGTCCATCTCAGGAGAGTGAAGTATCTAAATGAATTAACATGCACAAAGATCGAGCCTGACACAGAATAAACAGTGCAACAAACATAGCTATTATATTTTATGTGTTATGTTGTGCTCAAATGCAAATCCACTAATACGTAATTTTTTCTAGGCTACCTGAGGGACGAAGATGTAAAGCATTGATTCTATGTAATCATAGAAAACGGTTTCTATTTTTCTTCAATAATGCACTAACGAAGAAACGTCTTTCTATGGTGAATTAGAAATAGATCTTCTCAAGATATCAAAATCTAATGGCAAATGTGCTGTTGATTTTTCCTCCTGGTAAAAGTTAGGCCCTTCTTCAAAGAAATAATTTCAAATTATTTCCACAGATGCGACGGCCACGCAGGACCTCCCGTGCCTGTGAGGGGAGCTGCTGTGGTAAGTAACCAGATAACTACCGGTTACCCTAAGAAATTCAGAATTTATGTCATCCCAGGGTGGCTACCTATTTAAGTAGTATTCCCTTCGGCTCAGTTTTAAATTTATTTTAGAAGCTTGGATTTCTCCTCAAGAGTTCAAATTTTCCGAATTATATTTGGCTTCCAGTTGACTTTGGTACTGGAATTCCCCAGGAAGGAGTGAGGCCATCATGTTTCCACTCACGCCATCAGTGGCATCTCTGATATTTTTCCACGTGTTGCTCCCGTACAGCCCTAAGGGGTTGGGCAGAGGAGGCGGCCAGAGGAGGAGCCACAGCCACTTTTGCCAGCCAGGATGGGTCTGGACCAGACCCTTTCTGAGTGTGGTTATCATTTGTACTCAAAGAGGAAACCACTCATAGGTGAGATGCAGGAGCAAGTTTGCATGAGGGTTGACCCAGCAAGACGCTTCCTCAGAGGCTAAAATTTAAATTTGTCACCGTGTTCAGATGCTGATAAGATAAAGAAGCTTAAGAGTTCTGTTTCTGCTTTTTCATGGTCATAACTTTTGGTCTACACATGCCTGTGTCTTCCTGTGTAACTTGTATGGTTTGGAGCTAAAAGAAATGGAGAGTTTTGGAAGGCACCTTTAGGAAGGTTTTGAAAGTGTGCAGGAGGAAAGCAAATATATTTATCAGTGGATCAAAGCCTTAGTACTGGGACCTCCCTTTTTCTTTCTCTCTGTCTCTCTTTCTGCTCTCTCTCTGTCTCCCTCTCTCTTTGCAAAAAGCGTGAGGTAAAATTCTGGTGAGGAGGAGTGCATTAAACAGAGGTTTTTTTTTTTTTTTTTTTTTTTTTTTTTTGGAGACAGTTTCTTACTCTGTCACCCAGACTGGAGTGCAGTGGTACAATCTTGGCTCACTGTAACCTCTACCTCCAGGGTTCAAGCAATTCCCCTGCCTTAGCTTCCCAATTAGCTGGGATTGCAGGGCCACACCACCATGCCCAGCTATATTTTTAGTAGAGACAGCGTTTCACCATATTGGCCAGGCTGGTCTTGAACTCCTGGCCTCAAGTGATCCTCCTGCCTCAACCTCCCAAAGTGCTGGGATTACAGATGTGAGTCACTGTGCCCGTCTGGAAACAGAGGTTCTTTACACTACTTCTTTCTGGATAACACTGATCCCTATTTTTCTCCTGTATGTGCCTCAGCCCTAACCATGACACCAGCATTAAAAATTGCTACACTCTAATGGAGAACTTGCTGTCCTCCAGGCACTTGACATAGATCATTTCATTTAATCCCCAGAGAAACTCTATAAAATAGGTACTATTATTCTCCCCCATTTAAAGATGAGGAAATTGAGGTTTAAAGAGTTAAAGATCACACTCCAGGTCACCCTGGTAATAGACTCAGGATTAGAAAGCCTGGGTTTCTGGAACTCCACAGCGGGAAGTCAGTAATGCCAGCAGCTCCTCAGCTCTGATGCCCTATTTGCACATGGACCCCAGTTGCTCCCCACCTGCAGAGACTCTGCTTTAACTGAGCAGTGGACTGAAGTGGCGTGACCCCCCCATCCAGCTCTGCCCTCTGAGAGGACAGAGCCCTGCCCCAGGATGCTTCTGTACAGAATGCTTCTGTACTCTCGGTTCTCCTAGGGCAAGTGTTCAGATTGACCATCCTCTGCCGTTTGAGAGCCATGGGGTCTGAAGCAGAAAAGGCATGTAAAAGGAAAGGCAAACGCCTGGAAGAAGTGGAGCTAATTTGAAGTTTTGGTGACTTGAAAATCCAGTCTAGGGATTAATAGACATCTTACTTTGACAGTCCTGATTCCCACTTGCACGTAACCATTTCACTGCTTGGAGCATGTCAATCTAAAAGGCAAGAGCTAGGTGAATAAGTGAAATGGAACCCAGTGATTGTTGCTCCCCATGAATAGCTATTATGAAAAGGAAGAGAGAGGCTGGGAAGAGTGGCTCATGCCTATAATCCCAACACTTCGGGAGGCCAGGGTGGGAGGACTGCTTGAAGCCAGGAGTTTGAGATCAGCTTGGGCAACATAGTGAGACCCTGTCTCTACAAAAAAAAAAAAAAAAAAAAAGCTTTTAATTAGCTAGGTGTGGTGGCACACACTTGTAGTACCAGCTAATCAGGAAGCTGAGGTGGAAGGATCACTTGAGCCCAGGAGTTGGAGGCTGCAGTGAGCTACGGTTGCATCACTGTACTACAGCCTGGGCAACAGAGAGAGACCCTGTCTAAGGAAGAAAGAAAGAAGGAAAGAAGGAAAGAAGGAAGGAAGGAAGGAAGGAAGGAAGGAAAGAAAGAAAGAAAGAAAGAAAGAAAGAAAGAAAGAAAGAAAGAAAGAAAGAAAGAAAAGAGGGAGGGAGGGAGGGAAGGAAGGAAGGAGAGAGAGAAAATAATAAAAGGAAAAAATAATAAAAGTACTATCTCTAAATTTTTTAAGTACTATCTAAAATAAGGCTTCTACATGACATGTAGATTTCTCTTACTTACTCAAGGAAGTTCTAGCCCCTCAACCCCACAGAGAGCCGGAAATTGACCACTGATGCCATAGCAATTCTCCCCAAGATGTGAGGTGATGAGCATCTCATCACTTGGTTGGCAGCCTGGCAGTAGTGGTACAAGCAGATTCCACCATTTCATGGGAAGTTGTACTATATTATTAGATGATCTTCCACTTAAAAAAGAAGCTGCTACTTAAACATTTGCATAAGCTTAAAAGAAGCAAAAGAAACACAGAAATTTCAGAAAACATAGAAATTTTAGAGCTAGAGAAACACTTAGGGATCATCTAGCCCAGGGTTTCTCTCAACCTCAGCACCACTGACATTTTGGACTCCTGTGTATTGCAGGATGTTTAGGAGCATGCCTGGGCCACTTGACTACTCCTTATCCCTGAACAAACTCTGGCTACTGTCCAGTGATACTGCCAGCTCTGTACCCTTAGGAACACACCTCCAATGTGGCACTTCTTACACTGGGCTCTTTGTCCAGATTGGTGTGAGCTCCTCAGGCAGGGCCTGTGTATTAGTTTGAATTTATGCTGCTGATAAAGAGATATCCGAGACTGGGTAATTTAAAGAAAAAGGGGCTTAATGGACTCACAGTCCCATGTGGCTGGGGAGGCCTCACAATCATGGTGGAAGGTAAAAGTCACATGTTACATGGTGGCAGACAAGAGAGAATGAGAGCCAAGCTAAAGGGGAAGCCCCTTATAAAACCATCAGATCTCGTGAGACTTATTCACTACCACGAGAACAGTATGGGGGAAACCGCCCCCGTGATTCAGTCATCTCCCCCTGGGTCCCTCCCACAACACGTGGGAATTATAGGAGCTACAATTCAAGACAAGATTTGGTTGGTGACACAGCCAAACCATATCAGCCTGTGTATCCCCACTGCCTGGCGCAAACTGAGCACTCAGTAACTGAAAGAAGAAATGAATGAGTGGTTTTAAGCTGCAGCTACGTTGGTGGATATGACCTGTGCAGGAAAACAGACATGGAACAAATTCAGGAACACCTTGAAAAATTAATTTGTTGATTTTACCAAGGCATTTGATAGTATCAGTGAGTTTAGGCTTCAGCTCTGACAGCTGTTCCACAGGTTTGGCTGCCCTAAGAAGTTCTCAGGTACTCTAAGGCTACTCTATGACAGAGGTTTGTTTGTCCAGTCAGGTCAGAATGGCAGACAATATCAGTAGAGTGAATTGGAGTTGTGTAAAAGGCCTCATTTTGTTCAGCCTATTTTATGTACCATGTAACTGAGATCCTGAAAGCCAGCATTTTGTAACTGGTCTCTCATCCTGTGGGGTACTTTTCTACCTCATTTGGCTGCCAGCATCAACAGGAGTCCTCCAGGAAATTCTCTATAACCACAAAAGAATAGTAGCAGCAACAGTGAGGATTATTAAGTGCTAGACCTCGTTCTAAATGCATCACAGCTATTAATATTAATTCACCCAATTCTTACAGCAACCCTATGCAATGGGTATTGTTACTGTTGCTGTTATTTTCCTTTTACCAAGAAAGAAACGAAGGTACAATGGGATTAGATAACTTGCCCAAAGTCGTATAAATATTAATGGGCAGAGCCAGGACTGGAACCTATGTAGAGCTCATGTGCTTAACCACTATGCTGTCCTGCCTCCAACATGCTTTTCTGAAGCCTAATATTACAATTCTTCAGTGTCTCAATTTCTGTAATAATATATACTAGTCATCTTATATAATTAGTTTTCTTTATTTTTTGAGATGGAGTCTCACTCTGTCACCTAGGCTGGAGTGCAGTGCCACAATCTTAGCTTGCTGCAACATCTGCCCCCAGGGCTTAAGCGATCCTCCCACCTCAGCCTCCCAAGTAGCTGAGACCATAGACATGTGCCATCAAGCCTGCTAAGTTTTTGTATTTTTGGTAGAGACAGGGTTTCACCATGTTGCCCAGGATGGTCTTGAACTCTGGAGCTCAAGCGATCTGCCCACCTTGGCCTCCCAAAATGCTGAGATTACAGGCGTGAGCCACCACACCCAGCCTTATATAGTTAGTTTTCTACCTTGGTATATCATAAATCAGTTCATAACTATGTGCAAAGTATCATGCCATATACAATGAAAG